>NC_053489.1:451300666-451925041 GCF_905171775.1 Rana temporaria
TTATATACAAATTGCATTACAGTTTCTTGAATACTGAACATGAGTTCTATTGTTTCTAAAAACATACAAGTATACATAGCCCCTAAAACTGAGTGTATAAAGAAGATTTTCCTTAGTGCGATACCACTACTAAAATCTCCAGTGATTAATCTCTAGCAATTGCTGCACATGCATTTGAATGTAGTAGTGATTGATCTGAAAGATTGGAGCACTGAGCTGTCACTGTTACTTAATGCTACACTCCACTGTTTCCTAGATGTAGACAATTTATAACAGACAATTTTAGTAGCATGAGAGTTGCAAAAATTGGTCATGCATGCCCAGAAATACTTATTGGGTCCCCCTCGGAGCACTGACCCCTGAAGGAGCCACTGGATTTTTACGTGCTCTCCTAGCCTGGTCAATTGGCCTGTAGCTGCACCCAGCGTTTACTGACCCACTGATGGCAACAAATAGTCACACCTTAATTCCATATATATTCTTTTTGCTATTTTTTTTTGCGTCAGTTGTTTGGCGTCCCCCAAAACAGCAATAATTCCCTCTGCACAGTAGTATTTTCCAATATTTTTAACTTCTACTTCAGACTAATGCAAATTTGGTAGACCAGACTGGCAGCAGCCCTTATGTATCTTCAGCTCCCCTTATAGGCTAGTTGCAGACTTTAGGCCCAGACAGGCAACTTATGAATTTTTAACCTGGGACAGGCGGTTGACTTAACAGGAGTCTTCTTCAGCTTTAGCTTCTTTCCTCCAACAGCAGGCCTGAGAAGTAAAATGCTCTAGACTCACACCCTCCACAAACAGCAGGCTTGGCGGGCCAAGACTAGACCCTTCTCACACACACATTCTCTCCAGGGATTTGGGATTGCTTGTCTTTTTCTTACATGCAAGTTAAGCACTACAGGTCTACAAATGTATTCTAATTATTGTTGATTATCACAGTACTTGCTCTCCTAGTTGAATGTTTAATAATGAGTCACCATGAAATATTTTAGTTTATTGTTAATTACTTGGGCAGGATGGCAGGGCAGAGCAGCTTACTCATAAACATTTAAAACAACATTAGCATTTAAATTTCAGTGAAAGTATTAATAAATTTTCTGTCACCTGTACACACCACGTGTTACTTTTAGGATGGCAATATTGCCTAGGGGCTGTTCTTATGATCTAAGGAATTTCGGCCATAAAAGCTTCATACACCATGCATATATCAAAACATAGGGCCAGATTCACAAAAGAGATACAACGGCGTATCTGCTGATACGCCGTCGCATCTCTGTTTCTATCTATGCGACTGATTCATAGAATCAGTTACGCATAGATAGCCAGAAGATCCGACAGGTGTAATTGTTTTACACTGTCGGATCTTAGGATGCAATACCGTGGCCGCCGCTGGGGGGAGTTTGCGTCGTAAACCAGCGTCGGGTATGTAAATTAGGAGTTACGGCGATTCCCGACGGATTTTCTAGTCTAGTTTCCCATCGCAAAGTTAGTCGGTTTTTTTGGTGCCTTAACTTTATGCAGCAATCGTATTGCTGTATAAAGTATGGCCGTCGTTCCCGCGAAATTTAAAAAATAACGTTGTTTGCGTAAGCCGTCTGGGAATACGGAATTACGCAACGCGCGTCGCCGTTCGAAAAAATTACGGCGCGCAAAGCACGACGGGAATTACGGAACGGAGCATGCGCAGTAGGTCCGGCGCGGGAACGCGCCTAATTTAAATGGCACACGCCCATTTGAATAGGCCTGCCTTGCGCCGGAGGCCGCCGGTGTAGGTTTTCATCACAAGTGCTTGGTGAATCAGGCACTTGCGATGAAAACTTGCGGTGGTGTAATGTATCTACGATACGTTATGCCGCCGCAGTTCTACGTGAATCTGGCCCTCAGTTCCTAGAATTCATGAATTCAAGGTGTATATGATTCTGTGGTAACTCGAACAAAACTGTTGCAAGCATCTCAGTTGACAACATTTCAAAAAAGGTTCCAGAGGACACCTTTTTTGCTGTGTGTCTAGCAAGACATTTTAGGAGGAGTATGTACTTTAATTAGGGGTTGGACATTCATTTTAAAATGGGCATGATTGTACAAGAAGCATATTTTTAGCCTATTATTTTCTTTGTTACAGACATATATATAGAGCCCATGATTTTCACAGTGCTTTGCATATTATATGTAACAATTTAATTTTAAAATACTGTATATGCAGGAAAAATTGTCATAATAAGGACAAAAATACAGCCAAAAACGTCTTGTTCATTTGTAAAATAATTGGTGTATTTGTTTATTTACAATGCTAAAGTGCGCCAACCAAACAGCCCTTGCAGCGAATACAGGGATAAACACCATTTACACTGCAAACACATTTTGCATCAAAAACTCTGAAAGCATCATTTGACACCATTGAGTACTGCAACTCCTGAAGAGTACAGAGGTCAGTAGTAAATAGAGCAGTGTACAGAGGTCAGTAGTAAATAGAGCAGTGTACAGAGGTCAGTAGTAAATAGAGTAGTGTACAGAGGTCAGTAGTAAATAGAGCAGTGTACTGAGGTCAGTAGTAAATAGAGCAGTGTACAGAGGTCAGTAGTAAATAGAGCAGTGTACAGAGGTCAGTAGTAAATAGAGTAGTGTACAGAGGTCAGTAGTAAATAGAACAGTGTACTGAGGTCAGTAGTAAATAGAGCAGTGTACAGAGGTCAGTAGTAAATAGAGCAGTGTACAGAGGTCAGTAGTAAATAGAGCAGTGTACAGAGGTCAGTAGTAAATAGAGCAGTGTACAGAGGTCAGTAGTAAATAGAGCAGTGTACATAGGTCAGTAGTAAATAGAGCAGTGTACAGAGGTCAGTAGTAAATAGAGCAGTGTACAGAGGTCAGTAGTAAATAGAGTAGTGTACAGAGGTCAGTAGTAAATAGAGCAGTGTACTGAGGTCAGTAGTAAATAGAGTAGTGTACAGAGGTCAGTAGTAAATAGAGCAGTGTACTGAGGTCAGTAGTAAATAGAGCAGTGTACAGAGGTCAGTAGTAAATAGAGCAGTGTACTGAGGTCAGTAGTAAATAGATCAATGTACTGAGGTCAGTAGTAAATAGAGTAGTGTACAGAGGTCAGTAGTAAATAGAGCAGTGTACTGAGGTCAGTAGTAAATAGATCAATGTAGTGAGGTCAGTAGTAAATAGAGTAGTGTACAGAGGTCAGTAGTAAATAGAGCAGTGTACTGAGGGAAGTAGTAGATAGAGTAATATACACAGGTCAGTAGTATGCAGGGCAGTGCACAGGGGTCATTAGATTGTAGGGAAGTGCACAGGGGTCATTATAATGTAGGGCAGTGTACAGGGGTCATTAGAATGTAGGGCAGTGTACAGAGGTCAGTAGGATATAGACTGCAGACCTTTTAGCTCTGAGGAAAGGGGTTCTCCCCTGAAACGCGTCAGCCCTAGCCACGGTCACGGATCGAAACAATATCGTGCTATGCCGATGGTGTTGGTTCTTTGCTGCATTGTGATTCAAGGCCTGTTTTTAACACTCCTTTTGTGAGTATTATGATTTGTTGTTATTTATTTAATAAAATCCACCAATCAGTATCACACTAGGTCGGTGCGCCCTCCGTTTTTCCTCTTTTGTTTCCTTTAGTTTTATGAATTCCAACGATTCAGAGGAGGGCTGCAAGACTTTAGAAGATACCTTTTTATTGAGTTGCTATTGAGTTTCACCTTTTCTTCAAACATCTTCCCTAAAAATACCGGAGCGCAGGAGATTTGTCTTTGTATCAGTAGGATATAGGGCAGTGTACAGAGGTCTGTAGGATGTAGCACAGTGTGCAAGGGTCAGTAGTATGCAGGACAGTGCACAGGGGTCAGAAGTATGCAGGGCAGTGTACAAGGGTCAGTGGTATGCAGGGCAGTACACATGGCTGAGCCATGAATAAGCACTAGTCTTGTGCGAAACGTCGGCTGTTCCCCTGTTCCTGTTTTATGATTTGGTGATGTATTTGCTGTTCATTTAAATAAAAGACAACCTGCACGTTTTTTTTTTGGAGTGCGGCTATCCATCTTTCATCTACTTTTCATATTTGCCGGCAATGGCACCGTCCTAATCGGTGCAACGCCGCATCTGCGGCGCTGCACTGATTTCAAAAAGTAGTTCCTGTACTACTTTTTGCGATTTCTGGCCGCAATTTACATTGACATCTGTGCAGAAACCTGCACAGATGTCTCTGAAATCGCAGCCGAAATCGGGACTGCCTGCAGGAGTGAAATCGTGCAAGTTCAGCTGAACTCGCACGGCTTGACTCCCGCAGCCCAGTGTGAACCTGGGCTCAATGTTAAATTATTTCACTAACGATTTAGTGTTGCATAGTTGAAACGAGATGGTTATCTCCTGCCCTGCCTTGTCAGCAGAATTGGAGGGTACACGCTCAACTTTATTGTCAGGTAGTAAGTACCACCTCCCTGTCTGTTCTCTTCCTCGTTACTTCACTTCCCCCTCTCTGTTTCCCTTCTAAGACTTCTATGGCATTCAACTATGTCTCCTGCTCCCCTAGATCTAGGCTACAAACTGTGTGCTACAATCTGCACTATTCCACTCTTCACTGTGGCTCCTTCACCCCTTGGCACTGTTCTATCACCTACACTGTTTCACTCCCCCACTGTTGCTAAATCCCCTGAGCTCTGTGCTGTCATTTGGAATATGCCTTTCCTCTACTGTGGCTCTTTCTATCCCTGGCTCTGCAATGCAGGTTGTGCTGTTATCTACATTGTTTTACGCCTTCACTGTGGTGACATACCCCAAACTCTGTACTACAGCCTATGTGCTGTCATCAGCATTATTTTATTCCTCTACTGTGGATCTCTCTTACCCAAGCAATGTGTTGCCTTTATCTGGCACTCGGGGCACCATTTTTCCCACTGATACCAGCAATGGGGCACTCTCCCTCCCAATGACACCAACAACGAGGAACTATTCCTCCCAATGACACCAAAAATTGGGAACTATTCCTCCCAATGACACCAACAATGGGAACTATTCCTCCCAATGACACCAAGGATGGGGCACTATTCTTCCAATACCAATGACAGGGCACTATTCCCACTCCTACTGACGAGAGGTGCTATGTCTTTTTCTTTTTTAATCCCACTGAGCACAAAGTCAGAAGCATTGTTTACTTCTGCTGCCGCTGGGCATTTGCTAATCTCAGGGGACCACAGTCCTGTCCGTCTAATGTCTGAAGGACAATAATCTGGCCCTTTGTTTAGAAAGTTTGGAGACCCCTGGTCTACTCCATCATTGTGACTCCATCTCCCTCCTAGCTCTGTCCTGCTGTGCACTTTTATAATTTCTGAAACCCCTTCTTCTATCTCATATTATATCCCCAATTCTCTTAAGCTAGTTATACTGTAGATGGGTTGTTCTTTAAAAATAAGCGGATTCCTTTATCCACACAAGTGAGGTGGTTGATGGAATCTCCCATGCCGACACACCATATTCTGACAAGAGGACTCTGACTTATAAGGCTTCATTTCCATGGACGTTTTTACAGACACTTTTTTTAGCCTTTTTTACAGCTTAAAAACGCCTGTCCATGTTTTTTTTTTTTTTTTTTTTTTTGAGCTGGAGCTCAAAAACGCAGCGGTAGCGGTTTTTAACGGTTTGTGCGTTTTTGAGCGTTTTTGAGCGTTTTTTAAAGTCTGGCGTTTTTACAGCTCTAAGGCTGGAGCTTCAGAACGCGCTGGTCCTGGTTTTTTTTTGCAGCTTAAAAACGGCTCAGCCATCTACAGCTCAAAAATGTCATGGTGGGCATGAGGCCATAGACTAACATGGAGAGCCGTTTTTAAGCTGCAAAAAAAGCTCAGAAAAGTGGCTGTAAAAACGTCCAAAAACGTCCATGGAAATGAAGCCTAACAGATGTAGGGAGAGAGGGCACTGAGTGCTGTATGCATGTTAGTCCGTGGCCAGTTTACAATTTTTTTGTACTGGAAGTTTTTGCCTTGATCAGGTGACAATGTAATGTCCATGGCGTAAAACAGATGGCCTGTTAGTCGAGCGCCAACCACTGCAATATAGTTCTTACCCAGAATAAGTGGCACAAGCAGTTTTTGTAAATGTGCCAGTGTGTATCCACATTTTTAAAGCCCATTCCTTACTCTCTGTGATCATATCTAATTATATGTTAGTGCTCTCCTCTCTAGTCATTTTCGCTTACCTCTATTCATGCCCACTCTTTCAACTGTGATAATTATCCTCCAATTCCACACATGCCCACTATTCTTTTTCTCCATTTACATTTGTTCCTGTTCCTATTCTATCCAATTTCGTCCTCTTTACCTCTTTGATCGTACTGCTCCATTTACTTCCAGTCTGGGTTTCCTTGCTGACCATTTTCCTTTTTTTCCATCCATGCCAACTTTACTTCCCTCCGTAATCATTGCTCTAGTACCATCCTTGCATACCCATTTTTTTCCTCTATGATCATTCTCCTGGAATGCTATCCAGTAATATAAAGAAAAATGTTTACAAACAAGATATATTTCTTACATTAATCATTACCCAATAACAAAATGCACTCACTCCCAAAATGACAGTGTTCATAGATAGCATGCGTTTTCTAGTTTAAATGATTAGGTCATACATAATCAGCACGTACCTAGAAGTCTACGGTATATTTGAATATAATGTGTGAAGGTCACATAGCATATATTAAAGAGAATTCTAATTGCCAATAGCAGAAATCTGTAAAGGAATAAAAAAGTTTTCATAAAGTCTAAAATACAGCAAAGTGGGTTATCCAAAATGCATGTAATAAAGCCTTTTAGGAGAGAAATATGTAGATTTTGACTGCTGACCTCTTTTTTTTTTTTAAAAATGATCATTGCGTAGCTATCAGCCAATGATTTGGTTTCAAAGACTTCTGGGAGACTGACCCTGAAAATGCATATAAGGAATTTTGAATACTTTCTGACGTTCGCAGGAAGTTTGTTTCTGGTCCGTTACAAAAAAATAAAAATAATAATAATTATATGGCCAGTTTGCAAGATATAAGTCAAACTCATTGGTGTGCACAACCTTTTTCCTTTGGGTGTGCACCCCAAAGCTCAAACACATATGTGTGTGCATGTGTATACAGTAAATACTGACAGTTTTCAGTAGGACAAGGATTGGTGTCAGTAGGGCAGTGAACAGTGTCAGTAGTTTTTATTTTATTTATTGTTAATATTTTTTTTACAATTTTTGTTTTAGGAGACATGTTAGGAGTCTTGGTGAAATATCAGGGGGCCAAACAGGGGTAATCACATGGGGTGATTAGGGTGTGCCCAGACACACCTGGCATACCCTGTGTGCATGCCTATGGTCAAACTACAAAAAATACCCGAGTACCAAACTGTAAAT
This sequence comes from Rana temporaria, assembly GCF_905171775.1. Lineage (NCBI taxonomy): Eukaryota > Metazoa > Chordata > Amphibia > Anura > Ranidae > Rana > Rana temporaria. The sequence continues at coordinate 451,308,044 of NC_053489.1, forward strand.
GCTTGGTCCTCCAAAAGAATAGATGTATATAAGATTTTATCCTAAAGAAAAAAATACCTGTGTGAGAAGCCTCCAATGGAAACTGCTTTTTTTTTACCTTTGGGCAGATTACTGTTCTGGAGAAATAAAGTGATTCGTCTATCAGTTGCTTGGGGTTACTGCATTTAAGAATGAGGTTAAATTAATGACGTTGTAAGGCTCTATAATTAACATAAGGGGTTAGGCTATTTTTCTTGTGTGCATTAATGTACCCACATTTTTTTTATATAAGATAAGGTGTTTGTATAGTGATAACATATTTTGAGTTATTTTTGCAGGGTTTACTTAGTAATTTTTTTCATATGACTTTTGGTCTATATTTTATTTGTTTAAATAGACACATTTCATGCTTAACTACTGTTGAGATAAGATATCTGTAACATAGGGATTGTATTGTCTGCAGTGAGTTGACTGACTCTTAGGCCCCGTACACACGAGGAGACATGTCCGATGAAAACGGTCCGCGGTCCGTGTACACACCATCAGACCAAAATCCCTGCGGACAGAGAACACAGTGACGTAGAAGACACCGACGTTCTCAAACACGGAAGTGCAATGCTTCCACGCATGCGTCGAATCAATTCGACACATGCGCAGGATTTCGGGACGCTGGTTACACGTCATAACCAGCGGACATATCCGATTAGGTGTACTAACCATCGGACATGTCCGACGGACATGTTTCCAGCGGACAAGTTTCTTAGCATGCTAAGAAACTTTTGTCCGCTGGAAACCTGTCCGCTAGGCCGTACACACGGACCAGTTTCAGCGGACATGTTTGACCGTGTGTACGCCGCCATAGACTTACATTTTAAAAAGCAGCAGTAAAGCAAACCCTGTGTAGCACTGTCAGCCATCTGGAGTTTGGGTACGTTATGCACAAATGGCTGTTCCCATGTGCACGTGTAATTACAAACTTACCATAGAAACAAAGGGCCAGATCCACAAAAGGGATACGACGGCGTATCTACTGATACGCCGCCGTATCCCTGTTTCTATCTTTGGAACTGATCCACAGAATCAGTTTCCAATAGATAGGCAGAAGATCCGACATGTGTAAGGGACTTAGGCCCCATACACACGAGAGAATTTATCCGCGGATACGGTCCAGCGGACCGTTTCCACGGATAAATCCTCTCAAAGATTTCCGCAGATTTCTATGTGATGGAGTGTACTCACCATCCCATTGAAATCCGCACGGAAATCCTCTGGCGATGACGTGTCGCGCCGTCGCCGCGATTATGACGCGGCGACGGGCGCGACGCTGTCATATAAGGAATTCCACGCATGCGTCAAATCATTACGACGCGTGCGGGGAATCCCTTTGGACGGATGGATCCGGTGAGTCTGTACAGACGAGCGGATCCATCCGTTGGGATGGACTTCAGCAGATGGATTTGTTGTGCATGTCAGCAAATATCCGATCTGCTGGAATCCATCCCAGGGGAGATTTATCCGCGGAAAAAGATCCGCTGGCGTGTACACACCATAGGATCTATCCGCTGAAACCCATTTGCTGGGATTTATCTGCGGATGGATTCTATGGTGTGTACGGGGCCTTACATTGTCGGATCTTAGGATGCAGCACTGCATCCGCCGCTGGGGGCATTTCGAGTCGAAATGCCGCTTCGGGTATGCAAATTAGCACTTACGAAGCTTCGTTTTTTCTCCGTAAGTATTAGTTTGCAATCGTAAAATTAGGGCTGCTTTTACAAGGCCTAACCTGTTTAGGCCTTGTAAAAGTAGACCCTTCTATCCCGCGTCGCCGTCTTTTTTTTTTCAAATTTTTTTTTTTCCTTCGCAACTCGTTTTTTTTTTTTTACGCCCGTCGCGATTCTCAAAACCCGGCGCAACGTAAAACCGCGCAATGCACGTCGGAAAAATGACATCGTGAGCATGCGCAGTACGGCCGGCGCGGGAGCGCGCCTAATTTAAATGGGACTCGCCCCATTTGAATAGGAACGCCTTGCGCCGGCCGGATTTAAGTTACACAGCCGAAAATTTCTAGGTAAGTGCTTTGTGGATCGGGCACTTAGGTAGAAATTTTCCGGCAGTGTAACTTAAATGGGAATATTTAAGTTACGGCGGCTGGCTGTGGATCTGGCCCAAAGAATTTAACACTCACTTACTTTATTTACACCAAGATGTCCTTCTTTGTGCTACATTTAAAAAATCATTACTGTTTATACATTCCCTGTAACCTGATTTTAGTACCTTTTCTTGTACAGAATGCTTGAGGCGGGGGCACTGCTGAAATCCAGACAAGGCAAGATTACGATAATTGTCATCAGTGTGACCATCTTCATTATTGTAGCAGCTGTTATTGCTTCCATTGTTATAACAACCGTCCTTGGTAAGACTTTATAAAATAACACAACCCTTTATATATAAGATTTGTTTTTGCCTATTCTAATACTGTTCAGTGCCATGAAAGCCAACTTTGAGCTTGTGTAGAACCATTCAAGTTAATTGACAGGTGCATTTGAGCTGCCGCTGAATTTATTATTATATAGAGTTGACCTCTTCTAAGCTGCATGAACCTGCTTCAAATTGTTATTATGTTAGCATGAGGTGTATAGGTAGAGAAGTAGTTCTAGGGCAAACAGAAGCCTGCCAACACAGGTCTTTTCTAGCTAACTGAGAATATTGATGAATGGAACATATGAGTACCCTTGATCACATAATGTCACGGGTAACCCTGATGTTCTCACAGCCCAATCCTCACCAAATCAATACATTTAAAGATTAAGGTATAACTGAAGGCAACACTTTTTGTTTTAGTCTTGTATAAATTAGAGATGGATTAGAACACCTGACAGTTTTTACTGCTGTCTTTGTGCCCCCATTAAGGATATTCATCCTCTCTATTTGTCCTGTTTACCATTGAAAGTGAAAGTAAAGAAAATCCCACATTTTGGGTTGTCCCCAGAAAAGAGAAATCTTCTGACCTGGGGGTCCCCAATGAATTCCCTTAATTTTTAGGGATTTCCTCTCATTTCCTGTATTGCTATGGAACAGGAGTGAAGCAAAATGGGACAGACGGTGAAAAAAATCTGACAGGCGTTATAACCTTCCCTTACTATATTCAAAATGGAAAAAAACAAGAACAAATGGAGGATAGCCCCCTTCAAAACTGAGTGGTATTAAGATTTTGTCATATGGTTGTGGACAGGAGGATATACCATGTTTTTGATTTTTGATTCACATTTATTCCTAAATCGACATCCTAAATGGACATCTGTGGGCCACAAGCCATGGTAATGTAGCAAACAACAATCTAAGGCCCCTTTCACATGTGCGGACTGTATGTCCGCTTTTTCATCCATCCGTTTGCGGATGAAAAAGGGACATACTTTGGTCCCTATGTGATTGCGGGTGTCAGCGGATAAACATCCGCTGACACCCGTAATCACCCGTCTGCGCAAAGATCCGATTTTGCGGACAGAAGAAAACCCTATTTTTTCTTCCGTCTACGGATCGGATGAACACAGACACACGGTCCGTGTTCATCCAATCCCCCCATAGGGCAGAGCAGAGAAAAGACAGGCCGGTCCCTGCACAGTGTGCGGGGACCGACCTGTCAGCCGCCGGCTCAGCGGGGATATACGGAGCGATCCCCGCTGAGCTTACGGACACACAGAGGCGGATCATTACTGATCCGCGCCGTGTGAAAGGGCCCCAAGAAAAGTTTTTGTCTTAAAGGTCTTAAAGTTTAGATCTTAAAGCATTTATTACCACATCCTTACTGGGAATCGGCAGTAAACACATTCTACACACACAACCTCAGAGCGCCATGGATGCATATGTGTGTTGTCCTTTTGCTGCATATATTTTGTTACATGGTCGGAAAAAAGTTAAATAAATGTAGCTTTTATGGCTACATTTGTTTAATCATATTCAATACTCCTTCAGGAAAGATCAAGGGAAATTATTTCTAATTTAGGAGGTCAGCTTATTTGTATATGGGCAAGTCTCTCAAATTCACGATAGAGACAAAATTTTAATATTATATTAGTAATTGTAGGTTATACTTAAATATCTAAATCATGTTTATGTTTGGACAAGAGTTATTGTTTAATTATTGCTGTTTCTTTTTTCCAGGTAACAAAAATGCTGGGCCTGAGCCGCGCTACTATGATGGATCGTTTAGAATGAGCTCCACGATTTCTAATAGAGACGCCAATAGTGCTGAATTTAAAGCATTGTCAGTTCAGATTGAAAGGCTTGTAAGTATAGATTCATTTTTTATTCCTAAAAAACAATTATTGCTATTTGTTTTTTTTTTCATTTAACTTCTCTGAATAAATATATATAGTGTAAGCACGAACTTTAAATGTAACTCTACTTTATTTACCAATATTGTAAGAGAGGGCTGTGAAATATTATATTACATATATTCATCTATGGATGATATCAAGCGTTGTGCCAATTGGATAGTATTCTTCATTTTGCTATTACGCAAGTACAATCTGTCAACAGCTATCTACAACTATTTTTAAATGATTGCATAGGCATACATATTCATTCATTGGGCTAACTAAAGACTGGGACAATAGAAATAGAGCAAAAACAGAAAACCTTTTTTTTGTTGTAACTGGGAATGGTCAGCCCTCATCTCCTAGGGAAGATTTTCACATAAGAGCCAAATCAGGCATTTATGGCAACCCCTTAGGCACCTTTGCAACTTACTTTATGCACTGTGGATCTGTTATTGGCCTGCATTGACCTCTTGGTTTTGGTCTACAGTAAAATTGACATATTGTCTCTATATTTTCTGCTTATAGACAAAAGAAACATTTGAAGGTTCAGTCCTCAAAGGTCTATTCAGTATGGCCAAAGTGATCAGCTTGGGGTAAGTCACTATTCCCATTTTGTGCTTTCAAAGAGTATAGGCGATGCTTAGAGATGGGTAGCATTTCTGATGATCAGTTTTCATGATGTAATAAATAAAGTAGCAGGCTTGGTAAACCAACAAAGTCATGACTCTGCTAAGATGTAACCACAATTGTTACAAGTATTTCACAAATGAGGCGTGTTTATATTGGAAAAATTGGCAATATTTAGTTCCACAGCCAATATACATATTGGGGTAGATTCAGGTAGAATGGCGCTTCTTTGTGCGGGCGTAAGGTATCCTATTTACGTTACGCTGCCGCAACTTTTACAGGCAAGTGCCGTATTCTTAAAAGAAAGTTGCGGCGGCGTAGCATAAATAGCCCGGCGTAAGCCCACCTAATTCAAATTCTGAAGAGGTGGGTGTGTGTTATTTAAATCAGGCTTGACCTGACGTGATTGACGTTTTTCCCGAACGGCTCTTGCGCCGTCCGTGGAATTTCCCAGTGTGCATTGCTTTGCAAGGACGCCATTGGATTCGACGTGAACGTAAATGACGTCCAGCCCCATTCACGGACGACTTACGCAAACGACATAACTTTTTAAAATTCGACGCGGGAACGACGACCATACTTAACATAGGATACGCCTCATATAGCAGGGGTAACTATACGCCGGGAAAAGCCTTATGGAAACGTCGTAAATGTACTGCGTCGGCTGGGCGCACATTCGTGAATTCGTGTATCTAGCTGATTTACATATTCTAGGCGTAAATCAGCGTACACGCCCTTAGAGGCCAGTGTAAATATGCAGTTAAGATCCGACGACGTAAGAGACTTACGTCGGTCGGATCTTAGTCAAATCTAGGCGTATTTGATTCTATGAATCAGGCGCATAGATACGACCGGCCGGACTCAAAGATACAACGGCGTATCAGGAGATACGCCGTCGTATTTTCTCTCTGAATCTACCCCATTCTTGCTATAATGTCAGTCTTACATCTGTGCATAAGAAACGCTTTTTTATGCATTTACCTATTATTATGACTGCTAGCAGAAGATGCATTTATCATAAAATATAAAACATTTAAAAAAATCAAGATGCTGTTTTAGATACAGTGGTCCAAATATAATTTTTAAGGTAAAGAGTTACATGTTTTTAAAAATAACCATAGGCATGAGGTGAGTATCTTCTCATCCTACTGGATCTAGCAATCACTTCATGTCTGTGTTACTTTAACCACTTAAGCCCCGGACCATATTGCTGGTCAATGACCGGGCCACTTTTTGCGATTCGGCACTGCGTCAATTTAACTGACAATTGCGCGGTCGTGCGATGTGGCTCCCAAACAAAATTGGCGTCCTTTTTTCCCACAAATAGAGCTTTCTTTTGGTGGTATTTGATCACCTCTGCGGTTTTTAGTTTTTGCGCTATAAACAAAAATAGAGCGTCAATTTTAAAAAATTAATATTTTTAACTTTTTGCTATATTAAATATCCCCCAAAAATGTATAAAAAAACAATTTTTTTCCTCAGTTTAGGCCGATACGTATTCTTCTACATATTTTTCATAAAAAAAAGTTATAGCATTTACAAAATAGGGGAGTTTTATGCCATTTTTATTAATATTTTATTTTTACTAGTAATGGCGGTGATCAGCGATTTTTTAATCGGTACTGTGACATTATGGCGGACAATTCGGACACTTTTGACACATTTTTGGGACCATTGGCATTTTTATAGCGATTAGTGCTATAAAAATGCATTGATTACTATAAAAATGACACTGGCAGGGAAGGGGTTAACACTAGGGGGCGAGGAAGGGGTTAATTAAGTTCCCTAGGTGTGTTTTAACTGAAGGCGGGGGGGCACTGACTTGGGGAAATGACTGATCGCTGTTCATACATTGTATGAACAGACGATCAGGCATTTCTCCCCCTGACAGGACCGGAAACCTTGTGTTTACACACACAGCTCCCGGTTCTCGCTCTGTAACGAGCGATCGCGGGTGTCCGGCGGTGATCGCGCCCACCGAGCATGTGCGTTGGCATGATCACCTACGTGATCTCGCCCAGCAGAGCCGACCTGCCGCCGTATAGCTGTACGGCGTATAGCTATACGGCGGCTGGTCAGCAAGCAGTTAAGAAAGTTCCAAAATTAAATTTTACAAGGGATTCTATTAACTGGTTCCATTTAAATGAGCCAATGTCATTGCTCCTTTTTTCCTGCTTAGTCTCCTTTCCAAAACATATTTACTGTTCCTCCTCAGTAAGCTTTTCTGGCTGACTAACCCCAGGCCAGAACGGCTCGGATGATGGGGGCAAGCTTACTGAGGAGAAACAGGAAGTGAGAAATTCAGACAAAGAAAAAAAAACTGTGCTGTGGAACACCGCCAAAGTGTTAGGTCTCCTCTAGAGAAACTACTTGGGTTATGCCTCGTACACACAACCATTTTCCTCGGCAAAAACCATCAAGAAAAATGCTGGCAGAGCTTTTTTTGCAGAGGAAAACGGTTGTGTGGATCTCGACGAGAAAAAAAAGAGAACATGCTCTCTTTTTTCTCGTCAGGAGTCTTAATTTCCTCGTCGTGTTCCTCGTCGGACTGGTTAACGACAAGAAACACGTTCGTGTGTATGCTTAGAAAACCGCGCATGCTCAGAATAAAGTATGAGACGGGAGCGCACCTTTGGTAAAAGTAGCGTTCGTAATGGAGATAGCACATTCGTCACGCTGTAACAGACTGAAAACCGTGAATAGTCCCTCACCAAAGTTTTACTTAACACGCAGTAACATGAGATTAGCAGAAGCAGCCCCAAGGGTGGTGCCAGTGGAATCGAACTTCCCCTTTATAGTGCCGTCGTACGTGTTGTACGTCACCGCGTTTCAGAACGACAAGATTTTGTCTCGACAGTGTGTATGCAAGGAAAGCTTGACAAGAATCTCGTCAAGCTTGACAAGAACCTTATCGAGGAAAACAACGTTTCTTTTATGACGAGATTCTCGGTCGTGTGTACGAGGCCTACGAGGCATAACTCAGCAAATAAGGATGATAATAGATAGGGTAAAATCCCTTTGCTCTTTGCTTGAAACTCTCCTCGAATACCTTGCCGAGCAAAAACACAGCTTCACTATGCACATTAGTGTAATTAATTGCTACTAAAAATAACTTTGTACTGCTTTATATTGGCATTTACTGTTCTCCCTGAATATGTATTTTGTATATGATACTGATATGACCATGATATAATATGAATACTCTGCAACTGAATTCTCTATATGCTAGAAGATAGCAATATTAATTAGGTAATTATTAGAAAAAAAGAAAATACACCTGCTTCTTTTTGATATTTTAATAATCATTGGTTTCGACGTGAACGTAAATTACGTCCAGCCCCATTCACGGACGACTTATGCAAACGACGTAAAATTTTCAAATTTCGCCACGGGAACGATGGCCATACTTAACATTGGCTACGCCACCTAGGGGGCAGGTTTATCTTTACATGGCTTATCTCTTACGGAAATGGCGTATCTTTACTGCGACGGGCAAGCGTACGTTCGTGAATCGGCGTATCTAATGATTTGCATATTCTGCGCCAAAGTCAACGGAAGCGCCACCTAGCGGCCAGCTAAAAAATTACACCCTAAGATACGACGGCGCAGACCGTCGTATCTTAGCTAGGTTTAAGTGTATCTCAGTTTGAGCATACACTTAAACTTACGACGGGCTTAGATTCCGAATTACGTCGGCGTATCTAGTGATACGCCAGCGTAACTCTTTGTGAATCCGGCCCATTGTGTTTATTCTCATGAAACCATGCATAACATGATGTAATAAAATAAATACATATATGAAATGGAAAACCATAACAATAGCAGGTAACAACCCATAAATGCATATAACCAAAAGCATGGCATATTCCATTGTAAATGTGGGAGGCCAGCCTCTATTTAACAAGATTGCTTAAAAAATTGAATAGTAGAATATATGCTGAATAAAATGAAAGGGCATATAAAGCAGTCTAACAGACATATTGCATCTCTATAAAGGGTTGATGCGTTTCTGTGGATACATTTCACTTCATCAGGGGAAGATGCATCACTCATTTACAGGAAAAAACATACATGTGTCAATTTAATCAATGGATGTAACCTCCCATTGAGAAGGAAATATAGGTGAGGGAAACAACGTTACTCACATATATCAACTGTATATGGGACATGGGAAATGGAGGCTGCTTGTAGTGTCTCTTCCTGGAGCTGTGGTGACATATACAATGTATCCTTGGGGAGAGGGGCTATGGTGCAGGATCCCCATCCCTCCCCCAAAAAAAATCACACTCACATACCGTATACATACACAACTTGATGGACTTAGGCCTCGTACACACGACCGAGTTTCTCGGCAAAAACCAGCAATAAACTTGCTGGGAGCTATTTTTTTTGCCGAGGAAACCGGTCGTGTGTACATTTTCGTCGAGGAAACTGTCGAGAAACTCGACGAGCCAAAAAGAGAGCATGTTCTCTATTTCCTTGACAGGAATGGAGAAACTTGCCTTGTCGAGTTCCTCGACAGCCTAACAAGGAACTCGACGAGGAAAGCAATGTGTTTCGCCCGTCGAGTTCCTTGGTCGTGTGTACGAGGCTTTAGACTCCTTAAAGAGTCTGAGCCTTGCTATGTGTGTCACACACAGCCTGGCTCGGGAGTGGGCCATGTGAGTGCCCCAATAGTACATGGCTTGCTATGGGGGCACTTGGAGAAGAGGAGGAGCAGGCAGCCCCAGCGGGGGACCCTAGAAGAGGAGGTGAGCCCCCACTCTGTGCAATACTATTGCACAGAGCAGGTAAGTATAAACTGCTTTTTTATTTTATTTATTAATTTATAAATGTGTGACTTTAATATTACTTTAATATCTTGAATATTGTACTTTGAATATATACTGGAATATATAATTCATATAGAGGTCATAACAAATCTCCTAACAGCTAGTGGTGGTTGATCACATTCATATAGGTGTGTCCTGTATTGTTAAAGATGTTTCGCTGCTCATCCAAGTAGCTTCCCCTGTAACTGCTTCAAATTGCATAAATTACATTATTTGTTTATATCACTAAGTTACTGTATTTATTGGCGTATAACACTCACTTTTTTACCCTGAAAATAGAGGGTAAACTGTGCCTGCGTGTTATACGTGGACGTTTTTTTCCTGAAACTTTCCTCTTAAAGTTAGGAGTCATACGCCAATAAATACGGTAATAAAAAAAGTATATGACAGCATGATTTGAAATGCTTCATAGGTTATAACACATATCTTTTCTTTTTTTTTCAGGTCCACTGAGAATGTTCAACCAAGATTAGTGATCTTATTCCAAGTTTTACCTGCAGAAATGAAAAACTTTTCCTCCATTCCTATTCAAAATATATTTCGAGAAATTGCATCTAGGTCAAGTTTTAACATCGATAAGGACTCTGTGCAATTGAGAGGCAAGTATATGGCCAACTTTCTTTGTATATGGCAAACTCGCTTTTCCCTTTGTAAAATGGAGATACATATACCCCCCAGTGTTAATTTCTCTGATAAAAATACTAAAACGAAAAAAAAAAAAAATTCAGTTGACTAAAATACGACTGAAACAAAAATGGCATTTTAGTCAAAAGCCTATGACTAAAACTAAATCAAAAGTAGCACTGATGCCCCACCCACCCAACTTTAAAACTAGAGAAAGAGGGACACTTTGGGGTGGAGAATATATGCGCCATGAGCGGAGCACCACGGAAGCAAAAAGGGGTGTGGTCAATTTGTTTGAAATGGTTTACAGAAATTGGGCTTTACACCATGTTCGGAATAATGACCACCCTCAGAATACAATATTATTTGTCTTAGCAGGAGGTTGGGTCCTTCAGGGCAGCTTTGGGGTGTGTAGCTTTACAGAGAGACAGACCTTAAAGTAAATTGCACTGTGCCCAATGTGGCATGCAAAAGCTGCATGAGGCCACATTGCTCCAAATATATTGGAAGTGGCCTAAAGGATATGGTTAAATAGAGCCTGAGGCTGCTTGCTGTATATACTGCTACATACCCTGCATCCACAAATTGCTCCTTAATCATTGTGTTACAAGTGATAGTCGCACAGACACACATAAACCTCAAGACAAAGGTTTTTTTTTTAAAACTGTAAGGCCGCGTACACACGGCCGAGAAATTAGACGGGCAAAACACATCGTTTTGCTCGTCGAGTTCCTTGTTCGGCTGTCAAAAAACTCGTTGAGCCAAATGTTCCCATTGCCCAACGAGGAAATAGAGAACATGCTCTCTTTTTGGCTCGACGAGTTTCCCGACGGGTTTCTCGGCGAAAAGTGTACACATGACCGGTTTTCTCGGCAGAATACGTCTCCCATCGAGTTTCTTGCTGAATTCTGCCGAGAAAACCGGTCGTGTGTACGGGGCCTTACTCTTATGCCGCGTACACACGGTCGGAATTTCCGACAATAAATGTTCGATGGGAACTTTTGGTCGGAAATTCCGACCGTGTGTAGGCCCCATCAGACATTTGTTGTCGGAATTTCCGACAACAAAAAATTTGAGAGCTGGTTCTCAAATTTTCCAACAACAATCCCATCGTGTGTGGACAATTCCACTGCACAAAATTCAACACATGCTCTGAATCAAGTATGGGGAGGAAGTGCTCGGTCTGGTAAAACTAGAGTTCGTAATGGAGATAGCACATTCGTCACGCTGTAACGGACTGAAAAGCATGGGGCTGAAAAGCGTGAATCGTCTCTCACCAAACTTCTACTAACACGACTGAAATTGAACTTCCCTTTTCTAGTGCCGTCGTACATGTTGTACGTCACCGCGTTCTTGACGTACGGAATTTCCGACAACATTTGTGTGACTGTGTGTATGCAAGACAAGTTTGAGCCAACATCCGTCTTAAATTTATCCACGGTTTTGTTGTCGGAATGTCAGATCGTCTGTACAGGCTTCTGCTAATATAAATAAGTGTCATATGTATCTAGTAGAATATAACTTTCTTAGTTCCTTCCATCAGTTTTATATACAATCTGTAAAAGAAAACGTCCAGAGGCCCCAGCATTTGCTGCCTTTTCACAAAGCCAGACTTGAATGCACTTGTGTACATGACCTAGGAGATTTTTTATTTATTTATAGTAATTATGTATATTTTTTTTTTCTAGAAATCTCAGTTGCTGAAGCAGGGAATCTCCTTTATGGCGGTAAGATCTTGACACCTGTTGTACTTTATAAACCTAAAGTGTACGATATAAAAATGAAACACTGCTTTCATTATGTGGAATTGGGGTTAGCCAGTGAAGCAAAGTGGCATTGGGCTCTTAGGCTAGGTTCATAAAGACATGCAGTTCTTACCCAGTTCTGAAAAGCAACTCGCTGTGAATTCACTTTTCAGAGGGTGGCAGAACCACTGTTCCTAGGCATTCAGAAGGAGCTAGTCTTTCAGTTGAACTGATGGTAGTTCTTTAAGAATCTGTTGTTGCCATAGCAATGTTTCCAAAATTGGTGCAAATGCTTGCCTGAATTTGATGCAGGTAGTTCTAAAGGAAACTACTGCCAGAAAAGGCATCATTACTTTAGTAAATTCCTCTGAATGTGTTTTAGCCTGCCAACAAAAACTAATACAGCTACCATATCTAAGGACTTGTTACCTGCAATATATTGTGTTTTAGGCTCCATTCACATCTCCGCGACAAGCAACGCCGCGTACGCGGCGTATTTTGCCGCGGATAGTGTATCTTTTTTTTTTTTTTTTAATTCTTCCCATTGCTGTCAATGGGCGAACGCCAATGTCGCCTGAAAAAAAGGGTCCGGGACTTTTTTTCAGGCGACAGGCGTACGGCGTCTATGAGATGTGAACCATCTCCATAGACAGCAATGGGAATTTCCCCCTCTAGCGGCACAAGCGTCCGGCGTCAGGCGTTTTGTCACCTAGATGTGAATGGAGACTTAATGTTCGTGGGTGTAGGTATACTTAAATACATATGCAATTCAATTGAAGAACACTACTCTTTTCCAGGGATGTCCTTATTATCACATGCACTACATGCATGAGATATTTGCATTGAGTTTTATTATCTTGATATTTGGGCATTTCAGAAATATGACAATATTTTTCTAGGGAAAGGGATACAGTTTAGTCTTTTTGCCTTGGGTGCCATCATTTATGAAACATAGCAATTTAGGAACTATAATAACAAAGTAACGAATACAATATTAAATTAGTCGATATGTTACTGAGTCCTTAATAATTATTGCTCTTAAATTTTCCCTCTGCCCCTTACTTAATTACTCCTAATTCTATACTGTATGTACGTTAATGTGCTACATACTGCACCATTTCAGTGTCCTTGGGTTTTTAATGGAATTATAACAAACGGTACGTGATTTAAGGTGTCAGTTATGCCTTTCACGACATTTTAAGACATCTCATCATAACCAGACAAATTATACATCTTAGGCCTCGTACACACGACCGAGAAACTCGACGGGCGAAACACATCGTTTTCCTCGTCGAGTTCCTTGTGACGCCGTCGAGGAACTCGACAAGCCAATTTTCTCCATTCCCGTCAAGGAAATAGAGAACATGCTTTCTTTTTGGCTCGTCGAGTTTCTCGACAGTTTCCTCGACGAAAATGTACACAAGACCAGTTTCCTCGGCAAAAAAATATCTCCCAGCAAGTTTCTTGCTGGTTTTTGCTGAGAAACTCGGTCGTGTGTACGAGGCCTAAATGTGCCTGCAGAAAGGAAACTTGACCTGCAGTGCCCCCATGTGGACAGTAAATGCAGCACAATAATGCAAAAAAAAAAAAAAAATAATACAAATGAATCACACAATTTAGAAAATTACTGGGTTGCATAATAACATCCCCTTGAAATATTTTGGAGTGGTGTGAAACTTTCATCTGACTTTGTAGGCCAATTTGTGAAATAGGCTACAGTTAATCATATTCTGTTATTTGCATTCTGAACAGATTGCGGTGTTGGAGGTCCTGAAACAAGTAGGATAGTAGGAGGGAGTCCGGCACCTTCAAGATCATGGCCCTGGCAGGCCAGTCTGCGTTTGAATGGGATACACAAGTGTGGAGCCACTCTCATCAGCAACACCTGGCTAACTTCTGCTGCTCACTGTTTTGAATTGTAAGTGATCGTCTGTGTATCAAAGCTGAAGGTTCTATTCTTTCTCTTTACTCTCATTTGCAAGAACAGTAACAGGTCTGATGCCGTCCAACCTTCTGAAATGGCAGAGAGGGACATTTTTAAAATAAAGTATATAGGCAAGGGGCACACTCTCTGCAACCCCGCAGTTACACAGAGAATAAAGAATGAATATTCAAAAAAATAACAGGTTAAACTCACACATAATAACCCCAAATAAATGATATCCTAGTCTAGTACAGTATAAAAAAAATTGTAGGTAAATAGTGCATTTATTTTAGGAAAGTCTGCACCTCAGACATGGTGTGCACCCCGTGTGCACCCCAAAGCTAAAGCAAACATGTGCGTATGTGTTTGTGTATATGTATATATATATATTTTTTTAAAGAGAATGGGTGCAGGAACTCAACCACGCCTTCCATTTTTCCCTGAGCGGGGGTGGGAGAGCATGCCGCAGCAAATGGTGGGTGTGGCCAAACTGCACAAACACTGGGAGGGTTCTAAAGGGACATTAAATACCAGGAGTGTACTACATACAGAATGAAGCGCTCAGGAGTGCCCTTCCTCATAGAGTGCAGAGTTCAGGAATAGGCTTTGTACAGAGTGCAGGGTTCTGGAGTGCATTACAAAGTGCGCTACCTGCAGAGTTCAGGGGTGCACTATGTACAGAGTGCAGGGTTCAGGAGTGTGCTACGTCCACTGTAAATCATTTTCTCCTGCCACCTCAATCCTCCTCATCCCCTTGCTGTACAAATGCCACCAAGGAATCCTGGATGCCCAGCACTAGTAATGCCTTTGGCGCCTTCCCCTCTCTTTCCCATATATTACAGCAGCTGTGCCCGGGGATTGGTTTGGTGCAGCCGCTCAGAGAGGAGTGCTGTCACTTCTAAATACAGAAGCCCTGTGCACACAGGGTGGTTAGGGTGTGCTCTGGCACACCCCGTGCACACGCCTATGACCTCAGACCAGAAAGAGGGATTTTTTTTTAATGCTTTAACAAATTTTAAATAAACAGTACAGATTCCAGAACAATACAGAATAATTCTGTTCTTTTTTCTTTTTAGTTTTTCCCACTTATTTGTTTGGTTTTAGCAGGACAGTAATCAGTACAAAAAAAAGCAGGTAGAGGGGTATTTGACAGTTAAAGAAGGACAGAGGGATTTGGTTTTAATATAGGGACAATCCCTTTAAATCAGTGGCGAGGTAGGCAAATCAATGGCAATGGTTACTAGAACAATAAAAAGGGGGAATTACCCCCAACAGGAAAACAGACAGAAACAAAAACTTTATAGGGTTTCTAACCATTCCTAGCTCTATACAAAAATGTAATAAATATGGTTTTACATATATTTTACTATCAACCTTTTGTAATTGCTAGCACTCAAACTCGGGCTGCCTCAGCAATATGATTGCCAGGGCCGATTGTATCTGGGTTATTTACAAAATGCAGGGTTCAGCAGAGTGTTACATACAGAGTGCAGGGTTCAGGTGTGCACAGTGTACAGAGTGCAGGGTTTAGATATGCACAATGTACAGAGTGCAGGGTTTAGATATGCACCCTGTACAGAGTGCAGGGTTTAGGTGTGTGCTGTGTACAGTGTACAGTGCTAAGTACAGTGTGCAACCCCAATCCCCCGCTTCCTTACATATCTCTCTCCTACCTGGCCTGACTTAAGTACCGCCCTGCGTAGGTGGCTTTGCCTCGCCTTACATGGAGAAGCTGCTGAGTGAAAAGCTGTCCATTGTAAACACAGAAGGCTTCTGTGTTTACAAGTGAAGGCAGGGACTGGAGGGTGAGAGCCAGAGGTGGCAAGGGTCACATGACAAGGTGTGGACAGGCCACGGCCTTGTGTTTGACATATGTGAACTAAAATGCATGTAGTAGGAGGTACATACACATCCCTTCAGCATCTATAAAAAGACTGCAGATACAACAGAATGCAAGGCCCTTACCTTGTTGGCCAGTGAAGCAACCTGACATAGTGTTGGACCAATAAGTATGTGTTGAATTGTTGGAGCTTTGCCGGTGAGAATGGCTTAGCATTCAGCTGTATTCCCAGGCTTGTAGAAGCTGCGTCAGGTAGAGGTGCTTGAACTTTCAACATGTAGCACTGTCCTGTTTTTTTTTCTTTTCAACTAAGTCTTATGCCGCGTACACACAACCTTTTTTTCGGGTTCTAAAAAATGATGTTTTTTTTAATGTCATTAAAAACGATCGTGTGGGCTTCAGAGCATTTTTCGGGTTCTGAAAAACGGGCACATTTTTTTCGAAGATGCTCTATTTTTTCACAACATTTTTAACATTGTCGTTTTTCGGGTTGTAAAAAATTTTTTGTGTGGGCTTCAACGACGTGAAAAATCCATGCATGCTCAGAAGGAAGTTATGAGACGGGAGCGCTTGTTCTGGTATAACTACCATTCTTAATAGAGTAAGCACATTCATCACGCTGTAACAGACAGAAAAGCGTGAATCGTCTTTTACTAACAGGAAATCAGCTAAAGCAGCCCAAGGGTGGCGTCATCCGAATGGAACTTCCCCTTTATAGTGCCGTCGTACGTGTTGTACGTCACCGCGCTTTGCTAGAGCATTTTTTTTTTCACGATCGTGTGTAGGCAAGACCATTTTAATGATGAAGTTGAAAAAAACTTAGTTTTTTCCAAGGCCTGAAAAACGTTTTTTTACAACCCGAAAAATGATCGTGTGTAAACGGCATTTCCTTGGTCCACAATCGGCTTCTTGTGATGTGGCTCTTACTGAGCCTCTTCATTGTCAAACTGGATGTCTGCTGCATTATTTACATTTCATAAGCACGAAGCCAGAGATTCTTCAGTTATATATTTTTTTTAAATATTTACCATCACATTGTTCTTACTTTATTTGGCTAATTGGTACTTATATTTCTACAGAGTAAACATATATTTAATGTTGGTTCTAAAAATATCAACTATGAGGGTATATTTGCTTAATATGTACATTTCAGCTTGTGATTTTGAATGTCCATGTCTTGTTTTTTCTGCAGAAGTACGGATGTAAATTCGTGGACAGTAGTGTTGGGTACTACATTATCAAGCCCTGGAAATGGGCTAAAGCTCCGGAGGATCATAGTGCATGAGTCTTTTAGCTTTACAGGAAATGGAAATGACATTGCACTTCTTGAGCTGTCCGATCCTGTCACTCTTCAACAAAACATCCGCACTGTATGTCTACCAAAGGCATCTGACAACTTTCCTGATGATTCATCATGCTATGTCACCGGGTGGGGAGCAGTTGAATATCGTGGTTAGTAAGATATCATGTATATCAGCATATTGTAGTCTGTATAACTGATTGTTTTCTTCTTGTATTACACTTAGTTATTTAAAGCCCAATTCCAGGAAAATTATCCCTTGAAATGGGGTTGTGCCAAAAATTGCAAGAGTTACTTGCTCGTTGAGCTTAGGGGAATGTTTTAACCACCTAAGCCCCAGACCACTTGGCTGCCCAAAGACCAGAGCACTTTTTGATTCGGCACTGTGTCGCTTTAACTGACAATTATGTGTGTGACGTGTCTCCCAAACAAAATTGACGTCCTTTTTTCCCCACAAATAGTGATTTCTTTTGGCGGTATTTGGTCACCTCTGCGTTTTTTTTTTTGCGCTATAAACAAAAAAAGAATGACAAATAAAAAAAAAACACAATATTTTTTATCTCCATTGGCCAATAAAAAAATGCCAAAACTCAAAAATGCTGTACAAAAATGCTAAAAAAAGTGCATATCAACGCCCAAAAAACGCTCAAAAACGCAAAGCTCAGGTGTGAATGCAGCCTAAGCATCTCCAGCAGACAAATCCATGTGTTGCTACTCTTTCACTGGGGAGACAACATCACTGTATTACATAACTCTAATAGAGAAATTAGTGTCACCCTCCTGAATACGCAGTGTGCCAAAGGTGTGTGGATCATAAGAGTAACAGCTTTAAAAAACAATGTATCGTACAATACAAACACACTAGGTTTTGGCGAACAGAAAAACGTTGGCTCATTACATCCAAATTAAACATGTTTTGAGGAGAATATATGAAATTAGTAGATAATAAAGGCTTAGCTTTACAGTGAAACATACACAGGCACATTTAAATATACCCATCACACACCTGGAAATGTAAAAGTACTGTGCATTTGTCTTTATGTATACAGCAATTAAACTTAAGCTTAAACAGTACTGCATAGTATGCATAGTAAATCTATAAAAATCTATAAAAATGTTTTACATTTACAGGCCGTACATCACCTATTCTACGACAAGTTGAAGTGAAGATAATCAATTCAGATAAGTGTGCTAGTCCTCTGATGTATGGAAGTCAAATACAACCATCAATGCTATGTGCTGGATATGAGAGTGGGGGAAAAGATGCTTGCCAGGTGAGTTAGGACAGCATTTGTCCTAAATGTGTTAAATCGAATTTGTGTTGCAATTTCTAATTAATTAATGCAGAGTATTTTACTGTGACCGCATCCCTTTTTGGCGTGTTACTAAACCCAGGACCTGCATTCATTATAGTACACAGAACATGGAAATGCAATTATTTTAGTAAATATAAACTGCTGAATACCTTCATCAACTGCATATAAGGCCGCGTACACACGGTCGAACATGTCCGCTGAAACTGGTCCGCGGACCAGTCTCCGCGGACATGTCCGACCGTGTGTACGGCCTAGCGGAAATGTTTCCAGCAAGCTAAGAATCTTGTCCGCTGGAAACATGTCCGTCGGACATGTCCGATGGTTAGTACACCTAATCGGACATGTCCGCTGGTTATGACGTGTAACCAGCGTCCCGAAATCCCGCGCATGCGTCGAATTGATTCGACGCATGCGTGGAAGCATTGCTCTTCCGTGTTTGAGAACGTCGGTGTCTTCTACGTCACCGCGTTCTCTGTCCGCTGGGATTTTGGTCTGATGGTGTGTACACACATCAGACCAAAAGCTCCCAGGAGACATGTCCGATGAAAATGGTCCGCGGACCGTTTTCATCGGACATGTCTCCTCGTGTGTACGGGGCCTAACAGTCTTGTGACTTCTATCAGTGTCTGGCCAACCACTGGTTAAAGCTTATAGGAGGAGTTTTCATTTTACTCTGACTGTCCTATCAGGCTACATGACTCCTGACCCTCTGCCTGGACAGTGCTGATTGGCCCTATACCAGCTATGACTAAGCACTGAAGCTACAGTGCAAAACTTTAGCCTTTGTTCCAATTTGCTGTGGCATGTTTATTTTGTGATCGATTTTAATTAAAAGAACATTTTTGGAGTACAGCTGTCCAAGTTTCCTTCGTATTTTTGCATCACTATTGCATTGCCGGCACCCATGGTTTGGTTCCAGTGAGGAGGTTCTTTGAAGACTTCTAAGTGGTTATTTCTCTCGCTGATTGGCCCTATGTTGATAACATGCACCCTCCCAAAAACAAAACAAAAAACTCTCTAGCAATACATACTAAACTGAGCATGCGCAGAGTGCCTCCAAGGCTCTGTACTATCAGCAGATGGGTTGGGGAGTAGAAGGGGGGGGATCAGAGAAGACAGCATCATACAGCCTTTTTACACAATGAGCAGGATTTACCCTTTAGGTTCCACAGTGAGTATAACAAGCATGCTTTCCTGCATATACAAACTGATTTTACAGTTGTGGGTTTAGTAACACTACAGGTTATTGAAAATATAAGAATTGTATAAAACCTGAACAAGGCATCTAAAGCATCCTGAGAAAAATTTAAATCGCGCTACCTCTAAACCGTGTAAAACAAATGTTTGCATCACAAAACTATGTGATATATATTGATATAAATCATAAACTATGTGGTATATGATGGTATATATATATCACTAATATACCAGATGTTTTATTTTATTTTTGGTATATTAGTGATTTATATATACCATCATATATCACATAGTTTATGATTTATATCAATACATATCACATAGTTTTGTGTGTTTTGTGATTCAAACATTTGTTTCACACGGTTTAGAGGTAGCGCGATTTATATTTTTTCTCACTGTTTGTTTTTTGTATCTATTGTTTACATGGTAATCGCAGCTCTCGGATTGAATAGACTGTGATTTCATTGCAGTTTTTCTTTCTTTCTTTCTTGTTTGTTTAGTATTTAGTGCAGTTTCTTTCCAATTTTCCATCTAAAGCATCCTAAAACCTTGCATTTTTATATAACTTAAAGTGATATTGAAGTCTCACATTTTTTAAATAAAATAATAAATATGTTATATTTACCTGCACGACACAAGAATATTGTAAAGAGAAGTCCTTTACCTCTTCTTTTTGGAAGATGCCGTGTCAGCTCCTCCTCTTCTGAAATCTCCCACAGCAAGCCCGGCCCTGTACCCCCATGCCCTCCTCACAGGATTTCACTGACTGCAGCAGGACCCAATGGCTCCTGCTGCTCTAGGAAACTCCTGTAAGAAGAGGAAGAGAGGGGAAAATAACTGCAGCCAGGCACAGCACTGGATCGATAGAGGACTCCGGTAAGGGTTTAGAGATAAAGGGGAATAGCTAGTGGAAGCTTTTTTACTTTAATGCAGAAAATGCATTACTGAAAAAAACTGTTGCATTTAGAACTACGTTTGGTAAGCCAAGAAAGGGTATTACTTAACTTTCAAACTTTCTGCCTGGCGGTGGTTGCGTTATTCTTACTGGACATCATATGACGTCTAGCAGGATAACAGCCACCACGCGTCCGTGGGGGCGCGCATTGCGGCGATCGATGGTGCGGTGTGTCAGTCTGACACACCGCTACACCGATCTCGGTAAAAAGTTTCCATCGGAGGCTCTTTGCCACGTGATCAGTCGTGTCCAATCGCGGCTGATCACGATGTAAACAGGAAGAGCCGTTGATCAGCTTTTCCTCATGCAGAGGAGAGCCGATCGGCTGCTCTCCTGACAGGGGAGGTCTGTGCTGATTGTTTATTAGCACAGCCCCCCTTCGGATGCCCGCCCAGGACCACCAGGATGCCGGAATGGACCACCAGGGATGGCAACCCCCATGAACCACCAGGTGGCAACCTAGACCACCAGGGATGGTCCCCCCCCATTCCCCCCAGTGCTGAATTCTGAAAATTGGCTTGGGCAGGAAGGATAAAGATAAGGACAGACCAATATCACAAACCAGTTGGTAATAAACACCACCTGGAAATATATATATATATATATATATATATATATATATATATATAATATATATTATTGAATGCTGATGAAAAATCAATGAATAGATTAATAATTTCTAGGATAAATACATTAATTAATAAGTGAATGATGAATAAATAGACAATGTATACAGTAGCCCAATACTTATTAATAAGTCACTACTCTGACTAAGTGAGTGATGCAGCCAGTGAACCAGGAGGGGGCTCTCTGTCTGTAATTCAAACAAGCTAGATAGAAACCAGTTCAAAGTATGTATAAAACTATATGTATTTATTGTGCTAATTAAAATGCACTGACAAGAGGAACTCAGACTAGGCAGAATGGGGTGATCAGGGCACAATAAGGAGGGTCAACAACATGGTGTGGGACACCCAGTCTATACTACAGGCAAAGAGGTGGAAACAGGTGCCAAGGGTCACCAGGGAGAGAGCCTCGCATTACTGTGTGTAGTTACAGACAGAAGAACAGGAAGTGAGGATTTCTCAGAAGAAATAAGGACATTTAAAAGCAAAATCGAAGGATGAGGTAAGTGAAGTAAGACTGCACTAAGGGAAAGGAAGCTATTTAGGGAAAAACATGTTTTCCTTTACAACCCCTTTAAATTGTGTATTACCTTCAGCATTACTTAGGAAAGCATTTTTTTTGGAGCTATAATATACCGCTAAGTCAAAACGACTGTGTACAATCGAAACACAGCAGAGTAGAAACTGTATGATATTATTAGTTAGCAAATATTTGACATATTAAACGAATGTATTGCTCTTGTCTCACTCTAGGGTGATTCTGGTGGTCCTTTGGTCTCTATGCAAAATACAAAGTGGTTCCTTGTTGGAATTGTTAGTACTGGTGATGAGTGTGCATTACCTAACAGACCTGGAATCTACACCAGAGTTACATCGCTGCGCAACTGGATTACCCAGCAGTCTGGAGTATAATGCCCAGGAGAAGAAGAAATGTGGCGTGGAGGAACTTTAATGGCCTGGAAAAAACACTGACATTGGAAGACTGCTAGTGGAGACACAGGGCCGATCCTAGGCAGGGTGCACAGGGTGCATTGCACCCAGGCGCCTGCAGAGGTGGGGGCGCCGAACATCTAACAGACTCTCTAACAGAAGCCCTCTCTGTGTCCATCACAGAGGCCCCCCTCCAGGTCCCAATAAAGTACTCTGCTTCTCTTCCTGTATTTTGTTTATTGTTAAGAGATCATGTAAGGATCCCAGGTTAATGAAGACTTCATGGGGGAGCATCTTTGTGGTTGAGTCGTTGCCATAGCAACATTTGTAAAGGGGAGGAGTTAGTAAAATGACAACACCTATGTGGGGGCGCCAAAAATATTTCTGCACCCAGGCGCCTGTGACCCTAGGATCGGCCCTGTGGAGACACACAGTCAACCAGACATCACGTTGCTCATAGATGGATTTTACTGTATAAGACTTACTTATAATCACAGTATGTGACTTATTTTATTTTAAAGGTTATTATTGCATGGAGAAAATATATTTATAATAATGACATTTAGAACTTTGTGAGTCAAAGAAATAATCTGCTCATTCATTGGAATGTTTTATATATTTTCCTGTTATACAGGATTGTGCATAAGTCATTATTTTTTGTAAATGTGACGTGTATTCATATTTTTTTAGACTTATGTGCAAAAGTCATGTACGCAAGTACAGAAAAGAATTGCTGCCTATAATTACATAATATTATATTGTATTTAAAATCCTTTTTTTGCTATATTTAATAAATAAATTATTTTTGTAATCATATTCTGATTGAATAAAACTGAAATAAATACCACTCCCTGTTTCTTTCTTGTAATAACAGTTGCACTACAGTACATGTAACTACAAAATAAGGTGTATTTATGTATGTTGGTAAAGGGCTTTAAGAGTAAGTTCACTTTTTAGAAAAAAAATAATAAATGCACTCATATTTTCCGGCAAAAAAATCTGCAGTTATTTTTATTTTCTTTCATAGGAGCAAAGCATTGCATCAGCAATCAGTGGATTGTGGGTGCAATGCCAGGTTTCTACAGCCTCTTCCTCCAGCTCTCTGCCGGTACTGACGAAAGGCTTTCTGCTGGAGAACTGGAGGAAGAGTGAATGGACCATGAATGTAGTAATTACCCTGCCCCCTCCTTGCTCATTGAAGCGCTGAGCTGTGGAGGGGGCGGAGCAGCCGTCTCAGGCTTTCAGTGCCTCAATGAAAGGCTGGGCGGGGTGCTAGTCCAGGCACTTGGCGGATCCAAACTCCGTGGTCAAGATGGCGCGATGCCTGGACTGAAATCGACGATATCAGCTGACAGCGGACTTCAGACCTCTCTCTGCTGAAAACGGGTCACAGGAGGAGTGCAAAACAAATTGCACTCCTGTGATCCATTAGAGAAGTACAGCCAGATGAGCTTTAACCACTTCCCGCCCGGCCTATGGCCGATTTACGACCGGGAAGTGGTTTTGAAATCCTGACAGGACGTCCATGGGTGTCCTGCAGGATTTCATGCCGCCCGCGCCCGTGGGGGCACTCAGCGCGGCGATTGGTGATGCGGGGTGTCAGTCTGACACCCTGCATCTCCGATCTCGATAAAGAGCCTCCGGCGGAGACTCTTTACCACGTGATCAGCCGTGTCCAATCACGGCTGATCACGATGTAAACAGGAAGAGCCGTTGATGGCTCTTCCTCACTCGTGTCTGACAGACGCGAGTATAGGAGCCGATTGTTTATCAGAGCAGCACCCCCTCGGATCGCCACATGGACCACCAGGAAAGCCCACCCTGGACCACCAGGGTGGGCCAAACAAAAAAAAAAAGCATGAAAAAAAAAAAAAAAAAAGTCTTAAAAAAAACAAAAAAACTTTTTTTTTAAAAAAAAAGATGCCAATCTGACTGGCAACATGGGTAGATCAGTGCTGCCCCACAATGTCCATCAGTGCCACCCCAAGTGTCCATCAGTGCCACCCCACAGTGTCCATCAGTGCCACCCCACAGTGTCCATCAGTGCCACCCCACAGTGCCCATCCATGCCCAGTGCCCACCTATCAGTGCCCATCTGTGCCACCCATAAGTATCCATCAGTGCCACCCATAAGTGCCGCTCATGAGTGCCCATCTGTGCCGCCTATGAGTGCCCAGTGCCGCCCATGTGCCCATGAGTGCCGCCCATGAGTGCCTCCTATGTGTGCCCATCAGTGCCGCCTATGTGTGCCCATCAGTGCCGCCCATGTGTGCCCATCAGTGCCGCCTATGTGTGCCCATCAGTGCCGCATACCAGCGCCGCCAATCAGTGCCACCTCATCTGTGCCCATCAGTACTACCTCATCGATGTCCATCAGTGCCATCTCATCGGTGCCCATCAGTGCCACCATATCAGTGCCCGAAATTGAAAGAGAAAACGTATTTACAAAAAAATTAACAGAAAAAAATAAAAACTTAATTTTTTTCAAAATGTTCAGTCTTTTTTTAGTTGTTGCGCAAAAAAAAAAAATCGCAGAGGTGATCAAATACCACCAAAAGAAAGCTCTATTTGTGGGGAAAAAGGACGCCAATTTTGTTTGGGAGCCACGTCGCATGACCGCGCAATTGCCATTCAAAGTGCGACAGTGCTGAAAGCTGAAAATTGGCTTGGGCGGGAAGGTGCGTAAGTGCCTGGTATGGAAGTGGTTAAGTATTTTCTTTTATTGCTATCATGTTTTTTTTACTTTTCTACTGTACTTTGATTAACTGCTTTTCGGACTAAAGGACATTGAAGCCTGGATGCCTAGGACACATTTTACAATTGTTACATTTTTATCTATGGACAGTGAAAGCCTTTATTTAGTACACTGTTTAATAAAACCCCTCTCTGTTTTTATTATAGACTCACTAGTATAAAAAAAAAATATTGTCCTCTCCCCCCCATAGCATCATACTTGTGAGACCGAGACGCAGCACAGTCCTGAACAGGGGGTGGGAGCAGGAGCTGACCAAGTGACTTTTCATATTAACAAGCTGGTGATTGGTTGCTTGGGACCAAGCAACCAATCACCTACGGGTTAACTAGAAAAGTTTACTTGGCCAGCTCCTCCGCCCGCCCTCTGTTCTGTGCTGCCTCTCACTCTCCGCTGTTCATTGACAGTGGTGGATTAGGGAGGGAGAGAGGAGGACCAAAGGCTCGGCGGAGGAGTCTGAAGGTGAAGACCAGCAGCTAGCAGTAGGAGGCGGGGGTCAGCATCGCAGACCTTTTCCCGGTCTACCTGTCAGGCCACGATCGACAGGTTGTTGACCCCCGGGTTAGTTAAATGTATGTGTTAGGATTAGTTTAAGTGATATTTTAAAGATTCAGAAGGTTAAGTAAGCTTATCTAAATCCCCCAAAAATCGAATGTATTGCAGCTAACCAATCCTTAGATGTGGTGACTGCAAAGTTTATTCAATTGTATCCCTTATTTTCACCTTGTAATCCTGCCAATAACATACTTCCTGTCCTTGGGTATCAAGGCTCACACCCTGTACTGTACCTATGCATACTGGCTCCCAACATTTTGAGATGGGAATGAGGGACACCTACTAGCAAATGTATGTAGGCATTGGAAACGCCCCCTGCCACACCCCCTTAAAGGAGCATTAACCCAAAAAAAGGTTAAATAAATCCACAAGGGACTTTTTTTTACCACTACTATTCCTTTATATTGCCTTCTTAAATTTACAGATGGAGCCATTTATAATTTGGATGGAAGGTTTAGTACTGGGAAACACCTTTTGAAAGATAAAAAGTGCATTTTATATACATCTATATAGATCAGACCAAAATGAGGGACAAATGAGGAGGAAAGAAGGACAGAGGGACATTTCTCCAAATCAGGGACAGTCCCTCAAAATCAGGGACAGTTGGCAGCTATGCCTATGACAGATGACAGAGCAGTGTTGTAACCTTAAAGCGGAGCTCCACCCAAAAGGGAAGCTCTTCCTTGTTTTTAAAGGTACCAGTTCCCACTTCTGGGTAAGATCGCCACAGTGATCTCCGAGTATGTCCAGACCTTCCTCTTCCTTCACCTGCTGCCTTCTGGGACACACACAGGTCCCAGAACACGGCGGGACCGTTCAGAAAGTGCAGCGAAACACGCATGTGCGCAGTAGGAACCAGTTTTCCTTAGTGAAGATGCCGGGCCTGCACCCAAAGCGATTGAAGAACTGGCTCAGGGTGCCAACATCACTGGATCCCTGGACAGGTAAGTGTCCTTACATTAAAAGTCAGCTGTTGAAGTACTTGTAGCTACTGACTTTTCATTTTTTTTTTTGCCCAGACTGGAGCTCCTCTTTAAAGCTGAAGGTTAGTGAGTTTTTTTTTTATTATTATTATTTCAATGTAATTCTTAGGCTCCATGTACACTGAAGCTGATAAACTGTAGTTTATTGGCGTTTTGGCATTTTTTTACAAAGCCCATAAACTGAACTCTATGTTAGCCTATGTGCCCATGCACACATGGGCGTTTTTAGCGTTAGAGCGGGTTCACACAGGGGCGGCACGACTTCGGGGGCGACTCGGCCAGGCGACCTGAAGACGACTTCTAAGGCGACTTGCAAAATCACTTCTGTATAGAAGTCAATGCAAGTCGCCCCTGAAGTCGTACAAGAACCTTTTTCTAAGTTGGAGCGACTAGCGTCGCTCCTATTAGAACGGTTCTATTCACTAGAATGGGACGCGACTTGTCAGGCGGCTGCGTCGCCTGACGAGTCGCCCCAGTGTGAACCGGGTCTTAATGAGCAGTGGAGTTTTTTGCCTTTTTTCTGAACGCCCGAAAAGATGCTAAAAAACGCAAAACGCCAATAAACGCTGATAAACGCTAATAAACACTCAAAAGCGCAGGTCGCCAGCGTTTTTTAACGTTTTTTTTATCCATTGAAAAAAAAAAGCTAAAGCATGCTAAACTGAAAAACGCTAATAAACGCTTTTGCAAAAACGATAAAAAACGTTGAAAGGCTCCATGCAAAGCTACTGGCTTTTTTTATAGCTTTTTTTTTAGCAGTGTGCATGAAGCCTGAGGCCCCGTACACACGATAGAATCCATCCGCTGAAAAATCTCAGCGGATCGGTTTCAGCGGATAGATTCTATGGTGTGTACATTCCTGCGGATATTTATCCGCGGAAATTTCCCAATTCCAGCAGATAAAAATTTGTAGACATGTCTACAAATCTATCCGCTTGAATTGGCTCCCGCGGATCGATCCGGTGGTCTGTACAGACTCACCGGATCGATCCGTCCGAAGGGATCCCCCGCATGCGTCGTAATGATTCGACGCATGCGTGGAATTCCTTTTATGACAGCGTCGCGCACGTCGCCGCGTCATCATCGTGGCGACGGCGCGACACGTCATCGCGAGGGGATTTCGGCGCGGATTTCGATCCGATGGTGAGTACACTCCATCGGATCCAAATCCGTGGAAATCCTCGAGAGGATTTATCCGCGGATACGGTCCGGTGGACCGTATCCGCGGATAAATCCTCTCGTGTGTACTAGGCCTTAGATGTTGTTTTCTTTTTTAGTATTTTTTCCTTTATTTTTGCCTGGTGATCTGACCAGTAAATCTGTTGTTTTCTACTTCCCTTGACAGACCAAGCTGTCCAGAAAAATTGCAGTGAAGCCTCGTACACACGACCGGTTTCCTCGGCAGAATCCATCAAGAAACTTGGTGGGAAAGCTTTTTTTGCAGAGGAAACCGGTCGTTTGTACATTTTTAATCGAGGAAACTGTCGAGGAACTCGACGAGCAAAAAAGAGAGCACGTTCTCTTTTTCCTCAACGGGAGTCTCAAATTGGCTCGTCGTGTTCCTCGTCAGGCTGGTTTTCGACGAGAAACTCGAGCGTGTGTATGCTAAGAAACCGGCCCTTGCTCAGAATAAAGTATGAGGCGGGAGTAAAAGTAGCATTTGTAATGGAGATAACACATTTTTCAAGCTGTAACAGACTGAAAAGTGCAAATCGTCTCTTACCAAACTTTTACTTAACACGCAGTAACATGAGATTAGCAAAAGCAGCCCCAAGAGTTTAGCCAGTGGAATCGAACTTCCCCCGCCATTGTATGTGTTGTAGGTCACCGCGTTTGAGAACGAGGAGATTTTGTCTTGTTAGGCATTTTGTCTTGCCTAACAAGGAACTCGTCGAGGAAAACGATGTGTCTTTTACGACGAGTTCCTCGGTCGTGTGTACGAGGCCTTAGGGGTTGAGACAAACCATATAACACTGACAGGAGTGTGTACAATAATCAGCTTTTAGTTAGTAATGTAAAACCTTTAACCCAAAAGAAAAAAAAACTGTTGCTGTAAGGGCTTAAAGTGGACCTTCAGTAATTTTTTCATCTTTCCATCTATTAAATCTTCTGCCCTTGTTGTTGTTTTAACTTTGGATAGTAAAACATTTTTTTTCTGCCAGTAAATACCTTATACAGCCCACTTCCTGTTTCTTGTCTGGTAAAAAGCCTATGCTTATGACATCATGCACAGCTCTCTCTCTCTCACTCTCCTGAGAGTTTGCCAAGAAGGGAGGGGGGTGAGTCATAAGAGTTCAAATGAGAGCTGCAGGGCTGTAGAGCTGGAGGTGTGCCTCTGTGTGTCTGTGTAAATCCAGGAAGTGAACAGGCAGCAGCTTCAGCTGTCCACAGTTAAAATGGCTGCAGCCAGACTCAGTAGAGGGAGATTTCTGCAGCATATTTGGCAAGTACAGAATCACAGTATATATATAAAATAATATGCAAAGTGGTTGGGGGGAAGCTTCAGAAAGGCAAAGATGTTTGTTCCTCTTTAACCACTTGCCAAACTGCTCACGCAGATACACTGCGACAGGTCGGCTCTCCTGCACGAACAGTCTGCAAATGCAGATAGCGGGCGCGGGCCCCGGACTCCTTGTCCACCGGCAGCCTGCAATCGCTATGTGGAGAGGCAGAACGGGGAACTGCGTATGTAAACAAGGCATTTCCCAGTTCTGCCTAGTGACATGACAGATATCTACTGTTTCCAGTGATCGGGAACAGCGATCTCTGTCATGTTTCAGTAAGCCCATCCCCCCTACAGTTAGAACACGCTGAGGGAACACACTTAACCCTTTGATTGCCCCCCAAGTGTTAACCCCTTCCCTGCCAGTGTCATTTTTACATTCATCGGTGCATTTTTATAGAACTGATCAATGCAATAATGTCACTGGTCCCCAAAAAGTGTAGTTTGGGGTCAGATTTGTCCGCCGTAATGTCGCAGTCCTGAAGAAAAATTGCAGATCACCGTCATTACCAGTAAAAACAATAAAAATAAATAAAAGTCCCTAAATCTATCCCGTAGTTTGTAGACGCTATAACTTTTGTGCAAACCAATCAATATAAGCCTTTTTTTACCAAAATTATGTAGAAGATAATATTTCGGCCTAAATTGAAGAATAAATTAGTTTTATATATATATATTTCTTTTTGGATTATGTATTATAGCAGAAATTTTAAAAAAAATACGTATTTTTTTTTAAATTGTTGATCTTTTTTTGTTTATAGCGTGAAAAATAAAAACCTCTGTGGTGATCGAATACCACCAAAAGAAAGCTCTATTTGTGGGGAAAAAAAGGACATTAATTTTGCTTGGGTACAACATCGCACGACCTCGCAATTGTGAGTTAAACTGACGCAGTGCCGTATCGCTATAAATGCTCTGGTCATTAAGGGAGCAAATCCTTCCTGGGCTGAAGTGGTTAATAAATGTTAGCTGGATTCTAGCTTCAATTTGTTAGTCAAATCCATCTAAATCTGCCATTGCACCTAACACTACTCTCCCCCCAGATTGACAATACTGATGTACTGGTGTCTTAAGGCTCCATGCACACTGAAGCTAAAAAAAGCTGTAAAAAAAAGCCAGTAGCTTTGAAGGGAGCCTTTCAAAGTGTTTTAGCGTTTTTGCAATAGCTTTAACCACTTGAGACCCGCGCTATTGACAAAAGACGTCAACAGCGCGGTTCTCAGGTGCCAACTGGACGTCTTTGGACGTCATTTGAAAGCATTACCCGCGCGCGCCACTGGGGGGCGCGCAGCGGGTAAACACTGTCCCGGCGCATAGCTGGGGACCCGATGCGTGTACCTGGCGGCCGCGATGTCCGCCGGGTACACGCGATCGTCGGTAAGACAGCAGGGACGTGGAGCTCTGTGTGTAAACACAGAGCTCCACGTGCTGTCAGAGGAGAGGAGACCGATCTGTGTCTCTTGTACATAGAGACACAGCATCGGTCACCTCCCCCAGTCACCCCCCTCCCCCCACACAACTAGAACACACCCAGGCTACACATTTAACCCCTTCCTCACCCCTAGTTAACCCCTTCACTGCCAGTCACATTTATACAGTAATTAGTGCATTTTTATAGCACTGATCGCTGTATAAATGTGAATGGCGCCAAATTTGTGTCAAAAGTGTCCGATACGTCCGTCGCAATATCGCAGTCCCAATAAAAATCGCAGATCGCCGCCATTAATAGTAAAAAAAAAAATAATAAAAAAAAAATCATAATTCTGTCCCCTATTTTGTAGGCGCTATAACTTTTGCGCAAACCAGTCGCTTATTGCGTTTTTTTTTTTTTTTAACAAAAATACGTCGAAAAATACGTATCGGCCTTAACTGAGAAAAAAAATATTTTTTTTTTAAAAAAAAATTGGGATATTTATTATAGCAACAAGTAAAAAAAAAATGTATTTTTTTTAAATTGTCGCTCTTTTTTTGTTTATAGCGCAACAAATAAAAACCGCAGAGGTGATCAAATACCACCAAAAGAAAGCTCTATTTGTGGGGAAAAAAGGACGTCAATTTTGTTTGGGAGCCACGTCGCACGACCGCGCAAATGTCAGTTAAAGCGACGCAGTGCCGGAAGCTGAAATTTCGCCTGGGAACGAAGGGGGTTTATGTGCCCAGTAAGCAAGTGGTTAATCAGCGTTTTTCAGTGTAGCTTTTTTTTTTTTTCAATGGATAAAAAAAACGCAAAAACGTTTGATGTGATTTTAAACTGTCAAATTGCATGACAAGTTGCACTGGTGTGAACTGTGGCTTACAGGGTAGATATAATAGTCTTAGAATGGGGGTGAGAGAAGGTTTAGGCTTAGTTAGAATTCGACCCCAACCTTTCCAAGGGTTTCCGAGATTAGCCAAGCTCTCCCCGACTATTTCTGAGGCTCGCTGGTGCCCCCCCATCTCTGGCCACATGCGGTATTGCATGCCATTGAAGTCATTGTGGAACAAATTATCTTAGTTTCCATTGACTTCTATGGGGAAACTCAATTTGATATGCGAGTGCTTTGGATTACAAGCATTCTCCTGGAACATAAAAGAGGGGTAGTAGAACCCGCGCTACGGATCTAATATTCCCAAGGAGCAGCCCCTACGTGAAATTCCACCTTGATGGAATGTGAAAAATGAATAAGGTTGGAGTAGTAGGTGGTGGCGCCTCCACGTATTTAACAGGAGGCGCCACCACCTACTACCCCAACCTTATTCATTCTCCTGGAACGGATTATGCTCGTATTCCAAGGTTCCACTGTACACAGTTTGTTCCATGCTGCAACCACGGTGCAAGGACTGCACCGTGCAAAGTGGGTAAATGACCAGATTAGGGGATCAGTATATCCATTACCAGATATGTGATTGGTTGTAAAGTGTCATTCCTCTTTCTATTCATCTGTATCGATAACACAAATGGGGTTTGTATGACATAATGTTTACTGAGAAGTGTATGTGCATATCATGAAGGAGAAATTACAATGGGGTCTAACCACTCATTTCAAGTTTTGACAAGCAGGAAGGTTGTTGGGAAAATGTCAGGAAAAGGAAATGTTACAGACTTGTGAAATAAGACATGTGTAACCTCTTGTGCATTACTGAATAGGTGAACAATTAAGTGTCATGTCGATTGTCATCGTACAACATTTCTTTTGAATGAAAAAAACTGTAGCTGGAGACCAAAAATTTGCATTTTTTACAAAAGGAAGATGTTGTGCGTGTCTTCTTTTATATGTTGATACACCTATTGCCATGACTAATTTCCTCTTTTAGCAATGAAACTACCTAAGGGGGTCTACTGCTCCCATGTTGATTGTCTTAATTGATTGTCTACACAAAATTAGTCTAGCCCTTTAGTGATACTGGCTTGATTTACTAAAACTAGAGCGTGCAAAATCTGGTGCAGCTCTTCCATGATAGCCAATCAGCTTCTAACGTCAACTTGTTTAATTAAGCTTTAACAATAAAAACTGAAAGCTGATTGGTTTCTATGCAGAGCTTTGCCATATTTTGCACTCTCCAGTTTTAGTAAATCAACCTAATACTCAGTAATAACACTTTTGCAGGTCTGTGTCCTTTTCATGTATGGTAAATCAGTAAGCTATAAAATATAAATGAGCCCATGTTCACATTGGGCCAACTTTGCGGCGCCGCACTGATTCCCAAAAGTAGTTCCTGCACTACTTTTGGTGACTTCGGGGGGCGATTTGAATAGACATCTGTGCAGGAACCTGCACAAAAGTCTGTCAATTCGCCCCTGAAGTCGGACTGCATTGCCGGTTAGAAATTGCGCAGGTTCAGCTGAACTCGCACGGTTTCTAACCCGCATCAGTGTGAACCTGGACTAAATGTAATATGTTTAAGGGCTAGTTTACACTTGCTTCAAAACATGGCTTTGGACATGATTTGTTAAAGCTCTCTGAATGCCAGTCAAAGCTCCTGGTACTAAATAAAATGGTCAGCTTACAGTCCTGTTTACACCTTGCTTTTGCTTAGTGCTCCGATGAGGCTTTGGTGGGGCTTTAATGAGGTTTTGGTGGGGCTTGGATGGGGCTTCGTTGAGGCTTCGGTAAGGCTTCTTCGGGCTTCGATGAGGCTTCGGGGGGGCTTCGGTGGAGCTGCAATTGGGCTTCAGTGAGGTTTTCGTGGGTCTTCAATGAGGCTTTGGTGGGGCTTCAAGCGATCTTTGCCATAGACTTCTATGGAGGCTTTGAAGATGCTTTGAAGCACCACTCACACATGGTATAATTTTTTAAGCAAAACAAAAGCAAGGTGTAAAAAGGACTGTATAGCTAACCATTTTATTTAGTGACAAGAGCTTTGACTGGCTTTCAGAGAGCTTTAACAAAGTTTTCCGAAGCCTTGTTGAAGCCAAAGCAAGCAAGCCCTTAGGCCCCGTACACACGTCCGAGGAACTCAACGGGCAAAACACATCGTTTTGCTCGTCGAGTTCCTTGTGAAGCCGCCGAGGATCTCGGCGAGCCAAGTTTCCACGTTGACTAACGAGGAAATTGAGAACATGTTCTCTATTTGGCCCGACGAGATCCTCGTCGGTTTCCTCGGCCGAAAGTATACACACGGCCGGGTTTCTCGGCAGAATACGGCTCCGATCGAGTTTCTGGCTGAATTCTGCCGAGAAACTCGTGTGTACGGGGCCTCAGGGTTAGTATTCTCTGTTATCACTCTTCTTTATTAAATTAGATATACATTTACTATTGATGTGTCAATGGATCCAGCTGCTGACTCTGCAGTGGATTGCATTGTCAGCAGAGGCTGGCACATGGTTTTTAGGCAATATGGAGAGGACATGACGCCTCCTGCATGCCTGTTTTAAGAGAGATTTCACACTGAAATCCCCCTTAACTATGCCACAACCATATCCATTGCAGCATAGTTGTGGCATGGCACTATTTACCTCTATCGGGTCTGGGGGTGTCCTGCCCCATATCCAAAACAGAAAGTGAGAGGACATTCCTCCAAAGTGAGGGAATTCCGGGTTGTCACCAGTCTCACCAGAACTAATGCCCCATTGGAAGATTTCCCTTCTATTACTATTCTGGTTGGCCCTAAATGTGGAATTTTCTTTTACTTTCACTTTCAGTGATAATGGTAAACAGGGCAAATATAGAGGGTGAAGGCCTCATACAAATGGGCAATAAAATGACATACATGTGGTTATATGCATTTTTTTAGAACATTTGTAATGGCATGTGATAATTTTAAATGGTGTTATTCCCACTCTGCTTTTACCTGTGTTTAGGTGCATTTTGTTTAAAGTGGAGTTCCAGTCATATTTTTGTTTATTAAATGTCAGCAGCTACAAAAAGTGTAGCTGCTGACTTTTAATAAACAGTCACTCACCTGTCCCACGGTGCACTCACCTGTCCCACGGTGCACTCACCCGCGCTGTGTTCTCTCCATGTCCTCCCTCTGCGGCGCCGGCATCACTACTATGGGCACCTGGCTGTAGGTGTCTACTGCGCATGTGCGAGTGGCGCTGCACTCCGTGACTGGTCCAGAAGCCTTCTAGGACCTGTCATGTGACATTCGGGAGGGAGAGCTTCTGATTGCCTAGGCGACCGGAACGGTAGTGGAAGCAGGTACCTGTCAAAACCGGGTACCTGCCCCCTCCCCAAAAGCTCTGTTTCACAAACAGGAGCCGTGGAGGGGCCTTAAAGCAGAAGTTCCACCGTTTTAATTGCGTTTAGAGAAAATAGAATTCTGTGCATCAATGGACAAATTACGCTGAACACGATGAAACACATGTAAACACAGGAGAAAGTGATCTGGGAAGTTTAAAGTTTGTTGGTGCTAAATTCTACTGCCTTTTAATAAATGTGAATGTAGCCTAATAAAAGTTTTCTGGGATGTATAAGTGCTATGAAATGTGTGGATTAGCTTTACTTATGGTTGCAATGATTTAAACACAAAAAAATTCAATTGATTACGACCGGCCATACAAATTTCTTTCCTGCAACCACGGGTTCAGTGATACAAGATACTGGAATAATACAATATAAATGTTATTGTAACATAATAACTCCAGAAAACTAGGATTATACAAAGAAAAATGTCCAGAGTACGATACATTATCTCTGAGATATACCGTATATTAAGATTATGAATTAGATATAAACTAGGATTTGCTTATTTAAGACACATATATCAACAGTAGACAAGTTATATTACCAATCTCGCAACACCTCATTGAGTTTAATAAAGATAACCATAGTTATTATTTTAAAATAATACAAAAAGCTTGCTGTGTCCCTTTATGAGTAAATGTGTACAGAGATGAATGCCTTTGATGTAATTCCTTATGTCATTTTGTTATTTCCTATACTCTACAAAATGAAGCAACTAAGGAAGTACCTTCATATTTTGACTCCAATGAATTACTGTGTATTAGATGCAAGTGTGACTTCCTTTATAGTCTGTTTACCTGCCATTGGAATCTCACTTGTTGCTTTAGGCTTGTTGAACTCGTTTTTCTGACATCACTTGCTTTCTTAGACCCTGTCAACCTCTGAGCACCCAGGACTGTTCTCAGATCTTTGTCGAAATCATTCAGAGACCAAGTCATCTACTAAGCACGGCTGACAAGGAACATTTTCAAAGGTAAGCCTAGCCCAACCAGTGACATTGCTTCTAGCCATTTTACTTAAAGGATTGAAGGTTTGAAATATCCTCATGATTGTTACAACGTTATAGACGTTTGTGCATATCTACTTTCTATCTGTATATATATACTAGCTGAATACCCGGCGTTGCCCGGTCTTCCTATCTTAACCTTTTGGGGAGGAAAATCATAGTAATATAAATATACCCATCTTTTATATAAGGGTGTAGGTAAGGGTTAATTTAACTGTCATATATTTTTATTTGGCATATAAGTAATATGTGTACCAGGTATTATTGAAATATCTCCAGGCATACAGAAGTTATGTGGGAACATACATTTCCCATTAATTTGCATGGGACTTTAAACAAAAACCCTGACCCTCACAAATGGGGGTAGTTAAGGGATAAATTAACTATCCTATAGTTTAAGTGGACATATAAGTAACATGTGACCAAGTGTTATCGAAATATCTACAGCCGTTTGGAAGTTATGAAGTAACATGTATTTCCCATAGAGTTGAATGGGACTTTAAAGGAAAACCCCGACCATGGCAAATGGGGGTGGGTAAGGGTTAAACCACCTATCCCATGTTTGTTGCTGACATATAAGTAACATGTGTGCCAAGTTTCATGTTAATATCTTTAGCCGTTTGGACGTGATGCTGGAACATACATACATACATACATACATACATACACACACACACAAGTTGAGTTTTATATATATATATATATATATATATATATATATATATATATATATACACATATATACTGTATATATAAACTTCCCTTTCTGGAAAAAAATGTTGTTCACCAACCAATGCAGTTATGTACTTAGGTTTATGTAGGCTTATTCTTCCACATACAAAATGCATTTGGCATGTTTTATCAGATTTTTGTCTAAATAAAATATAGGAAATTGATAGTTGCATTCTTTTAATGGCCTAGGTTAACTGTTTTACACATGTTTAAATTTTTTGATTTGCAATCATTTTTGTATGAGAAAGCCTCTGACAAATGGTATATTAAATTATTAGGTAGTTGAAAAAACTCTAGTACTGGGTTGTGAATAGAAGTCATGTTAAAGATCAGAAGATTTTACATAGCATGGGGATCTGTTTTGTTATATGTTTTTATAGACCTGAATCATAGTGACAAAGAATTATTTAAAATAAATTCTTGCCCAACAAAATCTTTGGGCCAGATCCACAAACAATTTACGCTGGCGTATCTATTGATACGCCGCGTAATTTAAAAGAAGCGCCGTCGTACGTTTTTTCCGTATCCTCAAAGCCAGATACGCCTGAATGTTGGCTAGATCGGACCGACGTAAGTCTTAGTACGCCGTCGTATCTAGGCTGCATATTTACGTGTGCCGCTAGGGGCGCTTCCGTAAATTTCCGCATCGAATATGCAAATGAGCTACATACGCCGATTCACGAACGTACTTGCGCCCGGCGTATCAATATACGCTGTTTACGTAAGGCGTACGACCGGCGAAACTTTACCCCTCATAAAGCAGGGGTAAGTCATGTTAACGTATGGACGTCGAAACAGCTTCGTTTGTTACGTCGTTTGCGTAAGTCGTACGCGAATAGGGCTGTGCGTAAGTTACGTTCACGTCATAGGCAGTGTTCGACGTATCTTAGGCATTATATCCGACGCATGCGCACTGGGATACGTCCACGGACGACGCATGCGCCGTTCATTCGGCCATGCATCTACATGGGGTCACGCTTAATTTAAATACAACATGCCCCCTATCTGCCTACTTGGAAATACGCACGCTTACGCCGGCCCATTTACGCTACGCCGCCGTAACTTAGGACGAAAGTGCTTTGAGAATACGGCACTTGCCTCTCTAAGTTGCGGCGGCGTAGCGTAAAGAAGATACGCTACGCCCGCACAAATACGCTCATGTCTGTGGATCTGGCCCTTTAAGTGTTATGGTGTTCAGACACATAGTTTAGCTCCTACGAACATACAAGTGGTGGCTGATAATAGTCAGTTGACTTGGTATTGTACCAGTCCTTGGCTTTGATTGAAATTATCTACATTCCTGTAGATAACTAAAGTTATCTACAAATGAAAGGTGTTTATACCATTTGGCTTACCAAGCCTCGGCTCAGCCAGAAAGTGCTGGCCATAGTCTTGAAGGTACCCACACCTAAGAAGGTTTGTTGATCTGTGTGTAAACAGCTGGATGTATTACTATATTTAAAGTTATCTCAGCAAGTACACCTCCTGCACGAGAGGTATATTGGAAGGAGTTTGTCATTACAGATAGCACCTGGCTAGATCTTTGTATAGAACTGGAAACCCCACCTATCACAATAAAGTCAAGAAGCAGGGGAATATACTTCAAGTAGAAATATCAGTATAGATATGATCAATAGCCTATATTCTATATACAGTACATTGGATACATCACAAATTATGTGTGAGAGAAATATCAATTTTTATTTTCTTTCTCTAGCATCCACTTTACAAAATGAAAATTCACTTTGAGCCTTATTGTAAAGTTTCCTGTAAAAATAAACTCAGTGATATTCAGCAGCTTGTTAAAATCTAATTTTGGACCCCAATACTCAAGTGTGGCTTCAATTTTTAGAATTAAACACTTCACATTCAGGGGTTCCTATGGTAGTCCTTCGGTGCACGGAGGCAGCCTATATATAACCCAAGTGCCCCATAGGGACACTATCAGTACAGTATTGATAAAATACATTTCAAGTACCAAAGCATCACTTAGTCAAAGTTCAGTATCATCAATTTGCTACTCTTATGCCGCGTACAGACGGTCGTTTTTTGTGATGAAAAAAAACGAAGTTTTTGAAAACGTCATTTAAAATGACAGTGTGTCGGGAAAACGTTGTTTTATGTCTTCTGAAAAACGGCAACAAATTTTTTCTAACATACTCGAAATTTTTGTGTCGTTTTTCAAAACGTCGTTTTTTGTGTGTGGGCAAAACGATGTTTCAAAACGACGTTTTCAAACCCGCGCATGCTCAGAAGCAAGTTATGAAGCTAGCTTCAATGGAAAAGAGTGCTGAACGTAACCGCGCTTTGCTAGAGCATTTTGAAAAAACGATGGTGTGTAGGCAACGTCGTTTTTGAAAATGAAGTTTCAAAAACGTCGTTTTATTTCATGATTTAAAACGTCAGGTTTTTTTCATCACAAAAAACTACCGTCTGTACGCGGCATAAGCATTTACATTTATGTCAGTTAAGGATCAATATGTAAAATATATTTAAGAATCACTTAAAAGGCGAAATGCTTGGAGGTATCATGACCTACTCCATGTATGCTACGCAAGATCGAAAATCTCCCCCCTCCTCCTTCTCCCCCTCCCCTTCCTCCTGAGTTTCCCCCTCTGCATACTTTTTTTATAATTTTTTGGTTTCATAACCCTGTTTAATTAAAAGGCTTGTGACCAGTCATGTGACATGTACGGTCCTCTTCCTTTTTCAGCAATAAGCATGCCTCGATGATGCAGAGAGTATTGATGACAAAATTATGTCATTGATGTTTTCTGCATCCTTATGCTATGAGTGCAGAGTGCCATGGTGGGTCCATGATGCCCTGTACTCCTGTAACTAGGCTGAAGGACCCCTGAGTGTCCACCAACCCAGAGCAGGTGTATGTGGAGGACTGCGCCAAAGAGAATGTTAGTAATGCAGAAACATCTTTTATGTATGCAGATGGTGGGCTATTTGTGTTTACAAAAAAAAGTACACTTGGGCTTTAAAAGTAGTCATCACTTGGTTGCATCTGGTTTCAAGTGTATAGATATAACTCTTGTTCCTATGAAACAATGTTCATTCTCATGGAACAGCTGTAAATAATTTACTTTCTAGCCTTACGGCACCCCTTAGAACATTGGGTGCCTAGAATGCATTTTATTGCTTTGTCTTTCTGTTTCGTTGTAATTATTAACTCGGAGTGATGTTGTCATCTTATTCAGAACGACAGGCCCTTAATAATCTAATTAAGCAGCTATATTCACTTTTTAGGCTGGGTTCACATTGGAGAACGTAGCGGCTCACAGCAGGAGTCCGGTGCTTCTCCAATCACCATTTTAAGTCCGATTTCAGCCCAAATTTGGGTCTGAATTCAGACCTGAGGCCCCGTACACACGTCCGAGAAACTCGACGGGCAAAACACATCGTTTTGCTCGTCGAGTTCCTTGTGAAGCCGCCGAGGATCTCGGCGAGCCAAATTTCCTCATTGACTAACGAGGAAATAGAGAACATGTTCTCTATTTGGCTCGACGAGTTCCTCGTCAGTTTCCTCGGCCAAAAGTGTACACACGACCGGGTTTCTCGGCAGAATACGGCTCCGATCGAGTTTCTGGCTGAATTCTGCTGAGAAACTCGGTCATGTGTACGGGGCCTGAAACAGATCAAAAGACACAGAGAGCCGGTCACAATCTCCTGCTATGCGAATTGGATGCGGATTCCAATTCACAATAGTGTGAACCCAGCTTGAGATTTTTTTTTCTTGATGTATGTGAGTAATAGAAAAATACATGGAATTTATTAATTAGCTTGATTTTGCATTTTTTTCCAATGTTAGGAGCTGTTATTTGGTTTAAATATTTTTTTAGTTTAGTAATTTACTAAAGTAATAATATATTTTTGACATTTTTAGGTAATGTTCAAATATATGCTAAATTACATACAAGAAATTGAAAATCGAAAAAAGAATATATTAAGTGTATAAAAGAAGAATAATGCTATCCACGAGCAGGTGAG
This sequence comes from Rana temporaria, assembly GCF_905171775.1. Lineage (NCBI taxonomy): Eukaryota > Metazoa > Chordata > Amphibia > Anura > Ranidae > Rana > Rana temporaria. The sequence continues at coordinate 451,348,451 of NC_053489.1, forward strand.
CATAAAGCTGTGAATATTTAAAATGTATCTAAACCCCAAATGTATAAAACATTTTTTAGATAGAGTAGTAAAGGTTTGGAACAAACTATAAGAGCAAATAAGAAAAGTTCAAGGCAGTGGCAGGTGGTATATTTCTTGGGGGGGGGGGGCAATCTGCCCATCCACTCCCACCCCCCCTCTGGCGGTTAGCCTAGTCTCCCCCCCCCCCCCCCCCCGGGTCGGTCAATATGCCCTCACACTTACCCCCATCTAGGTCCTCTGGGCAGAGGGCGGTGTCTCCTCCTTCCTCGGCTTCACGGTGCTATGGCTTCCCCTGGTACTCCTCCCTCCTCCTCCTCTGGCCCTAATCACGTGCTTTAAAAAAAAATCTCCCATTCGAATCCATGTGTCCGACGCCCCGCATGTAGATTAGGAGCCAGACCCATGGATAGGGGGGGCGGCCACTGGTTCAATTGTATTTAAACCGAAGAATGAAATTGTAATATACTGTAGCTTACCAGTGCTTTTTTATCTTCATTTGCACCTGGTAAACCTGTACGCACATCCTGTCCTAGGAAGACAACACTCTCTCACTGAGTGAGTGAGAAACTTATATAGAGCTACAAATGCAAACTAAATTGCCGCAAGGCGCTGTAGCCAATATGATCGTCCAACCAAGCTTCAGAAAAGATGGGTCTTAAGTTTTTTCCTGAAGGCCCGATGATTTTCCTCCAACCGAATGTCTGCGGGTAGAGCGTTCCATAACCGAGGTCCTTGGTTCTCCTTTCATTTTGTAGCGAGATTTGGGGATGTGGAGGAGGTTCTGATTTGTTGATCGGAGGACCTGACTTGGTAGAAAACGATCCCCTATTTGGTAGACGCTAAAAATTTTGCTCACATCAATCAATAAACGCTTATTGCAATTTTTTTACCAAAAATATGTAGAAGAATACGTATCGGCCTAAACTGAGGGAACAAAATGTTTTTTTAAATATTTTTTGGGCATATTTAAGCAAAAAGTAAAAATATTGAATTTTTTTCAAAATTGTCGCTCTATTTTTGTTTATAGCGCAAAAAATAAAAACCGCAGAGGTGATCAGATACCACCAAAAGAAAGCTCTATTTGTGGAAACAAAAAGGACGCCAATTTTGTTTGGGAGCCACGTCGCACGAATCGCAAAAAGGGGACAGGTCCGTTAGCTGCATAATGGTCCGAGGCTTAAGTGGTTACCCTGTTTCCCCAAAAATAAGACCTACCCTGAAAATAAGACCTAGCGTTATTTTTCAGGAGGGCTGCAATATAAGCCCTACCCCGAAAATAAGCCCTAGTTAAAAATGCTTGTAAAATCCTATAATCCACTATATTACAGTAGTTTATAATGTACAATGTGTGTGTTTCTGTAATATAATTGCGGGGAAGAGAGCTCCGGCGGGTAACAGAAGTGCAGAGCGGCGCTATAACAAATGTATTTGGCACAATTATATTACAGAAACGCACACATTGTACATTATATACTACTGTACTAGAGTGGATTATAGGATTGTACAAGCATTTTAACTCAGTTCACACTGGGGATTCCTGACAGGCAGGAAGGGAGAGGGGGAGAGAAGACAGCACATTATATGGTAAGACCTACCCTGAAAATAAGCCCTACTGTGTCTTTTGTTGGCATAATTAATATAAGACCCGGGCTTATTTTCGGGGAAACACGGAAATACACATATTATATAAATGATAGACCCTTCATTTCTTTGTAAGTGGGGTAAGGGGGTCAAATAATTATTTCCCCCACTGTATATATATATATATATATATATACACTTCCAACATATTCTGACTTTTTTGTAATCAGCAAACTCATGATTGGATATAAAAGACCTTCTCTACAATAAACTGACAGAGAACAATACTCAGGCTGTCTGCTTTCTAAAAAAAAAAAAAAAAGATTCTGAAGGGAATCACTATACTGCATTGCAGTATACAAAAATTAGATTGTTGAGGTACACTACATTTTAACCGATTAAGACCCGGACCATTATGCAGGTTAAGGACCTTGCCGCTTTTTGCGATTCGGCACTGCGTCGATTTAACTGACAATTGCGCGGCCGTGCGACGTGGCTCCCAAACAAAATTGGCGTAATTTTTTTCCCACAAATAGAGCTTTCTTTTGGTGGTATTTGATCACCTATGCGGTTTTTATTTTTTGAGCTATAAACAATAATAGAGCGACAATTTTGAAAAAAATTCAATATTTTTTACTTTTTGCTATAATAAATATCCCCCAAAAAGATATAAAAACATTTTTTTTCCTCAGTTTAGGCCTATACGTATTCTTCTACATATTTTTGGCAAAAAAAATCGCAATAAGCGTTTATCGATAACCTTTTGCGCAAAATGTATAGCGTTTACAAAATAGTTTTATGGCATTTTTATTAATATTTTTTTTCACCACTTTTAGTGGCGACCAGCGATTTTTTTTTCGTGACTGGGACATTATGGCGGACACATCGGACACTTTTGACACATTTTTGGGACCATTGTCATTTTCACAGCAAAAAGTGCTATAAAAATGCACTGATTACTGTGAAAATGACACTGGCAATGAAGGGGTTAACCACTAGGGGGCGCTGTAGGGGTTGAGTGTGACCTAATGTGTTTTTCTTACTGTGGGGGGGCGGGGCTGGACGTGTGACGTCAGTGATCGTCGTTCCCTATATCAGGGAACAGACGATCACTGACACTGCCACAGAGAAGAACGGGGAAGGTTTGTTTACACTCACGTCTCCCCGTTCTTCAGCTCCTGTGACCCGATCATGGGACGCGCTGATCGGGTCCGCAGGTTTCGCGGCAGTGGTCACGGAGCTTCGGACTGGGTCGCGCTGCGCAAGTTAACGCACTGTGCAAGTGTAAACCCAACTTAGCACTTTTCCCAACTTTTACCTGAAATGCATTTGATTTAAACTGAAGGTTTGGTTGGGATTTCACTACTTTTCTTCAGCTTTTTTAGTAACACCTTTGCTCAAAATAATAAAACAACAGATGTATTTATATCAGTATAAACTACTAATCTCCATAAAATCGTATTTTGCTAGTTGTATTTTACCTTTCTATAACATATGAACTAATTCAGTGTTTTTAACATTGTTTTCATTTAGATCTCCTAGATCTGGTCTTCCAATGAAAGCCTCTAAGCATCGCAACATCGTAATAGCAGTTTCCATAATCATTTTTCTTTTGATAATTATTGCTGCTGTGGTTTCAGCTATTGTAATTTCTGTTATTCGTGGTAAGTTCATGGCGTTACTTTTTAAAAATGTTTATCAGTAGGGAAATAAATTAAGGGCGCGTATGAGGATGTTGCTGACAGTCACTGCCATCCTGCTGTTGCTGCTTGAGTGGGTGTCAGCAATGGTCACATGATCACTGCTTACCTCTGATGCAAGGGAAACCTTGCAGAGAACTTCCCTCTGCACTGGGGTTTTGATGGCCATCCTGGGGGAGCCTGTGTCTGACTGGACACAGAGCTTTTTCGTTATTTTGGGCAGCCATCTTTATCGGGAGAGGCTATAAGTAAGGGCCCTTTCACACTGGGGCATTTTTCAAGCGCTTTAGCGTTAAAAAAAGCGCCTGTAAAACGCCTGAAAGAAGCTGCATCTGCAATCCCAATGTGAAAGCTCGAGTGCTTTCACACTAAAGCGCCTGAAAAATACCCCAGTGTGAAAGTGGTCTTAGCGTTAAAAAAAGCGCCTGAAAGAAGCTGCATCTGCAATCCCAATGTGAAAGCCTGAGTGCTTTCACACTGAGGCGCTGAGCTGGCAGGGCGTCAAAAAAAGTCCTGCATGCAGCTTCTTTGCAGCGCTTTAGGAGCGGTTAATACACCGCTCCTAAAGCCCCCTTCCCATTGAGGAAGCTTTTTTTAACGCCAAAGCGCCTGAAAAGCGCCTCAGTGTGAAAGGGGTCTTAGCAGCGCTTTACCAGCGTTTTTCGGGCGCTGGCAGTGTGAAAGGCCTCTGAAAGCACTTGGGCTTTCACATTGGGATTGCAGATGAGGCTTCTTTCAGGCGCTTTACAGGCTTTTTTTTAAACGCCAAAGCGCCTAAAAAACGCCCGAAAAACGCCCCAGTGTGAAAGGGGTCTTACTGTTTTTGTGCACCCTGAAGTGTAGGAAAATTAGATAGGGACAGACTTGGTGAGACAAATGCTGGTGAGGGGAAAGCTATGTTCAGCATAGGAAAAGGAACCTGTGGAGAGAGGTCAGCTTAGGTTTGGTCTTGTAACCTGGAAACTACCTGGTACAGAGAAGGACTTTTGTGCCAACTTGCCTCTGAAACATGGCATCCTTGCGTGACGCAAGTTGCGTCCTGTGTTGCAGGTGAAGTGTAAGCCAGGGAGGGCCTGTGTAAGGAAGCAATCCTTGTTAGGGTCACACATATTTTCATCTTCAAATACATTACAGTAAAACCTTGGTTTGAGAGTAACTTGGTTTGAGAGCGGTTTGGAAGACAAGCAAAATGTTTTAATGCATTCTGCCTTGATATACAAGCGATATCTTGATATAAGAGTAGCGTCATGTCACAACTGAGTATGAAATAGAAGAGAGGAGCCTCTAAGTGTAGCGATATGGTTACATTTAATGAAGGTACAACATTTAGCAACTTATTGCTACACTTAGGCCTCGTACACACGACGGGACATGTCCGATGAAAACGGTCCGCGGACCGTTTTCATCGGACATGTCCGCTCGGAGATTTTGGTCTGATGGTTGTACACACCATCAAACCAAAATCCACGCGGACAGAATACGCGGTGACGTGACGACGACGTGAAGGCGACGTGACGGCGACGATGACGCGGTGACGTGCGCGAACCCAGAAGTTAAATGCTTCCACGCATGCGTCAAATCACTTCGACGCATGCGAGGGCTTTCGGCCGAGCGGACATGTCCGGTGAGTCGTACAGACGACCGAACATGTCCGACGGACAGGCTTCCAGCGGACATGTTTCTTAGCATGCTAAGAAATTTTTGTCCGCTGGAAACCTGTCCGATCCGCCAGAAAATTGTCCGGTCGGCCATACAGACGACCGAACATGTCCGCGGAAACTGGACCAGACCAGTTTCAGCAGACATGTTCGGTCGTGTGTACGAGGTCTCAGGCCCCGTACACACATCCGAGGAACTCGACGTGCCAAACACATCGAGTTCCTCGTCGAGTTCAGTGTTGAAGCCGCCGAGGATCTCGGCGGGCCGACTTTCCTCATTGAACAACGAGGAAATAGAGAACATGTTCTCTATTTGGCCCTCGTCGGCTTTCTCGCTGAAAAGTGTACACACGACCGAGTTTCTCGGTAGAATCCAGCTCCGATCGAGTTTCTGGCTAAATTCTGCCGAGAAACTCGGTCGTGTTTACGGGGCCTTAGAGGTGCCTCTCTTCTCTTTTTATACCCTGTAAAAAAAAATGCTTTGATATACAAGTGCTTTGGATTACAAGCATGTTTCTGGAACGAATTATGCTCGCAAACCAAGGTTTTACTGTATACTTAAAATGGTAAAATATTATACTTAAAATGAATTAAACTCCAAAGGGACAGCAATTTTTTTTATATCTGTGATATCAAGTACAACATACCAAGCTAAATAAATAAGGAAACTGACAAATGGACTTATGTTTATGATGGTTTTAAAGGCATATGGCAAAAATAAATATATTAATAGGCAAACTTTGCTTTTTTTATAGGTACAAGCAGCAAATCAGGATCCAGCCTTGTGTATTATAGCGGTTCTTTTAGGGTTTTAAATTTAAACTATACAGAAGATTATAAGAGAAGCAGCAGCCTTGAATTTCAGTCAATGGCTGTTCAAATGGAAGGATTTGTAAGTAGTTTTTAATAGCTTTAGAGAAATGTGAAAATGTCCTTTCATATACTGTATGGGTAAAATAGGAGAACATTTTTTTCTAGGACAAAGGGAGTGCTGAAACAATTGTCCATGGACACACTTGCTAAGCCACAGTTTATCTGTCAATGTCTGCTATGCAAGTTTTTAGAGGTCACAAGACATACATATCAGAATGCATTTTACAATATTAGCTACGTTTTCAAACACCTACTGTATACGGTATGTAGGAAGGCCCACTAGTGTGTGGGTTGTGAAGTCAGTTTCCTGTTCAGCAGCTTTGCAAGGACATCGTGCCCAAGTACCTGCATATCCAATTGGTTTCCAGTACAGTCACTTATCAGTTCTCTTTGCAGGCATTAAGCGTGGATACCAGAACTACACACTTTCTACAGATATCTCTTTACTATGGTGGTGCAATTAACATTTGCTCACAACTACAACCGGGACCAAAGCAACCCAGGTGTTTTAACCAGTATTCTGGGGAACCTACCCAGTCACGCCTTCCAACTCACCTGTGTAATTGATCACCACCACTCATATCTCCAAATCATCTGCTCACAGGATTCCCTCAGGCCTCGTGTACATGACCAAGGAACTCGTCGGAAATGAAACATCGTTTTCCTCGACGAGTTCCTTGTTAGGCTTGTCGAGGAACTTGACAAGCTTTCTTTGCGTACACACGATCAAGACCAAATCTCCTCGTTCTCAAACGCGGTGACGTAGAACACATACAATGGCAGGGGAAGTTTGATTCCACTGGCACAACCCTTGGGGCTGCTTTTGCTAATCTCATGTTACTGCGTGTTAAGTAAAAGTTTGGTAAGAGACAATTTGCACTTTTCAGACTGTTACAGCTTGAAAAATGTGTTATCTCCATTACAAACGCTACTTTTACCGAAGGGGCGCTCCCGTCTCATACTTTATTCTGAGCATGCGCGGGTTTCTTAGCATACACAAGATCGTGTTTCTCGTCGAAAACCAGCTCGACGAGGAACACGACGAGGAAATTGAGACTCTCGTCGAGGAAAAAGAGAACTTGTTCTCTTTTTTCCTCGTCGAGTTCCTTGAGAGTTTTCTCGATGAAAAGCATACACACGACCGTTTTCCTTCGGCAAAAAAGCTCTGCCACCAAGTTTCTACATGGATTCTGTCGAGGAAAACTGTCGTGTGTACGAGGCCTGAGCCTTGTGGTGGTGAATCATTGTGGGGCATTCCTGTGTGCCCAAAAGCCTGCAACCTTCAAGCAATTGCATCAACGCTGTCTACACTTACTTACATTCAGTATAACACAAAGGGAAAATGGATTTCTTTAACTCTTCCACTGTGTAGAGTTTCTTCATAAACAGCAAGAACATGGTACAAGTTTCAGAACATAATACTGTTCAACTAGTACAGTATAACCACAGTTATGGAGGAAGAGCTTGCATTTTGTAACTGGTCCCATCCCAGGGTAGTGATAGAGAACGGGGTTGCCATATGCCAGTATGTCCCAAAGTCATGGTTCCTCCCACACCATAGGCCTACCTCGTGCACCCCTCAGTAGAGGTCAGCCCTCTCTTTTATCTTGCCTTCTTCACTCTTTCTTTTGCTAACCCCACCCACTGCCTATGAGTGAAACTAAATGAAAAACTCTCCCAGCCATAACCCTTTCTTACATACTGAGAGTCGGATAACAAGCACCCCCTCCCCTTAGCTTTGGAAGCTCACAAGCTAATGTCATCCTTGGACAGATTAGTCACACATTAAGACACATCCCAACCACGTCAGGAAAAAAGAAGAGTAATGCAGGGCACACACTAGCAAACCCTATGTTGGTGGTGGGGGTGATGCCTGGTATTAACTACCCTGCAATATCAAGCTGACATGGCTTCCTGTCCAGCTGTTCATATGCAAACAGAATGTAGGCATGACAAATTGTCACTGCCTGGAGGTACCACAATCATGGGATATTTGTTCCCATAATTTTTTGCTAGAATAGGAGCCACATAATTCATGTCTCTATGCATCTTAAACCAACCAAATCAACCAGTACAGTCCATTGCTTTGACATGTTACCAGGCTCTGCAGCTTTGCATAAATTAGTGCTTAGCGTGAGCCAAGGATCAGCAAAAACTAATTAGGCAGTAAATGAATGCTGACAGGTTTTTACTATTTAATGGCAATCTCTATATCTACAGTCGTGTATGACTGGCAAACTGATCTAGAGGTCCCCCGGCATTGTATAATCTATTTGCGATCCTTTCACTTTAAACTATATGATCAGTACTGTGAAATCCTAATATATTGTAGATATCACTCTAATCAAAGTCTGGGACTGTAATAAACCATGTGTCTGTTTTGTGACTTCATATCCCGAATTTCAGAATATGCAGTTACTTTTCCATTTTCCCATGATAGCTTATACATGTAAAAATGTAAAGAGGTAAATAAGATTGTAAACATGCTTAAAATAAGTATTGAACAGAATTAACTCATGTTTTATTATATCAATTTTGCTTTGTATAATACCATTATGATGTACTACTAATGTTGATTGCTTTTGTATTTATTGCAGATTTATTTAATATTTAATTATTCAGAGCTAAGAAGTGAGTACAAGAAGGTGCAAGTTGTTAGTCTAAGGTATGTAGCTGATGATTTTAAAAGTCAATTGAATCAAACTCATGAATAATGTTTCTTCTGTAGTGTAAATCTGGCCATAAACACATCGAATTTTATCGTTTAGCCTGTGAACTTAATGAAAAAATCCAACAGATTCCTTCATCTGTGCTATAGACAGGCAATGTTCAACCAACAATTTTCCACCTGACTCCTTTGATTTTTTTCAATCAAACAAATTTGCGTTTGAGGCTGCCGATAGGGCTACCCACAATGTGGTAGCCTGGGCTTATCCCAACAGGAATGGAAGTGTCTGAAGCTTGATTACTGTGGTTGATTCTCCAAAGAGAATATAACATGTATTTGGACATAAGTTTTAACAGAAAATTAAAATCAATAAAAAAAAAAAAAATGTGATCAAAATCAATAAGTGTCCATTAAAAAAATATAGTCCACATAATCACCATTTTTTTATTGAATGAATGTCTAATGATTAATCTAATTTTATTAATGTTCATGGACTTAATTTGCACAACTTATAAGGTTTTTATGTTCTTAGCATAAGCACAGTAGGGCAGTTGCAGCACTTTATTATGTTTTTGCACTGGAATATTGCAAATTTTTTGCTGTTTATTTATTGCACATGGCACTTTAGAGTGTTCTAAGCACATGGCATTTTTCATATTTTTCATATATATCACACAAATTTATAAGCGCTGTTTCTTTTTCTTTTGTTAATTTTCATGTTAGATTGGAGTGTACATGTTCATAGACATGTGCACACTGAAATATTTCATTTCGGAATTTCGTTTTCGTCCGAAAAATACATTTATTTAGTTACTCCTGAAATTCGTTTTTATTTATTTTGTTTTTCGTCCGAAAATCCAAACAAATTAAGGTTGAATCTGTCATTGAAGGCTTATGTTGTCTGTCGAATGTTCAAGGAAGATTCGACTGAGCAGCGAAACTGTACGACGCTGCAATCATACTTTTCCGGTCGAATGTTCCGCCTACAAGCTATAGTAGAATTCTGATGTTGTATGACTAGTAATAATTATATTTATTAATTATTATTACTAGTCAACCAACATTAGAATTTTTCTATAGCCTATGGGCCGAGCATTTGACCGGAAATGTATGATTGTAGCGGCGTACAGTTTAGCTGCTCCGTCAAATTTTCTTAGAACTATCAACAGACACCATAAGCCTTCAATGACAGATTCAACGCTTTGTATGTTTTTCGATGCTTTGTCGAATCTTCGTCGTTCATGTTGAATTGTCAAGTTAGTTCTAGCTATTTTACTGCTTCTCCTCTTTGGTTACAATCAGCCAATAACATTCATCATCATCATTATTTTTATTTTACTTCCCCCACCAAATTCCAGCAGCGATCTTTTCTCTCTATAATGTCAAATCTTTTCTCTCTATAATGTCAAATCTTTTCTCTCTATAATGTCAAATCTCTTTTCTCTCTATAATGTCAAATCTTTTCTCTCTATAATGTCAAATCTCTTTTCTCTCTATAATGTCAAATCTTTTCTCTCTATAATGTCAAATCTTTTCTCTCTATAATGTCAAATCTTTTCTCTCTATGTCTTTTTTTTTCTCTCTATAATGTCGAATCTTTTCTCTCTATAATGTCAAATCTTTTCTCTTTATGTAGAATAATCTTGGACTAATAGAGTTAAGGTTAGGCACATTCGACCAATGAAAACTAAAATAAAGCATTTGTTTATGTCGGATCTTTCGGTTTTCGTATTCTGTGCGTTCGTTTTTGTTTGTTAAAACGATAACGAAAATACCTGAAATTCGGACGAAAATGCATTTGGACGAAAATGAATGCACATGTCTACATGTTAAGCCTGGATTTTCCGCAAACAAAGCATAGGATTTTTGTCTGAAGGGTGTTGGCCATGAACTTGTCTTGCATACAAATGGCAAAGAATGGTCGGGCAACAAACCCGAAACTACGTAGTTTTTCAGCTCCTTAGCGCCACCCTTTGGGCAACTTCTGCTAATGTTGTATTATGGTTAGCATTGCTTCTGAGAATGCGTGTTTGTACTTTGGAGTTTTGCCAAACAGCACAAATTTTAAAGCATGCTATCCAACATTTGTTGGAGGAAAATCTGACGACAATTGTTCGACAGAGCATACAAACGGTCGGATTTTCTGACAACAGCCTGCCATCACACAATTTCTGTCAGAAAATCCGATTGTGTGGATGGGCCTTTAGACCCCATACACACCATTAGATTTTCTTCAGATTTACCAAAACCATATAATATGAGGTCAAACCTTGAGTTTCAACTTGTATGCAATCAGGCAGGCCCTTGCACTACATGGTTTTGGTAAATCTGAAGACAAAAATCTGCAGAAAATCTTAAGGAACATACACAGGATCAGATTTTCCGACAACAATGGTCCGACGGACGTGTTTTGTCGGACAATCTGTATGCTCCATCAGACAATTGTTGTTGGAATTTCCAACAACAAATGTTGGCTGTGCATGCTCTTAAATTTTCCAACAAAACATGTGTTCCGTCGGATTATCCGATCGTGTGTACACAAATCCATCGGACTAAAATCCGATAGTACAAACACGCATGCTCCAAACCAATGCTAAACATCAGACAACAATAGCAGAAGTTGCCCAAAGGGTGGCGGTAAAGAGCTGAAAAACAACGTAGTTTGGTACATATTGGCTGAAAATGTTCTGATACATATTGGCTGAAAATGTTCTGCCGTGTGTATGCAGAACAAGTTCACGGACAATGCCCTTCGGACAAAAATCCACAGAAAAGTCAGATGGAAGTCAGATCGTATGTACAAGGCTTAATAGTGTGTATGGGACTTAAGTGTATTTGATGTGTATTTACTGTACTAAACACGTTTTGTTTTTTCCTCAGCCCTGGAAGCGTTATACCAGGATTTGTGGTGACTTTAAATTTTGATAGTTCAATGAGCAAAAATGTGTCAGTTCAGGGGATATTCTCAGAGAGCATGAGAAATACCAACACAGCGCAATTCAACATTGACAAGAATTCACTGCAACTAACAGGCAAGTAGGGCAACTCCTGCTCCTTTAGAAGATAGGTTTCTTCCTTTATTCTTTCTTTCTTCTGAGTAGATATTTGAGAACAAGAGCAGGGCTTCTTTAACCATGAAAAGTTATAATATGAGATTTTAATAATAATTCTCACACTTAGCAGTCTGATTGGGAGGCTGCCAGTTCCTGCAGCTATTTGTTTCCCCTTGCACTTAATGTAACTCATGCGACAATCACATGTGGGTGATCGGCCATGGATGCAGACTGTATGTGTTCAGGACCAATGGTTCGCATGTGATCTCTGCATGAGCGATTAGCTGCAGGACTCGGCAGCCTTGGTTGGTTGCAATGGGGTTGCCTCTCACAGCTCATTACGGAAACACCTGCTGGGGCATGTAATAGGACTGCGGATGTATTCGCAAATGTGACTGGTAAGAAATGCTACACTATTAAGCAGATCCGTAAAGTGTGTCTAAAAGAGGATATACCTAAGTTTTTTTTTTTTTGGTGGGGGGGGGGGGGGGGGCTGTTGTGTCTAATGGTTAGGAAGTAAAGGGGAAAATTTTGAATAGGACACTGGTAGCAAAAATAAGAAATAGACAGCAGTTATAACCATTCCCTACTCTATCCAAAATAGAATGTATGGGGCAGATCCACAGAGCGAGTACGCCGGCGTATCTACTGATACGCCGGCGTACTTTCAAAATACCCGCGTCGTATCTTTGGTTTGAATCCTCAAACCAAGATACGACGGCATCTGGGTTAGATCCGACAGGTGTACGTCCTCGTCCTTCGTCCTTCGGATCTAAGATGCAATACTTCGGCCTCCGCTGGGTGGCGTTCACGTCGTTTTCCGCGTCGGGTATGCAAATTAGCTATTTCCGACGATCCACGAACGTACGAGCGGCCAGCGCATTTTTTTATGGCGTCTCTATTAGGCTTTTTCTGGCGTATAGTTAAAGCTGAGATTTCGCGGTGTATAGATAGACTTGCCATGTTAAGTATGGCCGTCGTTTTTTTTTTTGCGTAAATCATCCGTGAATCGGGATGGACATAAATCACGTCTAAGTTAAAAAAAATGACGTCGTTGCGCAGTTCATTCGGCGCGGGGACGCGCTTCATTTAAATGAAACACGCCCCCTAATCGGAGATTTGAATTACGCGCCGTTACGCCGCCAGAGATAGACTACGCCGCCGTAACTTTCGGTGCGCAATCTTTCAGGATTCGAAACAAAGCCGGAAAAGTTACGGCGGCGTAGCGTATCTCTGATACGCTGCGCGGGTGCAGATCTCTGTGGATCTGCCCCTAAATGTTTTAAAACCCTTGCTTTGTGTTCCTGTAATGTCCATATTAGAAATGGTAGGTGCTTTTGTCACCCGGACAGAAAGGCATGGCCAGCAATAAAAAAAAAATTCTAGCACTCTTTAGAAGTGTGTCACACACCAGCATGACAAACGGTGGTGCGTGCAACAGATTCATGTATGTGTCAGAAACATGTACATGCATTTGTTGAAAAGATGCTTCAGTTTTCTAGAAAGTAGGAAAACCCCCTCCAAGCTGCCATGCCAGCACTGCAGGAGTTAGGCGACCAGCAAAGCAAGGTTACTGAAAGCCTCTCTCCCCAATCACATAAACAGTACAGAAGGATCATACAATTCTCCTGGGACTTCCCAATACACAACATGACCTGCTCTGCTGCTTTGCAGTGAGCAGTTCAATTCACTGCAACAGCAGGCAGAGTCTGGGGACCAAACACATGATTGATTTACATGGTTGATTTACTAAAACTAAGTGTAAAATCTGCTGCAGCTGTGCATGGTAGCCAATCAGCTTCTAACTTGAGCTTCTTCAATTAAGCTTTAATAATGCAATCTGGACGCTGATTGGTTTCTATGCAGAGCTGCACCAGATTTTACACACTCCAGTTTTAGTAAATCCGCCCCACAATCTCAGTGCCACTGACCTATTGGAGTTCTTGCTTTTGTAAGGGTCTGTGGTGCAGTGTTGCAATCGTGGAGAGTCAAGGCCTCTTTGTGCTGTCTCTGCTCTAGGTTCACATTTGTAGGGGTGGTTGTGGGTGTGGGAATCGCAGCCAAAATCTGCTGCTCTATTACATTCTTAATGGCCCTCCTGCACATGCAGTTTGTTTGTGAGTGCGGGAAATTGCATGATGCATAACCGCTATACAATTTCCCTGCGACTGAAGCTTTGAAAATAAAGCATGGACATTTTTTCCTGCATTTCAAATGAATGGGCTGCTGTGCCCACGCAAATGCAGGCTGAACCACACACATAGGTTGAACCAAGCCTCAGATGGCGGGCCTTGCCCCAGACTCTGCTTTTTTCTTCCAATACGGTGGTGATGGGAGGAAGGGGGGGGGGGGGGGTTATGGTCTACTTATCTCCTCTTCTGCTTTTGGCTTATTGATTCTTCTTTGCTTGGCAAACTCAACTTGTGTGTGGTATATATATATATATATATATATATATATATATATATACATATATATATATATATATATATATATATATATATATATATATATATATATACATATATATATATATATATATATATATATATATATATATATATATATATATATATATATATATATAATTTATTTTTTAACTAAAAAGGCTTTAATGGGTAATGATTACACATTTCCTAATAAAGTAGTAATCATTTATTGTTTTTTCTTTTAGAAATTACATATGACGTGGCACAGAACCTCCTTAACAGTAGTAAGTACAATCTTTTTTTACGTTTTGGGTAACACTTTTACAGTAAATGTTCAACTCTAGCTGTATTAAACAAATCTGATTAAATTCTGACCCACCCTTGGGTAATCCCTGGGTTCTGCATCCCTTGGATCCTAGGCACCGTCTGCACATGGGACCTTTACTTTTGTTAAAGTCACAATAAAGCCCTGCCATTCCCAGCCAACATGTTCATGGTATGGTAACATCCAAGTATAGATTCACTTCATATTTCTGTCTTATTATTAGTGTTACTCATACATCATAAGACTGGCTAAATTGTAGGTGGATGTTAACCACAAGGCCTAGCCTCAAATTTGATTATTGAATTGTGCGTTGAATGTAATTTTACTGCGCTTTACATCTTGTACTTATCACATACCTAAGCAAAGGGTCTTGCGTGGCCCTGAAACTTTATTTACTGCTGTGATATGGTCTCTTTTTGCATTTTTGGATGCTATTTTGAGCCTCTAAGACAGGGGTAGACAACCTCGGCCCTCCAGCTGTGGTGAAACGACAAGTCCCATGAGACATTGCAAGACCCTGATAATCACAGGTATGTCTCCTAGAGGAAGAGGCATGATGGGAATTGTAGTTTCAAAACAGCTGGAGTGCCGAGGTTGCCTCCCCCTTCTCTAATGCACTGTACACACGATCGGTCAATCCGATGAAAACGGATATGATTGATTTTTCCATCAGTTATCCGATGAAGCTGACTGATGGTCAGTCGTGCCTACACACCATAGGTTAAAAAAACGATCGTGTCAGAACACGGTGATGTAAAACACAACAACGTGCTGAAAAAAATTCAATGCTTCCAAGCATGCGTCGACTTGATTCTGAGCATGCATGGATTTTTAACCGATGGACGTGCCTACAGACGATCGTTTTTTATCTATCAGTTAGGTATCCATCAGATAATTTTAAAACAAGTTCCATTTTTTTAAACCGATGGATAAATAACCAATGGGGCCCACACACGATCGGTTTGGTCTGATGAAAACGGTCCAACAGATCGTTTTCATCAGACAAACCGATCGTGTGTACGCGGCATAAGATGTGCTGGCGATATAATGTATGCTTTGACTTGTGTTGACAGCTGGTAATTGCTAGAGCAACCACTTGCTCCAAGCCATTTCCAAGAATGTGTGCAATGCCAATATTCTACTTAGCTAACTCATAACTTGTTACATAAGAAAACAGCAACAAATGGGCTCATAAAGTGGGAACCCTTTCAGGATTGTTTTGTAGTGAACACAGGCTAAAATAAAAAGTATGAGCAATTATGCCTGGGTTCATTGAAACCTGCGTGAAATCTGCAAAAGCTGAACTTTGCATTGAACCCCCCGAAGTCTAGGCAAGCTTTTGTCAAAAGGGGGGTATGGGGACCGAGGCACTGGCATAGGGGAAAATTAACACAGTAATACATGTTTTAATGCAAAATCAAGGACCACATAAGAAAAACACCAATTGTTTCAATTGAGATGCCTTTAAGCTGTATGTGGTTTTAGCATAAGGTGACCAGATTTTTAAAATGAAATCCGAGGACATATTTTTTCTTTACTAGTAATGGCAACAATCAGCAACTCTCTGCCCGTCGCCTCCGCCCGCCTCACAGCCTTCGCCTCCGCCCGCCTCACAGCCTTCGCCTCCGCCCGCCTCACAGCCTGTCAAGTCTTACTCTTCGGCTAATACTGGGTGGGGAGCGGAGGAAGATCACTCCGCCAGGGAAGGCAAGGAGATAAGCAGGCAGCTGGCCAGGACTTGAGCCATGGTAGAAGAACATGCGAGCGAAGCTGAATGGGCATGTGCCCGAAACTGAAGAAATATTCCCTCCGCTCCGACCAGCACATGATCATCAGAAAGGGGCACAGATAATGGAAAAAAATACAACCTCCCTATGCTAGTAGGCACGGCGGAGCGGAGGGGTGTAATTCTAATTTTTTTATTATAATTCTGCACTGACTTTCTTTGAAATTGCCCCTGCCCCCTATTAAATCCAATCTAGGGACAAAACCAGGGACAGACTTGGTCCGGGGACAGTGTCCTCAATCATGGGACTGTCCCCTGAAACTGGGGATGTCTGGTCACCCTATTTTAGCATCATATATTTTGGATGTGTAGTTGATTTTTTTTTTACTTTTACATTATTGCTTGGCAGCAGATCCCCATTCTGCTTTATTTCAGCCTGAATAAAAAATGTCTGAGTTGAATGGTGGCAGTCATAACAGATTTAAAAGCTATAGGAAAGAGACAAGACAGGGTTTATCTTGCAACAAAAATTAGACTGTGAGCAACAAATATTATACAGTGGCTGTACAGTGCAGCTGCAAAGACAGCAAGACATTGAAGGTGTGAACCACATTTCATCTAAGCTCTTTAAATGTCAGTTGTTTTTTCTGAGCACTGGCTTATCCACACATCAAATATGATGCCTTTAAGAAATGTAGTCTAACAGCATTTTTCCACTGAGCAAATACACAAATAAAACAGGGTCAATGCTCAATGACTTAGATGAAACTTTCAGATAACTAAGCAGCTAGCACAACGAGATTCACTCCAATAAATACAAAAAATGTGCTGCATTCCAAAAATAAGACTATCTATTTATTTTTTATTTATTTTACCATCAGTGAATCACCTAAAATCAGTGAAAAGTCATATGACAAATCCAAAACATGCAGAATACATATATATATATATATATACACCAAAAAACCGCGCTATCACAACACCGTAAATTCAGGCAGCGGCTAGCGTGTGATGACAAGAAAATAAAACAATATAAAAAGCCGCGCCAGATATCAAAAACAAATGAATATAGTAATTAAAGCGGGGGTTCACCCCTAGAGGGCACTTTTCCCCCTTCGCTTCCTGCTCGTTATTACTAGGGGAATCGGCTATTTATTTTAAAATATGTGCAGTACTTACCCGTTTACGAGACGCATCCTCTCCGTCGCTTCCGGGTATGGGCTTCGGGAATGGGCGTTCCTTCTTGATTGACAGGTTTCCGAGAGGCTTCCGACGGTCGCATCCATCGCGTCACGATTTTCCGAAAGAAGCCGAACGTCGGTGCGCAGGCGCAGTATAGAGCCGCACCGACGTTCGGCTTCTTTCGGCTACGAGTGACGCGATGGATGCGACCGTCGGAAGCCTCTCGGAAGAATGTCACTCAAGAAGGAACGCCCGCTCCCGAAGACCATACCCGGAAGCGACGGAAGAAGATGCAGCTCGAAAACGGGTAAGTACTGCACCTATTTTAATACAAATAGCCGATTCCCCTAGACCGAACGAGCAGGAATCTAGGGGAAGAAAAAAAAAAAATTTAGAAATGGGTGAACTCCCGCTTTAAACAGTCCACAGATGGTATAAGTAGTAGTGGATTTTAGATTGGTTCTCCAGCAAAGACAGAATCACTGTATTGATCAGAGGCTGATTTGCATGTAGAGATGTTAGCTTTTCAATGCACCAGGTGACATGCATACAGTGTGTGAGATCCCACCACCGGAATTGTATATCAGCTTACCAGATAGCAAGCCTTTAGTGCAGTTGGCTATAGCCCAGCCACGGCCTTTGAATCCCCTGGGCTAGGATGTTTCAAAATTCCCAATCGAATGGCAGCCTTGATGTTAAAGGTGGTGCGTGTTTGCGGTTTGGGACGCAACGCAACTCATCAATAACCACAGTAAAACGACAAGCGTAACCCAATCCGGCTCACATGCAGGCAGGAAGATAGAAAGGGACGCAATAGCGTGATATCGTAGGTATAACAGATTTATTAAAAAAGTAATGTACTTACACTTAGGCAGTATAAACACAGCGTGTACAAATAAGTAAAAAAGCCGGCCGGCTTACAGAGCCGCCCTCCTAGGCGTGGTGACGTCACTGACGCTGCCTCCAGACGCGTTTCGTCCTATTGGACATTCTCAATATATATAAAAAAAAATCAAAACAAAATGTGTGTGTGTTAAAATATATACAGTATATTCAGTACAACCGAACTTCAAAGAAGTTGGGACGTTGCATAAAATCGACATAAAACCAGAATGCAATGATTTGCTTATCTCATAATTATTTTTATTATTATTACTATCATTATTATTGCACATGATTTATATAGCGCCATCAGTTTGCACGTTGCTTTACAATTTAAAGGGATACAGTACAGTTACAATACAATAATATACAAAAGGGTTAAGAGGGCCCTGCTCATAAGAGTTTACAATGTATATAGTGATGGAAATGATACAAGTTCAGTTAGTTGGAGATGTGATACATTAGGCTTCCCCGAAGAGATGAGTTTTCAGGGATCGCCTAAAGGCAGCTAGAGTAGCAGATAGCTGGACAGACTGAGGTAGAGAGTTCCAAAGAATGGCAGAGGCTCTACAGAAGTCCAATAGATGAGCATGGAAGGAGAAGACAAGGGAGCTTGAGAGCAGGAGGTCTTGAGAGGAGTGCAGAGGACGGTTTGGGTGATATTTGAAAACAAGATGTAGCTCGGGGCAGAGTTTTGAATTGCATTGTATGTTGTTAGTATTTTAAATCTAATTTGTTGGGCATTCGAAAGACAGTTGGAGGCAGGGCCGCTGTTAGAAATCATGGGGCCCCGTACAGCTTACCCGACAGGGCCCCCTTTAACCCCGCCCTCAACCCCACCCCAGGCTCCTCCCCTGACCAACCTCTGCAGATTTGTCACTGTTTACATATGCACGCATACTGTGTCCCAGGAACTAGATGCTGCTGCTCACATATTTAATGGGACCCCTGATTGCATGGGAGAGCTCAGTAAAGGTGACGGAGGAACGGTGGTGGAACCCCCTTCCACTGCCTGTAAAAGTAATGCAGGGACTTCTTAGCCACTAGGATTACTTTTACTCTGTGCAGACTAGTTGGGGCTAAAAAATTATATTTTGATCATTGCTGCGGCGATGACCAAGATATCACCCTTCTAATCCAGCAATGTACCAGTATGTTGCTGGACAGGAAGATGTTAAAGGGGGTGGTTGGGGGGGGGACATGTTTACTGCCCCCCACCCCCCAAACACAAGTGTAGAGTAGCATCTCACTGCATCTTACAATTATTAGCATTATGAAAATTGCACAGGCAGCACAGTCAGCATGTGCTCTGTCACGGATCTCACAGTGTCACTTGGCTTTTGGGTGCTGACTTTGTTAACTTATGGCTGTATTGTGTGTTACAAACTATAACCCAGTACAGCCATAACAAGTCAGCACCAAACAGCAATAGGACACACTAACAGATCATGACAGAACATATGCCGACTGTGCTGCCTGCGTGAGTATTACAATGCTGATAATTCTGACCTGCTATGCTGTGTGTAGCTTAAGTGAGACACAGTAAAGGATTCTATCTATTGTGCAACACTCACTGTGTGCAGTGCATGTGCAGCCACGCGTCGCTGTTCTCCATGTTCTTGCTATCTCTCATCCACTGAGCCGCCTGTCGCCTCGCCTGAGTCTCGGCATTCGGCACCTGAAAACGGGAGGCGGAGCTAAGCGAGGCTCGTATTATCACTCCGCCTGGGAGGCAGTAGGCAGCGGCAGCCGGGACTAATTAGCTAGCAGAGCAAAGTGTGGCACGGCTTTGTGTAAATGCGCCCGAAAAAGGAGAAATAGTCCAAACACTGCGCTTATCTCCTGGGCCCCTCTGTAGACCCGATGGGGCTCAGGAAAATGTTATTGCAACCCACCCTTCACTAAGCAAGTAGTAGCGGGGTATGGTTTAGAAATTTTTATATATGCATAAATTAACTGTTGCCCGGGCCCCCCTGTGGAGCTGATGGGGGCCGGGCCCGGTACAACAGGGCTGGCTGTACTGCCCTATCAGCGGCCCTGGTTGGAGGGATTGTCAGAGAGGGGTGGTAGACACTGAGCGGTTGATAAGGTAGATGAATCTGGAAGCAGCATTCATGATAGACTGAAGAGGGGAACAGCCTATGGAGAAGGGAGTTGCAATTGTCAAGGCGAGAGACAACAAGGGAGTGAACGTGTAGCTTGGTGGTTAAAAAGGGGTGTGTTTTAGAGATGTTACGAAGGTGAAGTCTACAAGCTTTTGACAGCAATTGCATTCATAAGCATGTATTGTATTCACAATAGAAAATAGAAAATATATTAAATGTTTAAACTGAGAAAATGTACCATTTTAAGAAAAAAATTAAGTTCCGTATTTATCGGCGTACAACACGCACAGGCGTATAACACGTACCCTAACTTTAATAGGGAAGTTTCAGGGAAAAAAAACGTTCCACAGCCCCCTGCGTATAACACGCAGGAACAGTTTACCCTCTATTTTCAGGGTAAACAGGTGAGTGTTATACGCCAATAAATACAGTAATTTTGAAATTGATGGCAGCAACATGTCTCGAAAAGGTTGGGACAGGGCCATGTTTTAACAACACACTGTAAACGTCTGTGAACTGAGGAAACCAGTTGCTTCCTTGTCTCTCAAGCTGGCCATACATTATACAATGTTCTTATTCAATTTCCTTTAGAAGTACCTTCAACTATGTAGTGCAAAGGCCTGCCTGATTGCATACAAATTGAAAGTGATTAGGTTTGACCTCATATTAAATTGTACAAGAAAATTGTATAATGTATGGTTAGACTATGGAGGAGTGTAGAAAAATCTGTGGTGGAGAAAAAACTGTGGTGGAAGAAAGGGGAGCGGCCTTCAGTCATTTGGGTGTAAAGTAGCTGGACCTGCTGACAGGAGAAGGAGTGGAGGTCCATGTCTGTCGCTCAAAGTTTCTTTTCTGTTAATTTTATAGTTTGGAGATCTATAAAGGGGTGAGCGCATAATACACTAGCACATGGTGGTTTGTGGTAGGAGGAGGTTTTTTTCACCCACATTGGTCCTAAAAAGGAGCTATGATTCACTTAAAGAGTGTCAATCATGGAATTGAACTTTAACACAATCAAAGGTTCTGGACTGTATATATTTATGCTCTTATCTGTGAAAAGCATGGGGCACCAGTGGCGGACCTGCCAATTCTGGTGTTCAATGAAAAATGCCAATCGAGCTCTACAGTGTCCGGCAGTGAGCACAGAGCACACTAGAGGATGTAGGGCCCTCAGGCCACCCCCATGAGGTCTGTTTCTGGTTGTTTGGTCAGAGACATTCACACCAGTGGTCTGCTGGAGGTCATTTTGTAGGGCTCTGGCAGTGCTCATCCTGTTCCTCCTTGCACAAAGGAGCAGATACCGGTCCTACTGATGGGTTAAGGACCTTCTACAGGTCTCTGTCCAGCTCTCCTAGAGTAACTGCCTGTCTCCTGGAATCTCCTCCATGCTCTTGTGCTGGGAGACACAGTAAACCTTCGGGCAATGACATGTATTGATGTGGACTGCCTGTGCAACCTTTAGAGTAGCTTTAAGTATCGCCTCGTGCTACCAGTAGTGACACTGATCCTAGCCAAATACAAAACTAGTGAAAAACAGTCAGAAAAGATGAGTAAGGAAAAAAATGCCAGACACCTCCACCTAAAAAAAACTTTCCTGTTTTGGAGGTCGTCTCATTGTTGCCCATCTAGTGCACCTGTTGTTAATTTCAATTAACAGCAAAGCAGCTGAAACTGAATAACAACCCCCTCTGTATACGCCCCTCCACCTCTGCTACTTAACTGACCAGATCAATATCCCAGGAGTTCTGATTCAAAAGTGTTTCTTTAATTTTTTTGAGCAGTGTGTGTATATATATATATATATATATATATATATATATATATATATATATATATATATATATATATATTTTTTTTTTTTCATACTCACATTTTGTTTTGATGTTTATTTGTAATGTATTCTGCATGCTTTGGGTTTGTCATATACGTTCTCACTTATTTAGGTGATTCACTGATGGCACATTGTTTTGTATTTTTTAGCTTATTTTCACTGATCTATGTTCTTACCTAAGAACCAGTTCTAAAAATAACACTAATTTACAGACAGGTGGAGATGAATAAGTCACATGAGTTTGTTAAAGTATATCTAAACCCAAGAGAAAAATGCAGTATGTTGCAGCTTATCAGTTCTTGGATGTGGTAGCTGGATTTCTTTCCTTTTTCTCAGTACATATTTTTGCATGTACAACAAATCTGTTTATCTAGCCAGAAATCTATTATCCTTGCAACTTTCTGTGTACCAAACTGAAATCTTAAACAATGTTATCAGCTTTCCCATCTATCTTCTGTGAACTACAAAACCCATATTTCTTATGTAATTAAAAAATGAGGGGAGGGAGAGGAATTTGTAGTCCAAATCAGGAGAGCAACCTAGGATGACAATGTTGCTTCTCTATATATACAGTACAGTGAGTGAGTGTTTCCACCCTCAGGCCTCGTACACACGACCGAGTAACTCGTCGGGCGAAACACATAATTTTCCTCGTCGAGGTCTTTGTTAGGCTTGTCGAGAAACTTGACAAGCTTTCTTTGCGTACACACGGTCAAGACAAAATCTCCTCTGCGTGTTAAGTAAAAGTTGCGTGTTAAGTAAAAGTTTGGTAAGAGACGATTTGCACTTTTCAGTCTGTTACAGCTTTAAAAATGTGTTATCTCCATTACAAATGCTACTTTTACTCCCGTCTCATACTTTATTCTGAGCAAGCGCGGGTTTCTTAGCATACACACGCTCGGGTTTCTCGTCGGAAACCAGCCCGATGAGGAACTCGACGTCTAAGTTGAGACTCCCGTCGAGGAGATAGAGAACTTGCTCTCTTTTTGGCTCGTCGAGTTCCTCGACAGTTTCCTCGATGAAAAATGTACACACGACCGGTTTCCTCGGCAAAAAAAACTCTTGATGGATTCTGCCATGGAAAACGGTCGTGTGTACGAGGCCTAAGACAAGAAGTGTGTTACTGTCAAGATCACCAGGTAAAAGTAAAAGATAATAATACCGGTTGAACTTGTCAGAAATTATGTGCTTTTTAAATTGAATTGAAATCACCAACAAACATTATCTTCCTTCTAAAGTATCTTCTGTAAAGTGCAAATTCTCCCACTAGCCGTGTAATAGAGATAAAGAGCAGAAAAAGAGCAGCCTATGGTGACAATCTTGGCTCCTCCATAGATACAGTGGAGTGGGTGAACGTAGCCACCCTGGAACAGAATGTGTGTTATTTGCAGGGTCACCAGGTGAAAATTAAGGAAAGAAAGCCTGTTTTGGGGTTTAGATGCACTTAATGAGACAAAACAAAGGACAAATCCAATCTGATTTGTTACTAAAACCTACTGTACATTATCATATGAGCATTTCTTTTTACCAGGCCTGATTCCTGTTTATCCAAACTAAACCACAAGCTAGGATGGCAGGGCTGCTAAGGGTGGTATGTAGTCTTATCTAGAGTCACTATTAGTAAGGGACTTCTCAAACTATTGCACCACAGTAAAGCGCATTGGTGCAATGTGGTACCACTAATTCTAAATGACACTTCCTCAACACATTAACATGCTGTGCCCTGTGCTGCTGAACCTTTGTGGCATTTTGGTTCATTAGGCAGCCCTTTAAAATGAACATCAACATCTTGCCCTACCCTCCCAAAGTTCTAGGTGTATTGATGCACCATGTGTTAGCTATCTCTTTCAGCCTTTTTGCCCCCAGCAGTGTGCCGTGTGTGGCTATGATATCTGACCTTTTGTGTGTGAAATAAGGCTAACCAGTTGATTAAAATCACAGGAGAGTGACACAAAAAAATTGGCCAAAGATGGGAAAGTGGAAATCTGGACTAGCTTGCCGATGTATTAACACTATGACAGGTTTATACCACTAGTTGTACTTGGGCTAAATCTAAGACGGTTTTATGCAAACTTTTTATTTATTATAAACAAATATACACATCTCACCTAAAGTCAGAACTGTGTCAGTACTGCGTTGTAAGGATGTCATACCAAATGACATTTTGATAAGCAGGGCTTAGATGTTTCTTTTAAGCATGGTTTCGAGCTACAAAATATCACTAAGCAGATTAAAAAATAATCTTTTCCTTTATTAATGTTCTTTTACATTTACTAGTTGTGGTATTGGGAGGATTATACTCTAGCCTGGGACAAGGGGGGCAAGAGGGGCAACTTCCTCGAGTACTGGTATCATGTGAGGTGGTGAGGGCTCCGCATGGAGAGTTCCTGCTGCTACAAGCTGACAGGAGTAGTGACAGCAGCATCAATACTCCTGTCAGCTCAGTGCGGCAAATCACAGGCCTAAAGGTGGGACATTTGGGGGGGGTGAATTTGTGCTAGTAGGGGGGATTAAAGGGGGAGGATTTGCACTGGGGAGGTGATGGGGGTGCTAGGAAGGGCAATTTGGGGGGATTTGTGCTGGGAGAGGAGATTTTGGAGGGAGGAGGAGGATTTGTGCTAGTTTGAAAAAAAAAATAGAGGGGGTATTTGTGTTAGGAAGGGGGATTCGGGGGGGAATCTGTACTATAAAGGAAAATTGAGGGGGAATTTGTGTTAGGAGGGGGGATTAGTGGGTATTTGTGTTGCAGGAAGGATTTATGATCATGGGAAATTTGAGGGAGGGGCTTTGTGCTAGGCAGGGCATTTTTTTTGGGGGGGGGGTGTGTTACGTGGGAGATTTGGGGGGATTGTGCTAGTAGAGGTGATTAGGGGGATTTGTGCTGAGGGGATTTGGTGGGATTTGCACCAAGGAGGAGGATTTGTGCTCATGGGGATATATAAGGTGGGATTGTGCTAGGAGGGGGGGGGGGATTTGTGCTTGGAGAAGTATTGTGCTCGGAGGGAAATTCTGAGGGGCAAAGGATTTGTGCCAGGAAGTGTGATGGGGGACATTTGTGCTATGAGAAGAGATTTGGGGAGAGAAATTATTTGAGGGGGAGAGGGGGGTCGAAGATTTTGGTTGGCAAAGGGAATTTTTGGTTAAAGGGTCAGCATGCAGAGTAGTGCTTGATTTTTTTGGACACATAATGCTCATATACCTTGGGGAGGGGGGCGCAGTTTGGCATGTTTACCCTGGGATCTAGATAACTGTGTCCTGGCACTGATTATACTCATGTGGTAGGTGCTTTTCCAATGAGTTGCACCAGTTCCAACTGCATTTTAGGGCAACCCCCATTTTTTTTGAAAGAATGGATCATTTCGCAAATAAATGATGCAGGAGTTCCCACCATCGGCTAGAAAAGTCAACTGAAAGTGTCAAGCCACCTGGCTTCCATGTCAGCAGCACAGTTGCTCCCTTTATCAATTCATCTGACTGTGTTACCAACTCTCCTGGTTCTGTTGGCTCACTAAGCCTTTAGTCACAGCGCCCTGCTGCACAGCCCACTCCTGGCCTTTGGATAGGGATTCTCCTGACACACCGATAGGAGCTGACCTAATTCCTGGGATGAGACCTCCTGTCTCCTGGATATTGGCTGGGGCACCTCTGACATCTGGTTGACACCTCCTGTCTCTGGACAGTTCTGGGCATTCAAAGTAGACAAAACTTCCCCATATTCACTAAGCTATATGAACTAACTGAAAACTCTCTACTCTTTTGGTAAATCAACCCTAGCCAGTCGCTACTTCTTTAATTAAAATTTGACCTTTACATTCATGCTTGATAATTGCGTAACCCGTTATTTTGTTGAGAACCAAACTCAATTTTCATGCTGGGCCCTTCATTACAGTAACTGCCAGACTGACAAATGATAGAAAGTAGATGCAGGAAATACTGTTGTCTTTTCTTTTTTCATTGCAGACATGGCACAGGATTGATTACCTTTTCAATTACTTTCTTTTACAGTTTCAAGCTATACACATTTTAGTACTTCAACACAGAGCACAGGTCAGTCTGTATTAGGTAGGTTGAATACATGAAATAAAGGGAAACTAAATGGTTTTCAGTCAGTTTGATAAACCAATTTATATTGGTTTATAAAATGATATATAATATTGTTTCAGATACAGTATATATACAGTACTGTGTAAAAGTTTTAAGCAGGCGTGAAAAGATGCTGTAAATTAAGAATTATTTTAGAAATAAAAGTGTTTAATAGTTAATTGTATCAATTAACAAAAGTGAAATCCAAATCAAATCATTATTTGGTGTGACCACCCTTGGCCTTCAAAACAGCATAAATTCTTCTAGGTGCACTTGCACACAGTTTTTGAAGGAACTCAGCAGGTAGGTTGTTCCAAACATTTTGGAGAACTAACCACAGATCTTCTGTGGATGTAGGCTGTCTCAAACCCTTCTGTCTCTTCATGTAATCCCAGACACTTAATGATATTTAGATCAGAGTTATGTGGAGTGCGTTTATGGGAATGTTTGACCATTTTTCCAGAAGCGTATTTGTGAGGTCAGGCACTGATGTTGGATGAGATGGCCTGGCTTGCAGTCTCCACTCTAATTGATCCAAAAGGCGTTCTATTGGGTGAAAGTCAGGACTGCAGGCCAGTCAAATTCCTCCACCCCAAACCCGCTCCTCCATGTGTTTATGGACCTTGCTTTGCACACTGGTGCGCAGTCATTTTGGAACCCGAAGGGGCCATCCCCAAACTGTTCCCACAAAGTTGGGAGAATGATATTGTTCAAAATGTCTTAGGCCCCATACACACGGGAGGATTTATCCGCGGATACGGTCCAGCGGACCGTTTCCGCGGATAAATCCTCTCGAGGATTTCAGCAGATTTCTCTGCGATGGAGTGTACTCACCATCGCATTGAAATCCACGCCGAAATCCTCTGGCGATGACGTGTCGCGCCGTCGCCGCGATTATGACGCGGCGACGTGCGCGACGCTGTCATATAAGGAATTCCACGCATGCGTCGAATCATTACGACGCATGCGGGGGATCCCTTCGGACGGATGGAACCGGTGAGTCTGTACAGACCAGCGGATCCATCTGTTGGGATGGACTCCAGCAGATGGATATGTTCTGCATGTCAGCAAATATCCGATCTGCTGGAATCCATCCCAGGGGAGATATATCCGCGGAAAAAGATCCGCTGGCGTGTACACACCATAGGATCTATCCGCTGAAACCCATCTGCTGGGATTTATCTGCGGATGGATTCTATGGTGTGTACGGGGCCGAAGTATTCTGATTTCCATTGTGTTCCCTTCAATGGAAATAAGGGCCAAGCCCAACCCCTAAAAAAACAACCACACACCATAACCCCCCCCCCCCCTCCAAATGATTTGGACCAGTAAACAAAGTAAGGTCCATAAGGACAGTGGAGGAACTTGACTGGCCTGTACAGAGTCCTGACCTCAACTCGATAGAATAGCTTTGGGATGAATTAGAGCAAAGACTGCAAGCCAGGTTTATTCGTCCAACATCAGTGCCTGACCTCACAAATGTGCTTCCCATAGACACACTCCTAAACCTTGTGGACAGCCTTCCCAGAACAGTTGAAGCTGTTATAGTTGCAAAGAGTGGGCCAACTCTAATGCCGCGTACACACCATCACTTTATGTGATGAAAAAAAATGACGTTTTTAAAAACGTCACTTTAATTGACTGTGTGTGGGGGAAAACGTCGTTTTATGTCTTGTAAAAAACGACCAAAAAAAATTGAAGCATGCTTCAATTTTATGTGTCGTTTTTCAAAAGTGCACTTTTTACTTCACAGAAATTGACCGTGTGTAGCAAAAAACGTCGTTTTCTAAGACGTTTTTTCATCCACGCATGCCCAGAAGCTACTTATGAAGCGAGCTTCAATGGAAAAACGTGGTGGAACGTAACCTCACTTTGCAAGAACATTGTGAGAAAATGATGGTGTGTAGGCAACTTCGTCTTTGAAAATTGAAGTTTCAAAAACGTCATTTTTTACTTCACAGAAAGTGTCGTTTTTTTTTATCACATAAAGTGATGGTGTGTACGCGGCATAAGACTGGGATGCTATTAAAGTTCATGTGCGTGTAAAGGCAGGCATCCCAATCCCTTTGGCAATATAGTGTGTGTGTGTGTGTGTATATATATATATATATATATATATATATAATTTCACACTGTGTTACCTATATAGACAGTGCATGATTTCAGATTTTTACTTTAGATTAAGCTGTCTAACAAGGATTGAGTCACTTTTGACTGGTGGCACCTTCTCATTGCAATTGTGTACAGACATGTTTTTCTGGGTGCTGTGCTGCCAAAAATGCATCATGCACCTTTTTAGGTGCTTTTTTGTTTTTTAATCAATTCAATAGGCTGCTTTAACTCAATACATATTAACATGTAGCATATTGTATTTTATTCACTATTGTTATTGGCACACCGCTTAAAATCTGATCTTTCAGCTGTCATTTTGTTTTAAAAAAAAAAAAAGTGGTGGGCCCTTTATTTTTATTATCAGTAGGAAAATACTGTTAGGCCCTTTTCACACTACAAAATAAATCCGTTTTAATAATCCGTATTAAAATCCGTCAGATAATGTTAAAAAACGGAAGTTATACGTCCTTTATAACATATCATTAAAGTCTATGGGATTATTTTATGTTCCATAAAGATCCGTAATAGTTCGTTATAACGTACGGACGTTAGTTATTACGGAATATGTGACGGGTCTTGCACTAATTTTTTTTCCGTTGCAAGTAACGGATATATTAACGTCCGTTATATTTTAACATTGAAGTCTATGGCGCACGGACGTTAGTAAATGTCTCCGTAAATGTCCGTTATGTTAACGGACGTTAATTTTACTGAGCATGCTCAGTAAAGACTTCTGGAGCTGGACTTCAAGAAAGGGTGAAATGGTTTTTATTAACGGACGTTAGAAAGGAATGATATAACGGATGTATACGGATATATACGGATAAACATTATCCGTTTTCAATAAAGGAAGAATGGTAAAATATTTATCCGTATGTATCCGTTATTAAATCCGTTAATAAACGTCCGTTAATAGGTGTAATAACAGTAGTAACGGATATTATAAAACGGACATACAATCCATAGTGTGAAAGAAGCCTTACAGACATGGCACAGAATTTTTTTTTTTTTAATTAATTTTGTTTTACAGTTTCAAGCTATACAATTTTTAGTACTTTAACAAAGAGCACTGGTCAAACTGTATTAGGTATGTTAACTACATAAAACAAACAGGAAACTCATTTTTTTCAGAACATTTTTAAACAATTTTAAACTATATATATATTCTACCTTACAAAGGGTTCACAGAGCACCCTGGGTTACCTAAAGAAACAACTGCATCTGATTTTGGCACGGTTGGGCCATCAATTTTCTGCTAACTCCTTCAATTTTACAATCAAGAAATGTTGAGAGGTGGCCAACAGGGCCATCCACTTCATCAGAAACTTTCATAAATAACCCCCAATATTTGTTGATTATATTGTTCTGAGAATTTGTAGTGCAGCACTGTATTTTGTATTATTAATGGTGGCTATTTGCCTGTGTATGTATGAGTGTGTTGTGCTGCAACTCAGGCCCCATACACACGAGAGAATTTATCCGCGGATACGGTCCAGCGGACCGTTTCCACGGATAAATCCTCTCAAAGATTTCCGCAGATTTCTATGCGATGGAGTGTACACACCATCGCATTGAAATCCGCGCGGAAATCCTCTGGCGATGACGTGTCGCGCCGTCGCCGCGATTATGACGCGGCGACGGCGCGACGCTGTCATATAAGGAATTCCACGCATGCGTCAAATCATTACGACGCGTGCGGGGAATCCCTTTGGACGGATGGATCCGGTAAGTCTGTACAGACGAGCGGATCCATCTGTTGGAATGGATTCCAGCAGATGGATTTGTTGTGCATGTCAGCAAATATCCGATCTGCTGGAATCCATCCCAGAGGAGATTTCTCCGCGGAAACAGATCCGCTGGCGTGTACACACCATAGGATCTATCCGCTGAAACCCATTTGCTGGGATTTATCTGCGGATGGATTCTATCGTGTGTATGGGGCCTTACCCTTTATTGAGTCAAAGACCTGGAATATACCGTACCTATTGGCTTTTTTTTTATGGAAGCATGTACTAAAAGAAATTTGGATCTGCTATATCTGGACTTTCTAAAAATGCTAGTTGCCTGGCCACCACAAACTTTTGTACTTTCTAAATCATAGATCTGAAATATGCATCTGGCAAGTAAATTCAGACTGTTGTTGACACTTCCAGTCTACATGCTTGTTCCAGATGAGCAACTCAGAATGTTTTGATGTTATAGGATCAGCATGACAACCAGCCAACTGGCAATTTCAGAAGGATTTGCCAGCAATGGCTGCCTCCACATTGTATTGATTTTGTTTTCTTTTATCCACTTTCATTTACAGTTCCAGGCTATACAAATGTTAGGACTACAGCACAGAGCACTTCCCAAACTGTAATAGGTAGGTTGAGTACATGAAACAATGAACAACCTCTTTATAAGTCAACAACACCCAATGCTTTCATGTATGTCACAAAACGTGAAGGCTCTGTTACTGAAACTTGTACTGAGAGAAATATGCAGGCTGACATACAGGGAGTGCAGAATTATTAGGCAAATGAGTATTTTGACCACATCATCCTCTTTATGCATGTTGTCTTACTCCAAGCTGTATAGGCTCGAAAGCCTACTACCAATTAAGCATATTAGGTGATGTGCATCTCTGTAATGAGAAGGGGTGTGGTCTAATGACATCAACACCCTATATCAGGTGTGCATAATTATTAGTCAACTTCCTTTCCTTTGGCAAAATGGGTCAAAAGAAGGACTTGACAGGCTCAGAAAAGTCAAAAATAGTGAGATATCTTGCAGAGGGATGCAGCACTCTTAAAATTGCAAAGCTTCTGAAGCGTGATCATCGAACAATCAAGCTTTTCATTCGAAATAGTCAACAGGGTCGCAAGAAGCGTGTGAAAAAACCAAGGCGCAAAATAACTGCCCACGAACTGAGAAAAGTCAAGCGTGCAGCTGCCAAGATGCCACTTGCCACCAGTTTGGCCATATTTCAGAGCTGCAACATCACTGGAGTGCCCAAAAGCACAAGGTGTGCAATACTCAGAGACATGGCCAAGGTAAGAAAGGCTGAAAGACGACCACCACTGAACAAGACACACAAGCTGAAACGTCAAGACTGGGCCAAGAAATATCTCAAGACTGATTTTTCTAAGGTTTTATGGACTGATGAAATGAGAGTGAGTCTTGATGGGTCAGATGGATGGACCCGTGGCTGGATTGGTAAAGGGCAGAGAGCTCCAGTCCGACTCAGACGCCAGCAAGGTGGAGGTGGAGTACTGGTTTGGGCTGGTATCATCAAAGATGAGCTTGTGGGGCCTTTTCGGGTTGAGGAAGGAGTCAAGCTCAACTCCCAGTCCTACTGCCAGTTTCTGGAAGACACCTTCTTCAAGCAGTGGTACAGGAAGAAGTCTGCATCCTTCAAGAAAAACATGATTTTCATGCAGGACAATGCTCCATCACACGCGTCCAAGTACTCCACAGCGTGGCTGGCAATAAAGGGTATAAAAGAA
The DNA here is from genome assembly GCF_905171775.1 of Rana temporaria. NCBI lineage: Eukaryota > Metazoa > Chordata > Amphibia > Anura > Ranidae > Rana > Rana temporaria. The sequence goes on from NC_053489.1 coordinate 451,380,168, forward strand.
GAAAAACTAATGACATGGCCTCCTTGTTCACCTGATCTGAACCCCATTGAGAACCTGTGGTCCATCATCAAATGTGAGATTTACAAGGAGGGAAACCGATACACCTCTCTGAACAGTGTCTGGGAGGCTGTGGTTGCTGCTGCACGCAATGTTGATGGTGAACAGATCAAAACACTGACAGAATCCATGGATGGCAGGCTTTTGAGTGTCCTTGCAAAGAAAGGTCGCTATATTGGTCACTGATTTGTTTTTGTTTTGTTTTTGAATGTCAGAAATGTATATTTGTGAATGTTGAGATGTTATATTGGTTTCACTGGTAAAAATAAATAATTGAAATGGGTATATATTTTTTTTTGTTAAGTTGCCTAATAATTATGCACAGTAATAGTCACCTGCACACACAGATATCCCCCTAAAATAGCTAAAACGAAAAACAAACTAAAAACTACTTCCAAAAATATTCAGCTTTGATATTAATGAGTTTTTTGGGTTCATTGAGAACATGGTTGTTGTTCAATAATAAAATTAATCCTCAAAAATACAACTTGCCTAATAATTCTGCACTCCCTGTACGTAGTTGTCTAGCTGTCTGTGGCTTTAGTACAGTCAGTCAATGGCCTGGAGCAATGCAGAAAGAGAAGTCACAATTCCAGATCTGCATATTTGGTCCACGTCAGTGATTGGAAGCCTATGGGTGACCATGTTGGTCAAGCAACTAGCATTTTTAGATCATATGCATATCCAGTAATGTACACATTTAGGATTAATTAGCATGTATTTATGTTAGTACAGAAGAGCATTTTGGGCAACTTTGCAGTGATATGGTGATCTACTATAATGGTAAGTATACAGTAATTATAGTGCAACTTCTGGCCATTATAATTGAAGTAATTGGGGAAAGGATAATAATAATTACATTGATATTAATGACAACAATGGTTAAAGCTGAATGTGTTTTGTCACATTTTTGGGATTGTGTTCGATATGTGCAAAGAGAGATCGTGCAAATACTTATAAATATAACATTTATTAAAAGTACTGACAGACACAGATAAAGAATATATGACAAGAATACTTTACTAAAGATGCTGTTTCTGCCATGGGTCCCTCCTGCACATGCAGCATGGCCAGATGATCAGATCAGACAATTGTATGATTGTAAGCTCTGGTGTGAGACTAACCCTACAAGTTCTATCTAGCATATTGTATATAGAAAAAGGTCAAGCCCACCTTAAGAGCTAAATGACCTTCTAAGGAAAATGATAAACTCCTGAAGAACAGGGGGCTGGCTTGTCCATAGAGTCAGCTTACAATCACATTCCAATGACATGAGTCAGCTAAAAGTTACTAGAATAACCAAGATATTAGAAGCTTTATTAGATATTTGTGAGGCAACTAGACAACTAATAATAAGGAAATATGAAATATGCAATTTCCATATCACCATGTTTAGTGAAATTTGTTTGGACCAAGCTGATCCAATTAAACTATTTACTTCGCCAACAGATGGAGCTACTGTCAGCGCTAAAAAAACTGTAAGTAGCCTCAGCTACATTTAATATACAGCTCTGTGTTCTGGTAGCAGGACGGGGACCTCCCACCCCACTCCAGGAACAAAATTGATTCACGCTGAGGGTAGCTTAGCCATTTACAACAAGCTTTGTATTATATGAATGAATACAAATCTTCCTCTAACTGCATTCGTAATGTCATTCGCTCACCTCTCCATCACAGCCAATTAGAGAAAGCTTTGTATTCATTCATAGACTATAAAGCGTCTGTAAATGGCTGAGTAGTGCTCAGCTGACTCGATCTTGTTTTGGGATTGGGATGGTAATTTCCTGTCTCACTGCCGGAACACAGCACTGTATACTGTATGTAGCTGAGACTGCATAAATAGTTCATTTGGACCAGCTTTGTTCAAATTATTATTGAAATTTCACACATTTCGAAAAATGGAGATCAGATTTAAGTGATGATATTATGTATATTGATATGGAAAGCAGGTCTATTAGAGATTAGTTAGAATGGGCACATATTATTTAGAAGCGGAACTGTAGACTAATTTTATAGATTTCCAATTCACACCAGAGTGGCTAAAACCTGAGAGTAAAGCCTGAAGTGTTAGGTCGGCTACAAATGGATTGGAAGTTGGCCAGTTCAGTAGGAACCGGACAAATTTCAATCCATGTATTGTTGTTTCTGTTCATGAGAAGTCAATATTTGAACAGGCTTGTTGGCATATTTTTGCTTGATCGACGCATACAGTCTATAGGCACTAGTGCTGATCAGTGTCTTATGGCGGAAGTCCCACTGTCAGAATACAATGACATAGAGGGGGGATTCCCTCATCCACTTCAAATGTGTGGCAGGGACATTGGTTCAATTTTTTTCATTCAGCTGGCTGGATGAATGAAAAAACGTAGCTCTGTATGGCCAGCTTTAGTGTATTCCACTCATTGCGATAGGTAATTATCATAAATAAGAAAACAAATTCTGCAAAAATCTCTTAATGTTTGCATATCTCAAATACACTACTTACTTTGCAGCTCCTGTCACACTCTTAAAACAGAACTCCAGACAAAAATAACAAGATAAAAAATGAATAGCTTCAAAACACTCAAATAATAGCAGCGTATCTTCCACTGATCTGCTTCCTCCTTCCCCCTCGGTTGCCACATTTGGCATCTTTCAGGGGGGAGGGGAGAACAGGGAAACCTGTTTTTGACAGTTACCCTTCCCGTCTTGCCGTTGCGCCGTCCCTCGGAAATTGTCCCCCTTCCTCCGCCGCCGGGCCAATTAGAAAATAATGCAGAGATTTTCTCATCTCTAATGCAGAGATTTTCTAATGCAGAGATTTTCCCCGCAGTACTTTTTTTCTGACGCTAGATGTTATCAGACTGATTGCCAGCATTGCTCAACCCACTTTCTTTAAATCGAGCTTATGAATATACAGAATGACTCTTGTCATCACATTAACTGATTGGCTCCTTGTGCTACTTTCTACTCTCACACTCCAGCTATGCTGTACAGCATATGGAATTGCAGGGAAAGTAAAGCCCTGTATACACGATCGGAATTTCCGATGGAAAAAGTCAGACAGACTTTTTCCATTGGAAATTCCGACCGTGTGTATGCCCCCATCGGACTTTTTTTCTGAGGAATTCCATCGGAGTTCCATCCGAGTTCCATTCAGTCGGAATACCGATGTTAGTTTGGCCAGGAAAAAAACGGATCGTGTGTACGGGGCATTAGAGGCTGATACCATGTCAAATTCAGGTACTTACGCTGCTATTATTTACAAAATACTTTTACTGTTGTAATAGGTTCACAGCTGAGTGTTTTGAAGCACATTTTCCAACGGGCTTTGAAACCCATCAACAGGATTTCCAGTATATTTAATCGTGCCCAGTGACATGTGAGCATCTTGTTGCTGCAAGCTTGATACCCAGAGCTCAAAAAAGTACATGAGTTTCTTTGAGGTGTACATTTTTAGCCACCATAGGTTTCAATGTGAGGGCCTTAAAAACGCCTGAAAACATGTGTAACTCGCATTTTTGCACACTCCAGCTAGAGTTGGAGAAAGCACACTGTGTACACGTAAAGTTTGAAAGGCCTGGATTGGCTGCTATTGATTTCAGCTAGAGCAGGGAAGAGTGCACTACATGTTTTCAATTTGAACTGCTTGGATTGGCCACCAGAGGGTGCACAATTCTTATATGCAGCTCGTTATGGAAGGACATAGATGGATCAAGGAGCCAGTGTTTTTTATAAAAAGACCCCCCACACAGGTGCAGCTGTGCAGCTGTGCAGCTGACCATTTAAAATAAAAAACAAGAACACTAATATGTACTATACAGAAGATATACATTTGCAGGGAAAGTTGGGGAAAATCTTGCTGTAAGTAGACATGTGCACACTGAACAATTTTGTTTCGGATTTTCGTTTTCGTCCGAAAAATACATTTATTTAGTTACCCCAGATTTTTTTTTATTTATTTTGTTTTTCATTGGAAATTGCATTAGTCCGAAAATCAGAACGAATTAAGGTTGAATCTGTCATTGAAGGCTTATGGTGTCTGACTGTCTGTCGAATGTTCAAAGAAGATTCGACGGAGCAGCGAAACTGTACGACGCTTTAATCATACTTTTCCGGTCCAATGGTCCCCCTACAAGCTATAGTAGAATTCTAATGTTGTATGACTAGTAATAATTATATTTATTAATTATTATTACTAGTCAGCCAACAATAGAATTTTTCTATAGCCTATGGGCCGAGCATTTGACCGGAAATGTATGATTGCAGCGTCGTACAGTTTAGCTGCTCCGTCAAATATTCTTAGAACTATCAACAGACACCATAAGCCTTCAATGACAGATTCAACGTTTTTCGATGCTTTGTCGAAATCTTCGTTGTTCATGTTGAAATGTCAAGTTAGTTCTAGCTATTTTACTGCTCCTCCTCTTTGGTTACAATCAGCCAATAACATTCATCATCATCATTATTTTTATTTTACTTCCCCCACCCAATTCCAGCAGCGATCTTTTCTCTCTATAATGTCGAATCTTTTCTCTCTATAATGTCGAATCTTTTCTCTCTATAATGTCGAATCTTTTCTCTCTATGTCGAATCTTTTCTCTCTATGTCGAATCTTTTCTCTCTATAATGTCAAATCTTTTCTCTCTATGTAGAATAATCTTGAACTAATAGGCACATTCGACCGACGAAAAGGAAAATAAAGCATTTGTTTATGTCGGATCTTTTGGTTTTCGTATTCTGTGCGTTCGTTTTTGTTTGTTGAAACGATAACGAAAATACCTGAAATTCAGACGAAAATGCATTCGGACGAAAACGAATGCACATGTCTAGCTGGTCCATGCTACTGACAACTAAACTCATATGTATGAAGCAGACTATGCTTTTTATTACATCACTATCTGTATACAAGTAACTCTGCATACAAAATTCTTCTGCAATGCTGAAAGTAATTCCCTTTTAAGCTCAATGTTAAACTGCAATCTTGATTCTCAGAGTAGCATGTTATTTGAATATCTTTACCATTTCTAGACGTATAACTCTTTAATGACAGCTATGAGTCTTGTGACTATTTTAGGACTTTGATTAGGTTGAATAGTGAGGATTTAAAGAGGCAACCCTCATTTCTTTGCATAGCCGTCCCTATCAAGAGCTTTCTTGTTTACACTAAAGCAGTTAAAGAGGAGTTCCACCCAAACATGGAATTTCCACTGATCTGCTTCCTCCTCCCCCCTCTGTTGCCACATTTGGCATCTTTCAGGGGGTAGGGGAGAACAGGGTAACCTGGTTTTGACAGTTTCCCTTCCCGTCTTGTCGTGGCGCCGTCCGTCGGAAATTGTCCCCCTTCCTCCGCCGCCAGGCCAATTAAGTGTAGCGCATTTCGTGCATTTGCAGTAGGGATCCAGCTGTGAAGCTGAAAGGCTTCACTGCTGGTTTCCCTTACGAAGAATGGCCGGTGGCAGCACCGACAGCTGATCCAAAAATCGGCTGGGGTGCTGATATCGTGGACTCCCTGGACAGTTAAGTGACTATATATTAAAAGTCAGCAGCTACAATATTGTAGCTGCTGACTTGTATTTATTTTTTTGCCCAGACAGAACACCGCTTTAATGGGAGTTTAGACATTTGCAAAGCCCCCAAAAAATGAAATCATATAAGTGCAATACTTAGGCAGCTAGCAAGTAAGGTAAGTATACAAGCCCCAAAATGAAATGTGAAACCAAAAGTGCAGCACCTAGGTCACATGTGTCAAACGCAAGGCCCACGGGCCAAATCCGGCATTCCAGGCCATTTCATGTGGCCCTCACACCGCTCTTGAACCCCCTCGACCCCCCGTTTCTGCCCCCACCTTATTGCTACTCCAGACCATGCACTGTCTGCTTCCCCTCTCGGCCCCAGCTTCTTCCTGGCAGCAGCACCAGGTAAGAGGGGGTGCACTGTCATATAAGTGAGGGTCAGGGGCTTTTGACTTGTGATGATGGGATGGGGTGCTCTAGAAATCTGATGTAAGGGGGGTGGACATCTAGTCTTACAGATACGGCCAGCCCTTTGAGGGCAACCATAATGCTGATGTGGCCCACAATGAAACTGAGTTTGACACCCCTGGCCTAGGTGATCAAGAATAACAATCTTATAATCAAAAACCAGAGTGTAAATACTTATGACAAAAATGACCAACAAAAAAGTAACTTTAAAATGTTCATAGAAAGTCCCACACACATGTGACTCTTCTATCACCTAAAGACATGCATGTGCACAGAATGCTTTGGAAGGAGCTACGTGCTGACATTACGCTGCCGCTTCCATTTTTGAGACCGGTGGTCATCTTAATAAATGAATGTCTCCACATGGTGGGTTTACACTCTGCTATATCTGTAAACTTTGGTGTATGGATTTAATGGATGGATAGAAGCTGACTTAAAAATAAATTACTACACTATATATACCTTTTTCTACTGCTCCGGTGTGGTGAGCGTTCCTCATAGGCTTGATACATTGGTGGTGCTGGCAGCTCCCTGTGCAAGTAGAGGATTACAATGCAGATGGATTGCCATACTGTGATGCCCTATCAGTGCTAACAAACCTGGCTTCCTTTCTGATGCAGCTTAATAGCTGGGGAGTGTGCAAAGGTGGTGGTTTGGAGCAACATGTGATGATATATTTGCACAGTTGGATGAATAATACACATGGACAACTGTTGGAGTTATTTTTACCACTAAGAAGAGTCACGTGCACATTTTAAAGTCACCCTTTTGTTGGTAATTTTTGTTATAAGTATATTATTTACACTTTGGTTTTTGATTATAAGATTGTTATATTCATTCTTGATCACTTGGGTGCTGCACTTTTGGTTTCACATCATTTGTAAATGGTTCATAAAGCAGCAAGATAGTGACCAAAAGAGACAGACAAATGTATAAAGTGAAAATGTGTGTGAAGTAAAGACATGTTTAACGTGTATCTAAAGCAAAAACTGTTTTTTCAATTGTATATCGAGTAGGGAGAAACCAGGACCGAGAGCCACACCCTATAAGGGACACACTATTTAGGCATAGTCCATTAAATTACAATTGCTCGGTACCTGCCGATGGGGATTACGTTTGCTTTACCCTTTAGGTTATTATCTTACTTTTTCCCTATCAATCTCATTTAATGGTATACATATGTCCTATTAAACTAACCCTCTTCCTGGTTTGGAAGTTCCCTCCATTATTCAGGTTGAATTGCAGAATGTAGCTGTTGTGGAGTCTTTGAAACACAATCTCGGGCTCTTTCATACCACTGTAAAGGAACCTTGCCGGTTATCTCATTAATGTACATAGACCTTTTTGACAAGTTATAACTTTTGCCTATCATTATATGATGTTGGTTGATATATGTGATATCATACTATTTTGTACACTCTGCTTACCTTAAAAAAAGACTAAAAAAAAAAAAAAAAGTAACATTTGTGTCCAATTGGGAAGGGATTTCCCTTTTCTTCTTGTCTTAAAGATACAACGAAAAGACAGAGGTCTTTAAAGAGAGGTGAAAAAGCCTCTTAAACCTTGTCCTTATTAAAACATTTACCCTCATCTCCTTTTCGAAGACAACAGTATAGTCTGAATTTCCAATCACGTTTTGTGTCAGTGACCATGGTCAATAGGACAACTAAAGGGGGTTAATTTCCCAAGTAGGCATAAAGGCTGCAAAATAGTCCGATAGATGTTTTAACCCTCTTTTCAAATATTTCACACTTTTGGCTACAGAATTTCTGGACTTGGGAACCCCACTGTTTGACAGCTTCTAGGTACTTTAATCTCTGATATCCTAGACAAGGTTGTTAAACCAGAAAAGAGATCCATTGTTAAATGTTATATTGTTGGGGGTCAGTATAGAAGTTGCCAGTTATATTATAATCAGGTGATAATTATGCAATAAACAATTAGTGATAGCCTGTATTTGTCAGGAGTAGAACAATAATGGATCCACTGGAAAAATGAATAGGTGAAGTGCTGGTGACTAAGGATGAGCTAAAGGTTTGGCTAAACTCAGTTCAGCCTGAATCTGTAGGAAAATGGCACATGATAGCTGGCCGGCAGCGGGGTGGAATGCTGGTGACATAATTAACTTAATATGGCCACATGGCCATACTTGGTTATTGACATTATAAAAATATGGCCTTATTAGGTCAACAATGTCACCAGTAGCCCTGACCTTATGTTATCTGCAGATGCAGGGGAATTCCATGGCCACAGCTGATTGGGTGGGTAGCCTGCTATCACGTGACAGCTTCCCACAAGTTTAGTCTGAGCTGAATTCAGCCAAAAACTTGGCTCACAGCTACTAGTGACAGACTGCATCATGGATGTCATTTTTCATTTTGCCCATAGTTACCCCTACTTGTGTCAAGAATTTGTTGGCAGTGTAAGCTAGTAATCACTGTAAAAACATATTGCTTACAATTTTTTTTTTCACTTTATGAACAGATTGCGGAGTTGGTGGCCCTTTAATAGCAAGTAAAATAGTCGGAGGAACAGATGCAGCTTTGGGTACATGGCCCTGGCAGGCTAGTCTGCACTTAAATGGGAATCATGTATGTGGAGCGTCTCTCATTAGCAACACCTGGCTAACAACCGCTGCTCACTGTTTTAAATCGTAAGTTATGAAATCCTGTGCTACTACTTTGCTACTAATTGCTTCTGAACTGGTCAAATAACATGATGCATTGATATTTAAAACAGAAACATTTCTGTACAGATTATAACATTTTGCTTATCTGACTTGTGGCCCCTAATAGAGCAGACAGGGGACCTGAGAGTACCGAATGGTAGGTAGGTAGTCAGGAGAGTTGCTCCGGAGTTCCTGATGCCACAGGAATGAGGACTAGTGGGATTTGATGTCAGCACAGGAGGCAGTAGACGAGCTGGGTCAGCACAGCAGGTAGTAGAGGAGCTGGGTCAGCATGGCAGGCAGTGCATGGCGGATCAGTTCTCAGGGGTTTGGAGCACAGATAGGCACAGGCACACACAGGTTTGACAAGTCAGGACAGGATCAGCGGCAGAGATAGGGCAGAGTACAAGCTTGGTTGGCAACAAGCGGACAGCGTAGTAACAAGAGGAGCAGGCAAGATCAAGGTCAGGGACACGCCGGGGTCTTGTACAGGCAGCAGGCAGGAATAGTCAAAGACAAGCCAGCTCAGAACACAGGAACAGGATCTCAAAGCAGGTTACAGGTAGCAGGGGTCACAGGAAGCTGCAGATCAGACAGCACTGACTGTTTACAATAGGTTTGTAAATGGGACATCTGGCACCAAAACTTGCACGCATGCACACCGGCGCTCGCAGCCGTGCACCAGCAGCAAGATTCCTTCTGCAGGACATTTCCTGACAAAATGTAAGTTGTCTATATTCCTGTCCCGCCTTGCCTGGATGCGCTATGCCTTGTTGCCCTCACAAGACTGGGGAAGTCTAAGAGCACTGCAATCATAAAACAAAACAGAGGGCGCACCAGCCTAGTGCATTATCCTCAATAGTAATCTTTAATATGTAAAAATATTTAAAATACTCTCAAACTGACAGATGTGTTACAGTCTTTCATAAAAACAGTAGCTTTAGGTTCACGATATAACATATCACATTACAGATTAACAGATTATAGATGACCTGCCCCCACGTGACTCCTGCCTCCAGGAGAGCCTTACAACTAGCTGCATGGCCAAGTCCACCATCCTTCTGGCCATGCAGCTAGTTGTAAGGCAGGAGTCACATGCTGGAAGGACTTTGCAAAAAGCATGAAGTCTTATGAAAGACTGTGATACATCTATGAAGCCTCGTACACACGACCGAGTTTCTCGGCAAAAACCAGCAAGAAACTTGCTGGGTTTTTTTTTTGCCGAGGAAACCGGTCGTGTATACATTTTTCGACGAGGAAACTGTCGAGGATCTCGTCGAGCCAAAAAGAGAGCATGTCTTCTTTTTCCTCGACGGCAATGGAGACATTTTCGACAGCCTAACAAGGAACTCGACGAGCAAAACTATGTGTTTCGCCCGTCGTGTTCCTCGGTCGTGTGTACGAGGCTTTAGTTTGTGAGTATAATACTTATCTATTTTTTTACAAATTAAAGATTACTGTTGAGGATAATGTACTAGGCCGGTGCACCCTCTGTTTTGTTTTGTGATATCAGATTGAGAACTTCTGAGATCATTTAGAATTCATTAAAAGGTGCAGAGTTAATTGAAACATGCAGTTGAAATTCTTCTGTCCTGCATTTCATCTTCTTCAAGCTGATTTTGCATTCACCTAGACTTGACTTTAATCCTGCTCTGATTAGATGCATACCTCCCAACTTTTCGAGATGGGAAAGAGGAACACATACCAGCAAAAGTATGCAGGCATAGGACACACCCCTTGCCATGCCCCCTTAAAGGACAATTGTACAGAAAAACAAGATATTGGTTAAACCCACAAGAGCTTTTTTTACTACTACTACTCTTTTATATTAGCTCTTGGAATTTACAAATATAGCAATTAAGAAATTGGATGAAAGGTTTAGCACTGGAAAACACTTTTTGATAGATAAAAAGTGCATTTTATATACATCTATATACTGTAGATCAGACCAAATTGAGGGACTAATGAGGGGGAAAGAGGGACATTGCTCCGAATCAGGGACAGTTCCTCGAAATCAGGGACAGTTGGGAACTATGTAGATGTACCATACTGAGATGAGTAGTTCCTCCACTAGTTTGATTGCAGCAAACTGTTATCTGGTTGGCTTCTATGGCTTATGGATCTTTGCACTTACTCGTTGAATAATATATTTGTGTTAACATAAAGGTTGATAAGACTTTATTTTTTATAAGTTGTAATATTTATAACATCAACATAATAATAACATATTTAAGAAACAGTTTAAAATATATAATGTAAAACGTATATTTCCACAGGAACAAAGATGTGAATGCATGGACTGTCATTTTAGGAACAAATCATTTAACCTCCGGATCTGGATTAAGCATCAGAACTATAGTTATCCATGAGAATTACACCAGTGGAATAGTATTTAATGATATTGCTTTGATAGAATTGTCATCTCCAGTGTACTTTACTCAGTACATCCAACCTGTGTGTCTGGCAGATACTCTGACTGCCGTTCCTGACAATTCTTCCTGTTATGTCACTGGATGGGGAACACTGACAGATGGAGGTTGGTACTACTGACATATCATATTATTATCTATCCTTTACTTGCTACCAATATTAGGATATTTGCTGGAAAACAATGTGTTTTTTTTTTTGTTTTTTTTAAAGGCGGAAGCTTGCCCTCTATTCTGCAACAGGCTCAGCTGATGATAATAAGTACAAGTTTATGCAGCAGTTCTCAGATGTATGGAGCCATAATAAAACCATCAATGATATGTGCTGGATATATTGAAGGGAAAATTGATTCTTGTCAGGTAAGTTTCATGCATTTTGTTCATCTTAAGATATTTGTAAAAGGAATAAAGATTTGATAATCATCACCATTGCCACTGTCAATTTTCTTACCCTACTTGGGTTCATGAGTCAACAGTAAAGGAGGTCATTCCTGACTTTTCCTTTCTCAACAGCAAATTCAAGCTCTGTCTGCATTTTTAGGTCATATAGGAGCCCTATTATTGTCTTCGTATTGGTAAAACATTTATTAAAAGCTTTACTAAGAAACATATTTTTCGGGGGCCTCAAATACTAGAAAATTGACAGAAAACAATATAGGGTCACTTAGGGCCACCAAATCAAAATGGTTACAATTTATTTATACCCTGGCAATTAACTTCTTTTTATTTTGCACCCATTTGGTTGGTTAAACATACCATTGATACCAAATCCATGAAACCATTAAAGTATATTTCTACATCTATGTGAAAAACTACCCGTTGATCTTGACAGAAATCGAAAAGATATCCTGTGTCTAATGGTAACTTCCTTTGTTAGCAGATTAGTTAGCCCCTTCAGTCTATATCTTCGGACTTCAGTATTTTATTAGGATTATGTGATAGACCAACACAAAGTGGCACATAATTGTGAAAAAGTGGAAGGAAAATGATAAATGGTTTTACATTTTTTTACATATAATCATGTGGATTTTTTTTTCTGAAGCCCTGGACACACGGTCCAGATTCTCGTCAGGAAAAAAAGGTTATTTTTCCTGACGAGATTCCTGGCAAGAATCTCTTGCCAGCCGAGTGTACAGACACCATTCAAAAGAACCGCCGTTCTTTTGAATGGCACGAACGTGGTAACGTCATCTACTACGACGAGCTTGCGCTCGTCACATTCGATGCCGTCGCCGCCATCTTGCTTCACCCTACCTATGCCTAGGAAGCTACCGCGCATGCATCAAAGTCATTTCGAGCATGTGCGGGTTTCCATGGAGAGGTAAGTATACACAGGAAAACACTGCCAAGAATCTCACGACGAGAGCAGGTTCTCTATTTTTCTCGTCTAGATTCTGAGCAGTTTTCTTGATGAGAAACCTCAAAGGCTCGTACACACGCACAGTTTACTCGGCAAGAATCAGCAAGAAAACTGATGGCAGAGCTTTCTTGCCGAGAAAACCGTGCGTGTGTACGAGGCTTTAAAGGCACAAATTGCTCAAGCAACCTCTGAAAACCTCTGGAAAAACCCCAGGGTTTCACCGAATTTTGGTTGAAAACGGCTACTCTAAACCTACTGATCACTTTGGATACTTCTGCTTATGCATCTCATCATATGCTCAGTTTGAATTTTCCGTACTGGTTTATTCTACATAACAAATTTACATTATTTATCCCCACTTATAACACTTCAGTTGAATGTAAATTAAGCTCTTATTAAGAGTCACTGGCTAGATTGTTTGATATAGACATTTGTCATGTGTTTATGGATTTTATTTGTGTTGCCTTGGACTTGTGTAGTTTGCCTTTAGCATTTTCCACGTTGAAACTGAAGCATAACAAGCACTAATGAATTTTACTCTTTTATTCCCTAAATGCAGGGAGACTCTGGAGGCCCCCTTGTGGCACTACAGTCTAATAACCGGTGGTCCCTCATTGGAATTGTAAGCTTTGGATACGGCTGCGCCATAGCAAACAAACCAGGTGTTTACACCAGGGTCACATATTTCCGCAACTGGATTGCACAGAAATCTGGGATATAAATCTTGCCAATTTTAGCCGAATTAAATTTTGTAACTGATTCACAGAGAACTTATTTCCTTATGAGCATGCCAAACAAAACATATGTGTCATCAAGGTCACAGGAGTGACCATGGAGTTAAACTTGAGTACTCAGGACACAACGTTTGGATACTGAACTTTTTAAACAAGAAATAGTCAATGAAGTCGAATCACATTTCAGTTTGGCATGTGTTTTACCATACCTGGCACTAGTGACTCTGTAATTTTATTCACTGATAGCCTTAGTTTACATTATTTAATTCCCCTTGCATTACATATGTAAATAACTTGAAAAGTTGCTATAAAAGAGCATTTTAATTGTGTGATGTTGACCAGACCAGATGATTTCTTACAAATTATACATTTCATGTTGTACATGCAAAATATTTATTTATTATTATACCTTGTGGTATAAGAAAATTAATCAACTAATAACAGTATCAGGCCAAAAGCTGAACAAAAATAGAAGAACATATCAATTACCTTAGTGCATAACGTGGAGTTTGTTAGTAAATGTTTATAGCTGTGTAAGGTCTCAGTGGACATAAAGTATTCAGTGTGGGGAGGGCAGAAGACCCTGTCATGTTTTTCTGCACTATGATTTCATTGCACTAAAATACTGATATCATCAATTGGTTATTAGGGTAACACTGGGCTTGCATTAGAAGCTGGATACATGCAATCAGGCAGCTTGTAAAATTTCTGTTACCAAAATAAATTATTTGATTGCAAATTGTTATGCTGCTGTATTTGTGTTTTTGGTAAAACTGCTGAAAAGTCTATACCCTAGTCCATTTCGCCTCATTCTGTAAACTGTTCTGTACATTCTCTATTCCACATCACCTCATTCTGTACTCTGTACTGTACATCCCTATTCCACATCACCTCATTCTGTACTCTGTACTGTACATTCTCTATTCCACATCACCTCATTCTGTACTCTGTTCTGTACATTCTCTATTCCACATACCCTCATTCTGTACTCTGTACTGTACATCCCTATTCCACATCACCTCATGGGACAGCAGGCAGGACCCCTTAACAATTAATAAATAACTTTAAAAGAATAACAAACTGACACTTGCATTGAATGAATAGGCTGCAGCTGCTTTATTATTGGTTTAAAGACAATATAATTCATAAAATTCATTTATTAACACTTAAACAAATCCAGCCACTACGGCTCAGGCTGTATAAACTTCAGATTTCAAAATAAACCATAACAAATAGATAGAGTCATAACAAATTTTGTCCACCTTCAGACATATAGGGCCAAATTCTCAAAAGAGATACGCAGGCGGAACTGCTGTTCAGCCTGCCTATCTCTGTGCCTAACTTTTCCTCAAAAGGCTTTTTCCAAAGTTAGGCAGAAGATCTGACATGTGTAAGACACTTACACTGTCAGATCTTAGGATGCAGTACCGCATCCGCCGCTGGGGGCATTTCTCATTGAAATGCCGCTTTGAGTATGCAAATGAGGACTTAAGCAGATCCACAAAGCTTTTCAGCATTGTGATTTCTGCGTAAGTTCCGATTTGCTTGCGCAAAACTAGGGCTGGTTTTACAATGTGGAAAGTTAGCCACACCATGTAAAAGCCCATTCAAGCGACGGCATTTGGTATGCATTCCCGAGGGAGAACTCCACGGCAATTTGTAAAATCAAAACCGGCATGGGTTCCCCCCCAGGAGCATACCAGGCCCTTAGGTCTGGTATGGGTTGTAAGGAGACCCCCCCTACGCCGAAAAATCGACGTAGGGGGTCCCCCTACAATCCATACCAGACCCGTATCCAAAGCACGCTACCCGGCCGGTCAGGAAAGGGAGTGGGGACGAGCGAGCGCCCCCCCTCCTGAGCCGTGCCAGGCCGCATGCCCTCAACATGGGGGGGTTGGGTGCTCTGGGGCAGGGGGGCGCACTGCGGGCCCCCCCACCCCAGAGCACCCTGTCCCCATGTTGATGAGGACAGGACCTCTTCCCGACAACCCTTGTCGTTGGTTGTCGGGGTCTGCGGGCGGGGGCTTATTGGAATCTGGGAGTCCCCTCAAATAAGGGGGCCCCCAGATACCGGCCCCCCACCCTAAGTGAATGGATACGGGGTACATCGTACCCCTACCCATTCACCTGGAGGCAAAGTGATAGTTATTAAACACACAACACAAGGGTTTTTAAAATCATTTATTAGTCTGCTCCGGAGGCCCCCCTGTCTTCTTTAGCTCTAATACCAGGGAGGGCTTCTTCTTCCGCTCTCCGGGGGTCTTCTCCGCTCTCCGGGGGGGGCTTCTTCTTCCACTCTCCGGGGGGGGTCTTCTCCGCTCTCCGGGGGTCTTCTTCTATCTTCGCCGCTCTCCGCTGTTGACTCGGCGCACCCCGGTTCTTCTGCAGCTGTCCGGTGCCTGCCTACCCACGTGCACCCACCACGTGGGTACCTACCGGAGCATGATGGGACGGTGATGCCTATATAAATGGGATGCAAGGCGCGCTTCCATCATTGCAGTGAGAAGAGGCGTCGTGTCAACATCGGAAGAGGGGAGAAGAACAGAAGAGAAGAACATGACGTCACAGAAGACCGCGCTGGCTGCCTGCTAGTAATTGAGCTAACACACGAAGATAGCAGGCAGCCAGCGCTGAAGGAGAAGGCACCGGACAGCTGCAGAAGAACCGGGGTGCGCCGAGTCAACAGCGGAGAGTGGCGAAGATAGAAGAAGACCCCCGGAGAGCGGAGAAGACCCCCCCCGGAGAGTGGAAGAAGAAGCCCCCCCAGAGAGTGGAGAAGACCCCCCGGAGAGCGGAAGAAGAAGCCCTCCCTGGTATTAGAGCTAAAGAAGACAGGGGGGCCTCCGGAGCAGACTAATAAATGATTTTAAAAACCCTTGTGTTGTGTGTTTAATAACTATCACTTTGCTTCCAGGTGAATGGGTAGGGGTACGATGTACCCCATATCCATTCACTTAGGGTGGGGGGCCGGTATCTGGGGGCCCCCTTATTTGAGGGGACTCCCATATTCCGATAAGCCCCCGCCCGCAGACCCCGACAACCAACGGCAAGGGTTGTCGGGAAGAGGTCCTGTCCTCATCAACATGGGGACAGGGTGCTCTGGGGTGGGGGGGCCCGCAGTGCGCCCCCCTGCCCCAGAGCACCCAACCCCCCCATGTTGAGGGCATGCGGCCTGGCACGGCTCAGGAGGGGGGGGAGGCGCTCGCTCGTCCCCACTCCCTTTCCTGACCGGCCGGGTAGCGTGCTTTGGATACGGGTCTGGTATGGATTGTAGGGGGACCCCCTACGTCGAATTTTCGGCGTAGGGGGGGTCTCCTTACAACCCATACCAGACCTAAGGGCCTGGTATGCTCCTGGGGGGGGAACCCATGCCGGTTTTTTCTTTGAAAATTGGCATGGAGTTCTCCCTCTCAGGAATGCATGCCGAGCGACGCTGTCAATTTTTCTTTTTTTTTTTTGTTTTCCCGGCGCGTATTTTTTTTTTCACCCGGCGCAACTTTATTGTCCCGTCGCAATCCACAAAGCCCGGCGTAAATTACGTTCGCGCGCTGCACGTCGGGAAAATTACGTCACACGCATGCGCAGTACGGCCGGCGCGGGAGCGCGCCTCATTTAAATAGTAATCGCCCCCCGGAGAGGAGGACCGCCTTGCGATGGAGGCACTTAATTTACACGGCGTGTAATTTCTAGGTAAGTGCTTTGTGGATCGGGCACTTAGGTAGAAATTTTAAGGCCGTGTAACTTAACTGCTGAAATTTAAGTTAGGCTACGTTTTTGGGAATTTGGCCCAATATACTTTGTATTATTATAATATATATATATATATATATATATATTTTTAAAGGTGACAATACCACATAATTGCAGCCGCGACAAAAATAATACACATGGAAGGGGGAGGGGGACACCACAATCCTGTTCTCTGAGGCGACTGATCAGCTGCATGGAACCCTCTCTTTTATAGCCCTAATTATCATTGGACCTAACTGGCTAGAACCGGTACTGGGCCCAAAGAACCCTAAAAGCCCCGGAAAATCACGTGCAGGCCTCGTGGACACCAGATGTTTCAAGGAAAGCCCGGGAAAGTCACGTTTTCTGCTCTCCCAAGCCTCGTGACAGGCAACCCTTGCAGATCCAGAGCAGGCCTCTTCAAGGGGAGCCTTGAAACTACCTGCCCTGCCGCTCTCCCATGGGAAAAGGGGGGATTGAAACTTCTCCCCCTTTTCTATCATGGGACAGCAGGCAGGACCCCTTAACAATTAATAAATAACTTTAAAAGAATAACAAACTGACACTTGCATGGAATGAATAGGTCGCAGCTGCTTTATTATTGGTTTAAAGACAATATAATTCATAAAATTCATTTATTAACACTTAAACAAACCCAGCCACTACGGCTCAGGCTGTATAAACTTCAGATTTCAAAATAACCCAAAAGACAGGTGATTGGCCATTTCCACGCAAGTGCCCAAATTAGCATTAAAAATATCCAGACCAATGCCGGATAAATGAACCCCATCTTTCTTATAAAGACCTCCAACGAAGCCCTCCAACTCAGAATGCCTAAAAGATAGAATATTCAAAGGAGTCAGCAACCTAGCAACTGCTCTATTGATACGGCGCCTAATCTTCTCAAAAGGGTGCTTGACAGGCAAGGAAAGCCAACACATCCTTTGCACCACTTCAGAAAAGATTATCACTGTGTTAGAAAAAGATAACTGAAGCCTAAGAAGATCATCCCTGATTGTAAAAATAATGTCCAACATTTTGAATTTTCCTATATCGTTACCCCCTAGATGGATAATCAATTCATCAGGAGGGGAAAACTTTTGAAGAAGCCTACCAACTTCTGGCAGCAAAGCAGACCACACCATACCCCTTTTACCAAACCACAAAACTTTAAAATGCAGGGGATCCAAACCTAAATTACAAGAATAACTCCTGACAGCAGCTCTTTGTTGTGCCCAATAAACAAAAGAATGGCCAATGATCCATATCGTTCTGGCATGACCTATAAAGAATCAAAAAGAATGGTTAGGGCGAACATATAAAAGATAGCTGTTCGACTTCCATCTACCCACTTTTTTAATAAAATCAGTGTCTAATCCTAATTTAACTGCTTCAGTAGCAGCATCGATTCTGAAAGAATGCGATGTAAGATGATAATCTTGTAGATCTAAGGCTTTTCAAACATTTTTTAAAAACACAAATGAATTGATATTTTGTCAGTGGGGCACCAGATTCGTGGATAAAGAAATTATTATAACCTAAAGGCCTAACCTGAGAATAACAATGTAGCAAACCTACCGGGCAAATAGCTGAATTAGAACAGGAGAATAACTTTATCCACGCACCCTTACCACACTGATCAGTTTTAGAACGACGAATAAAAATCCTAACCATTGTAGCTGAAAGGAAAACATCAGAAGCTTGAATGATATTCAGTTCTGAAACCCTAAGAGCCACAAAAAATGCCAAAGAAAAAACCGCCCAAAAAAGTATAGCCTCAAAACTAGAAAAACAAATAACCGAAACGACTGAACAAAGCTTCTCCAGAATAAGGGGGGTGATGGGCAAACGCCTATCTTTGTGAAAATGATCCCTCTTATACCCTTTCAGAGCCTGCTGAACAGAAAAGAATTGAAAACAAGAAGGTTGATTGTGTAATTTTAGAAAAAATGAAACGCCTGCTAGAGTCTTCTGGACATAAGACCATGAATACTGTTTAATGAACAAAGACTGTAAAAATAACAACACTAAATGTTCAGAAAAGGAACCAATAGGTTCTCGGGTAGAGGCCATAAATGACAGCCACATGAACCAGGCCGTTGGTATCCAGCCATGGTTGAAGGAGCAACAGAATGTTCAATATATTCAGAAACGGGCATCAATTTAAGTCCCATAAAGCAAATATTAAGACTCAAACATTTAAAAATCATGTGGCGCAAAAGGATAATGACAGGCGGAGATTTTGAAGTTAGACAGTTAATAGCAAACATAACCCCTTTATTGTCAGTTCTTACCAAAATTAGTTTTTTCTGAAAGAAGGGGCCCCATATCTCCAAGGCTACCATGATTGGAAATAATTCCAGTAAAACAATATTCTTCAGAAAACCTTTTGCACGCCAATTGGAACTCCAATGGTTCGCACACCATTGAGACTGCCAAATAGCAGAAAAACCGCAGGACCCAGCAGCATCAGTGAATAGAAGGAAGTCTTTGTCTAAGACAAAGTCCTCCTGCAAAACCGTCCTACCGTTAAAATGTGTGAGAAATTGTAGCCATACTAACAAATCTTCCTTCATGTCCTGAGTAACCCTCACATGCGAATAGGGGGATTTTAAACCGGAGATAGCGAGGTACAGTCTCCGGGAGAAAACCTTACCAACCGGCATGATTCTGGAAGCAAAAGCCAACAACCCAAGTAGAGACTGCATGTCTTTTACACACACTTTTTTCATTCTCAACACAGACAATAGTGAAGATCTAATCTTGAGTATTTTTTCTTCCGGTAAACGAAACTCCAATAGCTCAGAGTCAATGGTGATACCTAGAAATTCAATACAAGTCGAGGGCCAGGCTGTTTTTTCCATAGCAAGCGGAATGCCGAAATGACTGCACACTTTGAAAAAAGTATCCAATAAAAAAGAGCACCCCAAGAAACCTGAAGGGCCTAAAAATAAGAAATCATCTAGATAATGCAACAAAAATCCTGAATTGGCTTCCCTACTAACCACCCATTCTAAAAAAGATGAAAAAGACTTGAAAAAAAAACAAGATAGGGAACAGCCCATGGGTAAACACTTGTCAAAATAAAACTGGTCATTAAAGAAAAAACCCAGGGAATTAAAACAAACTGGATGTACAGGTAGCAAACGGAAAGCGGATTTTATGTCTGCTTTTGCCATAAGGGTCCCTTTACCCAATGTTCTAAGTTTGGCTAATGCATCCTCAAAGGAAAAATAACACACCGAGGAAAGACTGCTATCAATTTGGTCATTGAGAGATTGGCCTTTGGGGAAGGACAAGTGGTGAATCAACCTGAAGGAAATTTTGTCTTTTTTAGGGACAATCCCCAACGGGGAAACCCTGAAATTTGCAAAGGGAGGGAAATTGAAAGGACCTGACACTCTTCCTTCAAGAATCTCTTTCACATAACCTCATTCTGTACGATGTACTGTACATTCCCTGTTCCACATAACCTCATTCTGTACGCTGTACTGTACATTCCCTATTCCATATCGCATCATTCTGTACTCTGTACTGTACATTCCCTATTCCACATCACTTCATTCTGTATACTGTACTTTGTAATCCTTATTCCAAATCACCTCACATTTTACTCTGTACTTTACATTCCCTGTTCCACATCACCTATTTCTGTACTCTATACTGTACATTGCCTATTCTACATCACCTAATTCTGTACTTTGTACTGTACATTACCTATTTCGCATCACCTAATTTTGTACTCTGTACTGTACTTTCCCTGTTCCACATCTCTCCATTGTCTACAATGCATTGTACTTTTTCTATTTTGCATAACCTCATTCTGGACTCTGTACTGTATATTTTAAATTTCACATCCCATCATTCTATGCTCTGTAGTGTACACTCCCTATTCCACATTGCCCTATTATGTACCCTTTACTGTACATTTCCTATTCTACACCACCTTATTCTGTACTCTGTACTGTACATTCCCTATTTCACATCTCTCCACTCTGTATGCTGTACTGTACATTCCCCATTCCACATCACCTCATGCTGTACTCTGTACTGTACATTCCCTTTTCAACATCACCTCATTCTGTAAACTGTACTGTACATTTACTGTTCCACATATCTCCAAACTTAAAAATTTCATAAAGAAAAACAGTGTTTACTTGAGGCTGCTTACCTGCCCCTTCACTCCTGTCAAATAACGACATGTGGCTTGTCTGTACAGCCACTGCATCCCCAAAGAGTAACATAGGTTGCCTGCATTCATATTCAGGTGGCTTCAGCTGTATAAATTGTGTAACATTGCCCCTTACATTGTTGGTCAATGGAAAATAATAAATGCCCTGATGTGGGCCGTCAATGGGAGGGAAATGCCTGGTGTTCTAGGTCAGTGGAAGGAAAATCACCCTGCCATCAGTGGAAGAAACAAAATGGTCCAGTTTCAGTGGAAGGAAAATGCCTGGTGTTACTGGTCAGTGGGAGGAAATACCTGCCATCAAGAGGGTGGTCAAAGGAAGAAAGAAAAAGGCTCTGCTGTTTGTGGTCAATGGCAGGAAAATTGTTGGCCAGTGGGAAAAAAAATGTTCATTGATCAATGGACAAAAAATGCAGTGCTTTTTTTTGTCAGCAAAGGGGGTCTGTACTGAGTGGTGTCTATACTAAGGGGTGTCTTTACTGAGAGGGTCTGTACTGAGGGGTGTTGGTACTGGTGGGGATGTATGAGGGGTTAGGCTGCTCTGTACTGTGGTAGTGGGCTGGGGGGGGGGGATTTACAAAGAGAGCTGAGATCGAAAGGACTAGGGGTGGGCCAACATCCCTGTGTACTCGATACAGAGAACAGGGTTCCCCCTTATGGGATTTTAGAGGCCCTAGTGGTGATATAGCACCTACAAACAAAATGCGTATTATATATAAAAATAGAAATGTATTATGTTAGAAATGATTTCAAAAGATACATGGCATAAAAATACTTGCTGCGAAGACAATGGCTAATACAATTACATGACAACGTGACATAATGTCTAGATGTTGTGGGTCCTGAGAAACTGCAATATAGAATGCAGGGAGGATTTAGGGTTTTGGAGGAAGATCTCTGCTGGGGGAGATTGGAGCTATTGATTGAAATATTTGGGGAATATGGGCTTTCGGGGGGATTTGTACTGACAGGAAGTGGTCTTTCAGCTGTAATCTGTGCAGCGCACTGTGCGTTACTCTTTTCTGAGCCCTGCACATTGTGTGGTAAAGCGTAGGTACAATTACTGTGACATGTATGTTGTCTATACAGTGAGTAGGTTCCGGTTTTATTAACCATGTCCATTTAAGCCCCTCCAACTGTCTTCCTGGATCCTCTACACGCTTTGTAGCTTCTCATCTGCCATTTACTTTGGATTTCCCAGGACTACATACCCCAAGGTACCTTGCTGCCTGCAAACAGTGATTCCTTCACTTTCCCTGCCTCTTGAAACTCCTCCTCTTAGCAACTCTGCAGCTCAGAAGGCAGGCTCTGTGATTTCTGTTGCACAGCAGTCAAAAAAAATTAAATAAGGCACTGCACGCCCTATGTTGAAAGTATCAATATGCCAATACACTTTATATACATCAGTGATGACGTGAAAAACATGCAAATCATAAATAAATCACGCTTAAAGGGTCACTAAAGGAATTTTTTTTTTGCCTAAAATTAATGTCTGCAAGGTAGACAGACAGAATAGTGTAATGATTCTGTTAAAAACTAGTAAATACCTATTCAATTCCTTCATCTATATCACCTCCGGCATTCTAGTTTGTATTCTCTCATTCACTTCCTGGTTTGCATCGTTCGTTCATGTAAGAACTACATTTCCCAGTATGAATTGCGGCACACCCAGTAATTCACACCTCCTTGAGGTCTCTAACACATAAAGAGCATCCTGCCACACAGATGTAGTTCCCAGGAGGGGGCGAGCACGTTACTGACCACCGCAGTAAAGCCTCCCTTCACGGTGGTCAGTAAAATCAGACAAGCAGGAAGTGAACAGAACAGAGGGGAAATAGAGCAACTTCTGAGCAAAAACGAACAATGGGGAAGTGAAAAAAGGAATGTCTGCAGGCAAAGGATGCTTATTATGAAAAAAAAATGTTTCCTTTACAACCCCTTTAAAGTCCTTGAGTGTCATGAGTGTTTTGTTTTTTAATTGTGAAAATTCGTTTTTTCCTGCAGTCCAATATAGTGATCTACTCCACACCACCACAAATGATCACTCTCAGGTCATTACTCAGTAGATATCCATGACCTCTTGGTAAAGAAGGTAAGGAAGGTCAATACACCGCTCCTAAAGTGCCCCCACCCACTGAAATCAATGGGCAGTTGCGCTGCAGTGGCGCTGCAGCAGCGCTTTTAACCCTTTTTCGGCCATTAGCAGGAGTTAAAAGCACTGCAAAAACTACGGTAAAGCACCGCTAAAAATGGTGGCGCTTTACCGCCGACGCTCAGCCCAGTGTGAAAGTGCCCTTAGTGTGCAAAAAGAAACGCTGCCACTCCGCTCTCACCGGAGCCGGAATGCTTTATGCTTTCCAATTACCTAATATGGCTGTCCCAGAACTGTCTACGCATTTCGCCCATTCTGACTTTCTCATGAAGCTCTCTGGCCACCATTTTGCTGGAAGCTTATATTGCTTAGGCCGATCACTGATTGGAGAACTAATTAGTAGTTATAATACCAGTGCAAGCTGGCTGCATTGTTGAAGAAATGGGCAAACATTATATAAAAAGTTGAATGGTACCTCAATGTACCTCCACAACATACCTGCATTGCAGTGCAACAGACCTCAATGTGTGACTTTGGGCTTTCGGGGGGATTTTTACTGGCAGGAAGTGGTCTTTCAACTGTATTCTGTGCAGCGCACTGTGGGTTTCTCTTTTCTGAGCCCTGCACATTGTGTGTTAAAGCGTAGGTACAATTACTGTGACATGTGTGTTGTCTATACAGTGAGTAGGTTCCGTTTTTATTAAAGAGGAAGTAAACCCTGATGGTGTTACTTCCTCTTTGTTTCCCTGCAAAGGTAAAGCATAATGGGCTACTATGCATCGCATAGTAGCCCATTATGTGACACTTACCTGCATGAGAAGCCCGCAATGTCCCCATCTTCCTCACTAGTAGCGAGCGTCCATTCTTCACCCCTCTTCCTTCTGGGGCCACGAACTCTGGCTCTGTGACTGGCCGGAGTCGCATGAGCCTTAATCTAGGCTTACCTGTAGGTTAAAGTGGTTGGAAAGGGTTTACAACCACTTTAACCATGTCCATTTAGGCCCCTCCAAGTGTCTTCCTTGATCCCCTTAACGCTTTGTAGCTTCTCAGCTGACGTTTACTTTGGATTTCCAAGGACTACATATCCCATGGTACCCTGCTGCCTGCAAGCAGTGATCTCTACACGTACCCGGCCTCTTGAAGTTCCTCCTCTTAGCAACTATGAAGCTCAGAAGGCAGGCTCTGTGATTTCTGTTGCATAGCAGTCAAAAAAAAGAGAAGGCACTGCACGCCCTATGGTGAAAGCGCCTGTAAAGTGCCTCTCCTCTCACTCCAGTGTGAAAGTCTGAGGGCTTGTATGAAAGTGTCCTTAGTGTGCAAAAGGAAACGCCGCCACTGCGCTCTCACCGGAGCCGGCATGCTTTATGCTTTCCAATTACCTAATATGGCTGTCCCAGAACTGACGTCTCTGAAGGTAACAGCTGAAGACTCCAGCTCTAAGCATTTCTACACATTTCGCCCACTCTGACTTTCTCATGAAGCTCCCTGGCTACCATTTTGCTGGAAGCTTATATTCAGAATACATTTTTTTAAATACTGGTAATTGTTTCATAAAAAAATATTATGAACAAAATTATTTTAAAAAAATTGTTAAAAAAGAACAGAATATCTTTTTTTTTTATGAAAAAAATATTTAAAAAAAAATAATAACATAAAAAAAAACTACTGACACCAATGTCATCCCTACTAACACCATCCACTGCTCGAATGCGCATGTGTGTTCTTAAAGTTAGGGTGCGTGTTATACGCCTGTGTGTGTTATACGCCTGTGCTTGTTATATGCCGATAAATACGGTAATTGTTTCATAATAAAATATTATGAACACAATTATTTAAAAAAAATTGTAAAAAAATAAATAATAAAATAATAAAATCAAAACATATTATTTTATTTTTTAAATTATTTTGTTCATAATATTTTTTTTTAATGAAAAAATTATTAAAAAAATAAATAAAAATAACAACAAAAAAAAAACTGCTGACACCAATGTCATCCCTACTAACACCATCCACTGTTAGACTGCGCATGTGTGTTTGAACTTTGGGGTGCACACCCTAATGCAATAGGCTGTGCACACCTATGATCCTTTACCTGCAGACATTCCTCTTTTCATTTCCTCATTGTTTGTTTTTGCTCAGAAGTTGCTCTATTTCTTCTCTCTTCTGTTCACTTCCTGCTTGTCTGATTTTACTTACCACCGTGATGGGAGGCTTTACTGCGGTGGTCAGTGACATGCTTGCCCCCTCCTGGGAACTACATCTGTGTGGCAGGATGCTCTCTACGTGTTAGAGACTTCAAGGAGGTGTGAATTACTGGGCGTGCCGCAATGCATACTGGGAAATGTAGTTCTTACATGAACGAGCGCCGCAAATCAGGAAGTGAATGAGAGAACAGAAACTAGAAGGCCGGAGGTGATATAGATGAAGGAATTTTATAGGTATTTACTCGTTTTTTAACAGAATCATTACACTATTCTGTCTGTCTACCTTGCAGACATTAATTTTAGGCAAAAAAACTTTTCCTTTACAACTCCTTTAAGTTTTCAGTTTTCTTTAAATGGCTTGTGTTTGGGCTCAGCTGATGCAAATTAACTATTTCCAGTAGATATTGATAGAACCACTGTGTGTGCTGCAATGTACTGTAGTAGCATTGGAAAAATACAGTAAACGGTGTCATTTTGCGGCAGCAGTACAGCTCCCTTCCCGCCTGCTACCAAAATTAAATAGCTTCAGCCTAAGTGCTTGTCCAGCATTCAAGAGAAGCCTTGTATTTTTATCATTGTAAATTGTATGAATGATGGGGCAGAGTCCATGTCTGATGCAGTGGCGGCTGGTGCTCAACCTTTTTTAGGGGGGCGCAAACAAATGAAAGAAAAAAAGACAATTGCAGCCTCACTGTGCCCATCAAAGGCAGCCACTGTGCCCATCAAAGGCAGCCACTGTTCCCATCAAATGCAGCCACTGTGCCATGCCATCAATTGTCGCCACTGTGCCATCAATTGTCACCACTGTGCCATTAATTGTCACCACTGTGCCATCAATTGTCACCACTGTGCCCATCAATTGTCACCACTGTGCCATCAATTGTCACCACTGTGCCCATCAATTGTCACCACTGTGCCCATCAATTGTCACCACTGTGCATGCCAAACGCAGCCACTGTGCCATCAAATGCAGCCACTGTGCCATGCCATCAATTGTTACCACTGTGCCCACATCAATTGTCCCCACTGTGCCCACATCAATTGTCCCCACTCTGCCCACATCAATTGTCCCCACTGTGCCCACATCAATTGTCCCCCACTGTGCCCACATCAATTGTCCCCACTGTGCCCACATCAATTGTCCCCCACTGTGCCCACATCAATTGTCCCCACTGTGTCCACATCAATTGTCCCCACATCAATTGTCCACACATCAATTGTCCCCACTGTGCCCTGTAAAATGCTGCCAGTCAGATTGCCCCCCGCTGGCTCTGATATGCACTTCCGCACAGCCAACCAGCTGTCCTTATTCAGATAATCGGCGCACAATGTCCAGTTATCTGAATAGGCTGGCCACAATAACATACAATCATGCAATGCATAAGGCCTCGTACACACGACCGAGTTTCTCGGCAAAAACCAGCAAGAAACTTGCTGGGAGATATTTTTTTGCTGAGGAAACCAGTCGTGTGTACATTTTCGTCGAGGAAGCTGCCGAGAAACTCGACGAGCCAAAAAGAGAGCATGTTCTCTATTTCCTTGAAGGGAATGGAGAAAATTGGCTTGTCGAGTTCCTCGACAGCCTAACAAGGAACTCGACGAGGAAAATGATGTGTTTCGCCCGTCGAGTTTCTCGGTCGTGTGTATATTATTTGCGCGCAGGGCTGGATTCCAGACAAGGCCAACAAGCCAGGCCTCGGGGCGTCAGTGGGTGCAGGGGCGGCACTGCAGCTGAGAGGAGAGGACACTTTCATTTCTGGAGTCCCCCCCGTCATGTCACGGATGGTGAGAGGAGAGAAAACAATTTTCGGCAGCAGCACCCCCCAATGATCAATGTCATTTTTGGCAGCAACATCCCCCCCGGTTCTCAATGTCATTTTTGGCAGAAGCACCCCCCCGCCTCTCAATGTCATATTCTGCAACAGCACCCCCCCCCCGCTTCCCAGTGTCCTGCCGGATTTACTCCCTTTGCCGCCCCAAGGCCGGGTCCTTCAATGCCGCCCCTGCCTGCGCAGTACAGGGGGGGACATAATCCGCCGGGGGACTTTTTAAGCAGGACACTGGGAAGCAGGGGGGGGGTGCTGCTGCCGAATATGACATTGAGAGGCAATGAAATTTTCGTCGGCAGCAGCACCCCCCAATGATCAATATCATTTTTGGCAGCAACATCCCCCCCGGTTCTCAATGTCATTTTCGGCAGCAGCACCCCCCCCCCCCGCCTCTCAATGTCATATTCGGCAGCAGCACCCCCCCCTCCCCCCCCCGCCTCTCAATGTCATATTCGGCAGCAGCACCCCCCCTGCTTCCCAGTGTCTTGCCAAAAAAGTCCCCCGGCGAATAATGTCCCCCCCTGAACTGCGAAGGCGGGGGCGGCATTGAAGGACCCGGCCTTGGGGCGGCAAAGGGAGAAAATCCGGGCATGTTTGCGCGCTGCTGCAAAACGAATTTTTAAAAGCCTTAAAGGGCCCGTTCTTTTTTTTTTATGACTACAGGAGGGGGGGGGGCAGCGCCCGGGCGCCCTCTATGGACGGGCCGCCACTGGTCTGATGTGACTACGCAACTCAAAGCTGTTGACTAACAGACAAGTTCCTGGGAATTGACTTTTATCTGGGTTTCTGTAAGTTCTTAGCAACACTTTGTCATCATACATTTTTACACTATGTGGGCGACTTCTTTCTTTCTCATGGGCTGTGAATTGAAGCTGTGAATTGCTAGCCATGACACCATTCGCTTCAGCCTAAAGCAGAGGGAATTGCTCTGAATTGTTGGTTTACCATGTACTGCATGTCTCATCAACCTAAAGAAGAGGGAATTGCTCTGATCATTGGTTTACATTTTACTGCATGTCTAGACTCTTATAATTTGGAGTCTAGTGATCTGGTAAGCAAGCATTTTCTATAATCCACTAAACCAATAAACCTTTTTTGGAGCATCACATAAACGGTTTCACATTGATTTTATACTTGTTTCACTTCTTGATTATTTAGTGTGGCAACTTATGTTGTATATATAGTTTAATACAAATTGTTCTGTTTGAGTGTTGCCAGAAGCTTTCAAATATTTTGGTTAATTTATTTTATTTGTTTTCTACCAATCATTTTTCTTTATTTACATTGCATCTTTTATCCATCTTAGCAGAAAGACAGGATCTCTGTGAGCTCCCCTGTCAGAAGGGAGATTTGCCTTGTTTACACTGCGGGGAACAATCGCAGGTGGCCGGCGGACATCGAGTCCGCCGAACCCATTGATTGGCTCTCCTGCTGGCCAATGGGAGCGCGCAAGCGCCTCCGGCAGCGCGAGCGTGCCCACAAAATCGAGTTCACAAGCCGACTTACACCTTCGGTGATTCGCGGGATGAGCTAACCTGCCGCAATATAATGATGGCGGTTGGTCGGCAAGCGGTTAACGTAACGGCCCTTTCACATGTACGGACAAACGGTCAGTTTATTACAAGTCCGTTTACGGACTTGTAATGTATCCCTATGGGATTGCAGACGTTAGCGGATGAGTATCCGCTAACGTCCGCAACCATCCGCGTCCGCAAAGATCCGCTTTTGCGGACGGAAGAAACCCCTATTTTTCTTCCGTCCAGCGGAACGGATCGGATGAATACGGACAGACGGTCCGTATTCATCCGATTCCCCATAGGGGAGAGCGGAGGAGAGACAGGGCGGTCTCTGCACTGTGTGCGGGGACCGCCCTGTCCGCCGACAGCTCAGCGGGGATTACGGAGGAATCCCTGCTGAGCCAAACGGGCTAACGGAGCAGATCAATTACGGATCCGCTCCGTGTGAAAGAGCCCTCACTGTTTTGGGGAACAGTTAAATTGATGGGTTTAGTTCCACTTTACCTGCAGGTCAAATTCACCTGTCAATAAATTCTGAATGATCCCAGATATTTTTCAAACAGATGTCAAACTGATGTCATCGACACAAGCCCATCAGCAAAGGCACTAATTGTTTAATTATATTGTAAACCGCTGCGTAAACTGTTGACGCTATATAAATCCTGTATAATAATAATAATTGTTTTAACATTCCAACAATCCCAAAATTATTGCCTAAATTCGATTTCAGTTCTAGATTTATAAATGAGTGGTGCCCCCCCCCCCCATTCTTGAAAAGATACAACGAAGTATACTTGTGCTTTCCCCCTTTTTCATTTCTATGCAGTGCACTTCTCGTGATAGAACAGGCGTGGCTGGATTCTGCTTATAATTTCTGTGATGTCATGATGCCACAAGGTATGAAGAATTTTTTTTTTCTATTGTGAAAGAAATGCTATTCAGCATGTCTGGGTACATCTGCTGCTATGTGCTGCCGCGGCTGAAGAGACCCTGTATGTCACCCCCCCCCCCCCCCCCCCATTAGGCTGGCTCAGCACATGTCTGCAGCAGCAATTTCTGGAGAGAATGTCACCCTGCCATGTCTGTATGTACCTCTCTTGATGCATGTCATTAGCAAACTCTTGTCTGCCTCTGGCTAGTCGTGAATGCAGTACTGTTCCCTGTGTGTTTTCCCTGCAGGGGGCAGTTGCTAGGGTGACCAGCATTCCCCCAGCTCAGCCACAATCACACACACACTGGTTACTATTGCTTCTATTGTATGCAGACTGGAGGTGACAAGCAGGGAAGCCATCCAATACACTCTGAATTCTAACCACACATTACACACCCACCCTCAGCACATGCAAGGGGTTAATCATCCTGTTGTTTCTATTTCGCACCGCAAGCTAATGAACTTTAAGCATATGCTTCACATGAAAGGACATAGTATGACCAAAAAATTCTATTTGCTTTAAAAAGGATGCCAAGACTATAGAGCTTTTTCTTGGATCAGCCATGAATTCTTCCTTTGTTTTCGGCGTCAGAATGGAGAAGACCTGCGCTAAGTAGCAAGAATTAGGTAGGTGACATAAAGAACATGACTCTCTTTTGTATGGAAATGCTATAGCCTACTGGGTTGTTTTTTTGGCTGCTACACATATCACTTGTGGTATACATTCCATAGGTTGTCTTACTGCATAACCCTTTTTTGAACCGGTTGCTTACTGTGCATTGCAGAAGATTTGGGAAAAGGGAGGTTATGTAGAGAGCAGAATTTTACACAATGTTTTATCTCTTTATTCTATAAAAATGGGAAAAAAATATTGCAATAACGCGTACAGGACAGCTTTGAGTTATAGCTATGGTTTTATTGATTTTGACTATAAACTAAGGTGTAATCTGGCAACAAATGAACGGGCAATATTAGCAATATAAAGCTACCTATGTGATGTATATACTGTAGCAGCCTTTCTCAACCTTTTTACCCCCATAAAACCCTTAAAATAATTGTAAAAATCTCAGGGAACCCCTGCTAAAAAAATGATTTTATATCCAGCTCATGGTACATTAGCATAATTAGTAAGCTCAAAATAAATGAAATAAAAAGGAATATGAGTTATTTGGTGAATGTGACAACCAGGGCAGATCATTTTATTACCACCCCAAACCATCATAGACTAAATTGTTTTCAGTAAAAATGATCAAATTAAATATTAATAATGTCCAGAGAAGAAACACAGACATTAAAAACTGTGGCGGCTTTTTACATTGGTGGTCAATGAAGGAGTGACCCCTTTAATTCAGTGGTCAGTGTAGGGCTTTTTACAATGTATGCCAGTGGGAGAGGTACCCTAGATTAGTGGTCAGTGTAGGGCTTTTTACAATGTATGCCAGTGGGAGAGGTACCCTAGATTAGTGGTCAGTGTAGGGCTTTTTACAATGTATGCCAGTGGGAGAGGTACCCTAGATTAGTGGTCAGTGTAGGGCTTTTTACAAGGTATGCCAGTGAGAGAGGTACCCTAGATAAGTGGTCAGTTGGAGAAGGATCCCCTTAAAATTGTTGGTCAGTGAAGTGTCAGGCAGGAGATAAACCCACCCAATACTCTTAAGGATCCACTTAAGAGTATTGGTCAGTTAAGTGTCAGGCAGGAGATAAACCCACCAATGTGCCCGCTGCTCAAGGAACCCCTAGCAGCTTTTGGATCAAAGCTAGTTGAAAAAGCCTGGTATATAGTAATCTAATCAGGTAAGGTTAATTGTTTATAGGAGGAGGGTTTTTAACATGTAAACAGCAGTTTTTATACTTGTATGTGATTAAAAGTACCTTTTATCTTGTCACTGTCTTGAGATGATATCAAGGTACGCCTTGACAAGAGAGCAGTCAGATAAGCCTTTCTTCTCATTATGGAGCACACACCAATACTGAAAAACACACTGGGCTAGATTCAGATAGCCTGGCGTAATTTTCTGCGGGCGTAACGTATCTCAGATACGTTACGCCGCTGTAACTTAGGGCGCAATTTCCGTATTCATAAAGAACTAGAACTAGTAGCGTATGTGGTCCGGCGTAAGCCCGCCTAATTCAAATATGGATGATGTGGGCGTGTTTTATATAAATTACTTATGACCCCACGTATTTGACGTTTTTTACGAACGGCGCATGCGCCGTCCGTGAAAGAATCCCAGTGCGCATGCTCAAAATTACGCCGCAAATCGTCAATGCTTTAGACGTGAACGTAACTTACGTACAGCCCTATTCGCGAACGACTTACACAAACGACGTAATCGACGAAAAATTCAACGCTGGCCCGACGTCCATACTTAACATAGGATACGCCTTATATAGCAGGGGTAACTTTACACCGGAAAAAGCCTAACGTAAATGACGTAAAAAAATGCACCGGGCGGACGTACGTTTCTGAATCGGCGTATCTACCTAATTAGCATATTCCTTGCGTAAATCGACGGAAGCGCCAGCATAAATATGCAACTAAGATACGACGGCGTAAGAGACTTACGCCAGTCGGATCTTAGCCTAATGTCGGCGTATCTTGCTTTCTGAATACAGAAAGAAGATACGCCGGCGCAGCTTTGAATTTACATGGCGTATCAATAGATACGCCAACGTAAATTCTTTCTGAATCTAGCCCCCTGTCAGAATATCTTTCAATGCCATTCTCAAGAAAGATCTACATCCTGTCCCACACTGGATTACATGCATATAGAGTATTTGTACAATTTGAGCTACATAATTCAATATATTTTTATATAAAAAAGATCTCTGCTTGTGAGCAAAAAGAGATTTTTTTTACAGGTCTGCAATGAGTTCCATAAATCATGGTGAAAGTAAGCCATTCCTTTAAACTATGGTATGCTCTTCAGACATTAATACAGAAGTTGCGTTACTAGAACACACTAGAGTGCAAAATCTGGTGCAGCTCTATAAAGAAACCAATCAGCTTCCAGGTTTTTGTAAAAGCTTAATTGAACAAACTGAAGTTAAAAGCCTATTGGCTACCATGTGCAGCTGCACCAGATTTTGCACTCTCCAGTTTTAATAAATCAACCTCACTTTATCAATATGTGTAAATATTTAGCAGATAGTTTACCTTCAGATTCTTCCATGCAGTGACAACATCACAATCGTTACCGCCGAGAGTCAATGGAGGGCTCTTAGCTGTTCCCGAGTATGCAGGGGATTTATTATAAAACATATGCTATTTTTCATCAATGTCGGGAGATTTACTAAAACTGGTGCAGCTGTGCATGTTAGCCAATCACCTTCTAACTTCAGATTGTTCAACGAATATTTGAAAATAAAACCTGGAAGCTGATTGGTTTCCATGCAGAGCTGCACTAGATTTTGCACCATTCAGTTTTAGTAGATAACCCCCTAGTAGGTTTGGGTTGCTTGAGTTCACACAGACCAATCTGAAAATAAATGGCCAGTTTAATACTACCATACATTGGGGCAGATCCACAGAGAGAGTACGCCGGCGTATCTACTGATACGCCGGCGTACTTTCAAATTTCCCGCATCATATCGTTGTTTTGAATCCTCAAAACAAGATACGACGGCATCTGGGTTAAATCCGACAGGCGTACGGCTTCGTACGCCTTCGGATCTAAGATGCAATTTTTCGGCGTCCGCTGGGTGGCGTTCACGTCGGTTTCTGCGTCGAGTATGCAAATTAGCTATTTCCGACGATCCACGAACGTACGAGCGGCCGTCGCATTCTTTTACGTCGTCTCTAGTCGGCTTTTTCCGGCGTATAGTTAAAGCGGGGGTTCACCCGTGCATAAAACTTTTTCCCCCTAGATGGATGCTCGTTTTGTCTAGGGGAATCGGCTAGTTGTTTTAAAATATGAGCATTACTTACCGTTTACGAGATGCATCTTCTCCGCCGCTTCCGGGTATGGGCTGCGGGACTGGGCGTTCCTATTTTGATTGACAGTCTTCCGAGAGGCTTCCGACGGTCGCATCCATCGCGTCACGATTTTCCGAAAGAAGCCGAACGTCGGTGCGCAGGCGCAGTATAGAGCCGCACCGACGTTCGGCTTCTTTCGGAAAATCGTGACGCGATGGATGCGACCGTCGGAAGCCTCTCGGAAGACTGTCAATCAAGAAGGAACGCCCGCTCCCGAAGACCCATACCCGGAAGCGACGGAAAAGATGCATCTCGAAAACGGGTAAGTACTGCTCATATTTTAAAACAACTAGCCGATTCCCCTAGACAAAACGAGCAGGAATCTAAGGGGAAAAGATAAAAAAAAAAAAACATCATTGGGTGAACTCCCGCTTTAAAGCTGCTGTTTTGTGGCGTATAGTTAGACCTGCTATGTTAAGTATGGCCGTCGTTCCCGCATTTAATTTGAATTTTTTTTTTTCGTTTGCGTAAGTCGTCCGTGAATCGCGGGATGGAGGTAATTTACGTCCAAGTCAAAACAATGACGTCCTTGCGACGTCATTTCACGCAATGCACGGCGGGGAAATTTAGGGACGGCGCATGCGCAGTTCGTTCGGCGCGGGGACGCGCTTACTTTAAATGAAACACGCCCCCCTACTTGCCGATTTGAATTAGGCGCCGTTACGCCGCGAGAGATACACTACGCCGCCGTAACTTACGGCGCAAATTCTTTGTGGATTCAAAGCTACCAAAAGTAAGTTACAGCGGCGTAGCGTATCTCACATACGCTGCGCCCATCTAATTGTATGTGGATCTGCCCCATTATCTGCATATAGTAGAGGAAGCACTACTGAAGATCACCAACCTGCACCAAAACCTACTCGAAGGATGAACCCAAGGTATTCTTACCACAAATCTGGGCACGTCTCATGCTAGATCAGCTTTTCTCAACCAGGTTTCCTCCAGAGGTTGCTAGGGGTTCCTTGAAAAATTTGAAACTTCTGCCTTTTAGATGAGTAACCACTGATGACAATGATATTTTTTGGCTACTTGTAAGTGGGGTTATTCCCAATGACCACAAATATAAGTGACCATCACATCACACTAATGTACTGTAAGCTGTAAATATAGTAATTATTAGTTCCCTGAAAGATATTTTAAGTGGTCCCTTCGTGTTAAAAAGGTTGAGAAAGGCTATGCTAGATGTTTCACAACTATAGAATCATGTTTATATACTTGATTAGCATTTCAGTTATGTCTGCATTGATTTGGGTGCATTTGACCTGGGTTTCTTTAGAAAAAGAACATATTTTGGAAACACTTCATTGAAATCCACACTACAGCATTTAACCAAGTGCACTGTATGCAGCATTGTTCGTTTTAGGTGTGTTCCACAGCTGACTATAGTGCTTGGTGAATCCTGCAGAAAAGAGCTCTTGGTTGATTTTTTAGTGTGGAAAGGATGTATTCACACTCACTATGGGCCAGATTCACAAAAGAGATACGACGGCGTATCTCCGCATAGATAGCCCTAAGATCCGACAGGTGTAATTGACTTACACTGTCGGATCTTAGGATGCAATTGTGGGCCGGCCGCTAGGTGGCGATTCCATTGCAGTCGGCGTAAAATATGCAAATGACTACTTACGGCGATCCACGAAGATACGCGCGTTCGTCTCAATCTCTTACGTCGTCGCTAGTCGTTTTTTCCCGTCGCAAAGTTAGGCCTGCTTTAACATGCCTTATCTTTAGAACAGCCATGTTAAAGTATGGCCGTCGTTCCCGCGTCGAATTTCAATTTTTTTTTTTTGCGTAAGACGTCCGGGAATACGAAACGCCGTAACGCACGTCGCCGTTCAAAAAAAACGTTGGGGCGCCATAATTTCACGCAAAGCACGTTGGGAAATCTCCTAACGGAGCATGCGCAGAACGTTCGGCGCGGGAACGCGCCTAATTTAAATGGTGCCCGCCCATTTGAATTAGGCAGGCTTGCGCCGAGCGGATTTACGTTACACCGCCGCAAGTTTACAGGTAAGAGCTTTGTAAATCAGGCACTTATGCTGCAAACCTGCGGCGGTGTAACGTAAATGGGATACGTTACGCCGCCGCAGGGTAACGTAATTCTTTCTGAATCTGGCCCTATGCTACTGGTTTGTTGGCTTTATTAAAGTGTACCAACACCCCACGAAACTGGTTTTAACAAATATGACCATTGGGAGAGCTACATTTTACTTTGCCAACCGCATACAATTTGTTGCAGTGAAGACCCTATGATGACTGGGGCAGGAATGTCTGTGTGCTTTTAAGAAGTTTGGATGTAAAAGAAGTTATATTTCTCTGTCTTCCAAACCCCTTTAAATACTAATTTGAAAACGAAAAAAGCATGCAAACCTATTAAATCTGTGATTTTTTTTGTGCTTTCACTTAGGTAAATAATGGTTAATTGAAGCACACAAATTAAACTTGAAAAGCTGTAAACATGTCACATAAACTTTGGAGGCATTCTTTAGTCTCAAGGCCACCAACAGCAATGACAGATTTATGTAAGCTTTGAGGTTTTACAAGGTACACCCATCAATACTCCTTATTAATTTGACACAACAGGTCATATGAAATAGAGGATACTTAGAACAGCGAGTTCCGCCGCTGCTACACAGACTGACAAGATGGAGAAATATGAAAACTTGGGTCTGGTGGGAGAAGGTTCTTATGGCATGGTGATGAAGTGTCGGCACAAGGAAACTGGAAGGATCGTAGCTGTCAAGAAGTTCCTAGAAAGTGAAGATGACAAGATGGTTAAGAAAATAGCAATGAGAGAAATCAAATTACTGAAGGTAAGCCTGGATTTTCCATGTTTGTAGGATCTCATGCAGAGAACAATGAAAATCTTCAGGAGTTTATACATTCTTACTATTTTCCAATTTCAATGTGAATAGTATTTACTAGGGTTGTCCCGATACCGATACCAGTATCGGTATCGGGACCGATACCGAGTATTTGCGGGAGTACTCGTACTCCCGCAAATACCCCCGATACTGAAATAGAATACTTGTTCCCCCCCCGTCGCCGCCGCCGCAAAGCCGCCGCCGTTAATCAGCTGAATAGCTGTATCCCCGCCGCGTATAGACACTCCCCCTTGATCTGTCCAATCCCGCGCATGGGGGAGTGTCTATACGCGGCAGGGATACAGCTATTCAAACGAAAGCTGTAATGTTCCCCGCGCGCTGATTAACGGCGGCACGTGCGGCATCATCAAGGTATGTAGGACATGGCTGCATTATGTGGGGGACATGGCTGCATTATGTGGGGGACATGGCTGCATTATGTGGGGGACATGGCTGCATTATGTGGGGGACATGGCTGGAATATGTGGGGGACATGGCTGGAATATGTGGGGGACATGGCTGGAATATGTGGGGGACATGGCTGGAATATGTGGGGGACATGGCTGCATTATGTGGGGGACATGGCTGCATTATGTGGGGGACATGGCTGGAATATGTGGGGGACATGGCTGGAATATGTGGGGGACATGGCTGGAATATGTGGGGGACATGGCTGGAATATGTGGGGGACATGGCTGCATATGGGGGGAAATGGCTGCATATGTGGGGGGACATGGCTGTATTTGGGGACACATTTAAAAAAAAGTATCGGTATTCGGTATCGGCGAGTACATAAAAAAAAGTATCGGTACTTGTACTCAGTCCTAAAAAAAGTGGTATCGGGACAACCCTAGTATTTACAATGCATGCCTTGTCTTATTACGTAACATATTTCCTGATTGTGTAATTTATAACAGATCATTGTTGGGGATGGATCTTCATTCTAAACTTCATTCGAAACTCCATTGCAAAAGCAAACCTCCTCACATGCAGTACTCTTGGTTCTGTTTAATAAACACCCAAGGGGAAACCCTGTGGACTGCTATGACAGTAGTACCATCTCTGGCACATACTGTAGAAAAATGGTTGGCTATATATTTAAGTGTAATTCTTTCTGGGACAAGTGGTTCTGCTCAATAAAGACCTCAGGGAAGGCATTCTTTCCTTAAATCCATAAGAGTCCTGTAGAATGGCAGTAGTATCAACGTTGGTACGTGTACTGTAGGAAAAAAAGACTGGATCTATAATTGCGTGTTATTCATTATGGGATACGAATTTGTAAACTCTATGGGCCAGATTCACGAATAATTACGGCGGCGTAACGTATCCCCTTTACGTTACGCCGCCGCAAGTTTTCGGCGTAAGTGCTTGATTCACAAAGCACTTGCCTGTAAACTTGCGGTGGCGTAGCGTAAAGCCGTCCGGCGCAAGCCCGCCTAATTCAAATGGGGCGTGTACCATTAAAATTAGGCGCGTTCCCGTGCCGAACGTTCTGCGCATGCTCCGTTAGGAAATTTCCCGCCGTGCTTTGCGCGAAATTACGGCGCCCCAACGTGTTTTTTGAACGACGACGTGCGTAACGTACTTTCGTATTCCCGGACGTCTTACGCAAAAAAAAAAAATTGAAATTCGACGCGGGAACGACGCCCATACTTTAACATGGCTGGTCTAAATCTAAGCCATGAAATCTTAAGCCTGAAATAGCAGGCTTAAGATTGCGATGGGAAAAACCGACTAGCGACGACGTAAGAGAATGCGTCGAACGCGCGTACCTTCATGGATCGCCGTAAACAGCTAATTTGCATACCCGACGCTGGAAAACGACGCAAACTCCACCCAGCGGCCGCCGGAGAATTACACCTACGATCCGAAGGCGTACGAAGCCGTACGCCTGTCGGATCTTAGCCAAAAGCCATCGTATCTTTGTTTGTGCATTACAAATAAAGATACGACGCGGCAAATTTGAAAGTACGCCGGAGTATCAGCAGATACTCCGGCATAATTTTTCTCTGAATCTGGCCCCATACTTTTTTTCAATATAAGTAGACTGAAGCAGCAAGAGATGAATATCTAAGTTTTGTGATCAAATATTTATAGTTGCAGGAAAATGAACTGGCTTTATTATGTGTACCATCCTCTCTATTTAAATAGTGGATACCACTATTTGAAGTGACACTAAACAATATCAATATTTGTCAACAAAAAAAATCCATACGCAACCTCTACCTAATGGCACTGTAATCAATTTTTTTATGAAATTGTTCTTCTACTTCCTGGTAATGTCCTCTGTGAGTTCCTGATCCTCTCCTTTTCCTCGTCACTTTAATTGAAAAAAGCACTGTATGTCACTGCTCTATGCATGCTATGTGGTTGATTTACTAAAACTGGAGCATGCAAAATCTGGTGCAACTCTGGTGCCGAGCACACGCAAATATAAGGGCCTACTGGCGCCAAGGGGGCGCATATTTGCATGCATTAGCACGGATAGGCAATAAGCTTCTAATTGCTTCTTACGATCAGTGGTCACAGGGTCACAAGCCCCGTCCCTCCTATGCTAAACCCATAAAGGGCCAGCGGGAGCCAGCGAAAGGGGGTTAAGCTTTGACAAAAAAATAGAAGCTGACTGATTTCTATGCAGTGTTGAACTAGAATTTGCACTCTAGTTTTAATCAATCCCTATAGTCTATAGCCCCTAGTCCATCTCAGGAGTAAGCAAGCGAGGGAGGGGATATTCCTATATACATTGGGACCATGGAGAACAAATGTAGCCACCCTCTAATAGAAAGTCAAATCACAGCAGCAAAAAAAAAAAAAGAATTTGAAAATGTTGAGTAGAACTAATCCATCTGATGCAGCACATTTTCAATATTCCCTGATTTCCACCATTAGACTCTGACTCAGCTTCATCCCTCTTTATCCCAACACATTCATTTCTTTATCACAGACAGCAGGTGGATTCTTCATAGACTTCAGATTTAGGACTACATTTCTGTAAAAAAAAACATAGCAACCTCATTCGTGCCGACACACGCAGTTGTAAATAACATTTTTTTTTCCAGAAAGTAATTTAGAAATGCCAAATAATTATATTTTTAATTAAACAGTTTATATGAACAGCTTGTGAAGCTTATATAATACAGTCATAAAAACACAGACTAATAAGGAATCTTTCTACACATGTGGAGATTCATTGCAACATTTTACACACTAATCTTTGTCTTATTAAGTAGACGTGCATCTGTAAATGACTATTCCCTCCATTATATCATGCCAATAACATGGGTCAGGAGCAGAATAGGAAAAAAATTACTTTGTTATGGAACTGAGCTACTTTTTTTGGTCCAGTCCTATTCTTCTATGGCCTCGTACACACGACAGAGTTTCTCGGCAGAATTCAGCGAGAAACTCGGTCAGAGCCGGATTCTGCCGAGAAACTCTGTCGTGTGTACACTTTCAGCCCGATGGAGCCGCAGAGGAACTCGTCGAGAAAATAGAGAACATGTTCTCTATTTTCTCGTTGTTCTATGGGAGAACTCGGCCCGCCGAGCTCCTCGGCGGCTTCAGGGCTGAACTCGCCGAGGAACTCGACGTGTTTGGCACGTCGAGTTCCTCGGCCATGTGTACGAGGCCTGTGACATCGTGAAGAGCAAAGACTACATAAAATAACTTGCACAATTCTGTTTATATGTCTATGGGGTTGTTTTTCCGAAAAAAATAAAGGGTTATGTTATGTGTCCATAGTAGATGTCATTAGTTGTCAAAATGGCCTATATTATGAAATAATTATTGGGTAACAGGAAGGCTACAAACCGTCACCAATGATATCAGTTCACTTGAAACAAGCTTTATCCAAGCTCCAAGTACCTGCTGCAGAAACCTGCCTGAGATTGGTTCATCTTGGTGCATTTCACCCTTAAAGCGGAAGTAAAGCCATCGATTTAACAGTTTCAAAAAGCAGTTACATTTCAGGCATGCCGGGATTGCTAACTGTCCCATTGGTTGGGCTCTCAACCAAACGGTCAAACCATCCAATGGCTGGTGTCATAACTGATCACATGTGCAGCACCATGGCAGTTGAAGATTAAATATAGGCCAAGATGGCAGCTTCCTTGGCTGAAAATGATAGGTGGGTTTACTTACACTTTAACGGCTTAATCCTAAAAACAGGAACAATCTTAGGGAAGAGTGTTTTAAAACAGTATTTAATTAAGCCTCTTAAGCATCCTTAATTGCATGTTAAGGGCCTGTTCACACCAGGTCCGGTAGGACTTCGTTGGGTGGCTAATCCAACACAGTCCCACCGCAAAACAAAGCAACATGTCTTGTCTTCTACCTTGTTACTATGCTGTGCGCTCATAGGTCAAACACACATGAACGCCACCTGCTGCCACATGGAGGAGGCTCTGATGGTGGGAGACAGTTTATTGGGAGCATGTTATGCTACACTCTAAATACAAGTGTAGTGTGTTCCTATGGTTGAACCTAGCCTTTAATAAAATAGGGGCATTTACACCCCAAACCACCCACCTGGTGCCACTCCTAGATAATGTTCATGTACATGGGGTGATTATAGTGTGCCCAGGCACACCCAGCACACCCTGTGTGCACACCTATGTGTGTGCTGGATAAAGTATTACAAATGCTAAGCTGGACCAATATAATTATGTAAAAATATCCACACATGAAATTCTTCTTTAAGTATCCAAAATACCTCTCTACTACTCAGCAGGGAAAATTGGTCACCCTCTCTAATGGGGCGAGCATCGTTGTCAATGATTTTCATTCTAAACAATTGCACAGTAGATAGAGAGTATGTCAAGAATTGAAATAATTATTATCATAAGGTTCAATTATGGTGAAAAAAATATACCCTCAAAATATGAATGTACTTAACCACTTTAGCCCCGGACCATATTGCTGGTCAATCACTTTTTGCGATTTGGCACTGCGTTGCTTTAACTGACAATTGCGCGGTCGTGCAACGTGGCTCCCAAACAAAATTGGCGTCCTTTTTTTCCCACAAATAGAGCTTTCTTTTGGTGGTATTTGATCACCTCTGCGGTTTTTATTTTTTGCGCTATAAACAAAAATAGAGCGTCAATTTTGAAAAAAATATATATTTTTTACTTTTTGCTGTAATAAATATCACCAAAAATATATAAAAAAAATATTTTTCCTCAGTTTAGGCCGATACGTATTCTTCTACATATTTTTCGTAAAAAAGAAAATCACAATAAGCGTTTATTGATTGGTTTGCGCAAAAGTTATAGCGTCTACAAAATAGGGCATAGTTTTATGGCATTTTTATTAATATTTTTTTTTTTTTTTAGTAATGGCGACGATCAGCGACTTTTATCGGTACTGCAACCTTATGGCGGACACTTCGGACACATTTGACACATTTTTGGGACCATTGGCATTTTTATAGCGATCAGTGCTATAAAAATGCATTGATTACTATAAAAATGCCACTGGCAGGGAAGGGGTTAACACTAGGGGGCGAGGAAGGGGTTAATTATGTTCCCTAGGTGTGTTCTAACTGAAGGGGGGGAGGGACTGACTAGGGGAAATTACTGATCGCTGTTTATACATTGTATGAACAGACGATCAGGCATTTCTCCCCCTGAGGCCGTGTACACACGGTCGATCCATCCGATGAGAATGGTCCGACAGACCGTTTTCATCGGTTCACCGCTGAAGCAGACTGATGGTCAGATGTGCGTACACACCATCAGTTCAAAAACCGATCGGGTCAGAACGTGGTGACGTAAAACACACGACGTGCTGAAAAAAACAAAGTTCAATGCTTCCAAGCATGCGTCGACTTTATTCTGAGCATGTGCGGGTTTTGAACCGATGCTTTTGTGTACTAACCATTGGTTTTGACCGATGGTCAGCCTCCGGCGGCTGCGCACACGCCCCTAGTGTCTGATTCGCGAGGTGACGTAGATCTACGTGACCTCGCGCAGGGGAGCCAACCTGCCGCCCTATAACTGCGGCGGCTGGTCGGCAAGTAGTTAAAATGGTTCTTTAGGCTGAGAAGACAAATACATTAAAGTCAGCAGCAACAAATACTGTAGCTGCTGACTTTTAATAAAATGAAACTTACCTGTCCAGTGATCCAGCACTGTCTTCACCCTGTCTGCTTCTTCTCTGTCTTTGCATCCCTCTTGTTAGGAGGGACATTTTATTCAGTTTGACTTTTTATTGTTATAATTGATATAGACAAGGATTGTAATGCCGCGTACACACCATTACTTTATGTGATGAAAAAAAACGACGTTTTTAAAAACGTCACTTTAAATGACCGTGTGTGGGGGGAAACGTTGTTTTATGTTTTGTGAAAAAGGACAAAAAAAAAATTGAAGCATGCTTCAATTTTATGTGTCGTTTTTCAAAACGTCGTTTTTTACTTCACAGAAATTGACCGTGTAGCAAAAAACGACGTTTAAAACAACGTTTTTACACCCGCGCATGCCCAGAAGCTAGTTATGAAGCAAGCTTCAATGGAAAAACGTGGTGAACGTAACCTCGCTTTGCTAGAGCATTGTGAAAAAACGATGGTGTGTAGGCAACTTCGTCTTTGAAAATTGAAGTTTCAAAAACGTCATTTTTTACTTCACAGAAATTTTTTTTTTTTTTCATCACATAAAGTGATGGTGTGTATGCGGCATAAGGATTGATGGCTGTAACACATGTATACATTATACTTATGGACACTATACTATGGACACTATGCTTTCTTTATCTATTTTTTACCAACGATGAATTCAAAATATGTATGTTTGCATTGCATCTTATAGCTTGTACACATGATCAGAAAATTGTAAGAAAAATACTGCTTTCAAGGCGATAATCGTAAAAATACTGTTTTCGTACGATAATCTGATCATTAGTACACAGCTTTCTAGAGCCGCTCACGACAGTTTATCAGATATTATCCGATAAGACAAGCACAAAACTTTCTCTCGTATCGTACAATTTTCATTTAATCAGTACAGTTGTCATTCAAAAATACAATACAATACATTACATCACTTCCACATTTTTATTCTGTCGGAAAAAACGGACGACCATGTATCCAATAATCTCATCGTGTGTACCAGGCATACGATGCATATGAAACTAAGGGCCAGATTCACGTAGACTAGCGGCGGCGTAACGTATCGTAGATACGTTACACCGCCGCAAGTTTTCATCGCAAGTGCCTGATTCACAAAGCACTTGCAATGAAAACCTACGCTGGCAGCCTCCGGCGTAAGCCCACGTAATTTAAAGGGGCGTGTGCCATTTAAATTAGGCGCACTCCCACGCCGGACCTACTGCGCATGCTCCGTTTCGAAATTCCCGCCGTGCTTTGCGCGAACTGACGTCATTTTT
Organism: Rana temporaria; assembly: GCF_905171775.1. NCBI lineage: Eukaryota > Metazoa > Chordata > Amphibia > Anura > Ranidae > Rana > Rana temporaria. The sequence goes on from NC_053489.1 coordinate 451,424,087, forward strand.
TCAAACGGCGGCGTGCGTAGCGTACTTCCGTATTCCCGGACTTCTTACGCAAACGACGTGAATTTTTAAATATCGACGCGGGAACGACGGCCATACTTTAAACAGCACATACGTGTGCTGAGTAAAGTTAGGGCACCCAAAACGACAACTAACTTTGCGACGGGAAACTAGACTAGCAGCGACGTAGCGAATGCGAAAAACCGTCGTGGATCGCCGTAACTCCTAATTTGCATACCCGACGCTGGTTTACGACGCAAACTCCCCCCAGCGGCGGCCGCGGTACTGCATCCTAAGATCCGACAATGTAAAACAATTACACCTGTCGGATCTTAGGGATATCTATGCGTAACTGATTCTATGAATCAGTCGCATAGATACTCTGAGAGATACGACGGAGTATCTGAGATACTCTGTCGTATCTCCTTTGAGAATCTGGCCCTAAATGTGTACTTTGCCCATACTTATCTTCTCTGCAGGGTGCAATTAGTATTAATAAAAGTTACCTTTTAAAAAAAGTGAGGGCGTCCCTGTTTGGTACCTGTAACCTCGTTGGAAGATTTCCCCTCTTTTCACCAATGTTTAGGATTTTTAAACACTTTTACTTTCAGTGATATCAGTAAACTAGACAGAGCAGGGGAATCTCCCTAACTATGCCCACTTCATCCAAAACGAAAAAAAAAAAACCTTATACTCACCACCCAAACTTACTCAATCAAACCAGCTGCATCTGTCTCCCGCCAGCTCTGCAGTTAAAACTGACCGATCCAACACCACTGATCACTCAGTTCTCCCCCTCCACTCTGAGTAGCGAGCTGTGACTGTCAGTCAGCGGCTCTCTGCTCTCCCCTCCAGCGCTCACTGGAGCACTGAGCTGTGGAGAAGGCGGGAGGGACTGGCTCAGGCTCTCAGCGGGTCACTAAGATGCTGAACCAGGTGCCAGTCCAGGCTTCTAGGTGGGTTCCGACCATGTGGTCAGGATCTTTTCAGAGCCTGGACTTGCTATGTGACGTCAGCTGACAACAGGTCACAGGAGTGCAGAAAAACTACTCCTGTGACCCATAGGAAAATAGTTTTTCCCATACTCTTCCTTTTAAAGATTTAAAGAAGTAAGTGTGAAACATTGTATGAATGCAGAGAGAAAGCATGCGAATAATACCCAAGAAGCCAGCTCTTATATGGGAGTTTTGCTAAAACAGCAATTTTTAGTTTGCCAGAAGAACCTGCACAGGCAAGATAACAAAACAATATTTCCATCCTCCCCACTGCTCTGTTATTGTGTTGGCATAACAGAAGCAGAGAGACTATTAGACAGGCAAGATCACTCAGCGGTATTCACTTAGCACCTCTGGAAATGCTGTGTTGATGAGCTGGGATACTTTGTCTTACTAATTAATTACTTTCTCTTAGAGGGAAGGTTGAAAATGCAAACGTCTTATATTGATCAAACAGTTATTGTGATCCCTAATATATATTACAGAAACCAGACCTGTGACATGCATAATGCAGTAAGATGAATTCTGTGTATGTTATTATTCTGTCATCATTACATTTTATGTATTTAGACAAATTTGTCATGAGTGGAAACCTACCTTCTGAAAATGCTAGTTGACCGGTTGTTTTGCTGATCCCTTGGTCTCTATTGGTTCTGATAGCCTATATTGAAAGTGTTTACTCTGATGTGTGCAATAGACACTGCAGCAAGTCAGACAGACCCTTTCTTCCCCAGTCTTACATTCCAGCCTGCCCATTTCATTCATTGGATTTTAGTCCTTACAATCCAATTCAGCATTGTCTAGTGTAGTCCCTGGTCCACAGTTCTGGTCTGTCTGTCTGTAGGGACTGGGCTACTGTCACTACTGCGGCCCTGCACTTCCTGCACACATATCCAGCTGTTGAGGACTGTATGCAGCCAAGGAGGAAGCTAAAAGAAAGCCCTACGCACTACCCAGGAGCAGTGGCAAAGTTAGACATTCTTTCACCTGAGGCAAATACTCAGTTCTCAGGGGGGCAATGGTGCTTAGTGGGGGGACAAGGGGAGACAGTGGTGCTCAGTGGAGGAACAAAGTGAGCAATGGTGCTTAGTGGTGGGGGGGGGGGGGAGACACTGGTCCTCAGTGGTAGGACAAAAGGTGGCACTGGTGATCAATCTGAAACAAGGGCGGGTACTGGTGCTCAGTGGGGGGGGGGGGGGCGATGGGAAGTACTAGTGCTCAGTGGAAAGACAAGGGTGTCAGTGGTGCTCGGTGGGGAAACAAAGGGTCACTGGTGCTTCATGAGGGGAACAAGGGACACTGGTGCTCAGTGGGGGGAGATAGGAGGCATTGATGCTCAGTGGGGGACAAGGGGAGCATTGGTGATCAGTGAGGGGAGATGGGGTCCAGGAGCTTAGTGGGAGACAAGGAGATTATTGCTGCTCAGGTGTGGGGGGAGAAATTGGTGGTCCTGATGCTTAGTGGGGGACAATGGTGCTTAATGAGGGGATACGGGGTCCTGGTGTTTAGTGGGGGACAAAGGGGCATTGAGGCTCTGTGTTGGGGGAGATGAGGGGGGGTCTGATGCTTAGTGAGGGAAAAATTAGGCAATGGTACACTGTTTGGGGGAAAGATGGGGAAAGATGGGGGTCCTGGTGCGTAGTGGGGGCCAGTGCTCAGTGGGGGGGAGACAAGGAGGAGTGGTGATTACTAAAGGAAAAGGGGGCATTGGTGCTTAGTGGGAGGGAGACGGGTGTCCTAGTGCTTAGTGAGGACAAGGGGGCATTGGTGCTTATTGGGAGGAGATGGGGTGGGTTGGTGCTTAGTGGGGGACAATGGGGGCATTGGTGCTCAGTTAGGGGAGAGGGGGGTCCAGGTGCTTAGTGGGAGAGTGCCTAGTCTGCTGATCTTTCTCCAGACACAGATGCAGTGACAGTTCAGACGATCACTGCTGCCACCTGTAAACAATGAGGCAGCAGCAAAAGAAGACTTCCTCTACTGACTTATCTGCCAGGCTCTGACTGATGACATCATCTAATGCAAAGCCCAGGAAGCCAGTCGTGGAAGTCTTCCTTTGCTGCAGCCTTTTTGTTTAGTTGGCTGAGCTGTCACTGCGCTGGCATTCCTGGCATCCCTCCAATTGTGTCAGTCACAGGAATAGTAATACCGCTGTCACTTCTCCTGTCAGTGGTGACACCCCTCTCACATGACCCAACCCCCCCCCCCCCCCAGTTTTGGCCCTGCTCACGATCACAGAGAGGAAGATGAAACTGAGCTTCTGTAGACTGTGGAAAGGAAATAGTCTGCTGGGTGCAACTATGATTTTTGGGAGCTCTAGTCCTCAGACAGACTGAGCTTGTACAGACCAGCATGACCTTACCTCTGTGGAGAGGATAAGGAAGGTCTCTTCCCAAGCTCGAGGCAGATTTGGTAAGGACATTGTGGGAAACAGGCAGTGCTGCAAGCTGTTAGCAGAATGTTGCGCCATCGCATCAGGGATGCTGAGAGGCAGAGTAATGCACATCTGAGGTACATGAAAACACCACTGACTGATCATTGGGGGAATGCTATTGTCGCTGACCGATACTGCTACCTGATTGTTGGGGAGAACACCACTATCGCTGTCCAGTGCTGCCACCTCATAGTTTGGAAGAATTACACTGCCACTGACTTTGCTATGCTGCCAAAGGAGAACAGAGTGAGAGGTTGTTGACCAAACCCTACTGCACTCCTTTGAAGAGGAACTGTATTGTTTGCTTGGGAAACACTGCAAGCACCTATACCCAGGTTCATAGGAACTTATCTTGAGCTCTCCAACACTAGATCTGGGCCCCAATGTGCTAGAAAAGCTATTTGTTTTCCCAATTGTATAACCTGTTTCCTAAAGTTTTTTATATTTGTTTGAGGGGTTGTTGCCATAAAAAAAATTCTGGTTGCTGTATATATCTATATAAGTAGATTAAACTTCATATTTAACACAAGCAATAGCCAAATAACTAGCATGTGCAGCCAGACAGATCTACAATGTCTCTCTAAAGAACATTTCTCAAACAGCTGCAACAAGCCCAGTTTAAGGATTCTTCATAAAGAAAACTCTACTAGCCACTCTTTGTAAAGTGGCGAAATAGCATAACATTATTATAATGTTATGTTTTTATATATATATTTGTGCTCATAAGTGTACATACCCTGGCAGAATTTATAATTTCTCTGACATCTTCCACTCATGGTTAGTGTTTGGCTGAAGCCATTTATTATCAATCAACTGTGTTTACTCTTTAAATCACAGCAGAAACTACCCAATGACCCTGATGAAAAGTTTACATACCCCAGTTCTTAATACCGTGTATTGCCCCCTTTAACATCAATGACAGCTTGAAGTCTTTTGTAGTATTTGTGGATGAGGCTCTTTATCTTCTCAGATGGTAAAGCTGCCCATTCCTCTTGGCTCCAGTTCCTGTAAATTCTTTGGCTGTCTTGCATGAACTGCACGTGTGAGATCTCCCCAGAGTGGCTCAATGATATTTAGGTCAGGAGACTGAGATGGCCACTCTGAAACCTTCACTTTATTCTGCTGTAGCCAATGACAGGTCGGCTTGGCCTTGTGTTTTGGATCATTGTCATGTTGGAATGTCCAAGTACATTCCATGCGCAGCTTCCTGGCTGATGAATGCAAATGTTCCTCCAGTATTTTTTGATAAAATACTGCATTTATAAATTTTGACCAAATTTCCTGTGCCTTTGTAGCACAAAAAAACATCAGCGATCCACCTCCGTGTTTCACAGTAGGAATGGTGTACCTTTTTTCATAGGCCTTGTTGACTCCTCTCCAAATAGATTGTCTCTGCTGTTTGGTGTATTGTAAGCTGGATACTTTGTGGCATTTGCGTAGTAATGGTTTTCTTCTGGCGACTCGACCATGCAGCCCATCTTTCTTCAAGTGCCACTTTATTGTGCATCTTGAAACAGCCACAACACATGTTTTCAGAGAGTCCTGTATTTCACCTGAAGTTATTTGTGGGGTTTTCTTTACATCCTAAAAAAAAATCCTGGCAGTTGTATCTGACATTTTAGTTGGTCTACCTGACCGTGGTTTGGTTTCAACAGAACCTCTTATTTTCCTGTAGCACCTGGTTACTTCCAGAACCGGTGCTAGATTAAATTTAGAGGGGGTCAGAGCGTTAGGTAACTCTGACCATGTTGATTTGTTCAAACTTGAGCCTCTGTCTCAGCTGATCACACCCCAGGTCGGCAGGTGGCAGCAGTGGAGTCAAGGATTGGGTGCTCTTACCCAGCAGCCTATCAGGAGGAGTTTGCTTTGCTGTGCATGCTGGGGGGGGGGGTATTTATTAGGCAGACGCCATTTTCCTGGGTCTTCTCCTCGTGTGGCGCCCACCTTTAGGGTAGCCACTTCATGCCGCCCCGGCCAAGAATTTGTGTTATCATTCATATTCTCTGAAAAATGGCTAAGAAACCATAAATTCTGCCAGGGTATGTAAACTTATAAGCACAACTGTATATATATATATATATATATATATATATATATATATATATATATATATATATATAAAATAAAACAGTATCCTTTTCTGTGATGGAAACAACATTTTATGGTGTCCTTGTGCCTTGTCTGCCATCTCCCATTACAGGGATTTAAATTTTTGTGTTTGCATGTAGCCTTGCCTCCATCCTAGCAAGGTGTTGCTGAGGGTGTCTGATATGAGAAAAGTTCTCACACAATGAAGGTGTATTTTTAGATTTTTAGATTATGCTGCTCTAAAAACAAGTGAATAATGATGATCTTCTGCATCAACTTCACCTCTTTTTTTCACCAACCATGTTGCTAACTTATTACAGGATTACAAACAGAATGTGCTACTGGATGCTTCATGATTTCATGACACAGAACTGCAGAAAAGCCAATAATTAACTGTGTGTTATGTGACCTACAGTTCTGCTACTCACAAAAGAAGCTCCTAATGCCGCGTACACACCATCACCATCACCATTTTTCTATGTGATAGAAAAAAACAAAGTTTTCTGTGATGAAAAAAAAACCGACGTTGAAACTTCAATTTTCAAAAACGACGTTGCCCCCAACCTTATATTTTTTTTTTAAATGCTCTAGCAAAGCGCGGTTACGTTCAGCACTCTTTTCCATTGAAGCTTGCTTCATTACTTGCTTCTGAGCATGCGCGGGTTTAAAAACGTTGTTTTAAACATCGTTTTTGCCCACACACTATCATTTTAATTGACACAAAAAACTACGTTTTAAAAAACGACACAAAAAATTGAAGCATGCTTCAATTTTTTCTTGTCGTTTTTCACAAGACATAAAACAAAGTTTTCCCCCACACACGGTCATTTTAATTGACGTTTTTCAAAACTTAGTTTTTTTTAATCACATAAAGTGATGGTGTGTACGCGGCATAAGACATCTGCAATTGCAAACTCCAACTCTCACTTCGGGGTCTTCTTTTCCTCCCCACCATTTAGCAATGTCCTGGAGCCACACACCACTTCCAAAGGGTAAAATCAACTTTATTGTTTAACACAGGCATTCTATGATTAAACGGGTTGTAAAGGTTTGTTTTTTATCTTCTAAATAGGTTCCTTTAAGCACCAGTGGGAGGATAAACATCAGTGGCGGCTGGTGTTAATTTTTGTTGGGGGGCCTGGGTTGGGTGGGTCGGTCGGTGCACTTATCCAACATGGTGTTAATCTAACCCCTGAAGGGCTGTTCTAGCTGCCAGCATGCCCTTTCCTTCATATTTGTAGTAATAGCAAATATGTAACTACAGTTAGTGGCATCCAAGGGTCCCCCCCCCCCCCCACCTTACCCCCAGAGTTTCCTATTACGTTTGGATATTGTTCTGCTGTCGTCCCCCTCATTTCTTAACCAAAACTTGATTGGAGAGGAAATAGAGTTTTTTCTCCTGGTTCTGGATCCTAAAACCTGGTTTAAAAACGTATCGACACAGCCTAGCTCTTAAAAGGTAAATAATATTGAAACTAAAGGTATTATATATATTTTTTTAAACTTGTGAAGCCCTGTACACACGATCGGTTTGTCTGATGAAAACAGACTGATGGACCGTTTTCATTGGACAAACCGATCGTGTGTGGGCCCCATCTGTTTGTTTTCCATCGGTAAAAAAAAATATAAATTTTTTTCCTATGGATAAAAAAAACGATCGTCTGTGTGGAAGTCCATCGGTCAAAAATCCATGAATCAGAATCAAGTCGACGCATGCTCGGAAGCATTGAACTTCATTTTTCTCAGCACGTTGTAGTGTTTTACGTCACCGCGTTGGACACAGTCAGATTTTTGACCGATGGTGTGTGGGCAAGACTGATTAAAGTCAGCTTCATCGGATATCCAACGAAAAAATCTATCTGATTAGATTTCATCAGATATCCGATCGTGTGTACTAGGCTTTAGAGCTTTTCTCGTGTACTATTCCACACCCACCAACATAGTTAGCTGTTAAGAAGTCTAAAGGACCAATAAAACAAACTCACTTAGGAGCGCCATTTACCAACTTCCTGCCCATGGGGGTAGGTGAAATGTAACATCCTAACCTTATCATATAGTATTCTAAAGAGCATAGAGCCTGGAGCCCATTACTCTCAGACACCACTGCTTTCAGAGGGAATGTAAGATAGTTAGGGGCTCTCCACCTGATTTCTGTGGAAATACCAGCCTGCAAGCCTGGCATGCTGGGCTGGTGCTAACTGGAAAAGGGAGATCACTCTTTCTTTTTTCCTTTTTTCCTTTAAACTGGGCCCGATGTAATTCATAGGAAAATACACAATTGCCATGTTTAGTAATTAGGGTCCTAATTTTAGTGTGAATGAAAAACAATTTTTCAATCATCATATTAGAAACTAAAAAAGCATATGCTGAAACAGGAAACGGATGTGAGGAAACATTATTGTGCACAGAATACAGTGTGAAAGCACTGATAGCTAAAAGCTGATAATTAAAAGGAAATATCAGATAAACTACATACTCCGATCTAGTAATGGAGAAACTAGGGTAAAGACCTCTTATTGCGAGAGACTCATCTTGATTCCTATTCTCCTATGAACCCAGTTGTGTACTTGCAATAATAGAGAGTGTGCTCAGTGAATGTGATGTATCTGCCTATGCAGAGCTCTGTTGGTAAGCTAAAGTGACCCCTCCACATAGCGATTTGACATATCAAAGGGTCTAGAACAGGTAATCGGGCCTGTGTTGACTTGGTGGTTTGCAGTGCAGTGCAGTTTGTAGCGAGGGATGCAGCACATCTATATCAGAGTTCTCTCCATCAGGCCCCGTACACACGTCCGAGAAACTCGGCGAGCAAAACACATCGTTTTGCTCGTCGAGTTCCTTGTGAAGCCGCCGAGGATCTCGGCGAGCCAAGTTTCCTCATTGACTAACGAGGAAATAGAGAACATGTTCTCTATTTGGCCCGATGAGATCCTCGTCGGTTTCCTCGGCCAAAAGTGTACACACGACCGGGTTTCTCGGCAGAATACGGCTCCGATCGAGTTTCTGGCTGAATTCTGCCGAGAAACTTGGTCGTGTGTACGTGGCCTGAGTGTAAGTACACAGCAGAAAAACAAAGTGTTGGTGGGGGGTGCCTAGCAATTAGGCATATAGGTATCATTACAAAGGGGGCCCTCAATAAATTGCATTAGGGGCCTTATGTCACCGCCCTAACCTAATGTTTTCAGAAGCAGCTGCAGCCTCTACTTGTAGCGCTGTAGGCTACACTGTCAATCACACAACGGCCCTGAAGCCATTTTTTATCATATGACAATATGACTCAGTGTATAGATAGTTTGGAGTAAACCTGAAACAGAATCAATGCTTTTACATTCTTCCTGTAGGGTTAGTGTTCAAATGACTTTACTTAGCAAACAAGTTTTTCCAGTATGAAAAAGACAATTACAGAGCAATTTCAACTAGAGATTATTACATCTTTTGTTGTTCTACAAGCGGAAGACAAAGGCCAGAAATAGTTACCGTTGTTTACACTTGTGTTTCCTATGTCAGTTTCTCATTGGTATGCGTAGGTATTTTGCATTTTCACTTAACCTTTTTTTCAGTTATTTTATGATTTCATTGCTGTAACTCATCAAAGAAGTCATTAAAGAATTGCATCTCAAATTACTTTTGAATATCCGCCCGGAATGTGTTCTATTTAAAACTTGTTTTTTATTGACTGATCATTCAGAATATTTAAATCATTCCTAAAGTATGCATATTTTTTTGTAAGGTGTATCTTTTTCATCTTTGATAGAGAGTTGAAGTGCTTTTATTGCTGTCTGGGGAAATTCATCCTCTCTATTTGTGACCATTACCACTGCAACTAAAAGTTAGGTAAAATCCACACATACAGGAAAAGAGAAAACCTTTTCCAAACAGGACACTTGTTGCTCTAACAACTGGGATTTCCCTCAGTTTAGAGATCTGCAATCTCTTTCTTGTTAAACAGGCAAATTAAATACTAAATACCTTTTTTTATTTATTTTTTAACCTTTATAATGATGTTCTTTTCAACAATATCTCCAAATAAAACCGACAGATTTAAAAAAATTGAATACTTAAAATTTTCTACAGCTCCATAAACCTATGCAAGAACAATGCAATAGGTAGAAGTCTAATTTAAAGTGGAACTTTAGTCAGAAAGTTAAGTCTTGCTAAATCATTTCATGCAGACCCCTTTTGCAGGTATTGCTATGTAAAACATTAAACATAAGTGCCTATACTGTTTAAAACCCAATAATAAACTGTTAACCCTGCTCTGCACATGCTCAGTTGCTCTCCATTTTTGTAATTTTTTGGCATTGTGCTGATCTCTAGAGGTTGATCTGCTGACAGCATAATGATTTACTGCTGTTTAGGGGCTCTGGGCTTCAGCAAAATGGCAGCCTCCGGTAAGAAGAAACAGGAGCAATGCTGGAGGCAATGCACGTCACACTCTTATTTTGCTTAGTTTTCTGCTACAGGGTGCCAGCCGTGTATATACACGTGTAGCGGTACCCCCGTAGGGGCTGCTAGGTGACCCATCTGTCACCCAGACCTGTGTCCACTCCTCAGTCACTCTCAGGCAGAAAACAGTCCATTTGCTAGTTTTTGTTATTTTTATTAGGGAATTTAACTTGGACAGGGTAAGGGAAACATGGGATGCCTGGTGAATTGTATATCAGTTAATTGGTAGATTGTATATTGATCAATTGGGACAACTATATACACTGCTCTGTACAAGTTACCACTTCAGTCTCCTCAACACTTTCCTTGCTAGCAGACTATTCCTCTTCTTTCCTCCTGCACAACTCTTAACTCCCAGGAGCAGCTAGCACATTTAAAGATAGACCTGACACTGGTTCAGCCAGGCCTTAGCAATTGCCTTTTGTAGGCAGGGACCGCAGGCCCCTATGATGTAGCAAGAAATGAAAAGTCTTTAGTGCTAGTTGTCCTACTGCTGGACTAATACCCCTTTCACACTGAGGAGTTTTTCAGGCAGTACAACGCTAAAAATAGCGCTGCTATACCGCCTGAAAAACTCCTGCCCAGCAACCTCAATGTAAAAGCCGGAGGGCTTTCACACTTAGGCGATGCGCTGGCAGGGGAGAAAAAAATCTCCTGCTAGCAGCATCTTTGGAGTGGTGAGATGAGAGGTATGTATACCGATCCTTTACCACTCCTTCCCATTTTAAACAATGGGATACCGCGGTAAAACCGCCCGCAACGTGCCTCTGCAGAGGCACATTGCGGGCGGTATTAACCGTTTATCGGCAGCTAGCGGGGGTTAATACCACACCGCTAGCGGCCGAATCCTGCAGCAAATCTGACGCTATAGCGCCGATGTTTTTAGTGCCACCGCGCTCCTTCAGGCCCTGCCAGGCCCCCTGGCTGCAGCTGCCAGACTCCATTGCCCATGACATTGCAGTCCTCACTACTGGCTCTGCATCCATCTCTGACTGCATGCTCCCAGTCCTCTCATGCGTGCCTCCCCAGTCCTCCTGACAGCACATGTCACTCACCATCCTTCCTGGCTACAACCGATGGTTTCCTCCTAAAGACTTTCCCAACAGTACTAGCCCCTACTGTCCTCTCTTGCTCCTGGGGTGCCTCCTGTCCAGAACCTTCATGCTTACCTGAAAGGCTCCATCCTGCACCCGAACCCAGGCCCAAGGTCACCCCCCCAGACTGAAGAGCGCCCTCAAAGGCCCTAGTACTCCATCTCCAGTTCTTCCACCCAACAACTCCTCCCCAGCTGGGCTGACTCTAGGTATTTAAGGAGGCGTAATCCAGGTTGGGGATTGGTCAGGGCTCCTTCGAACACCCGAGGCAGCTCCACCTCTCCTCTCCTCCTCTCCTTCTAGAATCCTCTACTCTAGAGGAAAGAGGGAGGAAAGACTTGCAGCTGTAATTGCAGTGAAAGGCGGTTCTACAAAGTATTGACTCAAGGGGTTGAATAAAATTGTATGCTACACTTTCCAGATATTTATTTGTAAAAAAACATGTGAAAACCATTTATCATTTTCCTTCTATTTCACAATTATGTGCCACTTTGTGTTGGTCTGTCACATAAAATCCCAATAAAATACATTTACGTTTTTGGTTGTAACATGACAAAATGTGGAAAATTTTAAGGGGTATGAATACTTTTTCAAGGCACTGTATATTGTGTATATATAACTGGTTCTACTTTGCTACACATAATATATATTTAAAGCGTAACCTTACTTTTGTTGAGAAAAAAAAATTCCCCTCTGGGTGATCTCTGTACATTGCAAGGATTATAACTCTGTGTTTCTCTGTGCTGAGTAGGTCTAATGGGAGTGGTTTGATAATGAACTGTCAGGTGTGCAGCTGCAGGGCACTAATGAGGAAATCTGCTGGGCCAGCATCTATACAGATGTGTTCATATTGAAAGTATCTTTCCAAAAATGACATTTTAGTTGCAGGGGATGTCTGAAATCTGACTTGTATCTTAGGCAGACTTCTGGGAAAATTGATGAGCCAATCACACAAGCAGAAAATTATGTTTCTGGGGGGTGGTCAGTACACATTCTGTGTACCGTACACCTCCATGTAGCCATATTGCAATGCATTCTCAGAAAATTCCAGCGCTGCAGATTAAAAAGGAAAGGTAATTTTTAATAACATTCAATTACAATATGATTAGTGCCGCAATTATATGTGCTATATTATTTTTTCTTTATTTGCTATTTTTAAGAGTTACCCTTTAACCACTTAACGCCCGCCGCACGCCTATTTACGTCCACAGAATGGCACGTACAGGCAGATGGGCGTATATATACGTCCTTGCCTTCTAGCGGGTGGGGGGTCCGATCGGGACCCCCCCCCGCGGCGGGCGGCTTACCTCGGGGAGCGATTCGGGACGACGGCGCGGCTATTCGTTTATAGCCGCTCCATCGCGATCGCTCCCCGGAGCTGAAGATCGGGGAGAGCCGTATGTAAACACGGCTTCCCCGTGCTTCACTGTGGCGGCGTATCGATCGAGTGATCCCTTTTATAGGGAGACTCGATCGATGACGTCAGTCCTACAGCCACACCCCCCTACAGTTGTAAACACACCCTAGGTGAACCCTAACTCCTACAGCGCCCCCTGTGGTTAACTCCCAAACTGCAACTGTCATTTTCACAATAAACAATGCAATTTAAATGCATTTTTTTGCTGTGAAAATGACAATGGTCCCAAAAATGTGTCAAAATTGTCCGAAGTGTCCGCCATAATATCGCAGTCACGAAAAAATTGCTGATCGCCGCCAATAGTAGTAAAAAAAATAAAAATTAATAAAAATGCAATAAAACTATCCCCTATTTTGCAAACGCTATAAATTTGCGCAAAGCAATCGATAAACACTTATTGCGATTTTTTTTACCAAAAATAGGTAGAAGAATACGTATCGGCCTAAACTGAGGAAAAAATAAATGTTATATATGTTTTTGGGGGATATTTATTACAGCAAAAAGTAAAAAATATTGAATTTTTTTCAAAATTGTCACTCTATTTTTGTTTATAGCGCAAAAAATAAAAACCGCAGAGGTGATCAAATACCACCAAAAGAAAGCTCTATTTGTGGGGAAAAAGGATGCCAATTTTGTTTGGGAGCCACGTCGCACGACCGCGCAATTGTCTGTTAAAGCGACGCAGTGCCGAATCGCAAAACCTGGCCTGGGCATTTAGCTGCCTAAATGTCCGGGGCTTAAGTGGTTAAAGTGGAGTTCCACCCAAAAAAAACAACTATAGTACATACCGGCACATGCAGAACGCTATCAACAAGTGAAATAGCCACATCTATTTTTTTTTTCATAGTGTAAATACCCTATATTTGTTTTTTTTAGCTGCCACTTCTGGGCTTTCCCTCCTGCGGGAGTAGGCGTTCTTACTCCTTTCCCTGGCGCCGCAGAGCTTGCCGCAATGTCTCCTGGGAGCATAGTGTCATGTTTCCCAGGAGACAATGCGGAACGCCGTCCTAAATGAAAAAATTGTTTTGCACATTTGAATTATGCCAGAGCGTCTCTTTTACACTAACCTACACCGCTGCTGCTCTGTCCCCGTACTGAGCCGTGATAGTTTTTTCAACTGTTGTGAATGCCATCACAACGGGCTTGAACTTTCAATGACGCCGCCCATTGTAATGGCAACCATGATGTTTACGGCGCTACTTGTCATAAACACTGCGCATGCGTGAGAAAGAGCGGTGAATGCTGGGAGATGAGCATTCACCGCTACCTACAAATTAAATGCGACAAGTCACAAATGCTTGGCATTAATATTTCTACGTCTTTGCAAAATGTATTAACTAGAGAATTCCCTTTTATCTGGTCCCCTCACTCATTACCCTTTCTAGGTACTCAATTGACCCGACAGACCTCGCTATTGTACAGGCATCATTTTAAACCCTTTCTAGATAATTTACCCCCAACTCCTGAACCACTTGCACACCCAAGACCTGTCAACAGCCGGGAGGATAGCAGCATTAAAAATGATAATACTACCTAAGCTCCTTTATTTATTCCACACCATTATAATCCCTTTACCGCGCACCTTCCTTTCCTCGGTACAGAAAATTTTCAATCAATATATATGGAACCGTAAACCGCCTAGATGCTCTCTTCTTATCATGATGAAACATAGAAGACTAGGTGGGATGGGGGCACCCAACGTAACGGCCTACTATAAAGCATGTGTCATAGACCAACTTAAACACTGGTGGACTCCCTCCTCACACAAAACGTGGACACTCTTGGAGGCCAGCAGCACCCAACACAAAGATCTCAAATCCATTCTCATTGCCGTTGGGTTGGGAGCCCCTGTCCCTGCCTCTCCTATCCCCACAGTGCAGGTTTCCACTAAAACATGGTCCACCTTCGCTATTTCTTCCCCGGCTAGCGGATCACTCTGTAAGGTTTCCACACCACTTTCGGTTCTTCAGCATTTTATACCTGGCCTTGATCTGAAAACTTGGATCTCAAGAGGCCTTAATCTTTTAAAAGATTTATATTGTGCTTCATTCCTTCACACCTTCGAATATTTGGTCTCGCGATTTCACCTCGGCACACTTTTCCTATTTACAAATCTCATCCTTTTTAAAAAAAAAACGCCCTTTACCCGTTCATTTGGAGCTTTCACCCCCAATTGCATCGTTTCTCCAGAACTCCACTGCCCAGGTTAAGGGAATTTCGTTGTTCTACAACATTTACAATAACCAAGACTCCCCTTTCAAACCAACTACCATCACTAAATGGGAGAAAATCCTGGGTAAATCCTTCCCTGATAATCAATGGAAAGTAGCGTTCTCCGCCACCTACGCTTCTTCCAAGTGTGTAAACCACTGGGAGCTTTTTCAAAAAGTGGTGCATTCCTGGTATCTCACCCCCTACAAATTGTCTAAATACTACCCTGACCGTTCGGCCTTATGCTGGCGAAAATGTGGAGACATAGGTACATTATACCATATTCTATGGGCTTGTAAATCGGTGCGATCCTTCTGGAACAAGATCTTCTCCATGATCTCAGATCTTTGTAAGCAACCCATAGATCCCACCCCTGATCTTGCTCTGCTACATCTATCGATAGACAAATTTCCATCTAAACTAAGAGTGGTGATCATACAACTTCTGTTATCGGCCAAAATAACTATTACTAGGTTGTGGAACACGGCTGAGTCCCCTTCTCCCAACGACGCCATTAGTACTCTGAACCACCAATGCGAAATGGAGAAACTGTTAGCAATATCGGATCTTAAGACTAAACCTTTTAGGGCTAAGTGGGAATGCTGGTTATCAAATCCGAGATGTATTGTTAAAGATTGATTACTAGATCTCAGTGAGTTGATGATGCGGACTGTGTGTTTCTGTATAGCCTAGTTCAATGTAGTATGATCGATAAGAGGTGACCTTCCCCCCTTCCCCCCCCACCCTCCAGTTTCTATGGGCACTTTCCCTCCAACTTACTTACCTGGTGTAGATAATTGAGGATTATCACAGGGATGCACATTTCAGGTTAATTGTTTCAGTTATTACTTCCACCAACTGGTGCATCTTGTCACCTACGTTTGTCCTTTTTCTTCTCCTCTTGGTGCTCTGCCCTACCCTTCCCTCCCTCCCTTGACCTTGTTTTGTTTTGTTATTTCTGCATTGTTTTGATTACCTATGTAGGAGGTGTTGATGATGTCTGGTGGTGTGCTGTCCCCCCCTCCCGGGCACAGATTGATCCCATTGGGGTGCCTGGGTTGGAGTGGATAGCACCTGTATACGGTGCTTTAACAATGCACTTCTCTACATTCATTATATTGCTACCGACATCTGTCATTATTACTCAATTGTTTGTCCTTAGGTTTTTGGCAGATGTTGTCTACATATACACTGTTTTTGTCTTCTGTCTGTTTTTGCTTTTATGACAAAACTCAATAAAAGAATATTGAAATAAAAAAAAATAAAAAAAGGGCTTTTTTATTTACTAAACACAAAACTCCCTGCAGGAGACTAGAATACTTGTGGCTGTATACAATCAGCTACTAGACTGTCCTTTCTATTTATTTTCAGCAAGGTGGATTCAAAAGAACACGCGGGTATTCTTTTCTGTTACAATGGTATTTTATGTTTTATGTTTACCGACTATGCAACTGAAAGACAAAACTAGTCTATATAAAGGCTACTAGTTTTTCCATGTATCCTTTTTTTCAGGTAAACAGATTCCAAATTACGAGTTTTCTTTGCAATGTGTGTGTGTGTTTTTACATAACTTGGCTAGTCTGTGTTTACTGAGCATGGTACTCAAGTACGGCGCTAGCCTTGTTATGTAATTGAGAATCAATCGTTTCTCTGGTTTGTGTTTCTTGCCCTTTGCTGCCCTGTCTATTTTCCCTGTTAAACATCTAGTGAATAACACCTTGGCAACAAGCTTGAAATACACTACATCAAGCATGACGACAGTGGCTGTGCTTGGATGAATCTGGCACAAGTATTCGCCAAACTATGTGGCTTATATTGCATTCTGCTTTGTATCAATAGAGGGGCACAATGAAGTGCATTGTGGGATTAGACTACTTAAAATAAAGATAATCAAGGATGACTGGAGGGGAATATGTGGCAAGTAGAAATAATAGTAATCACTTATTATATATCTGCAGGATGAAATGCTTGTCCTGGTGCTAAGATCATGCTTATTGATTGCCCTGGGTCAGGATTAAAAATTGGACCTTATACATGTCACAGATTCTGGACTTTAATTTGTTCATTCATAGCCATAATGTATTACCTTTTACTTTCCATTTGTCAGCATTATTAGTTACTAGACTTTGTAAATTATTATACAGGATTTATATAGCGCCAACAGTTTACGCAGCGCTTTAAAATGTAGAGGGGAGACAGTAAAAGTACAACACAATTCAATACAGAAGGAATAGGAGGGCCCTGTTCATGAAGCTTACAATCTAAGGGGGAGGTGGTACAAAAGGTAATAGCTGTGGAGGACAAAAGGACAAAATAGTTGCGGGGGGGTGTAACTGTAGTGTAGAGCTGTGCCAATCTCTCGATCGACTTCTGTACAACCAGCCTGTTGGAAAATCTTTCCTCAATCAATGCTGCTGACTATAGCTAGTGATGCCGATGAGTATATTTTGATGGTGGGGAAGTCCTCCCGTCTCGCTGTCAGAATACAATAGCTCCATGGAAAGGATTCCTCTATTTACCTTGAATATGTGGATGGGGGAATCAATTAATTTAAAAATGAATCTTGTATGGGTTGTCTTACTTCCATGCCCTCAATCCGGTGATCTTCATGCATTGAGTTCAGGGGTCCTAGCATGCCACTCTGTACCCAGCTGGAATAATTGATTGCCTCCCAATCCCCTTATGACTATGTTGACAAGTTTGCATACAAAGCATAGCAGTGCAAGTGCTTTGGCTCCTAAACTCTACACATCTAGATCTCTAGATTTGGGTCAAGAAGTTAAGTGCAATACACGTCATTCCACTGACTTCATCCTGATCCACATATTTTTTTCCTTCCTGGAGTTCTTTCTTTAATGTGATATAATAAATTGCAAAAAAATTGAATATTGTGATCCAGTTTATCAAATGTGCCACAGTAAGATTGTAGGGTGTTATGGCTCTCCAAGAAAATATTGTGAATTACTAGCTCGGGAACATTGAGTCTGCAGTAAAGTCTTAACAACATGTTGACAGCAATAGCTAGTAGTGCTGAGTGTTTAGTCGGAACTCATAAAAGTAGAAAACCTTACACAGATGATTTGGTAAGTCCCTTCTGTTGCTTTTGTTGTAAATGGCGTAAAGCCTTTGTTACCCTAACACTATATTCCTGATATGTGCCTGCTGTACTACGTAATATGTATGAAAAAGTATCCTGTTCTCTCTGTATTGCTTTTTTTATGTGAAATCCCAGGTGTTCCTGCTAGTCCCCTTGATTCTTATTAAAAACTGACCACACTAAGCAGGAGAGCACAGTGTGGTCTGTTCTCTAGTCATACTAGGAACTTAGGGCCTTATCCACAGCCAGCGGGTGTAACTTAAATATTCAGATTTAAGTTACACAAATTTCTACCTAAGTGCCCGATCCACAAAGCACTTACCTAGAAATTTTCTGTGGTGTAACTTAAATCCGGCGGGCGCAAGGCGTTCCTAATTTAATGGGGCGAGTCCCATTTAAATTAGGCGCGCTCCCGCGCAGGACATACTGCGCATGCTCCCGACGTCATTTTCCCGACGTGCTTTGCACGGTTTTACGTTGCGCCGGGTTTTGAGAATCGCGACGGGCGTAAAAAAAAATACGAGTTGCGGCGGGGAAAAAAAAATGTAAAAAAAAAAAGACAGCGACGCGGGATAGAAGGGTCTACTTTTACAAGGTCTAAACAGTTTAGGCCTTGTAAAAGCAGCCATAATATTGCGACGGCAAACTAATACTTACGGAGAAAAAAGAAGCGTAAAAGCTTCGTGGATCTCCGTAAGTGCTAATTTGCATACCCGAAGCGGCATTTCGATGAGAAATGCCCCCAGCGGCGGCTGCGGTACTGCATCCTAAGATCCGACAGTGTAAGTCCCTTACACATGTCGGATCTTCTCCCTATCTATGTGAAACTGATTCTGTGGATCAGTTCCATAGATAGAAACAGGGATACGACGGTGTATCAGTAGATACGCCGGCATATCCCTTTTGAGGATCAGGCCCTTAGTCTGCTCTACTCCAACGATCAGACTTGTCCTGACATGCCCCACGCTGCACAGCCTTGCACTGGGAAGCTCAGTGTGTAACTGTTTCTCCTCCCACAGCTCTTATGCAGCTGATGAACAGAGGGAATGTAATCACGTATAAAAAGGGAAAACATTTTTTTTTTTTTATCTATAAAAACATGTTTTGCCTTTCATTTCTATTTTAAACTGAGTGGGTTGTTTTACAAGGTGATCGTTTACAATCACTTGAAACAATATTGTAAGCCTCATGGTTATGAAGTTTTAATGTGAGGTACATTGGAATGATCAGTTAAGTGGCTGATGCATATTTGCAGCTATTAAAAGACTTTACCTTTACATGTAACATGTACAATCCAAGCATCGTTTTGCTAAATTGGCAAAAGTATTTTTGTACAGGTCTTCCAATAAATCTCACCGTCTCTCTGCTTTTTAGTGGTCTTCACAATTCAAAGGATTAGGTTTCTAGATATCACTAGCAATATGCGTTGGTTTACTGTTGTAAGCCCTTCTCTTTTTATATGGATATATATGCCAAATGGATTACAATATTTTACTTCTGGAATTTATATAACACCTATATATTTCTGCAATGTTTTCTTTTTCAACAATGTATCCGATCATGTCATTACAGTAGTCATACAGTACCCTCCAACCTAAAGGGTAAGTGCCCCAGTAAACTCATCTAACCACCCACCCTCCTCCTCAGCCACATACTTACCTATTTCTGATACCCAATACACCCAGCTGCAAAGTCTACATCCAGCCAGCCGCTCTTCTTCTTCCAGCTGCCTACAAGTACAATTCCCTAGGTAGACACTGAGGCAGGGTGCGCAACAACTCTACAACAACTCATGGAGGTGGGGACAAAATGATATGGAATCTTTGTTTTATATTTCCCTAACCCTTTAAATTCACTTTCACGAATATGGTTTATCTTAGTATTCATAAAACAGAAGCATGTAAAAAAACTTTTTATTAGGTACTTAAAATTTTGTGTAACCTGTATCACTGCACTATAGTAGATTAGGTGATATGCAACAAGACTTATCATGCCAAAAGCATGTTTCCATGTTAATTTAGTGACAAAAATGAATTCTGATGCTCCAAATTATAGTATTTTAGAGCCAAACTGTTTGTAAAAGTCAATACATAAAACCCAGTAGTGCATACATTTAAGCAAATAGCTGTTTAACTTTGCTTGCCTTTACTTCTGTTCTGCCGTAGGCCACAAACCAGTGTAGCGCTCACCCCGAAGGAGCCGCTGATTAGTTTGGGACCGGCTTTCTAAGTTACCTTCTTGACTTGGTCTAGGGGTGACTTCTGTGAGTGTAAGTAAAGAGCAAGTGTCCAGACACCAATTCAGTTTTTCAATGCTTTATTCCAAGGCCCAACCTGGCCAACATCAACATGACACACGACAGAGAAGGTTTAATGAGCGTAGAGGAACTTTTAGTATCAGGCCTTGGATATTCAGAGAGAGCAAGCTGCTCTCAGCAATGATATAGCTCAATTAGTCGCCACCTCAATCAGGGTGGGTAAAGTGCCTCCGGACAGGCAGCTATCTCAGGCCTGGCAGCCAGAGCGCCACTTACAAATCACTGGGAGGAAACAGACCTCTGCCACAGGCCTGGCTTAAGGCCTCTGCCACAGGCTGGACAATTTAGGATTTGTGATAAAACAGTTTGAGCAAATCCTCCCAGTCAGTTCAATCAATGTCACCCACTGACAGCTTGAGCATACCTGTCATACGGTGTGGTGACTGGATCCCCGATGGTTCGTCTGGGCCTCCTGGACAACCTCTAATTCTAGGTTCTCCTGGGCTAATCCCCCATTGCTCAGCCCCTTTCAACGGTAGGAGGAGGCTCCGCATGGTACACGGCCTCGGCATGGCAGGACACGGTGGCAGGGCCCATGGATGCGCATACCCTGAAGGTGGGTACCGCACCTGGAACTTGGGCCCCGCAAGCAGAACCCGCCAAAAGCGGCGGCCACAGATATACCCCCCCAGCATGCGATGAGGGAAGAACTCCTCTGATTGGCTGCTGGGAGCAGGTGGGTCTGCCAGAATCCCTCTAGCACCAACTGCTGCCCAGGGGTGTCAACGTACCCCTGGAGCGCAGACTGACCTACAGGACAAATTCTGAATTGACAGCAG
Organism: Rana temporaria; assembly: GCF_905171775.1. Taxonomy (NCBI): domain Eukaryota; kingdom Metazoa; phylum Chordata; class Amphibia; order Anura; family Ranidae; genus Rana; species Rana temporaria. The sequence continues at coordinate 451,444,959 of NC_053489.1, forward strand.
CCTGAATTTTCATAATTTGTGAATGGCAGTAAAACTATGCCTCCCATTCCCACTAACTTTTGTGTAGCGCCCGCACTGAAAGGATGGATGTTAACTGGTGATATTTTTTTTCACTGCAGTTCTTATTTCAGTAACTACATATTTAATACCTATTGTAATCAAAATTAAATTATAATAAAATATTATTAAAATAATTAACCCCCAGAGACATTGGTGGGTTAAAAAAATAACAGCCAGCATTCGGCCTGTGTGTATGCCACCCTGTCCAACAGAAGCCAGACATTTGGCTGGCTTCTTTTGGAGGAGCATGCTGGAAAACCAGCAACCAACTGACTTTGGGTCAGTGCTCTCAGCCAATGGTGGAGAATGTGGATTGGAGAGTTCTAGGCAGGGGGAGGGCATCCTCTTGTCAAAACACAACAGCTCAGCAGGAAAGATCGCTGTACCAACTTTGCATAGTTAGTTCAGCGGCTCCAACCGGACAGTTTGGGTCAGCTCTGGTAGAATGAAAAAAACCTCTTAAGCCTCGTGCACACGCTCGGTTTACTTGGCAAGAACCAGCAAGAAAACAGCTGGCAGAGCTTCTTGCCGAGTAAACCGAACGTGTGTATGAGGCTTTCAGGTTTCTCGACAAGAAAACTGCCCAGAATCTGGAATGAGAAAAATAGAGAACATGTTCTCTATTTTCTTGTCGTGAGATTCTCTGCAGTTTTCCTGCCGAGAAACCTGAGAGTGTGTATACTTACCTGTCGCCGTGGAAACCTGTGCATGCTCAAAATGACTTTGACACGCGTGGTATCTTCCTAGGCATAGGTAGAGTGCAGGAAGATGGCGGCAACGGTATCGAATGTGACAAGCGCAAGCTCGTTGTACGCGATGACGTCATAGCGTTCATAGCGTTCTTGCCATTCAAAAGAACCACGGTTCTTTTGAATGGAGTGTCTGTACACTCGGGCGGCAAGAGATTCTTGCCCAGAATCCAGTCAGGAAAAAAACGTTTTTTTCCTGACGAAATTCTGGCCTGTGTTTACAGGCTTAAGTGTGTACCAGTTATAAAACTATCCCAATGTATTGAAGCAGTTAGTTGACAAGCACAACGCATTGCACTTATGACTACTAGCAGTTTTATTTATAAACAACTTCCATGGAGATAGCAGAAAATCCTCTTGTTCAGTGTCCTGAGTGCACGTAGAATTCATTTTAGGGCTGGATGACTGAGCAGATGCCAAAAATGGCAGTTATCTGATACCAGGCAGATTGACAAAATTGAGCAAACTGCCAGCATCCTGCCTGATGAACGTGTGACCTACACTTGAACTAGTTGAGCATGTTCCTTATTCCTTTGTTCTTTTTCTATAGCCTGTGAAAATCACAGTAACTGTACATTCAAACTAATCTGCAATGGCAATTCCAATAAAATATATATAATATATATATATATTTTACAAAAAAAAATCACTGTTGAAATAAAAAAAAAAAGCCTGTGGGTCTGGTAGACACCCCACTAGATGATGACTCTGAGACAGTTTTTTTCAACCTTTTTAACACAGAGGAACCCTTGAAATAACTTCCAGGTCTCAGGGAACTGCTAAAATCTCTACAGATCATGGTGAGGGCATGGCCTAAAGCTGCATGGAGTAGGAAACGGTTGAGCAAAGCTTCGTTGGCAGTATCCTTTCTCTTTTATCCTGCTACCTATCCTGTGATCCTATTTACCTAGAAAACACTCACAAAACTTCTGCTAACAGCTGAGCCATGTCTCCTCCTCACAAAAAGGAATGCAGTCACAAAACTGGACAAATTCCACTCCTCTTCCTCTTTACATGCTGGCGGCAATCTCCACCTGCCAGGCGACATTACCATCTAAGATTGAGGCCTCGTACACACGACCCAAGGAACCTCGTCGTAATTGAAACATCGTTTTCCTCGACGAGTTCCTTGTTAGGCTTTTCGAGAAACTTGACAAGCTTTCTTAGCGTACACACTGTCAAGACCAAATCTCCTCGTTCTCAAACGCGGTGACGTACAACACATACAGCGGCAGGGGAAGTTCGATTCCACTGGCATAACCCTTGGGCCTGCTTTTGCTAATCTCATGTTACTGCGTGTCAAGTAAAAGTTAGGTAAGAGACAATTTTCACTTTTCAGACTGTTACAAGCGTGACAAATGTGCTATCTTCATTACAAACCCAACTTTTTACCGAAGGTGCGCTCCCGTCTCATACTTTATTCTGAGCTTGCGCGGTTTCTTAGCATACACACGAACGTGTTCTCGTCGAAATCCAGCCCGACAAGGAACACGACGAGGAAATTGAGACTCCCGTCGAGGAAAAAGAGAACTTGTTCCCTTTTTATTCTCGTCGAGTTCCTCGACAGTTTTCCTCGATGAAAAACATACACTACGACCGGTTTCCTCGGCAAAAAAAGCGCTGCCACCAAGTTTCTTGATGGATTCTGTAGAGGAAAATGGTCGTGTGTACGAGGCCTGAGGAAGTCAAGGTAGACATCTCCTTGATCAGCTAGGATTTTTTTCATAAGCTGCGGGACTGGGTCTCTGAATTGAAACACATGGAGGATGCTATTCCTCCTCTACAAGCCTCTTCTGACCAAGCAAGCTGTCCCATTACTTCCACTGCCCTTCAGATTATTTTTGCCCCCCTAGTGGACTACTACAGACAAAGGGGATTTTTATTTTTATTCAAGTATGCTGCATTTGTTTATGGTTGTTCTGTTTAATACACAGTTCCGGGTCTCACTTGCTCACACAACTTGGGGTGTGTGTAGAACCGGGTGGGTTAAGGGGGGCCATTAACTACGTGTAACACAGCTCTCCGAGCCATGTTGATTATGTGCTAATTCACACACTTGCCTTAATGACCTGTAACATTACATTTTTTGTTAGATATATGTTGTTGACAAAACCTGGGGATCCTAGCTCCACCATGCCCACATTTTTCCCTTATCCTCCCCATGGTCCCCTTGAAATTTTTTACTTGAAATGTTTGCGGTCTCAGAGATAAACTAAAATGCACTGCTGTTCTGTAATTTTTTGAAAGATCGGCGTGCAGATGTCAAAGTGTTGGTGGAAACTCATGTTGTTGACTCTTTGCAGTGTGTATTGAAGAAACCCCTGGATTGGAGGGGCGTTCCACGCCACTCATACTACCTACTCCAGGGGTGTATCCATATTCATTGCCAAATAAATCCCCATTGAAATTAAATTGTTGGAGCCTCAGGGTAGATATATTTTCTTACTAGTCAATATTTCTGGTAATCCCTGTTTGATTTTAAGCCTGGTATGTACCTCCCTGTTACACTTCTACCATTTTAAGCGAAGTCTTTACCTTTATGTCTCGACACTCACCGTTTACTAACTATTTGGCTGGGCGATTTTAATATGGTAGCCAACCATAGCCTGATTAGAATGGGCCAGGACTAAGAGCACCACAGCCAGATCAGGTGACCAGGTTAACTCGCCTTCTGACCGACTTTGCACTCATAGACACATGACGATACCTTTATCCCAGACAGGAAGGCCTGTTTCTCTACTCCTCATTCCACACTATGTGTATTTGTGAAGTGAATTACGCTAACTTATATTTATATAAACATTTTACCACGACTGATCCTGTGAACTTGTTACTCAAAAAACAAAAAATATATACATGTGTCTATGGTTGTTAATAATGTGCAAACAATCAACAAATAATGTGCAATAAATACCAATACAGTGCCCTGTGCCAAACTATAACATATGGACTTTCTCAATCCATATGTTATAGACCACACCTAAGAGAGGGAGTGTTGTCCCAAAAAATTTTGAATACCTTAGGGCCAAACTTATATGTTTTACAATGTTTTTAATATTGTTTTTTAATAGACTTTTAACAAGTAATTGTGAGAGTGATCCAGCTGTACAAAGGGGGAACTCGGTACACGTTTAAGGATAAATGAAGGGGTTAATGCATTAGAATGATTGTGGTAAGTCTCCATAACAAGAAGGGGGGTTGCCAGCAGGTTTGCACTTGGGGCAATACACACCCACCAGTTGTTAAAATAGAGGTTGCATTACTTCCAGGAATGGGGAGTGCAGCTTTCTAAGTATAATGAGAATAAGAAACGAATGGAACTAAGGTGGGGGAGGGGGAGCTATGTAAAATGTACAAAATAAATAAATAAATAAATAAAATGTTGCAAGCAGGTTTGCACCAGCTGCAGTGAACAATAGCCAGTAACTAAAATGGCGGCCAGTCCACTTCCTGTAAATGGAGTTTGGACTTCCTGCCGGAAGTTGCAGTAGTCCAGGGAATTACCAGTAGTCAAAATGGCGGATTTGGTGCTTCCTGTTGTATGAAGCATATGATAGGATAACAAGTAGCACAGGGGGGTATAAAAAGATTGACGAGCACCAATGAGGCAGCTTCCTGAGGACGCATTAAGTTGCGAAATGCATAGAGGCTGCAGGACCATTGCCAGCTCGTCATGTCCAGTCTGAGTATACCGAGGCTGGGAACGCAAGCGACAAAGTGAGGCATCACACGTGCGGACCAGGACATACTCGACTTTTATATACTCCTATTTACGGCTGGATCAGCTCAGTGCCGGCTCCAAGGCACTTTTATATGTATGTGAGTGAAATAACTTATGTTTTAATCATAATAAATTATTTGATATACTACAACCATGATAGTCTTTTATATGTCACATGAGGAGTGGTTGCTGATACCACCTGAGAGAGGGAGTGGTTATCCATATGAACCAAAGGCAGATTTCTGGGTCCATCTGGTGAGTGGCCATTTTATCCGGTGACGGTGTAAACACTATTTGCGGTGAAGGTGGAAACATAGCTGGGCATCATTGCAAGAAATTATCTGTTAAGGACTTTCTTAGCACATATTTATATCTTTTTTTACCTTTTATATACTTTTTTCGTATACAATACATTTTTCTTGCTTTTTGGAGCACATTCAATCTGTGGATTGTAATAGTAGTATAATTTTTTGGGGGGATTTATTTCACATTTTTTTGATGGATTGAGAAATCCAATGTTATAGTTTGGCACAGGGCACTGTATGGTATTTATTGCACATTAGTTGTTGATTGTTTGCACATTAATTAACAACCATAGACACATGTATATATTTTTTTGTTTTTTGAGTAACAAGTTCACAGGATCAGTCGTGGTAAAATGTTTATATAAATATAAGTTAGCACAATTCACTTCACAATACACAAATCTAAACCCAACCTTTAAGGTTGCACTTTGTATTGCAGCAAGACTTAATAAGAATCTTGATGACATCTTGGCGCCGGTAACACACATTTTTTTTCACTCCACACTATGTCTCTGATTTATTTTATTTTGTTCTCTCAACAATTAACCTCTAGACTACAGGCGGCTGGATTTTGTTCCTATCTGTTGTCAGACCATGCCACATACTGGGTCACCCTAATGCCCTTTACTAGCCCCACACTAAGCTGGAGATTTAATCTATTCTGGCTGTCTATATTACCTGATACTGCTAAATTGAACAGATCATGGTACATTAGTATAGCGGTCAGTTAGAAGAATGTTCCTTATATTGGTGGTCAGTGGGAAGAATTTTCCTACATGAAAATCAGTGGGAAGATGTGCCCTAACAGGTAGTTAAAACAATTCTTGGTGAATTTGGTTACAGTACATTTGTAAGAAGCAGAAATACTCTCTTCTCAAGCAACCTCTGCAGGAAACCCTGCGATTCAACCTAAACCCTGCTGAGAAAGACTGCTCTAGAGCTAGCCACCTGTCCTTTTAAATTTAGGAGCACTTTATTGCAGTAAAGATTGTTCATCACTATGTTTATTGGCTCAAAATGACCATAGACATTGGAGGGTGGTTGAATTGTGTCTGGATGTCAGATATATCTTTAGAATTGCTTGCATATAAACACGAATGGTCAGATATGCAGCGTCAGGGTCTAGGTCCCAATGTACAACAGACCAGCAGGTCTTAAAGCGGAGTTCCGGACACAATTTCACTTTTTAAATATAAATACCCCTCTAATGCACAAGCATAATGTATTCTAGTAAAGTTATTCTGTAAACTAAGGTCCGTTTTGTTAGGTTGTTACAGCATTTAGACACTTTATAAAATAGAAATTGACTGGGGCCATCTTAAGTGTGTGCATCATGAAGCCAGACTGTATGACTTCCTGGATTTCAGCCTTGCAAATCTCGCACAAGCAGTGTCAGATCAGGTTTCAGCACCTGTGCTGTCCAAGTTACATGATTCTTTGAGACTGGGGAGTGCACAGACTCCTGGAAAGGTACACCCACTACATTCCCAGGAGTCTGTGCGGTGTAGGTTAGGAAGCATTAAGCACCTAGGTGCAGGAAGTGGGAAGATTAACTATTCTGCCTAGCAACAACACTTTGAAGGCATCTAAAAAAAAAAAAAAAAATTCGTAAAGGACTAATGACATTTTTTTAAAACTACTGATGTAATGTTATATTTATGGGTGGAGCTCCACTTTAAGCCCCATACACACTATCAGTTTTCCTACAGGTTTTCTCTTCAGGTTTACCAAAACCATCTAAAATGAGGTCAAACCTCAAGAGTTTCAATGCATGCAATCAGGCAGGCCCTTACACTACATGGTTTTGGTAAACCTGAAGAGAAAACCTGCAGGAAAACTGAAAGTGTGTATGGGGCTTCAGACAATGGCTTTCATGGGTGTCAAGGCCTTCCCTCTAGTTTTTTCCCACTGACATAAAGCATTAAGAGATTCCAAATCATGACATAGCTGAGTTACCAAAATGGCAATCATGCAACTAGCAATTTTTCAGAAGAAGAATAAAAAATGGCAGCCTTCATGTTCCTCTCATGAGAGGTTTCTGTAGAACCTGGCACACAATCCCCTGGTAAAGGTAAAAAATATGCGCTGTCCTCTAAAAGGTGATTGGGTGTAGAAAGTGAATATCTAGTACTACAAAAGTAGGTGGAGGGATAAAACCTTCACCTGCAAGGCATGTGGGTGCTGCAGTTTAATTAGCCTGAATAAGGCTCGCAAACAGTGGTAAAAATAAATTAAAAAATGTGCAACCCAACAATAAATGAATACTAAATTAATGCTATAAGTGACAAAATAATTGGCAAAAAATTATATAATATATATATATATATATATATATATATATATATATATATATATATATATATATATATATATATATATATATATATATATATATATATATATATATATATATATCAAACTGATGTGTGATCAGAAACAAAAGTAAAAAATAAAAAAAATATATACGTGAAACCACAGCTCAATGAACATCAAGTGATAAAGGTCCATCAGACAGAAAAAAACTATATGTGATAAAAGTCCAAAATGAATTGCCACATGAGTGCACAATATTGCTGTGAATGTAGTTTCATGTCAAACAAGTCTCTGACGTCATCACGTTTCAGCCAGCTGAGTTTGAAAAGTCGTTTCAGTCTTATGGATGTTAGTATGTAACGAAGCCTGTGCAATAAATACTTTTATAAGGGAATACAACACCATGGAATTTTTTCTTCATCCCTTCCTGTGGTAACTGATTGTCGTCTCAGTGATCTACAGTTGATTGGAAGCCATCCCCACGGAGTTCAGCTCTGGAGCCTATGATCGATTTATTTTGTACTTTTGTTTCTGATCACACATCGGTTTGCTATATAAATATATATATATAGATAGATAGATATATATATATATATATATATATATATATATATATATATATATATATATATATATATATATATATATATATATATATATATATATATATATATATAATTTTTTGTGTTTTTTTTGTCACTTATAGCATTAATTTAGTATTAATTTATTTTTGGGTTGCACATTTTTTAATTTCTTTTTACCACAAAATTCCCTGAACATTATATACAGTTACATTAAATACACTTTATAAACCATCCCAACTATTTGAATATCACTTGTTGAGTAATTTTTCATAGCATAGTTAACATGTGATAGCAATATATTTAAAGGGTAACTCCACTTTTGTGGGGGAAAAAAAAATAGCAAATAAAGAAAAAAATAATATAGCACATATAATTGCGACACTAATCGTATTGTAATTGAGTGTTATCAAAAATGACCTTTCCTTTTCAATCTGCAGCACTGTTATTTTCTGTTTCAATAGTTTTTATTGGTATTTTTAAGAAAATGCAGATTAATTGAACACTGTGCAGAGCAGCAAACAATCCTCGCATGCTCTGAATCATACAACAAGAACTGGTACAAAACAAGTGAGGGGAAGCACTTTTATTTTCTGAGAATGCATTTCAATATGGCTACATGGTGTTGTTCTGTACACAGAGTGTGGACTGACCACTCCCCAGAAACATAATTTCCTGCTTGTGTGATTGGCTCACCAATTTTCCCAGAAGTCTGCCTAAGATACAAGTCAGATTTCAGGCATCCCCAGCAACAAAAATGTCATTTTTGGAGAGATACTTTGAATAGTAGCACATCTAAAGGGATGCAGGCCCAGCTAATTTCTTCGTTAGTGCTGTGCAGGTAGGGTGCACACCTGACAGTTAATTATGAAACCACTCCCATCAGACCCACTCAGAACAGAGGCACAGATAAACACACATGGATTTCTTCAGAATAACAAAAAGGTAGGAATCTGCAACAAAGGTTGTTATAATCCTTGCAATGTACATAGACACCCAGAGGGGAATTTTTTTTCCTCAACAAAAGTAGAGTTGCGCTTTAACATGTTTGCATTCTATTCTCAATTTATTTAATTTTCTTTTTCTTTTCTGCTCAGCAATTGCGCCATGAAAACCTAGTAAACCTATTAGAAGTTTGCAAGAAAAAAAAACGGTGGTATTTAGTCTTTGAATTTGTGGATCGGACAGTGCTTGACGACCTTGAACAGTTTCCCAGCGGATTGGACTTCAACCGAGTACGAAAGTATTTGTTTCAGATTATCAGAGGAATTGGATTTTGCCACAGTCACAATGTGAGTAGCACAATAACACAAGTTGTTGCCAGCAAGTAACTTTTATTGATGTGTTACACATTATTTGCACTTCAATACCTAATTTGAAGCATGACAACGCCTGATTAACATTTACCTCATAAGGTAAAAACACGTTAAAGAGGAAGTAAACCCTGACAGGTGTTACTTCCTCTTTGTTTCCCTGCAAAGGTAAAGCATAATGGGCTACTATGCATTGCATAGTAGCCCATTATGTGACTTACCTGCAGGAGAAGCCCGCAATGTCCCTGAGTAGTGAGCGGCCATTCTTCACCCCTCTTCCTTCCAGGGCCGCAAACTCCGGCTCTTACGGCATGACTCGTGTTAGAAACGGCACAGCATGCCCTTTCTAACTCTGGTGCATGCGCAGGTCTGGGAGATATTTCAAGCACCTACAGGTAAGCCTTAATCTAGGCTTACCTGTAGGTTAAAGTGGTTGTAAAGGGTTTACAACTACTTTAACACCACATTCTGTGTAGACGTTAAGATAGTAGTGATGACTGAAAGGATTAGCAGGATTGGACCTGAGTGTAAATCCATACTTGGCTATTTTGCCATAAGGAAAGTGTCCTACCCAGATGCTTTCCACTACTTTAAGCAATGCTATCATATGCAGATATACAATCCAGGATTGTACATCATACAGCTACATGGAACAAAAAAGGTGGATGGTAATGTAATGCTGAAGCTCCCTTTTAGGCTGCGATAAGTTAATGGTCTTGATCATGGGTGCTCAACCTGTGGCTCTCCAGCTGTTGCAGAACTTCAAGTCCCATCATGCCTCTGCCTTTGGGAGTCATGCTTGTAACAGTCAGTAGCTTGCAATGCCTCGTGGGAATTGTAGTTCTGAAACAGCTGGAGAGCCACAGGTTGAGCACCCATGGTCTTGATAGTCTCCAAAGCCCTGTGTGCAACTAGTCCAATGAGTTCATAAACGTAAAACCTCTGTTTAAGGTAAACCTGATTTAAAGAAAACCTGTATAATTCCCAGTTCACACTGGTGCAACATACATTTTGATTTTGACAGCACCTGTTGCATGATGTGTATAAATCAATGATTCCCTAAAAGGGCCGTCTTAACTGGTCCGACTTGCGTTGGTCCGACTTTGAAAAGGATTCCTGCACTACTTTGTCCAGACTTTGGTCTGATTTCAAGCCATTGAATATAATTGAAGTTGTATCCAAGTTGGATCAGCATCTTAACTAATCTGACTGGTGAAATGCGATTTGTGCTCAGAGGCAATGTTAGCACTGCAAAATGTATTGGAAAAAAGCAAACAAAATCCATACCAGACCAAAGTTGTACTCATCTCAATTCAGATCCTGTTCATTAAAGTCTGACCGATGTTTCAGGGCAAAGTGGGATCGAAAGTCATGAGACTTTAATGTTGGAGCAGTGTGAAACCAGCCTAAAGCAAATTAAGAAAAGTGCAATACAAAAGGCACCACAGGGTGATGCCAATCTACCGCTGAATAAAACCCCTACACAAATACTTATTTTTTGAAAACTCTTTCTCTCGAGGCAATGTTTGGGCTTCAAGATTAGCATCACTTAGACACTAATCACTGCATTGTGGGAGACTATATATGTATGCCCCAAAACTGTACTATTTTTTTCAATGGCTCCAGCAGTGCATCAGAGAGGCAGGAGTGGCTTTGACAAAAAAAGGGCACATACTGGCATCTGTTGTATTGTGCTAGTCAGAGTTTGCTATATACAACTTTGATACAAATTTACTTTAATTAAGGTGCATCTATATAGTAACAGAAGAGTAGTCAGCTACTGCACACCTCTGGTAATGAAAAGCTTAGCCTGTGTCTCACTGATATATAAAGGAAGATGCTATGGATGCAAAACCACAAATATGTCTCTATTGTTTTAGTTTGCTGCAATCGGATGTATGCCACCCTAGAGTGGAATATTTGTATTATAACCAGTTGTGGATTGCGCTAACTCCAATGCCAATTTAAATAATATCTTATTGTGTCAAGAACATAAATGAATTATGTAGGTAAATATGCCCTGCTTCTTGTGAAAAAACCTTACAACTAATGCTCCCAATACCTACTCCTTAATCAATATAATGTGCCATACAAACAAATACAAACAGTATCAAAGAAATCGTTTAGGTCCCAATATACAATGTTCCCCAAAAGGTCAATTAGTGAATCAGCCAAATATAGATGCAAAAAAACCTGTGCAATGTTATCAGTTTTTGCCAAAGATTAAAGTGCAAATGCAAACAAAAATATAAAACAAACACAATAGGTGCATATATTATCTTCCACTTTATTCCACTGAGTCCATAAAGTGCAGTGTGCAAATAGATTTTTGGTGTGAAATGACAAATATGATGAATGTCCTTAGTGAGTGATCACTCCTTTCACTGCTGACCCTTATTTGGTAGTTTGGTGTTTCTACTTCCACCCTTAAAGTGCTTTGCCACCACCACCTAGTAAAAATGGCCACTCACCAGATGGATATGAGTGTGCGCCTTTGGTTCATTACAGGATAACCACTCTGTAGCAATAAGTCCGCCAGCAGCCTTTCCCAACAGACTGTTGGGACTGCTTATTGCCAACAGAATAGATTCATCCATGCTAATTAGCTTTGATAAGGGAATCTACTGATTTCTCGCATTCAACCCCCCTAAATGAGAGAACTCATGACATGTGTGGTTAGACTAAAGCTGACTATACATGGATCTAAATTTTGATCCATGTATGGCAATGTGGTTGTACAAAAGTTGATCTACCGATTGACTTCTGCACAACCGCCCCCCTTGTAGATTTTCCCCACTCAATCAGCGCTGATGTGTGGATGGGGGGATCCACCTTGAATGTGTGGATGGGGGGATCTGTTCAGTTTTTTTTAGCTCAACCCACTGGTTGAAATTTCTATTATGTTTTATAAACTTTACTTCTTTATCTAGATCATCCATCGGGACATAAAGCCAGAAAACATATTGGTTTCTCATTCTGGTGTGGTAAAATTGTGTGATTTTGGTTTCGCTCGTACATTGGCTGCCCCAGGGGAGGTTTACACAGATTATGTGGCCACACGATGGTACAGAGCTCCAGAGCTTTTGGTTGGGGACATCAAGTACGGCAAGTAAGATGATTTTGCAATAATGTACAATAGTATAAGTTTCTTGATTGTGAAAGTTTTTCAGTAACTAATACTGTTGTAATTTTCTTACCAGAGCTGTTGATATATGGGCAATTGGCTGCTTGGTAACAGAAATGCTGACTGGGGAACCACTTTTTCCTGGGGACTCCGATATCGATCAATTATACCATATTATTAAATGCCAAGGTATATTTCATTTCATTTGATTATTAAATGCGTGTAAAACATAAATAACAGCAATTACAGTATTTCAACAATTGGTGAGCATGCCATTCATTTGTTATAGCTGGATTTCCATCACTGAGGTCTGTAGGCACACAACCAAAGTATCATCTCTTTGCTAGGATCACCTCTTTTACATAGAACACTTCTTTGCTTTAGTGGTCCTAACCTGTTTCAGAATATTGTGAAACATTTAAATAGGCTTATAAGGGATGGCTGTATTTTGTACTGATCATGGTAAACCATTTGAACAATAATTATACAAGGAAAAGTCACCTCTGTCTCTACCGACACTGGCCTTCTCTTCCTAAATCTGTCCTTGTGCCCTGTAAACAAAGCAAATCTGCCTAAAGCAATTCTGTAGTTGAGTTTAATGTCAAACAGAGCAACCTGCAAAAGAAAAATGTTTAAACTGAGTCTTTTGCAGAGCAACAGCCTTTTTACATCCAACACACCTCCATGAGTGTGACAGAGGATGCAAGCTTCTGACACTTCCAGAAGTGTCAAATGTAAAGACAAATGGAGGTGGATGTTGTGTTGGAAATGTTTATACCTACCACACTTACATGCTTAATGATACATAAAATAAGTGATTAAAACCTTTTGTCTATATAAGAATTAAATTGATAACGGTGCAAAAAGAGTAAACAATTACATTTATTTATACAGAAAATAAACATTATAATAATTAGAGATTCGACGGAGCAACGAAACGGTAAGATGCCGCAATCGTACATTTCCGGTCTGTATGACTAATAATAATAATTATATTTATTAATTATTATTACTTGTCAACCAACATTAGAATTCTTCTATAGCCTATGGGCAGAGCATTTCACCATAAATGTCCGCTTGCTGCGCTCATATGTTTTTAGCTACTTCGTCGAATCTTCATGTCTCTCTATGTCGAATCTTTTCTCTCTATGTCGACTCTTCTTCATGTCTCTATAATGTCGATTTTTTTCTCTCAATGTCGAATCTTTTCTCTTTGTGTAGAATAATATTGGACTAATAGAGTTACCGTATTTATCGCGGTATAACGCGCTCCCGCGTATACCGCGCACCCCCAAAGTGGCCCGAATTCCTGTGGAAAAACAGTTTTTTTGTTTTTTTGTACTTACAGTTTTGGTGTCTTGCGCGGCGTTCATCGGCGGCCTCGTCGGGTCCGGCGTCCATCTGCGGCTTCGGGTGTCCTCTTTGGCGGGTCGGGCGTCCGTCTTCGGCGGGTCAGGCGTCCGTCTTCGGCGGGTCGGGTGTCCTCTTCGGCGGGTCGGGTGTCCTCTTTGGCGGGTCCGGCGTCCTCTTCGGCGGGTCCGGCGTCCTCTTCGGCGGGTCCAGCGTCCTCGCGTCCTCCCCGCTCGTTTCCCGCCACGAGTTTTGAATACTGCGCCGGCATATACCGAGCGCAGTACACTCGTGTAACGTCGGGCAGGCTCGGCAACTGTCGCGCTGACGTCCTGTACGCTCAGGACGTCAGTGCGAGAGGCGCCGAGACTGCCCGAAGTTACACGAGTGTACTGCGCTCGGTATATGCCGGCGCAGTATTCAAAACTCGTGGCGGGAAAGCGGGTATCGGCGTATATATCGCGCACCCACGATTTTGCCCTGATTTTCAGGGCAAAATAGTGCGCGGTATACGCCGATAAATACGGTAAGTTTAGGCACATTCGACCACAACGAAAACCAAAATAAAGCATTTGTTTATGTCAGATCTTTTGGTTTTCATCCCCTGTGTTTTCGTTATGGTTTGTTAAAATGATAGCGAAAATACCTAAAATTCGGACGAAAATGCATTCGGACGAAAACGAATGCACATGTCTAATAAGCATTAGATTCTCTTTGGTGCCTCTCTGTCTATCCTACGTCTTTGATCTTGGCATAACCATTCCGACATTAGCCTGTCAACAGCCCCTGGTGAGATGGAGCCTACATACATCCAAACACACAAACATTTACATTTATATATATATATATTTATATATATATATATATATATATATATATAATATATATATATACACACACATGTGTCCAATGGGGCATGGTATTTTTAGAGCAAAGAGAGTCCTTTAATTAGAGAGTTCCCTTGAAGCTTCTTGTTATAAATATAGATTTCAAAAATCTCCACCACAATGTGACTCTCATACAGACCGAAGATTGCAAGATAGGGTGGTAACTGCTTTAAGTGAAAGTTCATGTAATTTTCCTTGAGACAATGAGGATAAGGCTGCAAGAAAACCAGTGGGTGCATTGCCGGTTCACCGAGTTACAGGCAAAAAAGGAGTAGGAAGCTTTGAAACAATATTGAAGAACTGTTGAGGAGATAGCCCAGGCTTCCTATGTGCATCTCAAAGTTAAACTGGAACCCAGTAAAGCAAGAAAGTATAGAAGATAGAGAATCAGAAGACTGGGGGCTATGGAATGATAGCAAGTCAAATGCTTATTGTTTTATGAATATATAATCCACCTGTGTTGTACATTTTGAAAAGCTGAGAAATTTGATATTCATGGTAAAAATTATTGCAATGATTTTTGTGAGTGGGTATAATTATAATTCATAATTATATAATTATAATTTGTGAAATCTGTTGAGCTTTTCGTAGATCTGCAGTCTTTGAATTTAGAGTAGTTTCACTATGGGACTTCTCCTTCTGTGCTAGGTTGAGATGGTTTGATCACTACTAACCATCTGGACAGCATATTGAGATAATTGAGTGTATGCATCATGAGTTGAAGTTTTGGCAGTGTATTAAATATTTTTATTGTCCTTTATATCTGTCTAATATGATTTTGTGCAAAAACAATCATGCTGATATACTAAAGGAGTTTAGGACATTTACTCAATAAACTGAGTTCAGATTCACTTAATTTACCCAATCATGTGAAAAACAAATCACATGTTTTTTGCACATGCTTGGGTATTCAAAGTATACACAGCTAACATTAATTGATAGATTTTCATCTGTTTTAGTAAATCAGCCTCACTGTATCAACTGTTAACAAAAGAAAATGTCATAGAGAATAGTAGGCCTGTTTATATGAGAAAAAGTACACTTTTCTACAGCTATATTTACAAAAGAGTAAATGCGTGACATTATAATAATTAATATTTTCTTTAACAGAAACATATTGGCTAGGGATGAGCTCAGGTGTGTTCGGATCCTAGTCTGAACTTGCCTAAGTTATCCCACCAGGAAGCTGTCACGGCGCCCAGCCAATCATAAGCAGCTAAGGCTATCCCCGTCCTGCAGTCGCATGTATACAAGGGGCATAGGATCCCTGTTACATTGACAGATGTAAATATGGGAATTCCCCTCATATTAATCATTAATACGAGCAGAAAAAGGCTGCTTTCACACTGAGGCGGTTTTCAAGCGTTTTAGCGCTAGTCTCTAACTAATGCGCGAAAAAACCGCCTCCCCATTCATTTTAATGTGACTTTTTACACTGGGTATACACCGCTCCCAAAACTTCCTGCCCATTGAAATGCATGGACAGGGTTGCCGGAGTGCCTGCAAAGCATTTCGGCAGCGCTGCAACACGGGCGCTTTTAACCCTTTCTTCGGCCGCTAACGGGGGTTAAATGCACCCCACTAGCGGCCGAAAAGCGCCACTAAAACAACGCTAAAACTAGCGACGCTTTACCGCCGACTTTCACCGATTTCAGTGTGAAAGTCGCCAAAGATCTAAAAAAAGGTGAAGCAGTAGTTTGATGAATTTATAAAACTTCAAATGCATGCTTAGATTACTGTCCATCATGGCATGTCAAAAAAGTAAAGTTAATATTTTTTGTCAGTTACAACATTATAAAACACTATAAAACGACATAAACCCCTCTGTCCTCACTGTGTCAGATTAATAAACACAATGGCAATCATCAAGGATAATGTGAGTTTGTATACAAATGTTTCATTAAGCGAGCACCACAGAGGACTTATCTGATATGTGTAGGTCTGTCAATGAAATCATTTCACAATAAACTGTCATTACATTTGCAAATTACAGATCGCTTAACTGTATATTGTAGGTAACCTAACACCACGACTTCAGGATCTCTTCTACAAGAACCCACTATTCGCCGGAGTGACCTTGCCAGAAATTAAAGAGGTCGAACCTCTTGAAAGACGATATCCTAAGCTTTCTTCTGTCATATTAGATTTAGCCAAGGTATTACATAATAATATACAACAAACAATTATATGTTCATTATGATCAATGTTGTATATCTTATTCTATGTTTGGCTCACCTTTAAAATCCAGTGCAGAGTGAAATGACTGTGTTATTCATAGTAAATAAACTTATTCCATCCATCATTTTATTATAGATTATAGTAGAAAAGTTAATAGATGATATGTTATCTAGGCAACACTACTGTTCACTCACAGCCATAGTTGGGGCCTAAAGGGCTGGATGTAATCATCTTTTAAATCCTGCTATTTGGACAAGCTTTTTACCAAAAATAAACTAATGTCAGCACTCAACAGCAATGGAATCTACAAGTTTATGTCTGCCAAAGTTCTTCTTTAACATACCGGGGGTTATTTACTAAAGGCAAATCCACTTTGCACTACAAGTGCACTGCAAGTGCACCTGGAAGTGCAGTCGCTGTAGATCTGAGGGGGACATGCAAGGAAAATGAAAAACAGCATTTTTGCTTGCACATGAATGGATGATAAAATCAGCAGAGCTTCCCCTCAGATCTACAGTGACTGCACAAGTGCACTTGTAGTGCAGAGTGGATTTGCCTTTAGTAAATCAACCCCAATGTATTAGATCAACATTCAACATTGTGTAGGATTCTCAAAAGTCTTTCATTGATTAAAATAAATATAACATCCCAGAAGTTGGCTCTGATGTCTCAAATTGTGTTAGCCAGTATATTAGAGGTTGATCTTTAAATGAAGCACTAATGGACGTATGAGTTAATTTGCTGGTCGATGAGATGTTCCTTATGGAAATTAGAGAAGCATGTCTTTTTATACCTTTTCGTGGGTGCAATATATTTATTTAAACCAACTAAAGATTTTTTTTGAGGCTCTA
Organism: Rana temporaria; assembly: GCF_905171775.1. NCBI lineage: Eukaryota > Metazoa > Chordata > Amphibia > Anura > Ranidae > Rana > Rana temporaria. The sequence continues at coordinate 451,462,391 of NC_053489.1, forward strand.
AGGCCCCTTTTCAGGCCTCTTAGGCCCCTGTCAGTTTTTTAGGTGGACCTGATTGGAGGCTCCATACAGGTCTATGGATCGACGGAAGTCAGCGGTGACATGTCTGCTGACACCTGACCCGCTCCGATCCGCTAAAGTCAGGCGGATGGAAACCATATACCACCTTAAAAGAAGTGAACTGAGACAGCACTCAAGCATGACACAGATGAACTTCAAGAACCTGTAGTGTGACACACTGTATTTGTTATAATGTTGCATGTGTAACTAACAACATGTCAAATCGCATGTCACGGGGGCTTATTGCCAAAGCTTAATTTTTTTTTTTTTAAATCTTCTTTATTGATTTTCATTAACATCGTTAAAAAAACATTCCATCTTTCATACCTATACATAAAAATGTACATACAATCCCCTTCCCCATTCTAACCGGTCTCAACATATTCTCCTTAACCATCATAAACTTTTTAGCATAAGAGATACTTCGGGATCCCGGGTTCCTAGTCTACTCTATGGTACTGTCCTCTTATCTAGGCTTTGGGTTAAACAATATTATTTCTCTACTAAGAGGTCATGTCCTCCGTAGTTTCTGAAGAAGGCGAGAGAGAGGCCCGGGGAGACAGGTAAATAAAAAAAAAAAAAAAGGGAGAGGAGGGGGAAAAGTCCCCCATGTTGAACTAAAGTGCATATAGCCATTACCTAGGGGGAAATCTACTTAGCGAGATTATACCTATTTACTCCCCGTGTATGTGGACCAGACCCATAGGGTCTTTCCTCTTATACTCATGTTTAAAAAATGAGTTACCCGCTCTCTAAAGTGACAGAGTGCCAGTGCAATAAATCAGTTTTAACGAAAAGGGAGAGAAAAAAAAAAAGGGGGCGGAGGGGGGGACAATCCCCCGTGTTAAACCTAAAGTGCATATAGCCTTTTCGTGAGATCATGCATATTTAATCCCGGTGTATGTGGGTCTGACCCATAGGGTTTTGCCTCTTATATTCGTGATTACAAAAATTGAGTTGACCGCTCTATAAACTGACAAAGTGCCAAAAAAAAAAATGCCAAAGCTTAATTGAACAAGATAAAGTCAGAAGCTGATTCACTACCGTGCACAGCTGTACCAAATTCTGAGTGCTCCAGTTTTAGCAAATCTCCCCCACTGTTCATAAAATACACTAAAAACAGGATCCTTCTAATTGGTATAGGCATTTATACACATTGTGGAACATTTTGTTCTGTGTTAGGGGTAATGCTCATGGGTACACAATTTGCTATGTACTGATCTGTATTTATATGGATCTATATGTTGCAGTATTGCATGTTATGGACTTATGCACACTGCTCCATTTTTGATCAGTTTTGGTCTGCAGCGTTTAGCTGTGTAAATCAAAAATAGTAAGATCTGTGTTCATTACCTTGCATATATACTTTTTTTTTACACCGAATGCATGTAAGCATTTTTGCTAAAATGTAAGCATTTTTGCTAAAAAAAGACATGTGTACAGCATACATGGACCCTATTGGCTGCCATTGCTCAGGGTGAAAAACAAATTATATTCTGATAACTGTATGTACTTAACATTTTTATTTAATGTATTTAGTTACATTTTTTTTTTTTGCACATGCTTTTATTTTTCATTTACAGGCAGACCAACTGGTTAGAAAAGTGACAGATGTTGGGGTTTGTCTTAAATCCTGTCGCTGTCACTTTTTTTTGGACAGCTAAAGCCAGCCATACCTGGATAAAAAATGTGCTGGTTTAGAAGGGACCAGTTGAATTTCGATCCATGTATAGGCAGGCTGGTTGTACAGAAGTCGATCTACTGATCGACTTCTGTACAACCACTCTGCTGGGTTTTACCCGATCAATCAGTGTATTCTGATGATGGAGAAGTCTCCCTGCTGTGAGAATACAATAACACAGCGGTAGTGATTCCCCCATCCACAATGAACGTGTGGATGGGGGTCAGTTTTTTTTTCCGTTCAACCTGCTAGTTAAAAAAAAGTGAATTAAAGTGTAAGTAAACCCCCTATCATTTTTAGCCAAGGAAGCTGCCAACTTTGCCTCTGTTTAATCTACAACTTCCATGAAGCTGCACATGTGATCAGTTATGACACCAGCTATTGGATGGTTTGACAGTTTGGTTGCGAGCACAGCCAATAGGAGTGAATATGAAAAAGTGTAGCGCTTATTTTTGTGAAAAAGTCAATGCGAGTGTTCATTTTTTAAACTTTTTAATAAATACTACCTTGTACGGTATCACACTATGTGAGTTTTTTTTTTCCATTACGCATGTTATGTGGTTACAGTATCTCTGGCTCCAACAAGATTACATGTATTTACACTTCCTGGTGTTTACTGGAATTTGCGGTGACAACTGATATATGGATTTAGGACCAACTGGATACATTTACTGACTAATTATATAAGCCTGTTTTGACGTGGGTGGTTTAAACCTCACCAAGTCAACACCATCTGGTAAGCCTCCTCCTTACATCGGTGGTGGTGTCTCTATCCTTCCACAGAGAGGGTCACATCCATGTGGGACTCTTCATTTCAACCTTGCAGTTTTTTTCGACACTTTTGGACTGTTATTTGTGTGTGGTCACAATAGAGGACTGTTTTGTTCTGTTTTTTTTTTTTCACGGATCACACTCAGTCATTTGGTGTCACTGAAATTAGGATTTCATATATATGTATGTTTGCCACAATCCTTTTCACAAAAATAAGCGCTACACTTTTTCATATTTCACAGTTTTTGCTTTGTCTAAGCTGTGTTGGCAGCTAATATTTGTGTTCACTCATTGCACAGCGCAGTATATCCCATATATAATTTTTTGCACAAAAAATAGGAGTGTTATATTTCCTGTACGTGCCAGAAATTAAATTGTTTTATTAGAACAGGTAGAAAGAAATTCAGCATTTGTGCTGGGTGCTATAATTACATGCATATTGATATCAGACTACAGTATTTTTTGATAGTTGGCCCATTTAAATTAGGCCATTGTATACTACTGAAACATTTAAAACACCATGGTTAAAATACTAATGGAAACATTTTAAATACTGTAACTATCATTATCTTGTGTTGCAGAATTGCTTACAAATTGACCCAGACAAGAGGCCCCACTGTGTGACTTTGCTGCAGCATGACCTGTTTAAGAAGGATGGATTTTCGGACAGGTGTGTATGAATCAGAAATAGTATCATAAAAATGCTCTTACGAAAGCAAGAAAAAAGGGAAAAAAGGATACGGGACTTTAAATGAAGCCTCTCTGTTGATACAATATAGATATAACTATTTAAACATACCCATGAAGGATTATTAGACCAATCCCGGTGGCTAATCCCCCTATAATGTAAAATAGTTCATAGTTATTTTAATATTTTGAAACATTTTAATAAATGTGAAAAATATATATATATATAGTGCATCATGTAAAAATACATAATGCATCGGGTTTATAAAGAAAACCATAATTAATAATAATAATAATAATAATAATAATATATCAAATATTTAATATATTATTATTATTACTTATGGGTTTTTTTTATGAACCCGATGCATTATGTATTTTTACATGATGCACTATATATACAGTATATTTTTCACATTTATTAAAAATTTTCAAAATTTTTAAATAATTATGAACTTTTTTACATTATGGCTATGGGGATTATCCACCGGAAATTGGTATAATGAATCCTTCATGGGTATGATCAAATAGTTATATCTATATTGTATCAACAGAGAGGCTTCATTTAAAGTCCTGTATCCTTTTTTCCCTTTTTTATTGCTTTCGCATATCTCTAGGGATGGAAGCCTGCCTCTGTTTTGGTTGGGTATTAAAAGGTCACTTTACTGTTTTCTTTAGCATAAAAATGCTCTTAGTTCTGACCTGCCACATATTTTTTTTTTAAAGAAAATCTTGTTAAAATACGAAACTCTTGTAAATGCATATTTGATGACTAAACAACATAAAGGAAATCTATATCCATTTTAAAATTGTGGATAAAGTAATCAATAGTTTAAAACCCTTACCAACATATTTTTGCTGTCTGGTTTCTGATTGACAAGATTTTCCTGCACTTGCTGACTCTTGACACAGCAGCAACTAAGGCCTCGTACACACGACCGAGAAACTCGACGAGCGAAACACATCGTTTTCCTCGTCGTGTTCCTTGTTAGGCTTGTCGAGGAACTCGACAAGCTTGCTTTGCGTACACACAGTCAAGCCAAAATCTCCTCGTTCTCAAACGCGGTGACATACAACACATACAATGGCAGGGGAAGTTCGATTCCACTGGCTAAACTCTTGGGGCTGCTTTTGCTAATTTCATGTGTTTGCGTGTTAAATAAAAGTTTGATAAGAGACGATTTGCACTTTTCAGTCTGTTACAGCTTTAAAAATGTGTTATCTCCATTACAAATGCTCCTTTTCTCCCGTCTCATACTTTAATCTGAGCAAGCGCGGGTTTCTTAGCATACAGACGTTCGAGTTTCTCGTCGAAAACCAGCCCGACCAGAAACTCGACGAGCCAAATCTGACTCCCGTCGAGGAAATAGAGAACTTGCTCTCTTTTTGGCTCGTCGTGGTTCTCGACAGATTCCTCGACGAAAATGTACACATGACCGGTTTCTTCGGCAAAAAAATATCTCCCAGCAAGGTCCTTGCTGGTTTTTGCCGAGAAACTCGGTCGTGTGTACGAGGCATGAGAGTAGATCTCTCCAAAAGAGGTGAATTTCTCTTCCTTTTTTCAGGGACAACACAACATTTTTTGATTTTTCCTACATTCAGTTTTGGTGACTTTAGGATTGATTTACTAAAGGCAAAATGACTGTGCACTTTGCAAACTGCAGTTGCACTCTGAAAGGGCAGTTGCGCCAGAGCTTAGTAAATTAGGTAAAGCTTCACTTTGCAAAGAATATCCAATCATGAGCTTGTAAAATTAAAAAAAAACGTCATTTCTGCCACATGGTTGGATGATGGAAGTCGGCAAAGCTTCTGCTCATTTACTAAGGTCTGGATCAACTGCACTTTGCAAAGTGCACAATCTTTTTGTCTTTGGTAAATACACCCCATTGTTCTTCTGGAAAAATAAAGAGGGTGAAACTCTTGAGCAGCGGCACAGATAGGAGTATAAGCCTGACAGAAATTCTGATCCCAAACAAGGATAAAAATCACCATTAGGTCATCACAAAATCACATTCAATGATGTAATCACCTTGTAGCAGCTCAGAGCAAATTACCAAAGTATTGGTTCTATTGATGGGTGAGAATATTTGTGGATCAAACTGCAATGCTTAGTTTTTTCTCTAAACATGCAAAAGCAATAATATGTCACAAGCCGGCTGTATTTTCCGCTACAGCACCAAGACTCTGTGCAGCTTTGCATTTTTTTTCTAAAACAACCAGCCAGAAGGAAAATCCAGACAGGAGTAATCAAATGTTTAAGAGCCGGTTCACACTGGGGAGACCCGTCGGCGACTCAGCCGCCTGACAACTCGCGTCCCATTCTATTCAATAGGACCTTTCTAATAGGAGCGACGCAGGTCGCTCCGACTTAGAAAATGTTTTTTGTACAACTTCGGGGGCGACTCGGGGCGACTTGCATTGACTTCTATACAGAAGTCATTTTGCAAGTCGCCTCTGAAGTCGTCTTCAGGACACCTTGCCGAGTTGCCCCCAAAGTCGTGCCGCCCCAGTGTGAACTCTTAATGTTGGTAATTAGACAAAAGCTTGTTTAGTTTAGGGGTACAGGGACAGGGGTTATACATACATACTTAATTCCTGGCTCCGGAAATCTCTCTTCATCAATGCAACTGGTCCAGCACTGCTGCCTCCTCTCTAAGGTGCTTAGGGCTATGGTCACATGCTCACCTCCAACACTTACAATACAGGGTTACTGGAAATGCAGTGCAGGGAGGGGGGCATTGCAAGAGTAGAATTTCTCTAATTCCAAGAGTTCAGCTTTAACAATGTATATTGGAAAATAAATAAGCTATACAATTTATAGTGGGATATAAACAGTGAATGAGGAAAATTGTTCTACTAACCGAGGAAGTCATAATAATTAAAGTGAACCTGTAATCCATTTTAAACTATTAAAGGCCTGCCTAAGGTTAAGTGCCACAAGATGCCGTATATTGCTTGTACGTGCTGAAATTGTTTCATATATGTCCTGTTCTGATTCAGTTAGTCATTGGGGCCTGATTTTCCCTGAATATGTGGCTAAAGCTCTGTACACACGATTGGTTTGTCTGATGAAAACAGACCATCAGTTTGTTTTCCATCAGTGAAAAAAAATAGAACATGTTTTAAAATTTTCCTATGGATAAAAAAACGATAGAAAAAAACAATCGTCTGTGTGGAAGTCCATCGGTCAAAAATCCACGCATGTGCAGAATCAAGTCAACGCATGCTCGGAAGCATTGAACTTAATTTTTCTTAGCACGGCGTAGTGTTTTACTTCACCGCGTTGGACAAGGTTGGATTTTTGACTGATGGTGTGTAGGCAAGACTGATGAAAGTCAGCTTCATCGGATATCCCACGAAAACATCCATCGGATTAGATTCCATCAGATATCCGATCATGTGTACAGGGCTTAAACTTTCTTCTGTCCAATGAGACTGCTCCATTAGCTCGCAAGGGCTTTCTCATTGGACATAGCAATGGTTGTTGCCAGTACCCCCAGGTATAGAAACATGTGTGGCTGCCACCTTGTGACCTTTATTGTTCTGCTATGGCATCATTGTTATATACAATAAATTACAAACATATAGTGACCATGCATTATTATGTATTCTTCTGTTTCAATTTAAAGGTTTTCCCAGGAAGTCAGTGCAAAAGTCCAGAAGCTTTCCAAAGACAATCAACTACAACCTAAGAAAACAAAGAATGTTAAGAAAGAAAAAGATGATTATCCAGGTGAAAAGAAAGCCCTGGCACTACAGGTAAAATATAGTTAAAATATAGTTATTTGATAACACATCGCCGAAGTGTAAGCTTGCGGTATTTAATGAGAACTAATCAGCATCCGGTGAATAGTAAATTAGATTCTGTCTATTTGCCTGGTGGAGATATTTCTTCACTTCCATCCTTAAAGTGTAACTAAAGGCAAAAGCTTTTTTATTTTTTGGGGGGGATTATAACCCCTGTCACTTTTTATTGCTGTCTGTGCCCCCGTTAGGAAGATTCACCCTCTCTATCTGTCCTGTTTACCATTATCATGGTAAGTGAAAGTAAAAGAAAATACTACATTTTGGCTTGTCCCCAAAAAACTAATGGGGGAGGAAAAAATCCTGCATTGGGAAAACTAGTTATGGTGACCTGGGGGTCTCCAAAACCTTTTTTTCATTTGCAGGGATATTCTCTTACTTCCTGTTTGGCTATGGGACAGGAAGTGAAGGGAAATCTCTGCAATGGGACACAGATGGCGAAAGAAAAATCTGATAGGGGTTATAACCCTCCCCTACTCGAAAAAAAATAAAAAATAAAAAGGTTTTGCCTTTAGTTCTACTTTAATAAAACTGTTGTCACCAAGACATGAAAAAGGGTAAATCTCTCTAATGGAGCCTGGGATGGCAGAAAAACACAGTAGAGGTTTTAAATCTTTCCCTACTCTGTCCAAAACTGGATGGCTGCATTCTTGTGAATATTGAAAAGTGTATGGCATGCACCCTAAAGGCTGGTACACACTACACACTACACATTTATTTTCCAGGCGGAAACCGATGTACTCACTATCCAAAGATAGTTCAGCGATCTCCCCTGCTGAGCTGTTGTGTTCTGACAGGGGGATACCCCCCCCCTCCTCCAGAACACTCCGATCAGCGCTCTCTGCCATTGGCTGATAGGGATTTGATCTGATGCTGGTATTCCAGCATGCATGTCCGACAGAAGCCGGTCAAACAGCCGGCTTCTGTCAGACAGACCGACATGCACACAGGCCGAATGTCGGACATTTTTTATAACCGGCCATTGTCTCCCTACATTTGGCCCGTGTGCACCTGGCTTAGAGGAGTTGTAAATGAAAAAATGGATGGATTGAGAGCAGCGCAGCCATTGGCTGGCGCTGCTGTCAATCACATCCAGTGACGCGGCGCGCCGAGGGACTAGGCCGAGTGATTCAGTGAGCGGCTATGGCCACTCGCTGTATCACGGCAGCGCGCTCGCAATTAGTGACCACCATGCGAGCTCTCGCATGACTGTGGTGACTAATTGCGGGGAGGACCAGAGACAGCCGCTGAGGGACCCCAGAAGACATGGATCTGGGCCACTCTGTGCAAAACGAACTGCACAGTGGAGGTAAGTATGACATGTTTGTTATTTTAAAAAGAAAAAAAAAATTCCTTTAGTAACGCTTTAAGACATTGAATTTAAGATTAGGTTATTAATATTTATTTGTTGGAAAGTAACCTCCAATAAATAAAGCGTTACAGTAAGTGGTGACTAGGTTAGGTTGAGCCAATGCTGTGAACTGATAAATGGTAGAGACGTTTTTCACAGTTCTGAACAGGCCATGTGGAGACCTATTATAAAAAAGAACTAAAGATAATCTGCCTTTAAAGAAATTTAGAGGCTCCAAAGGTCAGTCTCTTATGCTGTGTTACTGAAAAAACGGGATACCAGCATCATGTATTTTTTTTACAGAACAGTTCTTAGAAACACATAATTTATCCAATATATTTTTTTTGTTTGCAGGATTTTAATATCGATCACAAAGTGAAGGAGACTAAACCTTTAAAGGTGAAAATCATTAAAATGGATTCCGAAAAGGCTGAGAAAACTGATACGGCATCTAATGCCAGTGGTTTATTTACTGGTACCACTAATCAGGGAAGGACAATACCTTATGTCACACTAAAAGAGTCAAGCAACAGCCTAGATCATCATAAAAGCCCAGCTGGGATGATTCCTCCAATAAGCTACAATCTCACTGCCATTTCTCCACATTTATCTTCCAATGCCACTGCATCATCTGGCTCCAGCCATGTTAGTTTCAGGTATTTGAAACTCTGTTATTTTTTTTTATTTTTTTTTATTTGGTAGTGACCTATTCCCTTTTGCTTTTATCCAAGGGTGAATTAAAAATAGCCATCTAGATGGGACTTTATAGGTGCCAAAAACAACACTGAACAAATTAAAAGTATGTTTTTAATTCAAAATAAAAAACATATTTGAAATACATATAAATGCTTGCAACAGATACACTGTATTGCACAATTTAAAAATACCTCTGAATCAGCACCCCTTACTATAGAGACTTTTCTTACCATTTATCTTCACATGGATTAAACGACACAGGACAGAGTAGTCCTGTTAAATAATACCATTCTAATTACAAGTACTGCATAAGACTTCTCCAATCACAGGGTGGAGTTGCAGTTCTGACATGTTTTGTAATCAGCTTCATCAGGTAGACAAAGGTATCCCAAGTCCATAACTGAAAACCCCTTCTCTGTAAAACCTATAAAGTCCCATCTATATGACTAGTTCTGATTTATACTAACAAGGGAGGTGGTGTTTTCAATTCAAGTGTGGTTAATTAATTTACATTATTATATTGCCAAAAGTATGTGGGCACCTTCCCGTCACACCTACTGTAAATTATTGAGTTCAGGTGTTCCAGTTAAGGAGTTTGGAAAAGGCCCTTTTATGTTCCAGCATGATTGTACACAATGCACAAAGCCAAATCGATAAAGACATGGTCGGACCAGTTTGATGTTGAAAAATTCAAAAAAACTCACAGAGCTCCGACTTTAACCTTATTGAACACCCTTGAGATAAAGTGGAATGGTGATTGTGAGCCAGGTCTTCTTCTGCAACATCAGTACCTGACCTTACTAATGCTCTTTTGACTGAATGAACACAAATTCCTACAGACACACTCCACAATCTTGTGGAAAAAGTGGAGGCTGGGAGTATGGTCCCAAGGAGTAGGGGGGGGGGGGGACAGACGACAACTCCCAATAATTCTCATGGCTTTGGAATGGGAAGTCCATCAAGCTCATATAGGTGTGATGGTCAAACTTTTGCCCATATAGGGGTACATTTATAAAGAAGGAATTATGTCCTTCACTAAACATTTACTGCTTTAATAAAATAAGATAAAAACATAGTGTATATTTAAATACATTTAAATATAATAAATACATTTTTGTAAGTGAAATATTATTTAAGAACATGGGGGGTAATCCACAAAGATCCTGCGTAACGTAAATTTTACCATTTAAGTTACACTGCCTTAAAATTTCTACCTAAGTGCCCGATCCACAAAGCACTTACCTAGAAATTTTTGGCTGTGTAACTTAAATTCCGCCGGCGCAAGGCGTTCCTCTTTTCATGGGGGCGATTCCCATACTGCGCATGCTCGTGACGTCATTTTCCCGACGTGCATAGCGCGAAATTACGTTACGCCGAGCTTTGTGGATTGCGACGGGTCAATAAAGTTGCGTCGGGGAAAAAAAAAGATACGGCGGAAAAAAATAAATTCAAAACAAAAAAAAAATCGCGTCGCTGGACAGAAGGGTCTGTTTTTACAAGGTGTAAACAGTTTACACTTTGTAAAAGCAGCCCTAATTTTGCGTTTGCAAACTAAAACTTACGGAGAAAAAACGAAGCGTAAAAGCTTCGTGGATCTCCGTAAGTGCTAATTTGCATACCCGAGGCGGCATTTCGACACGAAATGCCCCCAGCGGCGGATGCGGTACTGCATCCTAAGATCCGGCAGTGTAAGTCCCTTACACATGTCGGATCTTCTGCCTAACTATGGAAAACTGATTCTGTGGATCAGTTCCATAGTTAGAAACAGGGATACGACAGCGTAACAGCAGTTACGCCGGCGTATCCCTTTTGAGGATCTGGCCCTCAGGGATACGACGGCGTTACTCCCGTCGTTACGTCGCTGCGAGTGTTAGTTTGCCATCGCAAAGATAGGGCACCTTTTACAAAGTGGAAAATTACTCCACCATGTAAAAGTATACCCGTCTTTCCCGCGTCGCTTTTGAATTTTTTTTTTAAAAAATATTTTTCCCGGCGCAAGTCTTTTTTTCACGTCGCGATTCACAAAACTTCGGCGCGTCGTAATTTCGCGCAAAGAGCGTCGGGAAATTTGCACCGGGAGCATGCGCAGAACGTCCGGTGCGGGAGCGCGCCTAATTTAAATGGTACCCGCCCCATTTGAATTGGCCCGCCTTGCGCCAGACGGATTTACGATACACCGCCGCAAATTTCCAGGTAAGTGCTTTGTGGATCGGGCACTTAGACAGAAAATTTGCGGCGGTGTAACGTAAATAGGTTACGTTACGCTGCGCCCAGGCTACGTGAATCTGGCCCTCTGTAACTCTGTTTGGACAGAAATTGTTACTTGCATTTCTTTGATCATATTTGAAATGTACAAAAACATGTCATGTTTGGAGAGTAACTTTAGACAATTCTATACAATATATAATGTTCGAAATTATGTGACCCATTTTGAAATTTTCACTGGCATGCCGCATGCTTCAACCTGAAGCAAGGAATAATGTTAAACAACCTTTACTATCTCTTCCTACGCAATTATAAATAGTAGTTGTGAGACACTTTTATGGGCATATTAAAGAAAAGTAGAACTATGGACAAGACTTTTTTTATTTTGGATAGAGCAAGGGAGGGTTATAACCCCTGTTGCCATTTGTGTTCCATTGCAGAGATTTCTCTTCACTTCCTGTTCCATAGCCAAACAAGAAGTGAGGGGAAATCCCTGCAAATTAGGAAATTCCCTGGGGACCACCAGAACTAGTGCCCCCATTGGAAGATTTCCCTTCTATTATTTTTACTTTTACTTTCACATTCAATGAAAATGGTAAACAAATAGAGAGGGTGAATCTCCTTAACCTCCTTAGCGACATTCCCGAGTCTGGCTCGGGGTGAATTTTTCATACCAAAAGCGGTATCCCGGAGCCTTGGGATTGCATTGCAGGATACAGGGGGAAGTTACTTACATTGTCCCAGGGTCCTTCGATGTGTCCCTACTGTGTGTGCGGGCTCTTCCGCTGTGTCTCCTCGCTTAAAACACAGTGCCGAGTGCCGAGCTCCGTTCCCTGCGACGTTACGACGCACGGGGACAGAGTTCGGCGCCAAATTCAAAAAGTGAAACACACAATACACATACAGTATACTGTAATCTTACAGATTACAGTACTGAATGAAATAAATACACACCCCTTTTGTCCCTAGTGGTCTGTCCAGTGTCCTGCATGCAGTTTTACATAATAAAAACTGTTCTTTCTGCCTGCAAACTGTAGATTGTCCATAGCAACCAAAAAGTGTCCCTTTACATCAAAAGTGCTTTTAGACCAGCTAGAAAACAGCGATAATAAATTAGAATCACTTGCAGAATTGAGCGATAGCGATTTGTGGGGAAATTCGTCATCAAACAATAAAAATAATGACAGCGACAATTCTGCAACTGAGCAAATTTCAGTGTTTTCGATTTGATTACATTATTGAATAATTTTTATAATAATTACATTATTATTTGTTATAATTATTTATAGTTATTTATTATATTATAATTTATGATTTTGTGTTTTAAACTTTATCATACCCGAGATGTCTAGACTCTTGTTTGGACAGATTTAAGTGAGTTATTCCTAAGAATTGCAGGCCTACAATACATATCACCAAATTTCCATGCAAAAAAATTGTACTGCTTTTGGTACAAAATTCCAGACATAATCATACCGCCAGGGAGGTTAATGGGAGCACAGACAGCAATAAAGACTGACAAGTGTTCTAATCCTTCTGCACTCTATCCAAAACTAAAAAAAGGTTTTGCTTTTAGTTATACTTTAAGATCGATATTATATTGTCTTTTTTTAAAAAAGATAAATAAATCCCTTTAGTTTCACTTACCTAAAGAGCAGCTTTGGGGAGCTTGTCTGCTCAGTTTGTGATAATTCAGGAAAGGGGAATATAACCAAAAATTGTGTACAGACTTTCGGCCTGATTTACTAGATTTTTAATAGATTTTGCAGGCAAGGAAATCCAGGAGCAGGCAGATGGATGTAAGTTTTGGTTATTGTAAATATAAAACCATTAGATTTGGCAACATCTCTAATTACAGTATTCTCTTATATTCAAATCATGACTTTTCTTCCAGAGCACCACTAACTGTAGCCACTAGTCTTCCTCCAGGAACCCTACTAGCTGCAGCCATCAGTCTTCTACCTCCACCAGTTTTAACCACTGATTTATGGGTCCTTCTACTACTGGCAATAGTTCTCTTACTAAGCACCCTTCTAGCAATGCCCAGCTGTATGTCTCCAGGGGACCTTCTGGGCCTTGCAGTCATGACCACTGGGAGGCATTAATGCTACGTGACTACAGTGTATTGCACCTATGCAGTTTGGAAACTGTATTTGGCCTGCAGTTGACCTCCATCTGACCTCTTTCAAAAAGATTTTGCATTGCCATAGACTTGTATAAGAGGGGCCCATCAACACAGCCCTAATAATATCAAAATGCAATGCAAAGGGGTCCATCAACACAAGCCTTAAAATATCAAAATGCTGCTTGTTCTTTTTAAGCTCAGAAGACTGCAGTTCAGAATATTTGTTTTAGGAACCTTCTGCACGACTCATGGATATTTACCCAATATATAGCCAACTTCAGCCTGTGAAAGGTCACAAGCAAAACATGGAGAATAACATGAAGGTGGGCATGATTCCTTGCGCATGTTTCTACGCCATGACATTTGACTGGCGTAGTTACCACACATTGCCAAGGCCAGACAAATAAACAGGAGCGAGGAGAGCACACGTGTTTTCAAGTTCTGTGTATATACATTTTAGCATGTGACTGGGTACATCACAGGCACATAGCAAGATATGTGTGGATATGAGAGGAATCGATGAGCGGAAGTTCCACTTAAGGGTGGAACTCTGCTTTAACCTATTGCATTTTCTTGCAAAATGTTTTAAAATTCACCTAAGATTTTAATATTTAAATATTTGTTATAATATGCTAATATTACTATGTTATTTGTTAAGGACTGCATCTTTTCTTATAATTGCAGGGCAGAAGAAAAGAGTAAAATATATGTAAGCAGTTTCAAATTAAATGGAGGAAGACCTTCCCAAGGAAATTCTTATAATCCAAATGTTTCAAGTCTGGTAAAGTCATTTATTTATTTTTTATAAATAAACATTTCGGGGTCTAGATAATGCAGTAACCCATTGCAACTAATCATCTATCTTTTTTTGCTCTTATTGATGAAAGGCAAAGTCTGATTGCTATAGACTTTACATGCTATTATTTCTTTTTTGTATTGTGTAGTTCAGTAAATAAATTCAAATGCCTCTTTTATATGGATTTTTCCACCTAGCATTTAAGTACAGTTGGATAGTTCAGAAGACCTCAATTGCTGAAAGCTTGATAAATGAAGTACAGGGTGTTTCCCCAGAACATGATTTGTTGTTTTTATTTTAGTTTTTTGTTTCTTTTTCTGATAGGCCTCTATATAACCTTGTTATTGGTTAGCCAAGACTATCTCAACTTCTAGTGCATAGCCTCATACATAACAAAGATTGCCCAGGCCACTGAGCCTTCCCACCTATTCCTCAGAGGTTAACATACTGTATACTGTAATACTATATGTAAATACTGTAAGTGCCACCTTGTGGGCTTATGTCTTTGTTGGTATATACATTCCTCTGAACTCACATGCTAGTTACATTTTTACAGAACTCTGGGAGTACAGCTACCACTATACAGGGATGGACTGGCCATAGGGACTAAAGGGAGTTTCCCGGTGGGCCGATGGCTCAGTGGGCCGTTTTTTAAAACAGAGATGCTGCTTGGAGGACTTTTTCTAACACCCTGGCAGCACCCCAGTGTGAAAGCACTCAGGCTTTCGCACTGGGACTGCAGCGGAAGCGTTTTTCAGTCGCTTTACAGGCGCTATATTTAGCCCAAAGGTGCCTAAAAAACGCCTCAGTGTAAAAAGGGGTCCTACACTCACCCCCTCTCTTTTACACTCACTCTCTTTTTCTTACACTCACCCCCCTCTCTCACCCACCCCCTCTCACCCCCTTTCCCTCAACCCTCCCTCTCTCATTCCCCTCTCTCTCACCCTCTCATGATATACAATAATGGATGGAGGGGCCTTATTGAATTAAAGTGGGCCAGTCTGGATGAAGTCCAGGGCCAAATTTTTGTCCCAGTCCAGCCCTGCCACTATACGTCCAGCTTTTGGATGCTGGACCTTCGAGTGTAAGATACAGAAGCTGCAGATTCATTTGCAGCTGCTTTGCCTGCCTCTCCTGCCCATTCATGGAAGATTTTGTATGATGTAAGCCCAATCACTAAAGTCTTTTGTAAATGGACAGTGGAGGGGAGGGAGGGGCAGGTACATAGTGATAGCTTTACTCCCAGTGCCTAAATTTGTAAATAGTAAATAAAAGAGAGATGTCCATGACCAGATGGCATACATCTCACTGGACCCAACCCCTTATAAGCCAGCAAAATTCTAAAACGAATGCATTTCCTGGAGTTCTTTTTTTTTTAAACAATCCATTCTGGGGAATATATCATATTACAAATGTGGTAAAACAGAGAGGCTGAGTAAATGGAGCTCCCTCTACATGCTAATTTCCTGTGTTTAATACATACACAGTTGCCTCAAAAAATACTCTAAAGGCACCTCACAACCTGTACCCTGTGTTTTTCACAAGATGTGTATTGATCATGTGTTTTCATGATGTCATTCGTTGGCCTGTACATCAGCTATAGTAGAGTAAGTCTTGACATTACTGTGTCAGAAGCTTCTGTTCGTGTTTAACCCCTTCCCGCCCACGCTTTAGTCGAAAGACAGCTACAGCGCAGCTCTCCAGTTCTGGGAGGGTGTCCATGTTCGTCATCCCAGGACTGTGCCTCCCGCAGGGCCCTTTACCAAGTCATCAGCTGTGTCCAATCACAGCTGGTCACATGTAAACAGACTTGCCGGCTTTTGACAATTCTTTTGTGGCACAGTATTGCATGACTGCGCAATTGTCATTCAAAGTGCCACAGCACTGAAAGCTAAAAAATGTCCTGGGCAGGAAGTGGGTGAAAGTGCTCGGTATTGAAGTGGTTAAACATGAGGCATGCTGTGTGGCACAGCACAGGTAATGCATAACCTGTGTCTGTGGTGTGAGAACTGAGCTTGCTATTACTATATATACCAAAATCCCTGTGTCTCTGTCTAGTGCTCTGCAGGTGAGCACTACATAGTAATTAGATCTAATACAGACACAAAAAGGCAGAGCAATAACAGAGATTTCACCTTGCTGGAAAATATGTGTTTTCGTCATATTAACACTTCCAAATTTGAGATGTAAAACAGAGGACATGGCTAGGCATGCACTGGATGCTTTGTGACATGGAACAAGAAGTTGTATTCTCCCTCTGATGAACAGAGACATGCTACGTTGTCAAACTGTAGCCACAACAAGTGAGCCAATCATTACAAGGTAAAGCAAACAAACAGCACAGGGAATATAATTACAATAATACCTAGGTAAAAACAACAAAAACATTTGTAAGTGCACAATATCTTTAACAAGGCTTTGTTTTCAGTGTGCAAGTATGACAAGCCAGAATAATTCAATAAAGCAAAGTAAATGTACTTTTTAGAAGTCTACGTTGCACTTAGTAACTCATAGATGCTTTTGACAACAGGTTGCCAATGAAAAGAGCCTTCTTCAACTAAACAAGAAAAAATGGGAGTTTTCAAGAGCTGACATGAGGCTGCCTGAGTTGAGCTATGGTCATTTACCAGAACTTAAAGGCACAGAGGGATATAATTTCTATAGTGGTATGCCTTTTATTTTATTTTCTTTATCTCTTGCTTTTCTGAAACTATTTCCCAATATTATTAAAGTATACACTCACTGGTCACTTTATTATGCACACCTGTTCAACTGCTTGGTAACACAAATTGCTAATCAGCCAATTACATGGCAGCAACTCAATGCATTTAGGCATCTAGACATGGTGAATATGACTTGCTGAAGTTTAAACCAAGCATCAGAATGGGGAAGAAGGGCAATTTAAGTGACTTTTATCGTGGCATGGTTGTTGGTGCCAGATGGGCTGGTCTGAGTAATCCGAAAACTGCTGATCTACTGGGATTTTCACGCACAACCATCTTTAGGATTTACAGAGAATGGTATGAAAAAGAGAAAATATCCAGTGAGCAACAGATCGGGGGACGAAAATGGCTTGTTGATGTCAGAGGAGAATGGGCAAACTGGTTTGAGATGATAGAAAGGCAACAGTAACTTAGCTACTTGTTACAACCAAGGTATGCAGAATATGATCTCTGAATGCACAACACATCGGACCTTGAAGCAGATGGGCATCAGAAAACCACACTGGGTGCCACTCCTGTCAGCTAAGAACAGGAAACTGGACAATAGAAGATTGGAAAAACGTTGCCCTGTCTGATGAGTCTCGATTTCAGCTGTGACATTTAAATGGTAGGGTCAGAATTTGGTGTAAATAACATGAAAGCATGGATCCATCCTGCCTTGTATCAATGGTTCAGGCTGGTGGTGATGGTGTGATGGTGTAATTATGTGGGGGATATTTTCTTGGCACACTTTGGGCCCCTTAGTACCAATTGAGCATTGTTTACGGCCTACCTGAGTATTGTTGCTGACTGATGTCAATCATTTTATGACTACGGTGTACTTATCTTCTGATGGCTACTTCCAGCAGGATAATGCACCATGTCACAAAGCTCAAATCATCTCAAACTGGTCTCTTAAACATGACAATGAGTTGACTGTACTCCAATGGCCTCCACAGTTACCAGATCTCAATCCAAAAGTGCACCTTTGTTGAATTTATGCCACGAAGCATTAAGGCAGTTCTGAAGGTAAAAGGGCTGTCCGACTAGGTTCTAGCAAGTGTACCTAATAAATTGGCCAGTGAGTATATATACCCTTTCATAGCAGCTACTGTTTACTTAGAACCCCCTGGGATGGGTCACTTTACTTAAGCAATTGTGTGTTATTTCAAACCATGTTATGTTTTCAAAGCTGAATCCCAGGCACAAACATTTTAATTTAAATATATTCCTCAACAGCTGCAAAGAATATAAATCTACTTTGTGTGCACTAAAAGCCTTTGCAAACACGGTTATTAGAGCTGTGGGAGGGACCTATCAGGCCCCACCCACTACAGGTTGCCTGCAAAAATCTACAGAGGGGTAGATACGAGACCAGTCATCTTGCACAAGGAGAGAGAGCAGCAGTGACTGGTCTTTACTACAGACAACATGTCATACTGGATTACTGCACAGATCTGAAAGAAATACAAAAAGCTACATTTCTTATACTATGCTATTTGTTTATCCTGGAGTGCAGTTTAAAAGCTTTAGGTTAGCTAAAATAAATCCTCCAGACTTAATAGCTCAGGCCCCGTACACACGACCGAGTTTCTCTGCAGAATTCAGCCAGAAACTCGATCGGAGCTGAATTCTGCCAAGAAACCCGGCCGTGTGTACACTTTCGGCCGAGGAAGCCGACGAGTTCCTCGTCGAGCCAAATAGAGAACATGTTCTCTATTTCCTCGTTGTTCAATGAGGAAAGTTGGCTCGCCGAGATCCTCGGCGGCTTCACACAGAACTCGACGAGCAAAACGATGAGTTTTGCCCGTCGAGTTCCTCGGACGTGTGTACGGGGCCTCAGAGTCTTCTGTAAAGCTGTAGTGAACAAGCTCTTGATCTCTGGAGTAGAGTCAGATGAATCACGGGTTCCTTTCCCCATGGTTCAGAAATTGTGTTACAGGAAGTATACACTATAGGGTTGATTTACTAAAACTGGAGAAGGTGGCAAGTCCTCTTTCAAAGCTTGTTAAATACAGCTTAATTTTGGACTCTATTAACCATTGCGGCACCAGAAGTTCAGCAGCAGGAAGAGGACTGAGCACCCTGCATGGAAGATTTCTACAGGATCGAGTTTCCTGCATAATACAGTTAACCTAGGTCATAAAAGCTATAGATATAAAATTGGAGGGGTGGGGGGGGGGTTAAACTTCAGCTTTAAATAACAAAAGTTTTTAGAGAGGCGGAAGCCAGTATTAAGGACAGGCAGATGTTTCAATAAAAGAATAATGGTGCAGAGACGTCTGTTCATCCTCAAGTGCTCATTTGTGCTCCCAGTATAGTTTTCATTACCCTGTCCTGGGCTGACTGCCATACCAGGCTGCTGATTTTTGGTTGGGATTGGGCTACATGGAGCAACTTTTTTTTTCTGTAAAATGTATCTGCTAAATGCAAAAATGTATTTATTTATTTAAAACAAATGTATTCTGTTCAACAAGCACATACGGTGTGACACATGCTATAGGCTCAGAACCTGTTTATTCAATGTGTGTTTTAGATGCAGTGCATGCTGCATCTTTGATGAGCTTTTATTAAAGTGCATGTTCTACAGTGCCTAAAACGATTATAAAATGCACTTAAAGTGAAACACACCAAAAAACTCACAATGCAATTGTGAATGGGCCCTTAAACTTATTATATTGATTGCACAATCTGCTTTATATCAATTAACAACAAATGTAGTGCAAGAACCTGCCTTATTGGATATACATTACTTGGATTGAATTGTAAGATAGGTCCTCATGTAGCGCTCACCCCCGAAGGAGCCGCTGGTTAATTTTGGGATCGGCCTACTAAGTTACCCTGGTGGTGTCTAGGGGTGTAGTTGTGAGAACAGCAATAGAGAGTGAAGGTCCAGACAGCCAATAAAAGGGTTTTCAATGCTTTATTGTCCAGGCCAAACACGGCCAACATCAACATGAATTGGGAAGGTCAAGGTTGATGAAGGAAAGAGAAGAGAACATTGCGGTATCAGGACTGGATAGTAAATGGAGCAGTCAATACTGCTCTGTATAGTACCAATTTTGTAACTCGTCGCCACTCTACCTGGAGTGGGTAAAGTGCCTCCGGACAGACCCCTATAATAGGCCTGGCAGCCAAAGTGTCACTCTGAACTAGGTGGGAGGAATAGGTCTCTCTCACAGACCCGGCTCTAGGGCCTCTGCCACAGGCCAATTTCAATAAAGGACTTAGGTGGATAAAGAGAGCGAATCCTCCCAGTTGACTTTTCCTATATAGGCCCCCGGATGACAGCAAGCATACCTGTCAGTGGTCCGGACGCCCGATCCCAGACTGGGATTCTCTCAACAGGTCATGGAACCCAGCGAAACACTGGGGTCCCTTTTTTTCTCAGGATGAGGTTCAATGCAGTTTTCAGCTTTGGCCAGGTGGGCCCGCGCTGGCGGGGTCCATGGAAGCGCGTACCCTGAAGGTGGATACCGCACCTGGAACGGGGACCCCGCGAAGATTTCTCAACACATGACCCCTGTCACAGATATACTCTCCCCCAGCATGCCCAGCGAGGAAAAACTCCTCTAATTGGCTGCTGGGGAAAACTTGCTCTGCCAGAACCCCTCTGGCGCCAACTGCCGGCAAGGGGTGTGGTATTGCACCCCTGGAACCACAGACTGACCCAGTGGACATTCCTGGAATTACAGAAGTCCCAAATTTAGACAAACCACGAATGGGAGCAAAGTAACTCTCCCATTCCCACTAAATTTAGCGTAGTGCCCATGCTGAAAGCAAGGGGGCGCTACACTCATATTATAAAGCTTTGGGAAATAATGGAGATTGTACAGTTATACAGTTACAGTATGACATGTTTGGAGAGCTTTAGGATTGTGGGTGCAAGAGTCTACCTGATGAGCATGGGGTTCTATAAAATGGTCTCTTCTACTTTCATTATAGACTCCATCAAAATGACAATGCAGACTGGTTTTCGAAAATCGTACGATCTGGTATTGAATAAAAAAAAAATCCTGCTTGTCCAGTCGGATAATATCGGATTAACTGTCGTGGTCGTCAATCGAAAGCTGTGTACTAACAATCAGAATTAATCACATCCCTGCGCATCTTCTAAATTGCAGTGCGTTTCTCTGCAGGTTGGGAATGCACACAACTTTATGCATGTCCCCAGCCACAGAGATGTTAACGTAGCCTTGCTCTGCCCTTGTTCAATGCCATTATATGGGGGGTGGGAGAATTAGGAACTTTTTATGTTTCAGGTCAGTTCACAAGAAGTCACAAGGATACTGCATTTTTGGCAAGATTATGCAATATTTTCTGTACTTGCTAAATACAAATTGACATGGAGATAGTAAAAAAGCTTAATTTGAAATTTTTTGATATTGTAAATAACTACTGTCAGATAAGTAATACATTATTTTGTAGTTCGCAGTTCAAAGTTGGGAAAGAAAGAGAACAAGACAATCCCAGACTCCCGCATCCCTTCTCTTGCTACAGTTGATACTCATAATTCAAACACAGCCTTACCACAGGTGAGACTATTGTTTTATACAATCTGCTGTGAATAAAAGCAAAAAAATCTGTTTGCCTAAATGAATTAGTACTAGGTGTCAATACATATCTATACACTTCACATTAGTAATACAAATAATAAAATAAACAATGTGTTAAAATACCAATAAAGTGCCACTAGTCATAATGTGCAGTAAGACATAAAAGTCCATTAATGTCCTAAAAAGTTCATTAATAAATGTCCTTTAGAATCCTATTTGACTTGCACCACACAATTCATGCATGATTTCCACTTGTAATAATGTGCAATAAGAAATAAAAGTTTATAAGTTGAACATCTTAGTGCAATTGGCACTAGATAGTGGGAAGGGCTGCAGGCGTACTTGATTAAAAGTTTTCAAAAGTGAATCTGTGGCGCAGTGTTTTAAATAATAATTAATAAAAATCTGTTATTGTAGTGTACTGAAGATACTTTGTTCATTTATCTGTAAGAAATATAAAATTAGTACTTATACTTACATTACATGTACAGATAAAATAGTCCTATGGGCCCCCTTACCTTCCCTTCCCACTTCCTGGTTTCTCTAAGGCCTAGTACACACGATAGGATTTATCCGCGGATACGGTCCTCCGGACCGTTTCCGCGGATAAATCCTCTGAGGATTTTGATCCGATGGAGTGTACACACCATCGGATCGAAATCCGCGCCGAATTCCCATCGCGATGACGTGTCGCGCCATCGCCGCGATGATGACGCGGCGACGTGCGCAACGCTGTCATATAAGGAATTCCACGCATGCGTCGAATCATTACGACGCATGCGAGGGATGGGTTCGGACGGATCGATCCGGTGAGTCTGTACAGACCACCGGATCGATCCGCTGGAGCCGATTCCAGCGGATAGATTTCTTAGCATGCTAAGAAATTTTTATCCGCTGGAAATAGGTCTAGCCCGAAATATATCCGCGGATAAATATCCGCTGGATCGTACACACCAGCGGATCTATCCGCTGAAACCGATCCGCGGATCAATTTCAGCGGATCGATCCTCTCGTGTGTACGGGGCCTTAGGCACCGGTGACATAGCCAGGGCCTCACTGATGCACCCTGGGAAGGCTGTGTCCAGGGAGATCTTTTTCTAAACTATGAGATCTTGGGGGGCTTTTTTTGTTTTTAGCGATAAGTGTAAAGTCATATGGTGCATGTTTGAAATTAGGTGCATGATGCTATACTCATTGGGCGAAAAACAAAAGCTCCACCCACCCTCCAGGATCTCACAATAATTCTCAGTAGTCAGGTTTATTACAGGGGTGAATGAAAGTTCCCTTACTGGCCACTATCTTCTGAGATTGGGGAATAGCAGGGTTGTCTGAAAGCTAAAAACAATCCCAGAAAGCTACTTTCCTGAACAAGGGAGGTGCATGTAGGGCGTAGGGCGGACCCTGGGTTACAAACAAGATAGAGTCTGTAGGTTTGTTCTTAAAGGTAAAAAAAAAATCCCTAAATAGCTTCCTTTACCTTAGTGCAGTCCTCCTTCACTTACCTCATCCTTCAATTTTGCTTTTAAATGTCCGTATTTCTTCTGAGAAATCCTCACTTCCTGTTCTTCTGTCTGTAACTCCACACAGTAATGCAAGGCTTTCTCCCTGGTGTGGAGTGTCGTGCTCGCCCCCTCCCTAAGAGGGGAGGGGGCGAACAGGAGAGTCAGGACGCCCACTAACACACAGCTCCTTTTTCTAACTGCAACATAGAGAGCGTCCTGACTCTCCTGTAGTCCAAGGGAGTGGGCAAACACGACACTCCACACCAGGGAGAAAACCTTGCATTACTGTTTGGAGTTACAGACAGAAGAACAGGAAGTGAGGATTTCTCAGAAGAAATAAGGACATTTAAAAGCAAAATCGAAGGATAAGGTAAGTGAAGGAAGACTGTGCTGAGGTAAAGGAAGCTATTTAGGAAAAATATGTTTTACCTTTATAACCCCTTTATACCTGCCTGGCGGTAGTTCCCGTGTCTGACTCGGGGTTAGATTTCCTGCTGCGAGCGGTAACCCCGAGTCAGACTCGGGGCTTGCCTCGCTAGATCTACAGGCATGGTTTACTTACCTTGTCCCTGGATCCAGCGATGCCACCGCGCTGTGTGAGCGAGCGGGACCTCGCTCGATTCACACAGTGCCTCTGTGTGACGCGATCTCCGTTCCCTGTGACGTTACGACGCACGGGGACGGAGAGACGGCGCCAAATTCAAAAAAGTAAACAAACACTTTACATACAGTATACTGTAATCTTATAGATTACAGTACTGTATGTAAAAAATACACACCCCCCTTGTCCCTAGTGGTCTGCCCAGTGCCCTACATGTACTTTTATATAATAAAAACGTTTCTTTCTCCCTGCAAACTGTAGATTGTCCATAGCAACCAAAAGTGTCCCTTTATGTCAAAAATAGTTTTAGATCAGCTAAAAAACAGCGATAATAAATTATAATCACTTGCAGAATGGTGCGATAGCGATATGTGGGGAAATTCGTCATAAAAAAAAAAAATAATGACAGCAACAATTCTGCAACTGAGCAAATTTCAGTGATTTTGATTTGATTACATTATTGAATAATTTTATTATAATTATATTATTATTTGTTATAATTATTTATATTATTTATATATTATAATTTATAATTTTGTTTTTAAAAAAATGTCATACCGGGATGCCTATTAGAATCTTGTTTGGTCAGATTTAAGTGAGTTATTTCTAAAAATTACAGACCTACAATATAAAACGCCAAATTTCCTTGCAAATAATGGTACCGCTTTCAGCATGTTTTTTCTGAAAGAATCATACCGCCAGGGAGGTTAAGTTGAATCTGTTTGTAATTTGGAACAGGTACATTTTTTAAGAGTAGCTCCAGCTAAAAAAAAATTGTTTTAATCTTTTCGGATAGCATAGGGAAGGATTAACACCCCATGTAATGTTTTTTTTTGCTGTTTGTGCCTCTGTTCAGAAGATTTCACTTTCTGTCCCAAAGGCAATTGGATTTAGACAATTCTGGGTTGTTGTAAAAACAAGGATTGGTGATAAAGCATCAGTGGAGGTACATTTTCCCATTATAACTCTTACAGGAAGTGAATTTCCCTTCCTATGGGTAGATTTCCTCTCACTTCTGTTGTCTCCCTCCGTTTGTAAGTAGGAGTCGTTTGTAAGTCGGATGTTTGTAACTAGGGAACCACCTGTACTTGCAAATATTCAGAAAACATGTTGGGTTAACTTTAGAAAAATTGAAAAGAAAAAAAGGTGCTCTAAGTGCAGTAGTAAAACGTTATATCCCAAAAGGGCTAAAAACACTTAAGGATGGATGTGTAGGAGCACATCATATTAGTAATATAGCAGGTAGTCCGGCGTTCTGGTAGTCCAAGGAGTCTCAAGGGATATCCGGAGGTGTAATTCTTTGATAGCATATTCTGAAGTGGCCAGCAGATGGAAGCCACAACTCTCCTGGATACTGGGAAGACAGCTAGGCTGTCTGATACAGCATGGAAGCCGTATCCAGGAAGTGACGTCAATGGGAAGGGACCAACAACCAGTGTGGACAGTAAACCGGAAGTGATGTCATCAAAAATGTTGGGTTGTTTGGTGATAAAGCATCAGTGGTGTTACCTTTTTCCAACAATATCTCTTACAGGAGTGAATTTCCCTTCCTAGGGGTAGATTTCCTCTCACTTCCTGTTGTCTCCCTCTGTTTGTAAGTACAGTACCTGTCGCCGAGAATGTGTTTCCAGCACGGACATGGTGCCGACATCTCGCACTCGCTGGAATAGGAAAAGCACATTCCAGCGAGCGCATCATAGAAGCGACGGGGATCCGACTTGGATTCCCGCCAATTCGAGCTGCGGCGTTTGGTATGAATCATGAGGGGGAACTCCACGCCAAATTTTAAATAAAAAAAAACGGCATGGGTTCCCCCCCAGGGGCATACCAGGCCCTTAGGTCTGTTATGGATTGTAAGGAGAACCCCTACGCCGAAAAAATGGCGTGGGTGTTCCCCCACAATCCATACCAGACCCGTATCCAAGCACGCTGCCGGCCCGGTCAGGAAAGGAGTGGGGACGAGCGAGCGCCCCCCCCTCCTGAGCCATACCAGGCCGCATGCCCTGAACATGGGGGGAGTGGGTGCTCTGGGGCGCCCTGCGGCCCCCCCACCCTAAAGAACCCAGTCCCCATGTTGATAAGGACAGGGCCCCTCTTCCCGAAAACCCTGGCCGTTGGTTGTCGGGGTCTGCGGGCGGGGGGGGCTCAAATCGGAATCTGGAAGCCCCTTTAATAAGGGGGCCCCCAGGGTACCGGCCCCCCCACCCCAGGTGAATGAGTATGGGGGGTACATCGTACCCCTACCCATTCACCTGGAGGGAAAGTGTAAAGAAAATAAACACAGGGTTTTAAAATAATTTATTAGTCAGCTCCGGGGGTCTTCTCCACTCTCTGGGGGTCTTCTCCGCTCTCCGGGGGTCTTCTCCACTCTCCGGGGGTCTTCTCCGCTCTCCGTAGGGTCTTCATCCATCTTCTCCGCTCTCCGCTGTCGTCTCAGCGCTCCCCGGTTCTTCTCCCGCTCACTCTCCGGTGCCTTTTTCGGGGCTGGCCACCGCTATCTTCTTTGAAGCTCTTTTACTAGCGGCGGCCAGCCCGGTCTTCTTTTCTTCTTATGTTGACTCAACGCTTCCTCCCGCTGTAATGCCGGGTGTGCGAGGCGGCGGCGATTTATATAGGCCTCTTATGACGTCACAGTCCCATCATGCTCCAGGACCCAGGAGTCGTTTGTAAGTCGGATGTTTGTAACTAGGGGACCGCCTGTACTTGAAAATATTCAGAAAACATGTCAGGTTAACTTTAGAAAAAAAAGAACTAATTTGTGTCATATTTATTGGGTACAATTAAAATAACAAGGTGCCTCTACAACTTTTTATAATTCCCATTTATTTTTTTCTCTTGCAGTTTTCAGGGAACGTATTACCTGACACCCTGGATATCACAGAAGCAAATTTCCCACCAGTAGAACACTAAAGGATCATTTAAAATAGGTTCACTTGACTAAAACAATTTGGACCCCTCCAATTTACATTAACCGCAATTAATGTAAAATAAGTGTTCCTAAATAATGATCATTATGAAACATCTGGGACCTTATCTTGGATACCAAATGCTAATCTATTCAGAATAACATTACAATTGATTTTAAAAGACTTTATTTTACTGAATGATGCATGAAGGATGACATTGGTTTGCCTCTGATTAAAGACAAGTCAACATTTTTTTTTTTTTTTTTACTTTTGTATATCGGAAAAAAAAGCTTGCAGCTAGAAGAAAATTGTATTGAATGACTATATATACTTGGAGCTCTGTGGACTAAGGAATCAGATAAGTCTCAATCTGAACTACATTCTAAAACCAAGTGTGTATAGTAATGTAATATGCACTCTTTCCTTCAAATGTATTCATTCCAAGGATGAACTCACTATCAGACAACATTTACTCTCTTTTATTTCATAAGGAACTAAATATTCAGACACAATAATATATTCAAAATCAAGTGCAAGAAGCAATGATGGTGTATGTAGTGCAATAACACAGTATATTTATAAAGGTCAAATTGTATTTTATTGTTTTCCGAAAGAATACAAGATTTCCAGTCTTTTCTGCCATATAGGAAAAAAATGTCTGAGACTTGCACAGAGAATGTATATCACACTAATGTAATATTATCAGTTTTTTTTTTTATTGCACCTGTTATTTTTTAAATTCTTTTCGTTCATTTCAACATGTCTTCCTTTCCTTTTACATACTCTACTTTAACTTTCCATCTCCATTTAGAAATTTTATAAGATGACAAAAAGGTTAATGGCAAAAGAGTTAGCTGTTAGATCTACTGTACCAAAACAATTAACCACTTGCCAACCATATAACTTACATATACGGCGGTAAGGTGACACTGCTGCATCGGATCACATACCTAGCACGTGATCTGACCTGACGGTGGCCTGCTCCCACTGTGATTATAAAAAGCGGGAGCTGATCTGTGGGTACAGTGGACTCAATGTCCGCTGGCACCCACCGATCATCCAGAACGGCGGTCTGCCTATGTAAACAAGGCAGGATAGGAGGGAAGGCATGGATCCTGAGTTCCTGCAAAACAGGGCTAAGATCGATGTCTTTCCCTAGTAATTAGCACCTCCCACAGTACACTAAAACACTGGCTAGGCACACATTTAACATTTGATCGCCCCGGATGTTTATACCCCTTCCCAGCCTGTGTCATTAGTACAGTGACAATGCATATTTTTAGCACTGATCACTGTATTGGTGTCACTGGTTCCCAAAAAGTGTCAATTAGTGACTGACTTTCCGCGCAATATGGCAGTTCCGCTATAAGTCGCTAATCACCACCGCCTTTATTTGTATAAATAAATATTATATAATATATATATATATATATAATATATATATATAATATATATATATATATCCCATAGTTTGTAGACACTATAACTTTTGCACAAACCAATCAATATACACTTATAGGATTTTACCAAAAATATGAAGCAGAATACATACTGGTCTAAATTGATTAATAAATTCAATTTTTTTTATTGCATGTGTTTTATGGCATAAAGTACAAAAATATTTGTTTGTTATTTTTCCAAATTTTTGGTCTTTTTTCATTTATAGCGCAAAAAAAATTTAACCCGCAGAGGTCATCAAATACCACCAAAAGAAAGCTCTATTTTTGGAGATAAAAATAATATAAATTGTATTTGGGTACAGCGTTGCATGACTACATAATTGTCAGTTAAAGTAACAAGGTCAAGTGGTTAAGAGAAGCTTCTATTGGTTACCATCAAGTGTTTTTGTAAATTCATCAATCTTCCTTATGCTGCTTTACTAATTAAGCAGTACAACACATTTTTACATTTATACTGTATTTTTTATATACAGTCATCCAACACTTTTACAGGGGCTTGAAGCCCCACCCCTCCTGCCACACTCACAGTGGTTCCTAGGGCACTTACGTTCCACTTGAGACCCTAGGACCATAATAAGGACCAGGACAGCTTCCCACAGAGAAGATGGAGGGATTTTGTTCCCCCCATCTCCTCTGTGATAAATGCTGTTGTAGCAGGGGGAAGCAGCTGATGAGACACAATCTGTGTTTGAAGAGTTCCTGCCACTGTATAGTGCTATTATAAGGGGACTTGTTCTTCTCTTGTGATAGCAATAACGTTAATGCAGTATTAAACATAAAGGGGCAGATCCACAAAGATCGCCATACTTAACATGGAAGGTCTAACTATACGCCACGAAATACCAGCTTTAACTATACGCTGGAAAAAGCCGACTAGAGACGACGAAAGGTATGCGCCGTCCGCTCGTACGTTCGTGTTTTGTCGGAAATAGCTCATTTGCATGCTCGACGCGGAAAACGACGTGAACGCCACCCAGCGGACGCCGAGAATTGCATCTTAGATCCGAAGGCGTACGAAGACGTAAGCTGTCGGATCTAACCCAGATGCCGTCGTATCTTGTTTTGAGGATTCAAAACACGATACAAACGTGGGTAATTTGAAAGTGGATCTGCCCAGGAGGTTTATTATATTGCAGCTTACTAATTCTTAGATGTGAGGGCTGCATTCACTTCCTTTTTTAAGGCTTTATTTCCTTATTGTCACCTGGGTGATCTGGCCAGTAAGTCTGTAAATGCGTAGGTGTGAATAGGCCCCTATAACGCTGGGTTCAATTGAAAATGATTGCTTCCAAATCTTTCCATCTTGGTCTTCACATTGCTTGATGTAGAGAAAAAAGTGTTATGCCCTGTACACACGATCGGACCTTTGTCGGACCAAATTCACATCGGCATTCCGACGGAATTCCATCGGAGTAAATAGAACATGTTCTCTATGTAAACGGATGGAATTACTCCCGATGGGGCATAACACATGGTCGACTTTTTCTATCGGAAATTGTGTGTACGGGGCTTTACTCATTCTTTCACATGCTTTTTCTGTCTTTGACATTTGACTCTCTAGTGGTCTTGACAACTTCAGGACCATCATGTTACATTCCTTTCCCATCTAGGCATTTTTTTAGTTCCAGTACTGGTATGGTTTGACTGACAACAAAACAACAACATTGTACCCAAATAAATATATTTTGTTTTAAAACAAATAGAGCTTTCTTATGGTGGCAGTTAATAACCACTAGGGGTTTTATTTTCTACTATAAAGGAAATAAGACTGGCCAATTTTGAAAATAACCTGTTTCCCTAACTTTTTTGTAAAAATTATATCACATGAAAATGACAGGACAGTACAAACACCCCCAAAATGACCCTTCTTTGTAAAGTATTTTTTTGCCTTATTGTTTGGAGTGAAAAAAACTGCTGGTATTGAGGTGTTTTACAATATAAATTAAGATGCACATAGAATGTGTTAACAAAAATGTATTGAAAGTGAAAAAACAATTCCACCATCCATGGTGGTCAATGGCACTATAAAAGAAAAATCCCCCAAATTCCACAATCATTGTTGGTCAGCAGCATTTTAAAACCCCCAGCCCATCTCTGGTAGTTGCTGGCACTTTAAATCCCCACAAAACAGTCCAGCAACACTTTAAATTCGTTTTTTGAATTTTTTTTTCTAAAAAATCTTCTGTTTCCTATTATGCTCACAGTACAGGGAGTGAACTCTTTCATATTGCACACAAATGGCAAACTAAAATACAAAAGTTTTGGGCGTAGATATACTTTTAAAGGGGTTGTAAAGGAAAAATGTATTTTTCATAATAAGCATGCTTTACCTGCAGACATTCCTCTTTTTCACTTCCTCATTGTTCGTTTTTGCTCAGAAGTTGCTCTATTTCTTCTCTGTTCTGTTCACTTTCCTGCGTGTCTGATTGTTACTCACTACCGTAAAAGGAGGCTTTACTGCGGAGGTCAGTAACGTGCTCACCCCCTCCTGGGAACGACATCTGTGCGGCAGGACTCTCTCTACGTGTTAGAGACTTCAAGGAGGTGTCAAATTACTGGGCGTGCCGCAATGCATACTGGGGAAATGTAGTTCTTACATGAATGAGCGCCGCAAACCAGGAAGTGAATGAGAGAACAGAAACTAGAAGGCTGGAGGTGATATAGATGAAGGAATTTAATAGGTATTTACTCGTTTTTTAACAGAATCATTACACTATTCTTTCTGTCTACCTTGCAGACATTAATTTTAGGTAAAAAAAAAATCCCTTTACAACTCCTTTAAGATTACGGAAACATGTATCATATATTTATATATATATACTGTATATACAATATACTGTACTTATAACTTTCATGCCTTAATGCAATGCCTTCATTTATCTTATGTATCTGGTCTGGAGTAGCGGAAAAATTAAGAGCCACAAATGCTCTTTACCACTGGTATAATTTTCGCAAATTACGTAAATTCTATTTAACATTTTGATTGTTTCAATAAACAATAAGACAGTTCCATCTGCTTTTCTAAAAATTATTAAAACAAATGTTTCCCTTCTTTATTGAGTATATGTAAGGATTCCACTGTAGCTTTAGTAGACCACGTGACTTCTGCGGGGCCCAGCAGGTCAGGGGGCCCAGTGTGATCAGTCTGCACAATTATATTTTGAGACAATAATAGCATTGGTCATATATACTTTAACCGCTTGACCAATTTTCAGCTTTCGGTGCTCTCACATTTTGAATGACAATTTACTCATACAACACTGTACCCATATGAAATTTTGGTCATTTTTTTCAGACAAATAGAGCTTTCTTTTGGTGATATTTAATCACCTGTTAGATTTTTAAAAAAAAATGCGCTATAAAAGAAAATTCTGTAAAACAAGACATTTTTCTTTGTTTCTGTTAAACAATTTTGCAAATAAGTAGTTTTTCTTCATAAATTTTGGTAAAAATTTATACTGCTACATAATCTTTGGTAAAAATAAGTACAAATTGGTGTATATTATTTGGTCTTTGTGAAAGTTATAGAGTCCACAGGCTATAGTGCCAATATCTGAAAATTGATTACACCTAAAATACTGACGGCCTATCTCATTTCTTGAGACCCTAACAAGCCAGAAAAGTACAAATACCCGCCCAAATGACCCCTTTTTGGAAATAAGACATTCCCAAGGTATTTAGAAAGAGGCATGGTGAGTTTTTTTAAATTGTAATTTTTTCCACAATTCTTTGCAAAATCAAGATTTGTTTTTTCCTTTCTTTTTCTCACAAAATTGTCATATTAGTAAGTTATTTCTCTCACACAGTACATGCATACCACAAATTACACCCCAAAACACATTCTGCTATTCCTCCCGAGTATGGCGATACCACATGTGTGAGACTTTTACACAGCGTGGCCACATACAGAGGCCCAACATGCAGGGAGCACATTCAGGCGTTCTGGAGCACCCAGACCACTTCTGACATTTCTCTCCTACATGTAAAAATCATCATTTATTTGCTAGAAAATTACATAGAAACCCAAATCATTATGGCCGGGATTCAGAAAGGACTTACGACGGCGTATCTCTAGATACGCCGTCGTAAGTCCAAATGTGCGCCGTCGTATCTTTCCGCGTATTCTGGAACTCAGATATACCTGAATTTGGCAAAGATACGACCGTCGTATCTTGGGTGCATATTTACGCTGGCCGCAAGGGGCACTTCCGTAGATTTACGTGTCAAATATGCAAATGACCTAGATACGCCGATTTACGAATGTACTTGCGCCCGTCGCATTAAGCTACGCCGTTTACGTAAGGCGTACGTCCGGCATAAGTTTACCCCTCATAAAGCAGGGGTAAGTCATGTTAAGGTATTGACGTCGGAAACGTCGGAACAGCGTCGTATTTTACGTCGTTTGCGTAAGTCGTACGTGAATGGGGCTGGGCGTAGGTTACGTTCAGGTCGAAAGCATTGAGCCAACATATCTTAGGGAGTATTTGCGACGTGATTCTGAGCATGCGCGCGCATGCGCCATTCAATCGGCCATGCATTTACATGGGGTCACGATTAATTTTAATACAACACGCCCCACTACCAGCCTACTTTGAATACGCGGGCTTACGCTGGCCATTTTACGTTACGCCGGCGTAAGAAAGGGAGCAAGTGCTTTGTGAATACAGTACGAGCCACTCTAGGTTACGTCGGTGTAGCGCATATCAGATGCGCTACGCCGCTCTAAAGAAACGCCAATCTTTCTGAATCCCGGCCTATATATATATATATATACAATGACGGTCGTTGCAACTTTTTATTTCGCACGGTATCTGTGCAGCAATTTTTTAACGCGTTTTTTTGGGGAAAAAAAATGTTTTGTGCTATAAAAAAAAAACAGTAAAGT
Organism: Rana temporaria; assembly: GCF_905171775.1. Lineage (NCBI taxonomy): Eukaryota > Metazoa > Chordata > Amphibia > Anura > Ranidae > Rana > Rana temporaria. The sequence goes on from NC_053489.1 coordinate 451,495,176, forward strand.
TAGCTCAATGATTTTGCATAATGTGAAAGATGAAGTTAAGCCGAGTAAATAGATACCTAACATGTCACCCTTCAAAATTGCACACGCTCGTGGAATTGGGCCAAACTTTGCTACTTAAAAATCCCCATAGGCGATGCTTTAAATTTTACTGGTTACATGTTTTGAGTTACAGAGGAGGTCTAGGGCCAAAATTATTGCTCTCGCTCTAACGTTCGCAGCGATACCTCACATGTGTGGTTTGAACACCATTTTCATATGTGGGCGGGACCCCGTGTCGTAACGCGTAGGGATTGGACGGACGTACACCTGGAGTGACGTAAGCCGGCGCTGTGGACGCCGCTCGTTTTTTTATCTTTGCTGCACAGTTTTAGTTTTTTTAATGTAAGCGCAGGTTTTTCTACATTAAAATTATCACCTGAGCCTACGGTACCTTACTATTGGAGTACCTCCTCTTTTGTTCTCTCTCCTATTCATTTGGGTCTGAGCACTGCTGGATCTGTTAAGGAAAGGTTTACCAGTCCACAGGAAGGAGCTGCTGGGACTATCCATAGAAGGCTGCCAGTGTGGTGTACATTTGATGCCCTTTTACTATTGGCCTGGAGGTAAGAGTCCTGTGAGCCCATTAAGGGATACGTTTATCATCAGTCAAGTATTAAGCAGTCACTGAGCGGATATTCAGCCTATTCAGCGTTCCCATTCTGACAGCATCATCTATGTCATTCATTTTGGGACTTATTTTTGCACTTTTTTGCACATTTTTTTCACTTTATTATTATTGATATTTGCAGACAGCTGGGATACATGATGTGCCTGTGAAATCCCCCCCCCCCCCCCATCCTGTGAGTCCAATCTTTTTTCTTGATTTTACACCCAGGGATGTATTTAGGTTTTGTGCTGCCCTAGGCCTGACTAAACGCATGCACCCCCTAATTTAAATATGACCCACCCCTTCTTGTCAAGGACACTAGTTCTGATGGCCGGGGGGGGGGGGGCAATGGTTTGCCTTAATTTGCATAGATTTCCTCTCACTTCCTGTTTGGCTATGGGACAGGAAGTGAAGGGAAATCTCTGCAGTGGGACAGGGCTGGTAAAAAATTTGAAGTGACGCCCCCCCCCCCACCCCCACAGTTACAGAATGCCAACCGCCCACATACTGGAAGCAGTGCGTCCGATTTATGGGGGTGCTAAACTAATTTGCCTAACAGTGTAGCGCAAGCCTGGGCCTTGTTGTCCTAGGCCAGGATACAGCATTGTTTACACCCTAATAATAAATAAGATACACTTAGATGGCCGTGCCTTCTCCTTCTTATCTCATGAATGCTAACTGTCACAATTGCTTATAATCTTAACAGAACTGTCAAGCCAATCAAATGGATGGTGTCATAACTGATCCCATGTGCAGCATAACAACTACAAATCAGACCGATTTCTTGGCTGTGAAGAAGAAGGTTTAGTTTCACTTTAAGATGGATATTGAAAAGCCAAGAGCCCTATTTATTTCTATAGGGATTTATCACATATAGGTTCACTCCTAGTCCTAAGTACAATGTTGGTTATAGAAAATATTATTGCAAATGTTAAATGTAAATGTTTCTGTATTGAACAAAGTCATGTGTAAGTTCTTATTTAATAAAATGTCATGTAAACTTTTCTATGCCAACTAAATATTTCAATCTAGAAAACTAAGAATATTTATTTATTGTGTTAATTTTTATGGCTTTACAGAGCGAATAGAGCTATTTACTTTAGTTTTCTCCAGAAGGACCGAAAACTGCAATGATCCTGCCACAGATATACAATATGCTATACAGTTTTGTAAATCTAGAGAAAATAAATTAGAACAAAAACTGAGTTGTTACCATTAGTTTCTAATATTTCCATTAAATTAAATGAATAAAAAAAAGACTGCACCAGAAAGTCAAAAAAAAAGAGACAAACATGGAGAGAGCCTGAAGTATGGAGAGAGAATTTAGCTACTGCTTGAGGTGCTCTCATTTTGGCAGGGAGCTGCGGTCTGACCCTCTCAGAATGAATTCTTGCTGCACCACCCTAAGGATATGTAGCTCACCCTTGTATGGGAGGCTGTTTTGCCCAAGGTTCTTTCCCAAGCTAGAGTATCTGCAGCCAGCCACACAGTCTTAAGCCGCGTACACACGACCATTTTTAATGTCCTAGAAAAAACTATTAGCCAGATTCACGTATGGCGGCTTAAAGTTATGCGGGCGTAGCGTATGTAATTTACGTTACACCGCCACAAGTTAGAGAGGCAAGTGCTGTATTCACAAAGCACTTGCGTCCTAAGTTACGGCGGCGTAGCGTAAATGTGCCGGCATAAGCGCGCTTAATTCAAATTGTGAAGAGGTGGGCGTGTTTTATGTAAATAAAGCATGACCCCACGTAAATGACGTTTTGAACGAACGGCGCATGCGCCGTCCGTGGACGTATCCCAGTGCGCATGCTCCAAATTACGCCGCAAAGACTCATTGGTTTCGACGTGACCGTAAATTACTCCCAGCCACATTCACAGACGACTAAGGCCGCGTACACACGGTCGGACAAAACCGATGAGAATGGATCGAGGTTCAGTTTCATCGGTCCAAACCGACCGTGTGTATAGCCCATCGGTCTGTTGTCCTTCGGTCCAAAATTTTAAAACATGCTTTAAAAATCGAACCAATGGCCCGCTGCCCGATCGGTCCAAACCGATGGTTAGTACAGAAAGCATCGGTTCAAAACCCGTGCATGCTCAGAATCAAGTTGACGTATGCTTGGAAGCATTGAACTTTGTTTTATTCAGCACGTCGTGTGTTTGACGTCACCGCGTTCTGACCCGATCGGTTTTTGGAACGATGGTGTGTATGCACATCAGACCATCAGGCCACTTCAGCGGTGAACCGATGGAAATGGCCGTCGGACCATTCTCATCGGTTTGGAACGACCGTGTGTACGCGGCAAACGACGTAAAAATTGAAAAATTTGACGCGGTTCCGACGTCCATACTTAACATTGGCTGCGCCATCTTTTTGGTGGTTTATCTTTACGGCTGAAAACGCCTTACGTAAACGGCGTATCTTTACTGCGACGGCCGTGCGTACGTTCGTGAATAGGCATATCTCGCTGATTTACATATTCTAGACGGAAATCAGCGTACACGCCCCTAGCGGCCAGCGTAAATAGACAGCTAAGATACGACGGCGTAGGAAGACTTATGCCGCTCGTATCTTAGCAACATTTAAGCGTATCTAAGTTTGAGAATACGCTTAAATATACGACGGCGCAGATTCGGAGTTACGACGGCGTATCTACTGATTTTTTTTGTTGTGCCTTAGATTTGCTCAGGTGATGAGCGTTTTTTGTTTGGTTTTGCTCAGGTCATGAGTTTTTTTTTCTTAATTACTGCACATGGTGAGGCATGTAGACTTTAGTCTGGTGTGTGAATGTGGGGGTGACACTCCTGACAGTAAGGTTTGTCACCCTGGGTCGTCGGGGAGAAGTTTTCCCCACGACCGTGTGAATGTGGTATGAATGAACAGCGACATAATTGGGGCCTTGGCGTGGCTTTGCTGCTCCCAAGTCCTGCATGGTGGACTTGGGCTAATCCAATGTGATGTGGATGTGGTGTGTGTGAGCTAGGGACCACAGTGGTGTGCATGCGTGCATTCTCCTTGTGCCATGATGAATGTGTGTGTTTAACGTGCAAAGATGCGTTCCACGAGGCAATTCCTGACTGCTGTTCCTTCAGCAGATGGGGTAGTCTCGGGCAGGGTGGGGAATGTCTGGTTCGGGGGTCAGGTCATCACATATGTCAATCTCCAGGCCCTTTCTCATGGCGTATTTGTGTAGCATGCAACATGCACCGATGATCTGGCACACAAATGTAGCACTGGTATTTTTGTCATGTAATGCTAAAGATTGCATACCACTAGAGGGAGCCAAATGCCAATGTGAGAGAGATATATTAACTTACACAGGCAGAGCAGAAAATGTTTATTGACTGTGAAGATACTCACTTACCCATAATGCTCACTCACATGAACACTAAATGGCTGAACTGCATGGTGGGTGGGTAATAAAAGGCAGAGTGCAGCCATTTTCTGTCTCTTCTGGATGCATGGTCTGCCTGCAAGGATCTGTGAAGGAGTGTTCAGAAGAGGGCCTACATCGTGCAGAGCAGAACAACATCCATTGACTCTGCCTTACCACAGTGTGCTGGAGAGGCAGTGTGATCGGGTCTGAGGACCCAGGACCCTTGAAGGAGCAAAGTGGATGTCCGGTTTGCTTGCGGAGCGGAGCTGTGTGACAGTGCTGACTGGCAGCAGGACTGAGACAGCCGGAGTGGAGGTTCACAACTTTCCAGACCTGGAGTGGTGAGAGGGCTGTCGCCCAGAAGTTATTTAACACCCGTAACACACTTAGACTCATTTCACAGTGTTGCTGGGACCTGTAGTCCTACGGGGAGGTCTCATTCAAATAGACTGAGTTCAATCAGGTTTAAAATCCTATGCTTCATTGAGGGCTGACTGATGATTAAGTTATACCTACACCAAAGGCATCTACAAGTGTGTTGTATAGCAGGAATTGTTATCACTCTTCAGTTATGTTACTTCATTACTTGTTAAACCATTGGATTACAAACACTGCAGTATAATCGCTAGCCGAAGACAAAGAAGACCAGAGACTACACTTCTCATTGGGAGGGTTTGTGCTGTGGATACAGTAAGACAAAAGGCTGCCTTATACCTCAGGGGAAGCTCTTGAGAAACTGTATTGTGCTGTGTTGATATCCTTGCATTGGTATGTTTGGTGCGGCCGTACTGGAAGTGGGAAGGTGACCAGTGTCAAGGCATTGTCACTCTGAGCACTAGTCCCACTTGGAGACGCGCCACAGTAGAGGCTCAAGGGACCTTTAAGTGTTAATAATTTGTGTACACTCATTGCACTATTATAGTAAGTTGTATGTTGATGCAGTTATTATAACTACTGTCTTTATACTAGTTCCAGTAAACTTACATTTTGGTTGATCACAATTGGTGTGAGGCTTGTTCATTATTCTAACAGGTGGAACAACGGATGCCCAGATAGCGATAAAGGTACACTATATACACACTGTTATGTGGGGTTGTTCCGTTTAGTGAAGGTTTCACATCCACACTGTTACACAGCTGTGTCAAGCGGGTTGAGACAAATTATTTGGGGTAGAAAAGCAGAGTACAGGCCCAATCAATTACCAGCAGCTCCTTCGGGGGTAAGTGCTACACAAAGTTTGGGGAATACAGGGTACCCCGGAACTTATCAAGGCATCGGAAACGGGACTTCAGGAGGCCAAATGTGCGTTCCACCACTGCACGTGTACGTATGTGTGCAGCATTGTAGTTTATCTCTCCTCTGGTTTGGGGATTCCGGAATGGAGTCATGAGATGGGGTCCAAGTGCATATGCAGAGTCACCTGGAAGGGAAAAGACAGGAGGATGTTAGTCGTGCATGTGCCCCTCGTGATGTCTGCATCATGGGGTCGGACAGTCATGCCTGACTCCCATGTCACTCACCAACCAGCCAGCTTTCCCTGTACACGTTCTGTTCGAATTCTGTTGGGATGTTGCTTTGACGGTATATGTAGCTGTCGTGGCTGGACCCTGGGTGTTTGGCACGGACGTGCCATATGAGGCATTGGGCATCGGCTATCACCTGTACGTTGATGGAATGCCAATGCTTACAATTGCGGTATATGTGCTCTGTGGCACGGGGGGGGGGGTGTAGTGCCACATGGGTGCAATCAATGGCCCCCACGGTGCAGGAATCCTGCAATTCTGACAAAATCACCACTTGCCTTCTGCCACAGATGCTCATGGGTGGGTCGGATGATGTGGTGGGACATGCGTGTGAGGATTGCGGGGACAACCTGGTGCACACATCTGCTCATGGTGGTTTGTGACATCCCAGCCACTACTCCACTTGTACGCTGGAATGATCCGCTGGCGAGGAAATGGAGTGTTGCCAGTACCTTGACCAGTGGCTGCACTGCATGTGAGCGGTGTGTTGGGCTGGTGATGTCATCATTCAGGGTTGTGGCTATTTCCAGGATGGCAGCAGTGTTGAATCTGAAGATGCGATACACCTCCGAATCCCCCATGCCAAAGACGTTCATGAGCGTTCGGTAGATCCTCTCCCGTGCCCTCCTCCTTCTACGCGCCTCTGAACACACTAGTAGTGCTATGACCATGCCTGCCCCTGGCATGTTGGCATACGGATGTGTTGTCCTGCAAGTGTGGTTGCTCAGCTCGTCCGTAACGGTGCTGTTGAAGCTGCTCTCCAGCTGACCTGCACTTGTCTGGTGCAAAGTTACCCCTGCTTTATGAGGGGTAACTTTAGACTGGACGTACAGCTTACGCCTGCGTCGGGCGCACGTATGTTCGGGAATCGGCGTATCTCCCTCATTTGCATATTTGAATACAAAATCAATGGGAGCGCCAGATGCGTCCAGCGTAAATATGCGCCCACGCTATGCTAACGCAGAAAAGTTACGTCGGTCGGAAGAAGCCTATTTTCAGGCGTATCTGGTTCTGTGGGTACGGCGCATAGATACGCCCGCGTATATATACACTTCTCGAGATACGCCGGCGTAACTTCTTTGAGAATCTGGGCCTATATGTTTTTTTCTACGTGATTCTTGTCAAGCCTGCCTTGCATACACACGATCATGAAAATAAAATGCCCGAGCAAAGCGCAGTGATGTACAACACGTACAACGGCACTATAAAGGGGAAGTTCCATTTGGATGGCGCCACCCTTTGGGCTGCTTTTGCTGATTTTGTGTTAGTAAAAGTTTGGTGAGAGACAATACGCGCTTTTCTGTCTTCGTGCTTTTCAGTCTGTTTCAGCGTGACGAATGTGCGATCTCCATTACGAACGCTCGTTTTACCAGAACGAGTGCCCCCGTCTCATAACTTGCTCCTGAGCATGCGCGTTTTTTCCCGTCGTTAAAGCCTACACACGACCGCTTTTCACGACGTGAAAAATGACAACGTGAAAAACTATGAAAAAAGTTAGAGCATGTTCTAAATTTTTAATGCCCATTTTTCACGTCGAGAAAAATACTCTGGAGCCTACACACGATCGTTTTTAACCACTTCATTACTGGGCACTTAAACCCCCTTCGTGCTCAGACCAATTTTCAGCTTGCAGCGCTGACGCATTTTGAATGACAATTGCGCGGTCATACAACACTATACCCAAATTATATTTTTATCATTTTTTTCCCACAAAGAGAGCTTTCTTTTGGTGGTATTTGATCATCTCTGCGATTTTTATTTTTTGCGCTATAAAAATTTTGAAAAAAAAACCAATATTTTTTACTTTTTGTTATAATAATATCCCAATTAAAAAAAAAAAATGTCCTCGGTTTAGGCCGATATGTATTCTTCTACATATTTTTGTTAAAAAAAAATCGCAATAAGCGTATATTATAAATATAGGGAAGTGATGAGCACAAATAAATTAGATAAAATATACTAAACTAATTAGAGAGTGATAAAATGCCGTATAAATAAATATATATAAATAATAAATAAAAATATATATATATATATATATATAGTGATAAAGTGCTGAATAATCAAGAATAAATGCCAGCGAATCAAAATAATGACAATAAAACAAAAAATAGGACCAATTCAATAAATGCTGTAGCACAAACTAAAATGTGCTGAATAGGCAATCCTGCCTATTATGTGCCAATGTGCACAGTGCTAATAAAGTGCTGATGTAACAATAGAGTTCAAGTACTAGTGAATGAGAGATGATGCTTTATATATCCAATGCCATATAAGCAAGAAACAATTCATTAAGGTAAAGTTCAGAAACTGGTGTATTTCATATGCTCAAAGTAATTCCTATAATGGAAAATCTTCTTTCTTCCTGATACTGGGCTCACAGAGCGCTTACCTTAGCCCCTCAGGGCAGTAGCTCAGAGCAGCGTAAAGTTGTCCTCTCCCGAACAGCATGTCAGCTTGTGTGGGCATCTGTTGTGAACCAGGCTGGTCTTCAGAAAGATGGATGCCTCCAAACAAATTCCCAGCGTCCACAGGTCCAATCCAGGAAAGAAAGTAAAGATTCCAAGATCGTGAAGTACGTTTAGCCAAAAATGTTTATTTAAAAGGCTTACATGCAGCAGAAAAACGATTTAAAATAGCAATCCAAGTATCTGGTGTAGCTATAGCACGGACGGACGTCACTTCCGGTCACATGGGTGCCTAATTCCTTACTTGTACTCAGAGTCTCAGGTAATCGTGCTAGGGAAAGGTCTGAGAGGAAACAGGGAAACTGACCTGAGGTGGGAAAGTGACGTAAGGTGGGAAAGTGACCTGAGGTGTGCCAGGGTCAAGTGGTCAGTATGCTACGAATGGCAGCTGAAACTGCACCTGTACAGAAATTCCGGCCCGGAGTGAACATTAAGATGCTACCCTAGTTAGGCAGCATGGAATGGCTACGTGTCATGCCCTATGCTAGCAGAGAAGGGAGTACTAGGGGAAAAGGAAAGTGGCCTATCTCTGAGTACATCCGCAAAAGTCAGAACCAGAACACCGACGCCCCGAAGGAGGAAGGAGGGCGGGTTTAAATACCTCCTGACTCCTCCTACAAACACAGGCTGACCTGCGGTCAGCCTTTCACATATATCGTCACGTGGCTTCATCAGAGGAGTATCACAGCACTTTATCACTATATATATATATTTTTTTTATTTATTATTTATATATATTTATTTATATGGCATTTTATCACTCTCTAATTAGTTTAGTATATTTTATCTAATTTATTTGCGCTCATCACTTCCCTATATTTATTTCTTACACAGTGAGTTGTCTCCACTTTAGATTGAGCTGCATTTACTTGTTCACACTTATTAGTTTATTCATCTAATTTACTTTGACCAGCGCATAAATAAGCGTATATTGATTGGTTTGCGCAAAAGTTATAGCGCCTACAAAATAGGGGATAGATTTATGATTTTTACTAGTAATGGCGGCGATCTGCGATTTTTTTGTCAGACCTGCGATATTGCGGCGGACGTATCGGACACTTTTGACCAAATTTTGGGACCATTCACATTTATACAGCGATCAGTGCTATAAAAATGCACTATTTACTGTATAAATGTGATTGGCAGTGAAGGGGTTAACACTAGGGGGTGAGGAAGGGGTTAAATGTGTATCCTAGGTGTGTTCTAACTGTGTGGGGGGAGGGGACTGACTGGGGGAGGTGACCGATGCTGTGTCCCTATGTACAAGGGACACAGATCGGTCTCCTCTCTCCCTGACAGGACGTGGAGCTCTGTGGAGCTCTGTGTTTACACACACAGATCCACGTCTCTGCTGTCACCGCTGATCACGGGTACCTGACGGACATCGCGGCCGCCAGGCACACGCATCGGCTTCCCACGTTGTTTCCCCACTGCGTGCACCCAGCGTGCGCACGATGAATGTCAACAAGAGGATGTCCAAAGACGTCCACTCGGCACTTGAGAGCCGCGCTGTGGACGTCTTTCGTCCATAGTGCGGATCCCAAGTGGTTAATGACCATTTAAAAAATGTACGCGCCATTAGTCACTCTTCTGGCTCAGTAAATTGTCTATTGGTATCTTTTTTATGCTTTATTATAACTTGAACTTGGCTGGGATGTAGGGTAACTGGGATACTCCAGTAACGTTATGTAGAAACTTAAGGACACTTGTCTCCTTCTCAAAGCTTCCTAGCGCAGTCCTTGCAGCAGCAAATGATTGATTAAGCTACATAGGGACATCATAAGGAATGTTAATTTTTAAACAGTGGATGACACTGATGCAAGAGGGACACTAGCAGCACACAGTCACTGGGATTCCACACACCATCTGTATTTACAAATGTTTTTGGATATTTGGATGTCTCCTACCAATATCAGCCAGACATTTCTCCCATAAACATGCCAGGTCAGATCACCAAAAGAAAAACCCTTTAATCAGCTTCAGCAAAGTTCTATAGAATAGGCACCCCAGCTTGCACAGCTGGGACCTCGATGAGAAAATAAACAAACACAGCTGGACTCCCTTAATATTCATACCAGACCCAAAGGGTAAAAAAAAAGGTAAAAAAAATATTAATAAAAATGCCATAAAACGATCCACTATTTTGTAGACGCTATAATGTTGATACATATGTATGATACGCTCATATGCATAATTACTAAACCGCATGTTTTTTTTTCCGATCCACTGTACCTTAGTAATCCTTTGTTACTGGCCGCTTCCTGTATATGGATTCATCGGGTAGTGTGCGGGTATTCCGTCACTTCCTCGATGCCGCAATGTCTCCTGGGAGCTTCTGTCATTGTTACCAGGAGACATTGCAGAGGTCTGTTCTTTCTAAATCCCATGATAACTCGCGGCAGACCTCCGCAATATCTCCTGGGAAGAATGACAAAAGCTCCCAGGAGACATTGCGGCATCGAGGAAGTGACGAAATACCCGCACACTATCCGATTAATCCATATACAGGAATCGGCCAGTAACATAAAGCAGGGCTCAAAATTTCAAGTCCTGAGCTACTAGCCAGGCCTCAAGAGTTACTCGCCACCAGTTGCCCCACCTAATTCATACACTGCCCTGCGCCTAATTGCACCCGTAAACACGCCCTCGTAGATTATCTCATGGAATGACAATGTTTTATGCAGAATCAAGTTACAAAATTAAATATTACCAACAACAACTTTAACAAAATGGGACAGGGCACTGGGGGCAGACCAGAGGGACAGGGCACTGGGGGCAGACCAGAGGGACAGGGCACTGGGGGCAGACCAGAGGGACAGGGCACTAGAACTGGGTCTCTTCCCCATTCTCTTGCTGTCTCCTCTGCAACTCCCATCCATCCTCTATCTCTCTCATTCATCTCATCATCAGGAGCCTGTGTGTGCATCTCAACGCTTGCATGTCCCCACTTCCCCCTTTTATTCAGGCTGGCAGAGAGGAGAGGAGCTGCAGCACAGGGGGGGGGGGGGGGGGAAGTACAATCCATCGCTGAGATCCACACAACTGCACAGCCATTGACACCATAGCACAGCGCACAGCACACATTGAGACCAGTCTGTTCACAGTGCTCAGGCTAAACTGTTGGACACTTACATAGAGCACAAGGAGAAGAAAACTGCACAAACTAGAAGGCTGCCGCTCTCATGTCAGGGCAACTTTCAGTGAGCGCTGCACCGGAGTGGTAATTTTTGCAATCCTCCACCTCACTCATTACTTTCTGCTCTCCAGCTACATTGGTCGGGGCCCGGGAGAGGGGGGCAGGCTCAGAGAGGTCATACTGTTGGGTCCCATGGCTTAATGAGAATTGTAAGGAGAGCACCTGTGTACTGCTCTGCCTGTGCGCGGCTCACCAGACTACTTTTCCCGAGCATGCACCTTTCCTCTTCGGCCGCCAATCTCATCGGGACTCTAAGTGTAGGCACAGATTGGAGGGAGATTGGTCATGCAGCCCTGTCATCACTCGCCCCCAGCTTAAATCCACTCGCCAAATGCTAGTAGGCGAGTGGAAATTTTGAGGGCTGACATAAAGGATTACTAAGGTTCGCCAGCCCCTGACAGTGACTCGAGCTGGGCATCACCGCTTAGTGAAGGATTGGATCGGCTGCTCTAGTCCTGCAAAGGGAACTGCGTTCCTGCTGTGAAAAAAGTGCAGGGACGCTGTTCCCACGCGTTCACGCAGGACTTGAGCCCTGATTAGGACCCCATACCCTTTGTATGACCAATTCCTTACAAAAAAGCCTTCAAAATAGTCACGTTTGATTTTTCCAGTTTGGGTCACATAGACTTTAATGGGGTTTGTCATTCAGTTCCAAACTTTTGCAATGTTTAAAAGTTCTGCCACAAATCGAAGCAGGGGTATTTTGGCCCATGTCTAATTGCTAATTGCACTTTTTTTGTCGCGTAATTACTGAAAATTACACTTAAAATCGTATGGTAGACCAACTAAAATTTCAGCCACAACTACCAGGAAAATTGTTCGGGATGCAAAGAAAAACCCACAAATAACTTCAGGTGAAATACAGGACTCTCTGAAAACATGTGGTGTGGTTGTTTCAAGATGCACAATAAGTGGGTACTTGAAAAAAGATGGGCTGCATGGTCGAGTCGCCAGAAGAAAGCCATTAATATGCAAATGACACAAAGTAACAAAGTAATGCTTACATTACACCAAACATCACAGAGAAAAGCCTTAAACCTTCTGGCACAGTCATTTGGAGTGATGAGACAAAAATGTTGCTTTTTGGCCACAACCATAAACACTTCATTAGGAGAGGAGTCAACAAGGCCTATGATGAAAGGTACACCATTCCTACTGTGAAACACGGAGGTGGATTGCTGATGTTTTGGGGATGTGTGAGCTACAAAGGCACAGGAAATTTGGTCAAAATTGATGGCAAGATGTATGATCCAAAACACAAGGCCAAGTCGACCTGTCATTGGCTACAGCAAAATAAAGTGAAGGTTCTGGAGTGGCCATCTCCTGACCTCAATATCATTGAGCCACTCTGGGGAGATCTCAAATGTGCAGTTCATGCAAGGCAGCCCACAAATTTACAGGAACTGGAGGCTTTTTGCCAAGAGCAATGGGCAGCTTTACCATCTGAGAAGATAAAGAGCCTCATCCACAAATACCACAAAAGACTTCAAGCTGTCATTGATGTTAAAGGGGGCAATACACAATATTAAGAACTGGGGTATGTTAACTTTTGATCAGGGTCATTTGGGTAGTTTCTGTTCTCATTATGATTTAAAAGAGTAAACACAGTTGACTGATAAAAAAATAGCTTCAGCCAAACACTAATCACAAGTTTTTGTGTTATCATTCATATTCCCTGAAAAATGGCCAAGAATTCTGCCAGGTTATGTAAACTTATGAGCACAACTGTATGTATTGTAAGGGGTTAGCTCCGTAGCGGGGGGGTGTGACCCCCTGGATGGGTTCACTACACACTGAACAATACAGAGAAACAGCCGAAGACGGTTGAAAACAAAGAATTTGGTTTATTCTTCCATCTTGCTGGAAACAAGTGCAAGCATCCAAACAGCATAAACAAAATCAAACATAAAATAAACCCTGGCCACTTGGGGCGTGTACCTTCACCACACAGGAACCTATCTATGGAGTCTGGCACAGCCTACTGCTGAGCAGACACTGCTGGTCATACAGCAGAAAAACAAATAGTCTTTTTGATTTTTATCACACAGAAAAATCAACAGCACCTCACCTCTTCAGAAGTATTTCTGTTCACTGCTCTCCTTCACTCAAAAAGCCTCAGGATGCAGCAATCAGTAGTAATCCTCTGGATTACTTATAGAGGCCTTAATTGCCTCATTCTGAACAGCTGAATTTAACGCCCTTAAATCTTTCTGGCTGCTTCTGCAGCCGACACCTGATAATAACTGGTATATTGTCTAAACAAGGCAGAAATGTATCTCCCGTCTGTGACAACACCCACAGATTTACCTGACTTCCTGTCACAGTATATATATATATATATATATATATATATATATATATACAGTATCTCATAAAAGTGAGTACACCCCTCACATTTCTGTAAATATTGTATTATATCTTTTCATCTAACAACACTATAGACACTTTGCTACAATGTAAAGTAGTGAGTGTACAGCTTGTGTAACAGTGTAAAGTTGCTGTCTCCTCAAAATAACTCAACACACAGCCATTAATGTTTAGTCCGCTGGCAACATAAGTCAGTACACCCCTAAGTGAAAATGTCCAAATTGGGCCCACCCCTTCAACATCTGCAGCAATGCTGGCAGCACTTATACATCTATTTCCTAAGGCAAAACCTCTGGATATGACGCCGAGCATGTGCACTCAACTTCTTTGGTCAACCATGGCAATGCCTGTTCTGACTGGAACCTGTCCTGTTAAAGCGCTGTATGTTTTTTTTTTTATGTCACAATGTAGAGAATAAGATTTCCTATCATCTGTGCCCAGTCTTGCCACACAGAGGTAATCCAGCTCTGAGCAATCCTCTTTTATTGTTTAGTGAAATAAAACAGACTTACAGAGAAAAACCAAAGTCCTTGCTTGAGTGACAGGTTATTTACATATCTTGTGCACTAGCTTGCAGACATGCACAGCCTTTGTAAAAATTGTACAATTCACATCCCCCTCCCCTCTCCTCCTCTCCTCTCCCCTCCAGCTCTCCCAGGATTGGCTGCCTTATCCTGTGTTTTGACTAAATGTTTTCATATGGGGTGATCCACAGTTCAGTGTTATGAGGAAATGCTGCAGTGAACAGCCATCAGAATATACATATACATTGACAAGTGATTAGGGGAGATGTATTTAGTCCGAGCTTGAGTAATCTTCTTCCTATTATTGTTCTATGTGTGGTGTGTCTGAGGTCACCTGATCATATATGCAATGATCCTATATTACTAGGATGTGTTATGTGGGGGAGGGGTGGATTTCTCACTTTTTATACTTACACCCAGTAAGGCTGAATGAACTTAGGGCTGGTTCACATTAGTGCGCTGTGCGAGATCGCAAGTGATTTGCACCGCACTGCTGTTCAGATCACATGCGATGTCTGTGCGATGCGATTTCAGCCATACAAACTCCCCAGCAGTTCGCATATGGCAGTGTGAACTGCCGTGCGAGTCGGGGGGCGATGTGGGAACCCGCAGTGGATTTGCAGGGTTCCCGAATCGCACCGGTGTGAACCGAGCCTTGGTGGGAGCAGTCAGGTGACATTTGTAGGCTGTATGCTTTGAGGCTTGGTTCACAGTGGTGCGATTCGGTAACCCTGCGAATCCACTGTGGGTTCCCACATCGCACCGACTCGCACGGCAGTTCACACTGCTATATGCGAACTGCTGGGGAGTGTCATACAATGGTAATGACTCCCCCATTTCAGCTCGGATATCGCACTGCGAATTGACAGTTTGGACATGAATCGGATCGCATAGGTGTGAACACCCATGCGATTCTGTTGCGGACCACAAAAAGGGTCCTGTCCGTGTTTGGTCCGAATGTGATGCGATTTCAGCCATACAGTTTGTATGGCTGAAATCGCATCGCACAGACATTGCATGTGATCTGAACAGCAGTGCGGTGCGAATCACAGGAATGCGGAGTGTACAGTGGTGGGTAGTACATGCAGGATGGTGTCAGGAAATTGGACAGTGTCAGATAATTTTTTATATTTTACAATTACATTTTTTTTTCCAAAAGTTTTTTTGGGACCAGTGAATTTTTTTTATTTTTATAAATTTTTACAATTACATTTTTTTAATTATTTTTTTTTACAATTTATTTTTGTACTATTGATGAGAGGGTGGGGTTTTATTTTTTAAATATATTTTTTCACAGTGCTTTTGGGAAAGGGGGTGGGGGGATGGGGTAGTGGTCGGTGTCAGTGGTCAGTGGGGTAGTGGTCAGTGTCAGTGGTCGGTGTCAGTGGTCAGTTTCAGTGGGGTAGTGGTCGGTGTCAGTGGGGTAGTGGTCAGTCGTGTAGTGGTCGGTATCAGTGGACAATGTCAGTGTCAGTGGGGCAGTGATCGGTGTCAGTGGATGATGTCAGTGGGGTAGTGGACGATGTCAGTGGGGTAGTGGTCAGTGTCAGTGGACGATGTCAGTGGGGTAGTGGTTGGTGTCAGTGGACGATGTCAGTGGGGTAGTGGTCGATGTCAGTGGGGTAGTGGTCGGTGTCATTGGACGATGTCAGTGGGGTAGTGGTCGGTGTCAGTGGACGATGTCAGTGGGGTAGTTGTCGGTGTCAGTGGGGTAGTGGTCGCAGTCAGTGGACGATGTCAGTGGGGTAGTGGTCGTGTCAGTGGACGATGTCAGTGGGGTAGAGGTCGTGTCAGTGGACGATGTCAGTGAGGTAGTGGACGATGTCAGCGGATGGTGTCAGTGGGGTAGTGGTCGGTGTCAGTGGACGATGTCAGCGGGGTAGTGGTCGGTGTCAGTGGGGTAGTGGTCGGTGTCAGTGGACAATGTCAGTGGGGTAGTGGTCGGTGTCAGTGGACAATGTCAGTGGGGTAGTGGACGGTGTCAGTGGGGTAGTGGATGGTGTTAGTGGTCTCGGGGCTCTGGACCGTGTCAGTATGGGGGGGCGGTTGTGGTATCATTTTTTTTTACAATTTTGGATTTTTTTTTTTTATCAGCCCTGTTGGGGGCGTTGGTGACATGTCAGGGGTCTAAACAGAGACCCCTTGCATCTCCCATTTGAGACAGAGAAAGGACAGAGGACAGATTCCCCAGTCCTTTTCTCTGCACAGAAAATGAATGGAGAGAAGACAGCATCTCCCCTACATTCATAAACTGAGCATAGTATCACACAGGTTACTTTGCTGAGTTATAACAGGACACACAGCGATCGGTAACAAACGCTCTCTGTGTCCCGTTCAGAAAAGAAAGGGGCTGGTAATTGACATACCAGCTCCTTTCTCCACTCTCCATCCTGACAGATCTACCCACTCGCCCCCGCCCACCCCCCGCAGCCCTCGGGAGAGGAGAGAGAGGGGAGGGAAGCCGGCGGCTGAGGAGGACGGAGGAGGAAGACACAGGGGATGTGGACACACGGGGGGAATGTGAACACACGGGGGAATGTGAACACACGGGGATGTGGACATACAGATCAGGACGAGGGGGGGCGGAGGAGGAAGAAGACACAGCGGGGGGATGTGGACACACAGAGAGGGATGAGGGGGGGCAGAGGAGGACATGGCGCTGGAGGAAGACACTGAGGATAGTCAGGGATGATCGGTGCAAGGGGGGGGGTCAGCTGTGAGCACCGATCCCCCCTGCATGGCTTTTCGGGTGAAAGCCGCGGGAGGAAGAGAAGCAGATGATGAAAATCCATGCAGGGAGGATCGGTGCTCACAGCTGACCCCCATCGCACCGATCATCCCCGACTGTCACTGGAGATTGATGTGTGTACAGAAATGACAGGGGGCCGTGAGCACGCTCTGTTTTTACCAAGAACGCGCTTTGCCTCTCCTGTGCACGCTCTGACCAAGGGGAGTGTAGAAGTGGGCAGGGAGTCTGCTGACATCATGACTCCGCCCACCAAGCACCGATAACAGACCCACCCACTGAATCTGCTGTTTTTGGGGGCTTCTAACTGATAAACGGGACACATTTGACAGGTAAGGATACATGCAGGAGGCATGTATATCCTTATAGTTCAGCACTATGGCAGTACTTTATAATTGATGAGAGTGAATTTACATCCACTTTAAACCTAGGCAAACTGTATGTAGAGTAGGGCTGCGCATCTTCACCGGTCTCACGATTCGATGCGATTACGATTATCAAGTCCACGATTCGATTCGATTCGATTCGGCGATGCATCACGATTGCAGCGCAAGTGCGCATGGCTCTCCCCCCAAAATACTAAAGGAGATGATCAGAGACTGCAGACATGCTACAGGAGATGATCAGAGACTGCGGACATAGTACAGGAGATGATCAGAGACTGCAGACATAGTACAGGGAGATGATCAGAGACTGCAGATATAGTACAGGAGATGATCAGAGACTGCAGATATAGTACAGGAGATGATCAGAGACTGCAGACATAGTACAGTAGATGATCAGAGACTGCAGACATAGTACAGGAGATGATCAGAGACTGCAGACATGCTACAGGAGATGATCAGAGACTGCAGACATAGTACAGTAGATGATCAGAGACTGCAGACATAGTACAGTAGATGATCAGAGACTGCAGACATAGTACAGGGAGATGATCAGAGACTGCAGACATAGTACAGGAGATGATCAGAGACTGCAGACATAGTACAGTAGATGATCAGAGACTGCAGATATAGTACAGAAGATGATCAGAGACTGCAGATATAGTACAGGAGATGATCAGAGACTGCAGACATGCTACAGGAGATGATCAGAGACTGCAGACATGGTACAGGAGATGATCAGAGACTGCAGACATGGTACAGGAGATGATCAGAGACTGCAGACATAGTACAGTAGATGATCAGAGACTGCAGACATAGTACAGGAGATGATCAGAGACTGCAGACATGCTACAGGAGATGATCAGAGACTGCAGACATAGTACAGTAGATGATCAGAGACTGCAGACATGCTACAGGAGATGATCAGAGACTGCAGACATAGTACAGGAGATGATCAGAGACTGCAGACATAGTACAGGAGATGATCAGAGACTGCAGACATAATACAGGAGATGGTCAGAGACTGCAGACATGATACAGGAGATGGTCAGAGACTGCAGACATGCTACAGGAGATGGTCTATATTTCTCCTCCATACAGCCCAGTCCCTGCAGTGACAATGACTTATCACAGGTGACACATCAGATTCCACTACATGCCCGTACCCTCCCTGTGTCCCCGGATAACAGCACCCCCTCCTCCTCTGTACTTACATGCTGTTCTGCGCACAGAGGATGATTGGAGGGAACAATGAGGAAAATACATGATTTTGCCTGTGCATTTTCAGTGTGTTTTTATGTGCTGACATTGTCATCAATACGCCCTTTAAAAATGCACAGATGACAATGAACCCTCAATGAAAATATCAGTACAGCGAGGACTACCGTGTTATTTATTTTCTATTACAATTGACACATTTCCAAGTCCTTGCTGATATTTTTTATTGAGGGTTCATTGTCATCTGTGCATTTTTAAAGGGTGTAAATAGGGTGAAAGTCCCCTTTAAAAAGTGCACAGGAATACACACATGGCTGCTGGGAGGGGGGGGGGCAGGACTCAGGGATTAGATTTCACAATTGACAGCCCTGTGAGTTTCACTGCACTGTCTGCTAAAATTTCTCTGACTCTTTGCACATTCCAGCACACTAGGAGTTAACACAGTGGAATGTGCAGAGAGTCAGAGAAATGTCAGCACAGGCAGAGCATGTGTAAGAGTCAGACTGCTGATAAAATATCTGTGATAATAAATGCTGTTATAGCCAGGGCTGTAATATGCTTTTTACAACATATGCAGAATCATACCTCATGTCTCTGTGTGTATATTACTTTCCCCTCATGTGACTCCATGCTCGGACCTGCCTCTTTCTCCTCTCATCTCTCCTGATGTCCGTTCTCAGCCCCGCCCATCGTCTATAGCTAAAGTAACAGATCACAAGAGAGGCGGGCGGGGCTGACATCAGAAGAGACTTTGAGACGAGGGATGTGAGAGGACAGAGGAAGAGAGAGGCGGGCCGGACCATGGAGTCACATGATCGCATGTACAGTTACTACACACGGAGCTACGAGGTATGAATCTACATAAATTTAAAAAAAGCACACACAGCGGCAGCCACTTAATGTATTACAAACCGCATTTATTACAAATAAAACATTTTAAAAGACCTGCTCGGAGCGATCTCCCGGGAGGGGCGTGGCAAGTCGGGATGACGTCACCCGACATCGATTATTGGGGTCACATGTATCGATGCAGAATCGGGGGGCCCCGAATCGCGATGCATCGATTATATTCAACACCCCTAATGTAGAGCATCAATTCTTTTTTCAGATCCTCAGAGAGTTGTTTGCCATGAGGTGCCATGTTGAACTTCCAGTGACCAGTATGAGAGTGAGAGCAATAACACCAAATTTAACACACCTGATCCCCATTCACACCTAAGAGCTTGTAACACTAATGAGTCACATGACACCGGGGAAGGAAAATGGCTAATTGGGCCCAATTTGGACATTTTCACTTAGGGGTGTACTCACTTTTGTTGCCAGCGGTTTAGACATTAATGGCTGTGTGTTGAGTTATTTTGAGCGGACAGCCAATTTACACTGTTACACAAGCTATACACTCACTACTTTACATTGTAGCAAAGTGTCATTTCTTCAGTGTTGTCACATGAAAAGATATAAGAAAATATTTACAAAAATGTGAGGGGGGTCTACTCACTTTTGTGAGATACTGTATATATATATATATATATACACACACACACGTTTTATATATATACATAGGCGTGCGCACAGGGTATGCCAGGTGTGCCCAAGCACACCCTAATCACCCTGTGCAGCACAAATTCCCTAGCCCTAGCTCCTCCCTACAGCCCTTCTGGCTTCCCTCCTCTCCTTGGGATCACCGGTGTTCACAGTTTCATAAACGGACACCTATATACTGAAATAGACTATTTCACCGCGACCGAGTCTATTTCAGTATACAATCAGTTTGCCGCTGAGCAGTGCGGGGTGTACCAAGATGGCCGCCACCACCTACTACCTGGGTGTAAGAAGATGACCACCTATATACTGAAATAGACTATTTCACCACGACCAAGTCTATTTCAGTATATAATCAGTTTGCCGCTGAACAGTGCGGGGTGTACCAAGATGGCCGCCACCACCTTCTGCCTGTAAGAAGATGTCCCCTGCTGGCTTCGTGTTCTGTCACATTAGGAAACCTATTGGAACACACAGCATCCAATTTTGGAACGCATTGGTGCATGCGCAGTAGGCATTTTTTTGTTTAGAAAGTCACTTCCATTATATTTTCTGATGGTTGGCGGTATTCTGACAGGACACCGATGCTGAAGTGATTAACGTGAAGCACAGAAAGCCAATCCTCAGCAACAATGCCCAGGTAAAGCTGGAGCAAGTGCATAGACAGGAAGTGGTTGAAGGAAATAAGCAGCATTGAAATGCAACAAAAAAGTAGCAAAATAAATAAATAAAAGCACATGGCGGTTGTACATGTAACATGATGTCCCTCAGTTCCATGTAGTTTAATAGGAAGTCCCTGGGCAGAAGTATGCAGGTAGGAAGGAACGCCATGGTGCTGTATAAGAAATGTGAGGCAAGCCTATTCCCTCAGGCTGAGGTGAGCGCCGTACAGAGGGAAGGCAGACTCTAGAAGCACAACCCTCCGCCTGTCCTCACTCTGTAATAGGCTGAACCGGGCTTCCGCTTCCTCGGGTCACACATGGCTGCCAGCTCGGACTCCGAGGACATGGAGACGGCGGGCTGCGAGCACTATTCCCGGGGCTGTGAGCTGAGGGTGAGGAAAGTCCGGGGATGGGAGGTCATGTGACTGTGGGGTGCGGACATTGTCCTTGCTATATACGATGTATACACACAACTGGCTGTACTACAGGGGAGCACATAATAATACCTCCCACACACCATAGGAAGCTTTCTGCAACCTCAAGTCATTTAACCTCTTCATAACCAAGTCTGACATTTCTCTCCTACATGGAAAAAATCGGCATTTTCGCTTTTTTTTTCTGGAAAATTACTTTAATCCCACCAAAGTTATTATTTTTAGTCACAAGCACTGGAGAAAGAAAGGCTGGATGTTGCAGATTTTTTTTTTTTTTTTTTTTACATCATACGATATTTGCGCAGTCGTTTTTAAAACTTTAGTACATGCAAACACGATCTAATATCTGACATTTTTGGTAGAATATAAATGATGGTATGCCGAGTATATAGACACCTAACGTGTCTCGCTTTAAAATGGCGTATGCCCGTAGAATGACAACGTAATACGTTGCTTAAAAATCTCCATAGGAGACGCTTTAAAAGCTTTTACAGTTTATCAGTTTAGGGTTACAGAGGAGGCCTACATTAGAATTTTTGCTGTCGCTTTGACGTTCGCGATGATACCTCGCATGTGGGGTAAAAATCACTGTTTATGTTTGCGCATGAGCACAGGGGGATAGATTGCTTAATTTTTTTTATTTTTATTTTATTATTTAACCTCAGAAGGATTTACCCACTTCCTGACCAGGCCATTTTTTGCGATACGTTCGCTGACAATTGCACGGTCGTGCAATGTTGTACCCAAACACATTTTATGTCCCCCCCCCCCCCCCCCCCCCAAATAGAGCTTTCTTTTGGTGGCATTTGATCACCTCCTGCAGTTTTTATTTTTTTGCGCGATAAAAAAACAAAACATCAATTTTGAAAAACAAACTTTTTTTTAAAATTTACTGCAATAAAACATTCTCAATAAATAAAATGTAAAAAAAATCGAATTTCTTCATCAATTAAAAAAAAAAGTTATAGCGTCTACAAAATATGGGATATATTTATGGCATTATTTAATTTACTTTATTGATTTTTTTTGCAGGATTGCGGTGGACAGATCAGACACTAAACTGACATTCTTGACACTTTTTTTTGGGAACCAGTGACATTATTACAGTGATCAGTGCTAAAAATATGCACTGTCATTGTACTAATGACACTGGCAGGGAAGAGGTTAACATCAGGGGCGATCAAAGCGTTAAAGTGGTTGTAAGACGTATTGTCGGCAGTACGGCGACGCTGCCCATTGATTTCAATAGGCAGGAGCGCATGGGTTCACCGCTCCAAAGAAGCTGCTGGCAGGACTTTTTCTGACGCCCTGTCAGCGCACCGCTCCTGTGCTCCATCCTATGCATTAAGGTGAAAAAACACCTTGCAGTCACCGCCTCCACCCCACCCCTCAAGCCCCCGTCTAACCTGAATCACCGTGGGCGCGATCCCGCCTTGCTTTCCCCCTGGTCTCGTCGGCTCTTCATTGGATAGATTGATAGCAGTGCAGCCATTGGCTCCCGCTGCTGTCAATCATATCCAATGACGCGGCGTGCTGGGGAGTCATACACTTGGTGGCTATGGCCGCCGATTGTATCACACGGTAGTGCGCCCACAAGGTTACCCCCTCGGGACACTGGTTCCCAGAGGGGGTTAGCTCTTGTGGGGAGGAGCCGCAGGGGGACCCCAGCAGAGGAGGATCGGGGGCCACTCTGTGCAAAATGAACTGCACAGTGGAGTTAAGTATGATATGTTTTTTTTTAAACAAACTGAAGCTTTACTATCACTTTAACTTTGTTCCATCAGCGTGTTTACTAACTGTATGGGAGATGGACTGCCTGGAACACAGAGATCCGTCTTCCTGCATAGCAGAAAGACAAGATCTCTGTGTGATCTCTGTCAGAACGGAGATCTTCCTTGTTTACTTCGGCAGATCCCCGTTCTGTCGCTAACGATCATGGGCGGTCGGCCAGTTGGTGCACGCGAGTGCTAACAGAAGCACCTCCAGCGGCACACACGCCAACAGAAGCTAGTGCAAGCATCGCCATACTGGTACGGCAGTTCACACAGCCGAGCCACCTTGCCAAAGTTTAACAGGCAAGTGGTTAAAAAGATCTTTTACACTGTTCTTTTTATGTATTTTTTTTTTTTTTGTATTGCTATCACAAGGGATGTACAACATCCCTTGTGATATCATGGACAATAACAGGTACTGTTTACTGAGAGATCTGGGGGGGGGGGGGGTCTATTAGATCTCAGACGTCTTTTACTTTGCAACTTCATAGAGAAGGGGTGAGTATGTATGTACTTACCTTTTCCCTGTTCTAGCTGCCCCACCTGCTTACTGTAGAAGTGATCGGTTGGCTGTAGAGCTGCTCAGATCGCTTCTACAGAAAAGCCCATCACTGGCCACAAATTTGATACCAGGATGTTGGCTGCAGCCATCATCCCAGTATAACCACTTCAAACCAAGGGCATACGGGTACGTCCTAAGGTGGTTAAAAACGTTCATAAGTTCATTTCAGTTTTAGTGAAGTTGCCCCCCTGTTCACACCATTGTGCTGCGTTAGCACAGGTATTATTTTTTTCCCACGCCCACTAGAACACATGGTAGTGCACTGCAATGCGTGTCCGTTGGCAAGGCATAGCATCGCATCAGCATGCATTACTGCGTTCAGCTCTCAGTGTAAGAGCCAATTCATGTCTGTCGCCGCATATAGGGGTTGATTTATCAAAACTGGAGAGTGCAAAATGTGCTGCAGTTCTGCATAGAAACCATTCAGCTTCCAGAGTTGTTTGTCAAAGCGTATATGTACAAGCTGTAGTTAGAAGCTGATTGGCTAATGTGCACAGCTACACCAGATTTTGCACTCTCCAGTTTTAGTAAATCAATCCCATAGTATGAATTCGCCCTAAGCTGTAACTTTAGCCTTTCTCCAGAAATCTTCACCATGCAGCCATGTCTGGCACTGCACAAACTTTGCACAGAATGGCCAGATGGTGTCATCATGCCTACCGCACATACACTTTGTTTACTCCTTGGTTGGGGACCAGGGGTGAGCCACCAGGAAACTGTCACTGTGGACTGCCAAAAAAAGGCAACCAAGGCATTCCCCCCAGCTGCATGTATACAAGCTCTTAGGGCTCCATTCACACTTGTACGACTCCAAAGTCGCTTAACTTTGGAGAGCAATTTTGTCTTTGACCAATGATAATGGACAGTTGTATGTTTAACATTCAGGTGCGACTTTTGTGCAACCTTTTGAGGGTTTACATTGCAGTCTTTGGCACTCAAGTCGCATGAAAGTTGGAATAAATAAGTGCAATAACCTTTTGTAAAGTCGCTGCAACTTTAAGTCGCACATATTTGAATGGATGTCATTGAAAAACATGGGGTGTGTCCAAAGTCACATGACAAGTCGCACAAGTTTAAATGGAGCTTATAAATATGTATATGCAAGGTAGGGAATGCCTCAGCCACTTATGTTTGGTGGTCCCCAGTGACAGCTTCTTGGTGGGTTAAGACTAGGATCTAAACATGCCCGAGTTCAGTTTTACTGTGAATGTTCTCCTCTGGAGGGTTAAGGTATTCGCTGTGGCTCACAGTGACCGAGCTGTCACCAATAGTTTTCTGTTTCAGATTGGGAGTTGCTAGGATGAGCTTCTAATCATGTATCCACTGTGACAGCCAATTACAGTAACTGCATTATCAGGAATAGGAATGCGCGGAGGCGTGTTCGGGATCCCAGTCCCAACCCACCTGTCCCATCCCACCAGGAGTCTGACACTGCACACCGCTAATCAAAGGCAGTGAGACATATCCTGGTCTGTGGATCAGGAAATGTCTCACTGCCTGTTATTAGCAGTGTGCGGTGTCGGCTTCCTGGCGTGTTCAGGCATGTGGGTTGGGACTGGGATCCCGAACACGCCCAAGCCCATCTCTAATTAGGAAGTCCTGCTGTTTACCAGTTTTTTCAGGTGGACCTAATTGTACCTCCCCCTATGGAGCAGCGGATGTGTCTGCTGACACCCGCCCCCATCTAATCCGATCCTGCCCGCAAAAAAAAAAAAAACAGACTGATGGTGGTTCTAGTTTTCATCTGTCTGGTGGATCTGATTGGATCAGATTGGATCAGATGGTCCGTTTCCATCCGATTTCCCCATGGAGGAGAGTGGGACTGTGTCCATGTCCACTCTGCACAGCGGAGCGGACACGGACATGTTATCCGCCTGCTCAGTGCAAAGATCCCCCGCTGAGAAAGCAAAACCTGCTACACTGAGGCCCTCCGTGTGAAAGGAGCCCTAAGGGGTGGTTTGAGGCAGTGGCGGCAAGAGTTAAAGTAGAAAGATAGGCTAAAATGGGTGTACTTTGGTGCCCAGAGGCACAGATGGCACATACAGTTCCTTTATTAAGTGAACCCATGAAGACAGAAATGTGAGGGTTTCTAGTGGCTGACTTGATTTAAAGATGCAGGCTCCTGGCCTTTCATCCTAGTCTTGATCTCACGCCTTGTGTTTTTTTTTTTTTTTTAGGCTCCATGCTGTGGTAAATTTTACACTTGTCGATTGTGCCATGATAACAAAGAAACGCATAAGATGGACCGTTTCAAGGTTGTGGAAGTCCAGTGTCTGAAGTGCAAGTGCATTCAGAAGGTATGTTTATTTTTTATGTATGAGTAAAATTTGAAAGGAACGTTTCTGAAATGGTTCTTGGGTTCCATTCACACTTGTGCGATTTGTCATGTAACTTTGGACACCAAAGTCACACGACAAATCGCACACCATTCTTTTCAATGGCATCCATTCAAATCACGGCGACAGTTGCAGCGACTCTAGAAAAGGGGCCTGCGCTACTTTCGTGCAGCTTTGATCCATAGAATGTACAGTCGACTCAAAATCACACTAAAAGTCATGCTCCAAAGTCCCACTGGAAATCATGCGACTTTGAAGCTGCGCTAATGTGAAAGGAGCTTTAAAGGGTGTTTTGTTTAAAAAAAAAAAAACAGTGGCCCTGATCCTCCTCTTCTCGGGTCCCTCAATGGGGCTCCTGGCTGCTCTTCTTCTTGAGTGCCCTGTTGGAGAGCCGCTCTTTGTATTTTTCATTTTAGGAAGGTTTTTAATGGCACACACAGATAGCCACTAGATGGTAATTCTATGGAATGCCATTGGTAATATCTATTATTATTATTATTATTATTATTATTATTATTATACAGGATTTATATAGCGCCAACAGTTTGCGCAGCACTTTACATCAGGGAAGACAGTACAGTCACAATACAATTCAATACAGGAGGGATCAGAGGGCCCTGCTCGTTAGAGCTTACAATCTAGAAGGGAGGGTCTATTATGTTACCAAACATCTCAGGCCTGGGTCACACCTCTGTTTTTTGGTGCTTTTTGCAGAAACACACTACAGTTCATTTACATGGTTTCCTAGGGGACACGTTCACATCCATATTTTTTTTTTCAGCTGCTGCGTATTTGGAAAGGGCAAGGACTTTTTAACGCAAACCGGTGCTATTTAGTTTTTTCTGGTTCAATATACTTCAATGGAGAAGCTGCAGAAAATCATGTAATGTGTTTTTGTGGCAATTTGTGTTTTGTAATTTGCCCAACAACAAATTGGCCCAAAATTTTTTAAAAATGCAATTTTTTTTTTTTTTTTTTAAGGCTATTATCCGATTAATCGAAACAATAATCGGCCAGCTAATTGCTTACGAAAAATAATCGTTAGTTGCAGCCCTACTCCAGACCTAAACCTTATTGAGCATCTGTGAAACATCCCACAGTGGAAGAGGACTCCAGTGGCAACCTGTGAAGCTCTGGTGAACTCCATGCCCAAGAGGGTTAAGGCAGTGCTGGAATATAATGGTGGCCACACAAAATATTGACACTTTGGGCCCAATCTGGACATTTTCACTTAGGGATGTACTCACTTTTGTTGCTAGTGGTTTAGACATTAATGTCTGTGTGTTATTTTGAGTGGACAGCAAATTTATACTTTGCTACAATGTAAAGTAGTGAGTATACAGCTTGTATTACAATGTAAATTTGCTGTTCCCTCAAAATAACTCATAGCTGTTGATGTCTAAATCACTGGCAACAAAAGTGAGTACACCCTCACATTTTTTTAAACATTTTATTATCTTTTCATGTGACAACACTGAAGAAATGACACTTTGCTACAATGTAAAGTAGTGAGTGTACAGCTTGTATAACAAAGTGTCATTTCTTCAGTGTTGTCAAATGAAAAGATATAATACATTTTTTACAAAAATGTGAGTGGTGTACTCACTTTTGTGAGATACTATGTATGTATGAGATTGTATGTATGTATGTATGTATGTATAAAAGAAACAAAAGAGGAAAAACGGAGGGCGCACCGACCTAGTGTGATACTGTTTGGTGGATTTTATTAAATCAATAAAAACAAATCATAATACTCACAAAAGGAGTGTTAAAAACAGGCCTTGAATCACAATGCAGCAAAGAACCAACACCATCGGCATAGCACGATATTGTTTCGATCCGTGACCGTGGCTAGGGCTGACGCGTTTCAGGGGAGAACCCCTTTCCTCAGAGCTAAAAGGTCTGCAGTGCTTCCTCACCAAGGGACTTGTCTCAATAAATACTAGCTTTCAGTAAGTGGTAAAGACGCCCCTCCCATAAAGTAGGAGGTGCATGGCCGGACACCCACCCACATGTCTGTCACCTTTTCCTTATTCCTCTCTCCATATCTATATCAAGCCATTCTTAGTATGAATGCACAGTCCAAAATTGCACTATACCCAGCAATAAAAATGTACATACAAAATGACTACCACAATAAGGCATCAATATGTATACACATGCATACACACACCACAATATGGAAAGCCTTTTCAGTCAAAGCACTCAGCAGATTGCTACCTCCAAGTGTATAGTTATAGCAAATCAAATCAATAAAGTGCCAGAGTGTAATAAGGCCTCTCCTAATCACACTTCCAATAAGGGGCTGTGTAGTTACTCATATGTGCCACACAAGCCCCACTTGCAGTGCTGTGCCTACCTTCCTTGGACGAGGAGGCTGCTGGAACGCACGCCCAACGTGGAGGAAGTTGTTTGCGCTCCAGCCGAGTCTACGTTCCACTGCGCATGCGCGTGACGTCATTGACGCCGCGCGCGGCGCATATACAATGACAATGCGCTCAAGCTTGTAGAACCAGCAGGCTGGAGCGTCTCCTTCCCTACTAGGTGGCACGTTCCCAAAGGGGAGAGTTACACCGTTGCCATCTAGTGGTGAAAGATGAATATTGCCTCTCAGTGTCGCCTCTATATAGCAGGACAGCATCACTGAATGACAAAACACCAAAGGGAAGGAAAAATGGAGGGGAGAGGAGGAAATTTTTAGGGGGAAGTAAATTACATGGAGCGAGCCATCAACCTTGTGCAGGTGAAAGATTATTACTAATAATATTACACACCCTTTACATAAAAGACATATATTATATAATAAAATAAATGTTTAAAAATCTAACTTTCACAAATGGACACATAATGCATTTAAAAGGAGTATTAAAGGAGTTGATAATTAATTAATATTAATAGATTCCAGATAAAAGTGTCCCACCATTTAATCCAATTAAAAACCACATAATTTCAAATGGTAGTAAAAATGAAATAATAATAACAATAATAATAATAATAATGTTGTCTATGGTCATATGCCCAGCTTTTATGGATGCACACTCACAGAGGTCCCAGGTGATAGTATCTAGAAGGACTGCAGACCCTCCAGATATCTACATAACTAACCGTGCGATCATACTGTTACAACCTCCCACAGTGCCCTTAGGGGCACTTACAAAAAGGTGCCCCCAGTGGTATTACCTATGATTTTATGAATCGACTAGACTAAGTATTAAAAAACGAAAAAACAAAGAAAAATAAAAAGTGATGATAAAAAGTCAGTTAATTACATAAATCCAGTCCACAATGGACAGGTGGCATGGACGTCTCTTTGGGCCATTTAAATTGCTATCTATTTTGCATTACTAGATGATTAGTGCATGGATAACTATTGTACTGACTATATTACTCATCTATTTGTATTGGGAAGAGAAAGGAAGGGGAGGGGGGGGGGGGGTTTTGTGGGGGGGGGGGTTTTTGCCTTGGAATTTGATAGATGACTAGTTTTAGATGATTTTGAGGGAGAAAGGGATAAAAGAGGGGATGCGGGCATGAAGCAGAGGGGGGGACATACTGGAACAGGACAAGAACATTATTATTTCTCTTTCTGCTCATGATCTTAGATCTTGAGCTAAGAGCAGATGAGAGCGGTAAGATACTTTCAAAGACACACTTTAAACTAAGTGCAGGAAACTCTTATTTACATGCCTCAAGCCAACACCACCCAAGGTGGATAAGAAATATCCCCTTTGGCCAGTTTTGTCGCCTAAAACGAACCTGTACCCAGAAGAACGACTATGAAACACAGAGTCTGATTCTGAGAGAAAAATTCAGAGAAAAGGGATATGGAGAAGCACACATAGAGGAAGCCTTTCAGAAATATCTCCAACTCTATGAGAACGATGGGTCAGCAAGCGAAAAAATCGTGAAACCTAAAGAGGGTGCAATATCGACAACACGTTTTTGTACTAGATTCAATAGTAAAGCTTCCACTATACAAAAAATCTTTAAAAGAAATTGGAAGATTCTGACAGCTGACCCTTTCCTCAAGACTTGCATTCCATCGCATCCCAATCTGGTCTTTAGAAGACCGAAGGATCTGAGAAGTATTGTAGCTCCTAGCAGAGTCAAGAAAAACAGCAGAAATAAAGGACTTGAAAGCCCCTGGTCCACGATCTTCGACCAGAAAGGAAGCTATAAATGTGGGGTGAATACATGTGGTAATTGTATGCACATGCATCATAGGAAAAAAGAAGTTTTTGGGGTGGATGGAAGACGCCATAAGATCAAACAATTTATTAATTGTGGAATTGAGTTTGTGATCTATGGCATTATGTGCCCATGTGGCCTGCTTTATGTAGGGCGCACTTCACGACAACTAAGAACCAGAATGAACGAACATAGGAGCAGCATCTCTACAAAAAAAGATAAAGGCTCCATACCCAAACATTTTAGAGAAGTTCATGATGGTGAAGTAGAGGGCCTCAAAGTCTTTGGCATAGAGGCCATTCAAAATGACCTTGACAGGGGGAAGAAACATCAAATTCTCTGTAAAAGAGAAGCATATTGGATTTTTACTTTGGGTACAATGGTGCCGAATGGACTGAACGAAGAAATAGAACTGCACACTATAACATGAGCAGAAAGAGAAATAATAATGTTCTTGTCCTGTTCCAGTATGTCCCCCCCTCTGCTTCATGCCCGCATCCCCTCTTTTATCCCTTTCTCCCTCAAAATCATCTAAAACTAGTCATCTATCAAATTCCAAGGCAAAGCCCCCACCCCCCCCCACAAAACCCCCCCCCCCCTCCCCTTCCTTGCTCTTCCCAATACAAATAGATGAGTAATATAGTCAGTACAATAGTTATCCATGCACTAATCATCTAGTAATGCAAAATAGATAGCAATTTAAATGGCCCAAAGAGACGTCCATGCCACCTGTCCATTGTGGACTGGATTTATGTAATTAACTGACTTTTTATCATCACTTTTTATTTTTCTTTGTTTTTTCGTTTTTTAATACTTAGTCTAGTCGATTCATAAAATCATAGGTAATACCACTGGGGGCACCTTTTTGTAAGTGCCCCTAAGGGCACTGTGGGAGGTTGTAACAGTATGATCGCACGGTTAGTTATGTAGATATCTGGAGGGTCTGCAGTCCTTCTAGATACTATCACCTGGGACCTCTGTGAGTGTGCATCCATAAAAGCTGGGCATATGACCATAGACAACATTATTATTATTATTATTGTTATTATTATTTCATTTTTACTACCATTTGAAATTATGTGGTTTTTAATTGGATTAAATGGTGGGACACTTTTATCTGGAATCTATTAATATTAATTAATTATCAACTCCTTTAATACTCCTTTTAAATGCATTATGTGTCCATTTGTGAAAGTTAGATTTTTAAACATTTATTTTATTATATAATATATGTCTTTTATGTAAAGGGTGTGTAATATTATTAGTAATAATCTTTCACCTGCACAAGGTTGATGGCTCGCTCCATGTAATTTACTTCCCCCTAAAAATTTCCTCCTCTCCCCTCCATTTTTCCTTCCCTTTGGTGTTTTGTCATTCAGTGATGCTGTCCTGCTATATAGAGGTGACACTGAGAGGCAATATTCATCTTTCACCACTAGATGGCAACGGTGTAACTCTCCCCTTTGGGAACGTGCCACCTAGTAGGGAAGGAGACGCTCCAGCCTGCTGGTTCTACAAGCTTGAGCGCATTGTCATTGTATATGCGCCGCGCGCGGCGTCAATGACGTCACGCGCATGCGCAGTGGAACGTAGACTCGGCTGGAGCGCAAACAACTTCCTCCACGTTGGGCGTGCGTTCCAGCAGCCTCCTCGTCCAAGGAAGGTAGGCACAGCACTGCAAGTGGGGCTTGTGTGGCACATATGAGTAACTACACAGCCCCTTATTGGAAGTGTGATTAGGAGAGGCCTTATTACACTCTGGCACTTTATTGATTTGATTTGCTATAACTATACACTTGGAGGTAGCAATCTGCTGAGTGCTTTGACTGAAAAGGCTTTCCATATTGTGGTGTGTGTATGCATGTGTATACATATTGATGCCTTATTGTGGTAGTCATTTTGTATGTACATTTTTATTGCTGGGTATAGTGCAATTTTGGACTGTGCATTCATACTAAGAATGGCTTGATATAGATATGGAGAGAGGAATAAGGAAAAGGTGACAGACATGTGGGTGGGTGTCCGGCCATGCACCTCCTACTTTATGGGAGGGGCGTCTTTACCACTTACTGAAAGCTAGTATTTATTGAGACAAGTCCCTTGGTGAGGAAGCACTGCAGACCTTTTAGCTCTGAGGAAAGGGGTTCTCCCCTGAAACGCGTCAGCCCTAGCCACGGTCACGGATCGAAACAATATCGTGCTATGCCGATGGTGTTGGTTCTTTGCTGCATTGTGATTCAAGGCCTGTTTTTAACACTCCTTTTGTGAGTATTATGATTTGTTTTTATTGATTTAATAAAATCCACCAAACAGTATCACACTAGGTCGGTGCGCCCTCCGTTTTTCCTCTTTTGTTTCCTTTAGTTTTATGAATTCCAACGATTCAGAGGAGGGCTGCAAGACTTTGGAAGATACCTTTTAATTGAGTTGCTATTGAGTATCACCTTTTTCTTCAAACATCTTTCCAAAGAATACCGGAGCGCAGGAGATTTGTTTTTGTATTTGTATGTATGTATAAAAATTATATATATTTTTTGGTGTGTTGTTTTTTTTTTTCTCTAATCTTTTTAGGTCTACTGTTGCCATCTAGTGGCTTAAATATTTACATCCCTTTTCAAGGATTTATTTTAGTGATCAGCATAAATCCTGCTTGCTTATATTTACCTATACCTGCCAACAATAGTGCTGCACCCCAACTGCATGCTCACTACATGACTTCAATATAGTATTAACCGGTAAACAAGAAAAATGGTACAACACGACCCTAACCTATAAAAGCAAACATAGCCACGTTCTTAAAACAAATATCCTCAGTAGTTACATGTATAGAGATTACAATACTAATAAAATCAGGGACCCCTATCCAAATACAACAACTTTTAACAAATATGTAAGAATAGGCTTGAAAAAGTAAATTTTAATATGCATGTACATATTTGTATGTATATATTGTGTGTATGTGTAACTCTCCGAAAGGGGGAGGAGAGCTAAAAATATACGCTGGTATGTGTCGATCGATCACTCTATCTACATCATATAATTTGATCCTGTGTTGCGCCACAATGGATTTGAAATCAAGCAGTCAAGTTTTAATTTGAATGAAGTACAGACTTTAATTTCAGGGGTTTAACAATAAATATTTTGAGTTTTTAGGAATTAAAGCAATTTTATATCCCCCCCCCCCCCCCCAAAAAAAAATCATCCTTCAACTCCAATATTTGTTTTTTTTATAAAAAGCTAAAACAACAATACTTTGTCAGTGTCCAAATCTTTATGGATCTAACTGTATATGCGGACATACCACTTATTTTCTGTATCCAACGGTTTATATCTGCTCTGCAAACATGGCTTTTTAATAATTTTGCCTTCGATTCTAAACCCGGAAGGGCTGTCAACATGCAATCCAACCGAGACAGAGCCATGTTTTGTCTGTGACAACCCAACCATTAACATCTATAATATTCATCTTTGCATCGCCATCTACCCTCGCATACACGTGCCAAGTATTTTCCAAATGCGTATGAAGCATTGTCATTTACAAGAGTACGGCCACGTACACACATTTAATTGTACAGCACACTGTACCCAGCATAACTCTCCGAAAGGGGGAGGAGCACTAAATTTTAAGCTGGGCACAGTGAAATGCCTACAGATATCTTTGGGTATGAACTTCTTTTGTTTCAGATTGCATAGAAGTAATCATATAATTACATTTCTCATGCTGTGTAAACAAAAATAAAATGGAGTGCTTCCATTTTTTTCTGTCAGACTATTTGGGTAATACGCTAGTGACATAGTGATATAAACTTGTGTAAACAATACATGATCCAGCAAGTTTCAGCCTAGTCATTACATGTTATTTGGAGAATCACTTGACTTCTAGTCATGTGGCTGATCATCTTGTGCTCTGTCTGTTCTCAATCAATACAGCTTTACGAACAATGTAGTTTAGTTTTTTTTTTTTTTCAGCAAAGTACCAGAATATCTGACATTTGCAATAAAAAAAAAAAAAAAAAAATCATTTAGAATAACTTTAAATTCATACTCTCATTAAGCAACACATATGTACTGCTTTACCTGCCAAAGGATTTTAATTCTGTTGGGCCAAACTTGTGATCCACACACATCTTTCGCACTACACAGCCAGGCTGATGACATGATTATTTCCTGTAAATCAGGTAATCGTTATGTTCCTGACTACTAGAGGTGAGTTGCAAAGGTAGTTTAACCACTTGACCACTGGGCACTTAAACCACCTTAATAACCAGGCCAATTTTCAGCTTTCGGTGCTCTCACATTTTGAATGACAATTACCCAGTCATACAACACTGTACCCAAATGACATTTTTGTCCCTTTTTTTTTTTTTTCCACAAATGGAGCTTTCTTTTGGTGGTATTTAATCACCGTTGGGTTTTTTATTTTTTGCGCTATAAAAGAAAAAATACTGAAAATTCTGTAAAAAAAAATATTTTTCTTTGTTTCTGTTATAAAATTTAGCAAATTTTGTAATTTTTCTTCATAAATTTTGGCCAAAATTTATACTGCTACATATATTTGGTAAAAAATAAGTACAAATTGGTGGATATTATTTGGTCTTTGTGAAAGTTATAGCGTCCACAAGCTATGGTGCCAATATCTGAAAATTGATCACACCTGAAGTACTGACCCTAACATGCCAGAAAAGTATAAATACCCCCCAAATGACCCTTTTTTGGAAAGCAGACATTCCAAGGTATTTAGAAAGAGGCATGGTGAGTTTTTTGAAGTTGTCATTTTTTTTCCCCACAAAAATGTTATATTAGCAGGTTATTTCTCACACACAGCATATGCATAACACAAAATACACCCCAAAACACATTCTGCTATTCCTCCCGAGTATGGCGATACCACATGTGTGAGACTTTTACACAGCGTGGCCACATACAAAGGCCCAACATGCAGGGAGCACCTTCAGGCGTTCTGGAGCACCCAGGCCAATTCTGACATTTCTCTCCTACATGTAAAAATCATAATTTATTTGCTAGAAAATTACATAGAACCCCAAAACATTATATATGCTTTTTTAGCAAAGACCCTAGAGAATACAGTGGGGGTTGTTGCAACTTTTTATCAAGCAGGGTATTTGCACAGCAATTTTTCTTTTTTTGCAAAATAAAACGGTTTTGTGCTTTTTAAAAAAAACAAAACAAAACAAAAAACATTAAATTTAGCCAAATGTTTTTGCATAATATGAAAGATGAGGTTACGCCGAGTAAATAGATACCCAACATGTCACCCTTCAAAATTGCACACGCTTGTGGAATGTCGCCAAACTTCGCTACTTTAAAAACCCCCATAGGTGACGCTTTAAATATTTTTACTGGTTACATCATCTTTAGTTGGAGAAGAGATCTAGGGCCAAAATTATTGCTCTCGCTCTAACAATCGCAGCGATACCTCACATGTGTGGTTTGAACACCATTTTCATATGTGGGCGGGACTTGCGTGTGCGTTCGTTTCTGTATACGAGCACACGGGAACAGGGGCGCTTTAAAAATGTTTTGATCACTTTTATTCCTATTACAAGGAATGTAAACATCCCTTGTAATAGGAATATAGCATGACAGGTCCTCTTTACAGTGAGATATGGGGTCAATAAGACCCCACATCTCACCTCTAGGCTGGGAAGCCTGAAATAAAATAAAAACGATCCTGGCTTTGATCGTAGCGGTGAGTCGGAAGAAGCACCGGAGGGCGAAGGGAGGGGGAATGTCCCCTTTCGCCTCCCGTAAGAACGATCAAGAGGTGGAACAGCCGCCATGATCGCTCTTATGGTGTAGAGAATTGCCGGCTGAAAAAGATAATATATGAATGATGCCTGTAGCTGCACGCATCATTCAGATATCCCTGCACAAAGTCAAGGACGTCATATGACGGCCGGCGGGAAGTGGTTAAGTGTTTTTTTTTTTTTTTGCAGAGTATTGCGCGGGGATGGCTGGATTTGTGACTGCAATAGTCACAGATCCAGCCCACAGCGCTGCTGACACCCGCTCTCTCCTCTCACACTGTACCAATCGGTACAGAGAGAGGAGCGAGGAACCGGCGTCATCAAATGACGCCGGTTTGTTTACATGTGATCGCTCCGTCATTGGACGGAGCAATCACGTGGTAAACGGTCGCTATCAGCGGCGATTTAGCATGATGCGCCGAGTCCTCTGGACCTGACGGTCACGAACACTCCCGTGTGCACGCCCCAGGGGGCGCGCGGGAGCACGATTCTGGGAGGACGTCCTCCCAGAGTTAACGAACCGCCCTGTAGACGTATTTTGTCTATGGGCGGGTCGTTAAGTGGTTAACAAAAACAAATCTTTTGGCATGCCAACACTAGACACATGGGGGGGTCATTTACAAAAGGCAAATCCACTTTGCACTACAAGTGCAAAGTGCACTTGGAAGTGCAGTCGCTGTAGATCCAAGGGGGACATGCAAGGAAAATAAACAGCATTTTAGCGTGCACATGATTGGATGATAATCAGCAGAGCTTCCCCTCATTTCAGATTTACAGCGACTGCACTTCCAAGTGCAATTTCAAGTGCACTTTGCACTTGTAGTTTTGCACTTGTAGTGCAAAGTGGATCTGCCTTTGTTAATAACCCCCATGGTTAATATATTTAAACTGTGCATTTAGGCGTTTGCCTGGATTTCCCCTTTTACAATTGCAGAATGGGTGCTTTCATGGAATTCTTTAACAGCCTTCTATTTTCCTACTTTATTTCTTCCCCTAATTTCTTGCTGATGAACTTTATTGGACATGATAAACAAACCCGAGTCATAATCTCTATACTCCCATCAAATGCTTTTTGTGATAGTACAAGGCACATATCCTGAATTTAAAAAGAGGGTGTGAGGTGGCGCTTGCTAAAATTAATCTGATGATAAACTAACAAAAAATGTTCCTGTGCAAATAAATTATTTGCACAGGAACATTTTTTTTGTTTATGATCAGATTAATTTTAGCAAGCGCCACCTCACCCTTCTCTATAAATTACTTTTAGTGTGTGAACACCCCCTAGTGGTGGCTGCTGCTTCTGTGAGCTTATCATTACACCCCTGTGTGGTTTGCGCATTAGTAACCCCATTTTTTACATATCCTCAATTGAGATGGGGGGGAAAAATGCATCAAAAACAAACCAGAAGTCATCAAATGTGTGTGTGTGTAAACACGCATGTAGAAATGCATCCTGAGTGCAGAAATTGTGACGATAATCGGCCCTAATGGAGCTCTCCAACCATGTGTGACAACTATGTTCATGTAAACATGCTTCACCCCAATAGCAGAGTATGACTTCATTATATACCGTGGTAAAAGTGTGTGTGACCTCACCCAGAGTAATAAAACGCCTGAATAGAACAAATCAATCACCAGGGCTAGTGTCTCGGTAAGTGTAATGAAAGCCAAAGGTCTCGAGTAAGGAATGATGAAATCCCCTCTTGGGCTTTAATTTTCCATTTGTGTCCCATTGGAGAGCCAGCAAGGGAGTGACTGCCATTGGGTAAAGTAACAGCCACAGGGAAATAATTCTGCTGCTGATAGTGTTCCTTGTGGCAGATTTGCCAATGTGATATGAGCCTTAGTCCCCATGCACACGGGACGCCGGTGTAAACTCTGCTAAACACACGTTTTTAAAGGCTAAAACCGGCGTTTTAAAAATGCCCATTTTACTGTGTTTGCGTTTATAAGCGTTTAGTTAAGAAACATCATAAGACCCTCCCTAAGCTCAAAAAACAGTATTATTTAACTATTTCAGCCATTTTGTGAGACCAGAGTGAGTAGCAGCTGAGAGAGCAGCAGTGTACTTGTATTTAGCGTGTCACTTGCCACATCACCTGCCACAAGCTGCGGATTGTCAACTTGCCACATCACCTGCCACAAGTTGTGGATTGTTCACTTGCCACATCACCTGGCACATCACTTGCCACAAGTTATGGATTGTCCACTTGCCACGTCACCAGGCAATGTCACCTGCCACGTCACCTGGCCAGGTCACCTGCCACAAGTTGTGGATTGTCCACTTGCCACGTCACCTGCCACAAGTTGTGGATTGTCCACAATGCAATGCAAGCAATTACAGTTTATTTTTTTAATGTTTTTTTCATCATTTGCTATAATTTTTGAGATTTCTAATGTAAAAAAATTGGTCACCTTTAAAAACGTCTATAAACAAAATCGCGGCAAAACGCTGGAACCGTGTTTTGCGTCTGAACCCATTTTTTTGCTTCTGGAAAAACGGGGTTAAACTCAACTGCCTAAAAACCGCAATAAACGGGACTGTGTGCATGGACACATAGGATAACATTGAATGTGTTCAGGGGCAGTTGAAAAAGCTGTCCAACTGCCTCTGAACACGCGTTTACCAGCGTCTCGTGTGCATGGTGCCTTAGACTTAGACACAGACTTTATCTTGTATAAGAGCAGTGTGAACAGCAAGCTTCCACAAAGCATTTGCAGAGCTTTCAGCAGGCATTGTTAGAGTGGAAGTCCATGCAAAAACTAGAATCCCCGCGTCTATAGCCACCAACATTCTAACACCTATGTAGTCCTGAAAAGAAAAAAAATCGGTGTACATTTTCTACAGGCGATCCGACCTGATCTCCAGTGATGGAAGCTCTGATTCCACGCTGAGCTGTCCGCCGCGGCTTCGCTGTGTGGGCGGGTGCAGATGTCCGTCAACGGAAGCCCCATAGTAACTATATGGGTGACGTCACTTCCCATTCATTTTACAGCCATTGTCGGTCGTGTCCTCTGCAGAGCTTCCGCCGCTGGAGATCGGGTCTGATCGCTTGCAGAAAAGGTATGTATACCAATTTTATTTTTACAGGGCTAGATAGGTTAGTGTTACAATGTTGATGGCTATAGATGCAGGGATTTTAGTTTTTTGCATGGACTTCCACCTTTAAAAGTACCATTCAGCTCCCAGTTTGTAAATGTTGAACACAGATCCTGATTGGAGTGCTGATTGCCATTTTAAGCACTTCTTGTTTGAAGCTTGTTGAAAGCCTGCTAGCAGCTTGCTTAAAGTGACAATCAACACTCTCATTAGGATCTGTGTTCAGCATTTACAAACTGGAGCTGAATGGCACTTTAAAAGTTTCAACAGAGCTTGTTGAAAGCTCTGCAAATGCTTTGTAAAAACTTGCTATTCACACTTCTTATACAAGCTGAAGTCCGTGTGAAACAGGCCTTACAGCTTCTGGTCCCACAGCTGCTAGAAATAATGCTTGGTGGACCCTGCTGTTGTATGGAAAGATGTTTTGTTATTTTATAGAGACTGTTTCTTTCCTATGCAAGTCCTCCCCTGATTTTCCTTTCTTTCCAAAAATAGAAGTGGGTGACGGCTGTGAACAGTCAGGCCCCGTACACACGTCCGAGGAACTCGACGTGCCAAACACATCGAGTTCCTCGTCGAGTTCAGTGTTGAAGCCGCCGAGGATCTTGGCGGGCTGACTTTCCTCATTGAACAACGAGGAAATAGAGAACATGTTCTCTATTTGGCCCGACGAGTTCCTCGTCGGCTTCCTCGCTGAAAAGTGTACACACGACCGAGTTTCTCGGTAGAATCCAGCTCCGATCGAGTTTCTGGCTGAATTCTGCCGAGAAACTCGGTCGTGTGTACGGGGCCTTAGCCTTAAATAGATACAACAATCTGGGAATGAAGGAGATGGTGGGGCTAAAGAGGACTGATCCTATGAAACGGGACAGCAGAGATTTTGCCTCTGATTTCATGCAATACTGAAAAGAAAATGACTAGTAAATTATCAGTTTGGTAGTGTTATTTTATCAGTACATAGCAAGACTAAATTGGCAAATAGCACTGCTATCATTGGACACTGATCGACTCAGTTTCTGTCTTTCACCTTTAGTCCTCGTAGACCCTTTAAAGTCATTGTAACACACATGTTATACTTGCCTGATTAATGCTGTTGGTTTTGCACAGAGCAGCCCAGACCCTCCTCTTCTTGGGTCCCTCTTCTGTGATCCTGGCCTCTCCCTCCCATTCAGTGTCATCACAGTAAGCAGCTTTCTATGGGGGCACCCAAACTGAGTCTCTCAGCTCACTGTGTTTATTCGGACACAGAGCCCCACCCCCTTTTTTCCCTGATTGGCTAGCTGACTTTGACAGCAGTGGGAGCCAGTGGCACTGCTGCTATGTCTTAGCCCATCAAGAAGGAGAATTAGGAAGGCTGACGCCCTCGTGGACAGAGGGGGACCTCAGGTAAGTTTTGGGAGAGCTGAGGGGGAACTGCTGCATTTTTAACTTAATGAATAGAATGCATTAAGATAAAACCTTCTGACTTTACAACCACTTTAAGGGGAATTCTTCTTCCCAAAGAAGCAGGCTTGCCCCTATTCCCCACAGGCCATAAGATTCAGGTTTTGGCTTTATGACAGTCTGTTGTCAGTCTATCCCTTTTGGGTTCATAGAAGTATATGAAAAATCCAGCATGGAGATGATGATGATAAAATACCAACCTAATCGTCCTCTTCGTTCTTCCCAAGACCTCCTGCTCTCTAGCTCCCTCATCACCTCCTACAATATTTGCCTCCAGGACTTCTCCCGAGCCTCTCCCATCCTCTGGAATACCCCTACCCCAATCTGTCAGACTATCTCCAAATCTATCTACTTTTAGGCGATTCCTGAAAACGTTTCTCTTCTGAGAAGCCTACCCTGCCTCCACCTAACAACTGTTCTTTTATTTTCTTCATCAGCTCATCCCCCATAGTCATTACCCAAGCTATCAGTCTTTTTCTGTGACCGTTCCTGTATCCTGCACAATATGACTTGACCCTCCCTCCTATATTGAAAGCTCTAAGGAGCAGGGCCCTCTGATTCCTCATGTGTTGAATTGTACTTTCTGCCCTACTGTATTATAATTTATTTTAACAAATGCTAATGCACCATCCAAATAGGTTGGCCTCTAGATAAATGCGAAGATACACTTGTAAAGCATAAGTAGTTCATAAAATGTTCATACAAATCCAATAAGAAGAGTGTTGTACTTCAGTAGGCAGCTCCATCTGAGATGGGTATGGATGCCTGGAATTACAAAAACTAACATAAGGGGGCACCAGCTAAGTGCAGCATCAATAGGTTTATTATGATTTAAAAGCCAATTGAAAACTCACAGAAATATAAATTCAAAGAGCTTATTTGCAGCCATACCACATTGGATAGAAGCCATTCACCAGAAGAGCCACTTGTGACAGCAAACAGCGCGTTGTCGGTGACAAAACCAAGTTCAATATTACAGGAAGTGAGGAGAGCCACTGTGGAACACAAGACAGGATGTGATGTCAGACCTAAGGTGGACTGGTTGCAAGGAGGAAGGGGGAGGTTAAGTTTTAGCATCACCAGGATATTCCATAGATTTGCCTAACATCCTAGCATATAACCTTTTAAGGTTTAAGGTTTGCTGTAGGTAGGTATAGGCACTCTATTCCTGCAGCAGTTTTGTATTTTCTTTCATGTCAGAATTGTCTTTAATAATAGTATAAATAATACACAGGCATGGACTCCCAAGTGTTCCTCCTGCTAACAGTGTGTGCCACGCTCCTAGTAAACAAGCTCCATGGTATAGAAAGTATGGCATATGTGTTTTAGAGGTAGCACCCTAAAGTAATGAATTTAGATGGTCCCAGGCTGTCAGTCTTTTTCCTGTTCCTGTATCCTGCACAATATGACAGGCATTGATTTGTTTTCATATTTGTTTTCTCTTCAGGCTCAAAAAAGTTGTGAGCATTGTAACCATGTTTTTGGAGACTATTACTGCGATATATGTCATCTTTTTGACAAAGACAAGAAGCAGTATCACTGTGATGGATGTGGTATTTGCAGGTATGTCTGCCGTTTTTTGTTTTTAAAATTGCAATCGTAAACTATAATGTGAATGTAAAGTAATAGTAAAAACACAAAGTATCAACATTTTCCTTTTCAGAATAATATTTCACTGACAGCCTGTGGGAGGCACTGTTGTAAAGAGAGCTAGCTTACCTTTTATTGGATTGTGCCCAAGGTTTCTGTACAGCATGGAAGGGATTTGTGCAGTCTTGTCCCCAATGTTCCTGTTTTGTGGCATTTGACTTGTCAGAAGAGGCATTTCTGCCCTTGTGCAATTTAATTGGACATGGGGCTATGGGGGAGAGCCAGCATGGTTGAGTGTTGCAATTCCCAATCAGAGCTACTCTGACTGCTGGTGGTCTGGGAGGAGGAGAAGCTGAGGGGCATGGGGGCAGAGCCAGCATGGTTGGATTTTGCCATTCCCCGTCAAGTCCTCTCTGATGGCTGGCAGAAGTAGCCAATTCTGTATGTTTATAATTAAATTATAAATGGGAAGAAATGGCTCCTCCCACCAGTCATCAGAGTGGACCTGATGGAGAACTGTTCACCACGAAAACAGCCAAGGAGGAGCACTATGGCCACTAACATTGTTGCTATGATGCACTCGGCTTTAGGCTACTAAGGCTGACTGACCGAAGGGTTGATCCAGATTATTACTACAGGGAGTGCAGAATTATTAGGCAAATGAGTATTTTGACCACATCATCCTCTTTATGCATGTTGTCTTACTCCAAGCTGTATAGGCTCGAAAGCCTACTACCAATTAAGCATATTAGGTGATGTACATATCTGTAATGAGAAGGTGTGTGGTCTAATGACATCAACACCCTATATCAGGTGTGCATAATTATTAGGCAACTTCCTTTCCTTTGGCAAAATGGGTCAAAAGAAGGACTTGACAGGCTCAGAAAAGTCAAAAATAGTGAGATATCTTGCAGAGGGATGCAGCACTCTAAAAAAAGTAAAGCTTCTGAAGCGTGATCATCGAACAATCAAGAGTTTCATTCAAAATAGTCAACAGGGTCGCAAGAAGCGTGTGGAAAAACCAAGGCGCAAAATAACTGCCCATGAACTGAGAAAAGTCAAGCGTGCAGCTGCCAAGATGCCACTTGCCACCAGTTTGGCCATATTTCAGAGCTGCAACATCACTGGAGTGCCCAAAAGCACAAGGTGTGCAATACTCAGAGACATGGCCAAGGTAAGAAAGGCTGAAAGACGACCACCACTGAACAAGACACACAAGCTGAAACGTCAAGACTGGGCCAAGAAATATCTCGA
The DNA here is from genome assembly GCF_905171775.1 of Rana temporaria. Lineage (NCBI taxonomy): Eukaryota > Metazoa > Chordata > Amphibia > Anura > Ranidae > Rana > Rana temporaria. The sequence continues at coordinate 451,538,278 of NC_053489.1, forward strand.
CTGATTTTTCTAAGGTTTTATGGACTGATGAAATGAGAGTGAGTCTTGATGGGCCAGATGGATGGGCCCGTGGCTGGATTGGTAAAGGGCAGAGAGCTCCAGTCCGACTCAGACGCCAGCAAGGTGGTGGCGGAGTACTGGTTTGGGCTGGTATCATCAAAGATGAGCTTGTGGGGCCTTTTCGGGTTGAGGATGGAGTCAAGCTCAACTCCCAGTCCTACTGCCAGTTTCTGGAAGACACCTTCTTCAAGCAGTGGTACAGGAAGAAGTCTGCATCCTTCAAGAAAAACATGATTTTCATGCAGGACAATGCTCCATCACACGCGTCCAAGTACTCCACAGCGTGGCTGGCAAGAAAGGGTATAAAAGAAGAAAAACGAATGACATGGCCTCCTTGTTCACCTGATCTGAACCCCATTGAGAACCTGTGGTCCATCATCAAATGTGAGATTTACAAGGAGGGAAAACAGTACACCTCTCTGAACAGTGTCTGGGAGGCTGCGGTTGCTGCTGCACGAAATGTTGATGGTGAACAGATCAAAACACTGACAGAATCCATGGATGGCAGGCTTTTGAGTGTCCTTGCAAAGAAAGGTGGCTATATTGGTCACTGATTTGTTTTTGTTTTGTTTTTGAATGTCAGAAATGTATAGTGGTGAATGTTGAGATGTTATATTGGTTTCACTGGTAAAAATAAATAATTGAAATGGGTATATATATTTTTTTTGTTAAGTTGCCTAATAATTATGCACAGTAATAGTCACCTGCACACACAGATATCCCCCTAAAATAGCTAAAACTAAAAACAAACTAAAAACTACTTCCAAAAATTTTTCAGATTTGATATTAATGAGTTTTTTGGGTTCATTGAGAACATGGTTGTTGTTCAATAATAAAATTAATCCTCAAAAATACAACTTGCCTAATAATTCTGCACTCCCTGTACTTAGACCTCCTACATGCAGTACTTAACCCCTCAGTGCCCAGGGGTCATTGATTTTTAAACGCTCAAGTCAAATTGGCGCCAACGTTCATTACTTAACATGACAAAAATTATATATATATATATATATATATATATATATATGTAAATTATCATATTTATTGCCTAAGGAATCTCTTGAGCGTCAACATAGCTGACTATTTTTTCCATGGCCTGCTTCCAAGTTTGGCTTCTATGACCTTCTTGTTTGGCCAGGCCAGGATAGATGCTGGAGTTGATTTATCCTGGCACCAAGGTATGCTGAAAATGTATACTGATCTGCACATGTGCGGCAAGTGTGCAGAAGAAACATTACTGACGGACAGAAGAGGAAGCCTTTGTTTCAAAAGAGACAGTCTATTTTGTAACACTATAAAAGCCTACCTGCCAGCAGTGTTTCTTATAAAGACTTTAGTTCTGCTTTAAACATATGGCACTGCAGGTGAACACTGTACCCTGAAGGCAACAATGTTCATCTGCAGGTTAAAAGCTTTCAGTAGAACCTCCAGCCTACATGTGATCACTATTCCCTAGCTGACCTAGCGATCGCATGTTCAGGGACCATGCTAATTGGGGATCTGAGCTGTCAGGGATCGCTGGGATTGAGAGCCATCAGTTGCTGGTAAGTGTTTGGTAGCACTAAAAGCAGAAAATGTTGTTATTAAATCCATCTCCAGCACAGGACAACGTTTATATACAGATAGTGGGGTGGAAAGGGTTAAAGAACCATATATTTTGATTGTTGGCTGTCAGATCAGAAGTGCATACTGCTTAATACAGCAATAAAATACTAGAGGTCTCACCTGCCACTTTGACATGCACTGCACTCACTCTCGCTGTGACTTTTTTTTTTATTCTCAAACAGATTAACTCTCTTTGTTTATCCATTAGGATTGGCCCAAAAGAACAGTTTGAGCATTGTGAAAAATGTAACTTATGTCTGCCATTGAGCTTCAGAGGAAACCACAAGGTAAGAAAGCAAAATCTACCAATAGAGCTTTCTTTTGGTGGTATTTGATCACCTCTGCGGTTCTTATTTTTTGCGCTGTAAACAAAAAAAGACTGACCATTTTGAAAAAATTTAGGGCTGTTACTGTTTCAAATTTCCGTGTTCGATTAATCGATTGACTAATTTCGATTAATTATAACGCCCATACAGATCTAACTACTTTTAGCTGATCTTCTTGCAGGCTGATTCCCAGTGCAGCTACCAACCACTGAAAAAATGGATAGAGGGGTACAAAAAACGCACAAAGGCAGCGCTCGATGAGAATAGCATTAAAACTTTTATAGTCTTCAAGTAGGTAACAAAATAAATATTGCACTGGAGATAAAATCGATGTAGCTACATAAATTGTAAAAATGGTGCTAGTAATACCAAACGGTAGCAAAAGCAGTCATAAAAACATGTAGCTAAGTATGATACTGGTATGAAAATGTGTAGAACGGGGATATGCAATAAGCGGACCTCCAGCTGTTGCAGAACTACGATTCCCATGAAGCATAGCAAGACTAACAGCCACAAGCATGACACCCAGAGGCAGAGGCATGATGGGACTTGTAGTTTTGAAACAGCTGGAGGTCCGCCAATTGCATATCCCTGGTGTAGAACAATACCACTGCTGAATGCAGATGAGGAGGGGTTAACATCAGTCCGTCGGCATGTAGATGTCCCGTGAAGGGAACTATCACAACTCCCAGTGGATGGCTGTAGAATCCCAGGGTGATAGAGGGAAGTATAACAGCCCATGTGTGTGGCAGATGTTAAGGTCCCGCCGGCATGCAGATATGAAGGCACAGCAAAGGAGCCCTTCAGATGGACACGGCAAGCCCCGCTGGTGTCTGTGACGTCACCCGATCTCCGACGGAACTCCCTAAAGGCCCGGAAGCCGACGGAGAGGCGAGTGCCAATCAAAAGAATTTTGATCGATCAAAAAAATTAAAGATTAATCGAGGAATTAAGTTAATTTCCACAGCCCTAAAAAAAAGCAATATTTTTTACTTTTTGCTATTAGTGTTTTCTTAATTTTGACTGCAAAATGGAAATACACTTATTTTATTTTACTAAAGCTGGAGAGTGCAAAATTAGGCTCACTTCTGCATAGAAACCAATCGGCTTCTAACCTCAGCTTGTTCAATTAACCACTTAAGGACCGCCAAACGCCGATATACGTCGGCAGAGCACAGGTACGTCGCCTTTAAGAGCCCAGCCGTGGGTCGCATGCACCGCCCGCGACCCTGTCCAAAGCTCCGTGACAGCGCTCGTGAACCCGATCGCCGCCGGTGTCCTGCGATCAGTCACAGGAGCTGAACGGGGAGAGGTGTGTGTTTGTAAACACACTTTCCCTGTTCTTTTGTGTGGCAGTGTCACTGATCGTCTATTCCCTGATATAGGGAACGACGATCAGTGATGTCACACCTACAGCCACGCCCCCTACAGTAAGAATCACTCCCTTAGGGCACACTTAACCACTTAGCGCCCCCTAGTTGTTAACCCATTCACTGTCATTTTCACAGTAATCAGTGCATTTTTATAGCACTTTTCACTGTGAAAATGACAATGGTCCCAAAAGTGTCCGATGTGTCTGCCATTATGTCGCAGTCACGGAAAAAATCGCTGATTGTCGCCATTACTAATAAAAAAAAAATAAAAAAATCATAAAAATGCCAAAAACTATCCCCTATTTTTGTAAACGCTATAACTTTTGCACAAACCAATCAAACGCTTATTATTATTATTATTATTATTATTATTATTATTTTTTTATTTTTATTTTTTACCAAAAATATGTAGAAGAATACGTATCGGCTTAAACTGAGGAAAAAAAATGTTTATATATATATTTTTTGGGGGTTATTTTATTATAGTAAAAAATATTGAATGTTTTTCGAAATTGTCGCTCTATTTTTGTTTATAGCGCAAAAAATAAAAACCGAGGTGATTAAATACCACCAAAAGAAAGCTCTATTTATGGGAAAAAAAGGACGCCAATTTTGTTTGGGAGCCACGTCGCACGACTGCGCAATTGTCAGTTAAAGTGACGCAGTGCCGAATTGGAAAAACTGGCCAGGTCCTTTTTCCTGCATAATGGTCCGGGTCTTAAGTGGTTAATCTTTGGCAATACTACCTTGAAACTGATTTCTTTGTAGAACTGAGCCTGATTTTACACTCTCCAGCTTTAGTAAATAAACCCCTTAAAGTCAGCTGACCATAATGCAGGGGTGTCCAAACTTTTTTCAAAGAGGGCCAGATTTGATGAAGTGAACATGCTCCAGGGCTGACCATTTTGCCTGACATTCTTTAAACCATTAAAATTCGGTCTAAGTGTGTTCGTCAGAGCACTAATACACTGCCCAACAAGAATTCTCTTGCCTTTGTGGCTGTGTGTGGTGAAGAGATGAGCTCAGGCGTGTTATTTGGCTATATCGTATTTATCGGTGTATAAGATGCACCTTCACTTTAAGAGGGAAGTTTCAGAAAAATAAATACATTTTAAATAAAGAACTGTAAAGCAAAATAAGGGTCAGTGCCCATCTGCAGCCTCACAAGTGCCCATCTGCAGCACCCACCACTGCCAGGAACACAGCACCCACAATTGCCAGGGACACAGCCAGGAACGCAGCACCCACCATTGCCAGGAACACAGCACCCACCATTGCCAGAAACGCAGCACCCACCATTGCCAGGAACACAGCCAGGAATGCAGCACCTAACACGGCCAGGAACATAGCACCCTAAATTGCCAGGAATACTGCCAGGAACGCAGCAACCACCATTGCTAGGAACATAGCCAGGAACGCCGCACCCACCATAGCCAGGAACGCCGCACCCACCATAGCCAGGAACGCCGCACCCACCATAGCCAGGAACGCCGCACCCACCATAGCCAGGAACGCAGCACCCACCATAGCCAGGAACGCAGCACCCACCATAGCCAGGAACGCAGCACCCACCATAGCCAGGAATACAAACTCACCATTGACATCAGTGCAGCCTGATTAATGCCCATCCATCTGCAGCCCTGGAGGGGACAGGGAGGGTCGGGACGAATGCCAAAAGATTACATACAGGAGAAACTCCTGTTTACATGGCGGTCTCTTTAATTAAAAGTCCCGCCTCCTCTGATGGACAGAACAGCCGTCCAATGGCAGCGCAGGAGCCAGGACTTCCTGTTACAGAGCCCGCCCGTAAACAGGAAATACTCCTGTATGCATTGCATGTCACTCATCCTGTCCCTGTCACCTCCAAGGCAGCACTCATTACAGTATATATCTTTTGTAGGCGCCGGGAGATCGTTGGGGCCACAAAAGATATATATACGTCCAAATAACCAGGCGGGCCGTTCAAAACCGGAATGCGGGCCGCGATTGGGCCGATTTTGGACTTGCCTGCCATAATCCCAGCTAGTCTAGTGATAGCTACTGAATATCGATGACCATCATAAAGTATATGTCGGGGCAAATTAAAATAAAAAAAATATACTGTACAACTCCAATACATGCACACTTGTCAGTGTTTTATTCTGCACTTCTAAAATAACACCTGTTGATTTGCAAGAAATCCAGTGTACTCCTAACTTCCTGTTTGGGATGATTGCTGCACCAAAACCCCATCCCTTGCCTTTTGGGCAACATAATGCTACCTATCCCCCACAACTTTATTGTCCCATCCCACACGCATTCATTATTTTCTTGCCTAGCAATAAAATACAGCTGCCTTGACTCCCATGAGCCTGCCAGCAAACTAAGGGCCATTTATATATTCTTTCACGCAGCAAAGCATGTTGCAGCTTGATTAATAAATCATTCCCTCTGCTGCTATAAGAGCTGCATTAGAAAGAAACCTGGCCCTGACTACTTCCTAAATATGCATCTATGTGGATTGAAAATCTGTCGTCCTTTTTATTTATTTTTTCATGTATTTAAGCAATCTAACTTGTCTAATGTTATGGAACAGCACAAACGTTTTATTTAAAAAAAAAAACGCGTTTCGCAAGACCACGCTTTCTTCATCAGGGGTAGATGCGTGTGTAGCACATTAAAGGCTGTATCAGACTACCAAGTGCTAAATACCCAGAGACAACAGAGGTGACACGTCCTGTTTCACTTCATTCAAGTTTACATTATTTAATGAATACTGGGAGATCTTTCACACACATCCATCCTCAGCCATGTCTGCTCCCCGTTTGTGCTCTGTTGGGTTGGTTTTTAGTCTGCCTCCTCAGCTCCTAAGTCGGATGCTCATTACTGCTGTCTCTGGGTATTCAGTATTTGGCAGTCTGATCCAGCCTTTGATGTACTATACACCCATCTACCCATGATGAAGCAGGCATGGTCTTGCGAAATGTGTTTGGGATACTTTTCCTGCCTGTGTACTTTGCAATTTTACATTTTATAAATGTATATAAACCTTGCAAGCTACTCTAGAGCAACCTGAGACTGCAATTAGCGTCGGGTATAAAGTAACCTGAGGTTACATCCTAGTGTCAGGTGTGGTATAACATTTCCTGTAAAACAAAAGTGCAAATTCACAGCTGCTAAGCATTGATCACAATCCCATAATCTGTGAAAACATACCGTATTTATTGGCGTATACCGCGCACTTTTTTGCCCTGAAAATCAGGGCAAAATCGTGGGTGCACGATATACGCCGATACCCGCTTCCCACGCTGTGTTGGAACCACTGCGCCGACATATACCGAGCGCAGTACACTCGGGTATAGTCGGTCAGGCACGGCTCCTCTCGCGGTCACGTCCCGTACGTCCTTTACGCGAGAGGAGCCGAGCCTGCCTGACTATACCCGAGTGTACTGCACTCGGTATATGTCGGCGCAGTGGTTCCAACACAGCGCGGGGATCGAGCGGGGAGGACACCACGATGGACACCAGACATGGACGCGATGGACGACGGGCAAGACACCGACGAGGGGCATCCAAACTAAGTATTTTTTTCCAGGAATTTTCCTTCAAGTTCGGGGGTGCGTGCTATACGCCGGGGCGCGTTTATAGCAAGATAAATACGGTATATAAAAAAAATGCAGCTCTGGGTGATGCCGAACCCTACAAATGCATGGATAACGCAATGAAAATAAATATTGCTAAAAAAAACGTAACTATGAACAACAAAAAAAAAATATATATATATTTTTTTTTCCCAGTTTTCATTAATCCACAGAGACAAAAGTGCAAATTGAGGTATTATACGTATTTCTGTGGAAGGAAAACTCTAGTGATAATCCTGATCAGAAAAGGGTGACTTCACACACGTGGTCCCTTCCGTGTGAATGCGCTCACCTCCAATAGTGTGACCGCACACTTAAGTTTGGGCCACATAAGCAGTTGAACCATTCCTGGGCTCTAAGGCCCCTTTCACATTGAGGAGTTTTTCAGGCGGTACAGCGCTAAAAATAGCGCTGCTATCGCGCCTGAAAAACTCCTTCACTGCAGACTCAATGTGAAAGCCCGAGGGCTTTCACACTGAGGCGATGCGCTGGCGGGAGACAAAAAAATCTCCTGTCAGCAGCTTCTTTGGAGCGGTGAGAGGAGCGGCATGTATACCGCTCCTTCACCGCTCCTTCCAATTGAAAACAATGGGAAACCGCGGCAATACCGCCCGCAATGCGCCTCTATAGAGGCGCATTGCGGGCGGTATTAACTCTTTATCGGCCGCTAGCGGGGGTTAATACCGCACCGCTAGCGGCTGATACCCGCGGCAATTCCGGCGGTATAGCACCGCTATTTTTAGCGGCGTTATACCGCCACCGCAGCTCCCGCCCCAGTCTGAAAGGGGCCTAAGTGAAACTGGCTCAGCAGGATCCCACAGGAAAATCCAGAGAAGTTTATCCTCAATTTTAAAGCACAGAGGCTGGGTAGTGCATTATCGCTAGTTTAAAAATGTATTTAGAAAACAACATCAGGGTGCTCACATATTTTAGGTGCTTCAGCGCACCAGACTATAAAAAGCTTGTATCCAAGCTCCTTCTGGACGGTGGAGGAGGTTAGATACATGCTTGTTTGTACAAGCTGCTGACACATACAAGTTTGGAGAGGAATCCGATGCTTAATGCTTTTTATATTTTGGTGTGCTGGAAGCACCTAAAATATGCGAGTGCCCTGATGTTATGTTTTCTAAATACATTTTTAAACTAGCGACATATTTTGGCTTATATAGCACAAAGTCAAAACTTTTTTTTTTTTTTTTTTTTTTCTATTATTTAAAGCAAAAAAAATAAAATCTCGGTCTTTTTGTTTATATAATACCGCCAAAAGAAAGCTCTATTTGTGTGAAAATAATTTATATAAATTTCATTTGGTTAACAGTGTTGCATGACCAAGCAAAGTAGCACAATGCTGAATAGTAAAAAACAGCCTGGTTATGAAGGGGATAAGTGGAATACAGGCAGGTGCAGCACCCTCTTTAATGCCAGCATTATAGCTGAGGTAAACTGCTTCAGGACGCTTGTCCAAAGGAAATACCTGATAGTATCTCGTATTTACAAAACTTCTGCCATTGTTTGCCCCGATATAAGAGCTCTAAGGAAGGGAAAGCAAAAAAATAAAAAAAATCTGATACTTGGAGTGTTCATGCATTTTATTTATTTATTTTCTAGTGCATAGAAAATGTCTCAAGACAAGACTGTCCTATATGTTTAGAGGTAAGTAATGTCATGAAATGATTGCATTGTTTTTATGGTCAGTGTTTTTTGTGTGGATGCACTGAGCTGTTAGTACCTGGTCCTGAACACAATGTACCAGCAGAGGATGGTCTGGCATGCAGGCATGATCTGAACCTCAGGCCCTGTACACACTCGGGAATCCCGTCAAGAACAAACCGTCGGTTTTCCTGAAGGGATTCCTGGCAAGCTTGTCTTGCCAAGCCATGCTTACAGATGGCCATCCAAAAGAACCGCCATTCTTTTGAATGGCAAGAACGCGGTGACGTCATCGACTATGATGAGCCGGGGCTCGTCACATTCGATGCCGTCGTCGCTATCTTGCTACACCCCACACTAAACTTGTATGCTACCGCGCATGCGTCGAACTCTTATCGAGCATGCACGGGTTTAGCTGGGACAGGTAAGCATACAGACGACCGGTTTTCTTGGCAGAAAACACTCTGCTGGAAAAAACAGATGAGAAAATAGAGAGCAGTGTTCTCTATTTTCCCATCTGGATTCTCGGCTGTTTTCCTGACAGGAAAACTGCTAGGGAGCATACAGATGGCCGGGATTCCTGGCCAAATGCTCTCCTGGCAGTTTTCCTGCTGGGAAAACCGGTCGTGTGTACGAGGCTTGAGAATAGTTCTCTCTAGCATATAAAGATAAGCATGTGATTCACTCAAACATACATGTTTATGCCCACAAAGCATGTGGATGATGAACCGTCGGGCAGGTCCAGATCATCCAGAGAAAGAATCAATAGTGGTCACCCTTAAGTCTACAACATATTATTCTGTTTTTTTTTCCCCCTAAGATCATTCAGCCGGGCGTGTCGTATGCCTACCTCTGGAACCCACGGACATGGGAATCCACTCCCAATCTGGCCACAGTTCATATTGGGCTCTTTCACACGAGTGGATAGGGGGAAGGTGAAACATAAGGTGCTCAGTGGTTCACGGTCATGGTTTTACCGTCTTCCAGTCGTCCACCTTGACTTTGAAATACAGCCAGAGGGGGATGGATGTTCATATTCTGTGGCCTGTCAAACTGCCATTTCAGTCAATGGGGTAAAGCGTAACCAAAAGATAAATTATCTCATTGTAAGAAAAACAGGCATTCAGTAGGTGAACACTTGACAGCGGCTGCACGCTGAAAAAGGATCTATTGTTTAGAACTTTTCAGAGCATGGGCTAGTGTGAACATATCCTTTTGGTAGCTTGTTGGCAGGCAGCCTCTGATATGGTCCGGGTAGATTTATTCTCAGCCACTCCTAAACACTATCTTGCCAAAAGGAAGAAGAGCAGAGATTTGGGGAGCCCCACACCTGGCAGACCTCTTCCCACCCTGTACTGCTAGTGCTGTGCCCATCCATGGCACTCACCCAGCTCAGCGCTTCCCTGTTCTTGTTTTGTCTGCCGGGCTGGAAGCCCAGATCCTTGGCACAGGACAGGAGGAGAGTGCAATACTACCAGGCAATATGTCCTTAGCCTGAGCTCACACTCTGTGCCTACATTTCCACTTATCGTCTGACTTTTTTTTTTTTCTTTTTTATCTTTATCCCTTGCTCATTTATTTTTTTCTTTTCACTCTGAGAGTGAGGGTAGGGAGGCTCCACAGTGCCATCTTGTGTCCTTTGGTCAATACTGCAGTGCTACTGCATTGTATTGTAAGTTTTTTGTTACAATCCTAAAATGTGGTATTCAGAAGAAAAATAAAATAACCAGCCCCCCCCCCCCCTGCTTAGAGCATCTCTGATCTTTATTCTTTCTACTACCAGGACTTAATTCTAAGGGCCCCATACACACTATTAGATTTTCTGCAGATTTTTGTCTTCAGATTTATCAAAACCATGTAGTGCAAGGTCCTGCTTGATAGCATACAAATTGAAAACCTTAAGGCTTGACCTAGTATTATATGGTTTTGGTAAATCTGAAAAAAAAAAATCTAATAGTGTGTCTAGTTCTTCCAGGGGAGCTCTTTCTCTTTGTTGACCACAGTTTAGGTTGTGTCTTTTGCCTGAAGGGAAATTGTTTTTGACTAGCTTTTCCTGTGTATTGTCTATGGTTTATTGTTTTCTCTCCCAAAATTTTTTCTTACTTTTTATATCCTGTTCTTTTAGTCTTTGGGCATCATGTGTACTTCCCCATTAGTTATGTTCTCCTTTACCAGGTGGCTGGTTCAGCCTTACCCATTGCCAGTTGCAGGCATTTGTTGTACAGGCGGCCCTTGAGCTGCAAAGTGTCCCTAGTTCACATTGGGCCTGGTAGCGGTTGTTTGCTGTTGCCCACCTCGCAGTTGGGCTTCTTTTTTGATGTCTTGATGGTGAGGACTTGCTGTGTTCCACAATGGATGAGAAAAAAAAAATAGTATTTTGAAGTCTTACCCCTGTGTATTATAACCATGCTTTTAGTACACGTTGGTTGTATGAGGGATTATCCTGGGCTGGCCTACAATTTTTTTTTTGTTTGCCAATGTTTGATCGTCCTGCAGGTGAAGGTATAACCCAATGGTAAAAGTTTCCTGTGTGTCTTTTAATGGGCGGCAAGAATGGATTTTAGTACACAAATTCCCTTATTTGCTGTAATCCTGTGAACTCTTAGTGGTTAGTAACTGGTTACATTATCATCAATAGGCATTTATGCTAGCATTTGCTTACAGCATCATCCTGTTGGTATATATTTACAGATTAAGATACCACGTCTGTCATGCCTTGTACACACGACCATTTTTCATGATGAGAAAAATGCCATTTTTTTAATTGGCCGTGAAAAACGGTCGTGTGTAAGCTCCAGAGCATTTTTCTCGACGAGAAAAATGGGTGTTAAATTTAGAACCTGCTCTATTTTTTTTTCTTGTTTTTTCACGTCGTGAAAACCAGTCGTGTGTACGCTTTAACGAGGGGGGAAAAAACGCTCATGCTCAGAAGCAAGTTATGAGACAGGGAAATTAGCATAAGCAGCCCAAAGGGTGGCGCCATTCGAATGGAACTTCCGCTTTATAGTGCCGTCGTACGTGTTGTAAGTCACCGCGCTTTGCTTGAGCATTTTTTTCATGATCGTGTGTATGCAAGGCAGGCTTGAGAGGAATCGCGTAGTTTTTTTTCCATGACATGAATAACGGTCGTGTGTACGTGGCATTAGGCTTTAGCAGACATGACTGTATGACAAGGCTTATAAAAGTAGCATTTTGTTTTCTTTGCTGGAGAATTCAAGAAGTGTGTACTGGCTCTTAAAGGTTTGTGGCAATGGCAGTGGCGTCTCCAGCTTTCATATTTAGGGGGGGCACATGGCGGGACAGGGACAAAAGTAGGGGGGCCCAACTATAAAATGCAATTATATAATCTCCTGGGGCCCTTTACTACGATCCCACTATGGGCCCTTTCACATGTTCTGCAGTGAGCTCCCTTCCTACTATACTGGGGCCCCCCAGGGTGGCAGAAAACAAGAGATATAGGTCACCAGCACACCAAGAAAATATAAGGGTCAAAAGCAGTGGGAGCACTATCAGGGTTGCAAAGGTTGTCTTGCCACCGGGCCCTGGTGTTCTGCCACAGTGGGGATCCCCAGCTGTCCTGTCCCTGCTATTTATAGAGCTGGTCTGGCGTCTGTCTCCTTGACAGCGGCAGCAGTCTATTAGGACCTAGTGCTAGTGACATTATGGATGCATGCAGGGGAAGGCTGGCACTATTGGTTAGAGAGAGCCGAGCCCCCAGCTGGTCACTTAGCAGCAGTAATGCTGTATAACCTTCTCTGTTGACATGCTGATCGGCATGTGATGCTCCCAGTCAGATCTAATAAACACAGTATTTATTAGCATCAAGAGTACAACCACATAAATATAATCAACCGTATGATCAGCAGCCATGTGGGCTCTATGCCTGTAAAGTGTGGGCTTTGATCAATAAAATCACTGATATTTATGACTAGGATTTGACTAAGAGCATCACCTGGATTGCATCCCGATCAGCATGTCAGAGAAGGGTCCACTGCTGCTAAGCAACCTGCAGGGAGCTCAACTGTCTACAACAATAGAGATGGGCTCGGGTGTGTTTGAAATCCCACATGCCCGATCACGCCAGGAAGCCGACACTCCACAGTGCTAATCAATGTATGGGCTGCCTAAGAGCTAAGACCAGCCATAGACAGTTTAAATCTCAGTTGGTTCAGCAGAAACTGGCTGAGATTTGAACCATTAATGAGCAGATTCTCTTATAATTATCACTAGTGGTTGCTGTATAGTCACTAGTGATAATCACTGTTTGTCGGGAGAATATAATTGCTGGGCAGGAGGGATATTCCCCTGTCACCACTGTCTGTTGATGGGGGAATCATGCAAGTTTATTTCCTGCAATCTGTGGATGCAGGAAGGAAATTTGCACCGTATCTTATCTGCCTAACTGAAAGTGAAAGTAAATTGTGAATGTTTTGAAAGAACAGGAGAGGGGGAGGGAGACAGATCGGTGGGGACAGAAGGGATGGAGATAATGTAGTTCAGTGATTACAGTGTACTGCAGTCTGCAGTGCACACACTTAAACACGGCCCAGGCTAGAATATCTGGTTGTGTGAGCGCTCGCATTATGCAGTGTCGGCGAGCACAGGGAGGGGGAGGAATCCCCCGCAGAGCTGACTGGGGAAGCTCTCCCTCTCGGGGAGCAAAATACAAAAATTTGCAAAAAAATATATATATATATATATATATTTTTGGTGGGGCACAGCATGATGTTGGGGGGGTCAGGGCCCCCTCTGCCCCCCCCCCTAGGGACGCCTCTGGACAATGGAAATGCAAATCTCGAAGAAGCCGTGACCACTTTTTTGTTGATGCTTTTTTGTGTTAGGAAAAGGAAATGTCTGTTAATTACTTCCATATGTATCAAATTGGCATTATTAGACCAAGAAAGAGCAGAAGGAACCAGAAAGAAAAATGGAAGATTATATTTGCACAATATAAATTGAAACCTTAATATATTAAAGGGGTTAAGATGAGGTGAAAGTGGAAATATTTGTTATTATTGTACTCTTAATCAGTTGCATTTTTTTTTGGATAAACTAGACCTGATACATTTTATATAAGAAATCCACTTTTAATTCAGCATTTCTCTTACAGGATATCCATACCTCCAGAGTGGGAGCACGTGTGCTTCCTTGTGGGCATCTCCTACACAGGTGAGAAACCACTTGGGTATAGTCACATTCTTATGGTGACTTTCTCATAAAGCATATCGACAATGCCTTGATAAAGTATTTATACCCCTTGAAATGATGTAATGTTGCAACCAAAAGCATAAACCTATATTGTTTTTTTTTTGTGATAGACCAATACAAAGTGGCACATAATTGTAGAAGGAAAATGATACATGGTTTTCCAAATTTTTTCCAAATCTATATCTGAAAAGTGTGGCGTGCATTTGAGTCAATACTTTTGTACAGCTGCAAGTCTTTTTGGGGATGTCTCTGCCAGCTTTGTACATTTTTAGAGTGACATTTTTGCCCTTTATTCTTTGCAAAATGGCTCAAGCTCCGTCAGATTGGATGGAGAGCGTCTGTGAACAGCAATTTTCAAGTCTTGCCACAGATTCTCATTTGGATTTAGGTCTGAATTTTGACTGGGCCATTCTAATACATGAATATGCTTTGATCTAAAACATTCCATTGTAGCTCTGGCTGTATGTTTATGGTCATTGTCCTGCTGGAAGGGGGACCTCTGCCCCAGTCTCAAGTCTTTTGCAGACCCTAACAGGTTTTCTTCTAAGATTGCCCTGTATTTGGCTCCATCCATTTTCCCATCAACTCTGACCAGCTTCCCGGTCCCTGCTGAAGGAAAGCATCCCAACAACATGCTGCCACCACCATGTTTCATGGTGGGGATGAAGCCCCACATGACTTCTTAGAAACTGTAAACAACATTTCTTATGGATTTCTTTCAACAATGGCTTTCTTCTTGCCACTCTTCCAAAAAGGCCAGATTTGTGGAGTGCAAGACTAATGGTTGTCCTGTGGACAGATTCTCCCACCTGAGTTACCATGGACCTCTTGGCTGCTTCTCTGATTAGCTCAGCTCCACGAGATGTTTAAAGCTTGGACTTTAACCCTGCTTTAAACTTCTCCACAACGTTATCCCTGACCTGTCTGGTGTGTTCCTTGGCCTTCATGATGCTATTTGTTCACTAAGGTTCTTTAACAAGCCTCTGAGGGCTTCACAGAACAACTGTAGTTATATTGAGATTCAATTACACACCGGTGGACTCTATTTACTAGTTAGGTGACATCTGAAGGCAATTGGTTCCATTAGATGTTAGTTAGGGGTATCAGAGTAAAGGGGGCTGAATACAAATGCACACCACACTTTTCAGATATTTAGTTGTAAAAAAAAAAATCAAAACCATTTATCATTTTCCTTCCACTTCACAATCATGTGCCACTTTGTGATTTTCTATCACAGGCATAGTGAATTCAAATTCAAGGAGGTCCGATAACAAAATGATTTTTAAAAGTCTGTGCCATGAAAAATTGTCTTCTTGAATTTTTTGGCGCAAGCTGCACTCTGGGGCTTTTCTTACTGTTTCCTCCACACACTCTGGTAATACTCTGTAAATGCCCAATAGTGTTCCCCCTTACATGAGGCGCCCCTACCAGCATAATTCATTACACTGGGTGCCCCCTTGCATCAGGTGGTCCTCATCAGAGTGAACCTTTAACATAAAATAAGGGGCTTGCCGATGGGCACATTTTATCAGGGCTGTGGAGTCGGAGTCGAGGAGTCGGAGTCGGGGGAAATTTTGGGTACCTGGAGTCGGAGTCGGCAAACAATGCACCGACTCCGACTCCTACTAAATTTAGATTGGAATAAAAAAAAAAAAAAAGCAAGTTTAAATGTCCCAATTCACAAAAAGTTATAATTAATGACTTCTCTACTGTAAGAATAAAGACCAATGCATGCAGTGCCTCACGTAACCGCAAAACAAACACGTTAAGTGACCGTGAAGAAGCATGCTTTTCATGTGCTTCACTATATGGCACGCAACGCACAATTAGGAGCTGCAATACTTATACTTTCCATAGTGTTGTGTTCTGCTTTTACAGGGAACGCAGCGTCCATGTGTAACCTAGCCTCTCACTGATAAGGGATTAAATAAATATGTTTTTTGCAGGACTAGAGAGTGAGACACTTGTATAAGTGAAGGGAATGGAGGGCCAATAGTTCAAGACTGAAGCTGTAAACCATTGGAAAAACTGCTGTCATTTAGCTAAGGCTATAAAAACTTGTAAACTCCGATTGTTAGCTTAAACTTTAAACATGACTATGCGATTCTCCTAGGAAAATCATGTTTTAGAATAAATGCCCCTTCCTGGATCCTCCCACTGCCCTATCTTCAGCAGCAGATAAGCACACAAAGGAGAAAGCAGCAGCCCAACTACCTCTCTAAGATTATTTTCAGCCCTAAAAATAATAGAGCCTGACTCAAAGTGGAGTTCCACCCATAAATATAACATTACATCAGTAGTTTTAAAAAAATGTCATTAGTCCTTTACGAAAAAAATTTTTTTTTTTAGATGCCTTCAAAGTGTTGTTGCTAGGTAGAATAGTTAATCTTCCCACTTCCTGCACCTAGGTGCTTAATGCTTCCTAACCTACACCGCACAGACTCCTGGGAATGTAGTGGGTGTAACTTTCCAGGAGTCTGTGCAATCCCCAGTCTCAAAGAATCATGTGACTTGGACAGCACAGGTGCTGAAACCTGATCTGACACTGCTTGTGCAGCACTGAGCATGTGCTAGATCTGCAAGGCTGAAATCCAGGAAGTCATACAGTCTGGCTTCATGATGCCCACACTTAAGATGGCCCCAGTCAATTTCTATTTTATAAAGTGTCTAAATGCTGTAACAACCTAACAAAACGGACCTTAGTTTACAGACTAACTTTACTAGAATACATTAAGCTTGTGTATTACAGGGGTATTTATATTTAAAAAGTGAAATTGTGGCCGGAACTCCGCTTTAAGAGCCTCTATGAAAGAGGATCTGGCAGAGGCAATTCTCTTCCTTAGAACTCTACATTTAATTGATTTGCATTTGCTAAGCCTATAACTACATTTCAAGATTAATATAAACCATTTCTAGGTTTTACAGATTTTGTTTTTGGTTCATTATTGATAAGCTTTGTTTTTGTTCTAAAACAACCAAATAATGTGGTTTGTATTTTTGAACTGGTAAATATCCTGTTCCTGATGTTTATGCATGCTGCTACTATCCAGCCACTTGATTGATTAATATATGTATTTTTATAAAACTTTGTTTTCATTGTGTTTGTCTTTTGCTTAAACTGTGCAATACAGTAGACTGTTGGCTTCCCAGCCAGTAGTCCTGTGGTAGGTTGCGTTTCTTTCCCTCAAGGAATGTATAAAATACATTCGCATATTAATACAGAGGAGTCGGAGTCGGAGTCGGAAGTACATAAAACTGAGGAGTCGGAGTCGGAACATTTATCTACCGACTCCACAGCCCTGCATTTTATGTTAAGGGGCACTCTAAAGTGCTCAACAAAACATGCCCATCAGTGAGCGTCTTGACAAAATATACCCATCAGCGTGCCCCTTAATAAATTCTGCCCATCAGTGTATACCTTAACAAGTTATGCCCCACATACCTTGAGGGCAGGAGTCGGCAAATTCGGCAAGCTGCAGGGGGACAGAAGCAGCGAGACCATTTATTTTCTTTAAGTATCAAAAATGAAGTACGTCCTAAAGGTACCCACAGACAAAAAAAAATTGCTGGCTGATCCTGGCTATGGGAACTTCAAATTTTGCAGAAATCTACACATTTATATTCGCATACCTGATAACATTCACTGTTGCAGCATGATTGCTCTGTGCTGCCAAGGTGCAATGAAAGAAGAATACATTTTTCCAGCATTCTGTTGCATAGGAGTAAATAGATGGCTTACAAAATAGGAGATCCAAGAAGCCCAATCAAGTTTGTCATACACATAGAGAATTGGATGCTGGGGTGCATGTTCCCTAATCAGCCCATACAGCGAGAAGAAGCGGGCCCCTCAGTAAGGGCCCTTTCACACCAGCGGACGAACGGTCCGCTTTTCATAAGTCCGTTTACGGACTTACAATGGTTCCCTATGGGATCACGGCCGTTAGCGGATGGAGCATTCGCTAACGTCCGTAATCACCCGCCTCCGTCAGGATCCGGTTTTTCACACGGAAAAAAACCCTATTTTTCTTCCGTCTGACGGATCGGATGAATACGGACAGACGGTCCGTATTCATCCGATTCCCCATAGGGGAGAGCGGAGGAGAGACAGGGCGGTCTCTGCACTGTGTGCGAGGACCGCCCTGTCCGCCGACAGCTCAGCGGGGATTAACTGAGGAATCCCCGCTGAGCCAAACGGGCTAACGGAGCGGATCAATACGGATCCGCTCCGTGTGAAAAAGCCATAAGTCTTTGATTAAAGAGACCCTGTAACGAACTTAAAGAATTGCAGCAAAAAACACAGAAAAATCTGAATGCTTACCATTCCTTTTGGATTTTTTTATTCTTTTGCAATATTGCTCAAAATCTGAGAAAGTGCCCATCAGCATTCTCCTGGCTTTTGGATGTCTAAAGAAGGGAGACTTGTATTGGCAAGTTTACATACAATCTTATGGGAGAATGTTGTGAAAATAAATGGTTTGGTGATCGGGGCTCTTTAAAGTCTGTTGTGTCTTCTTGACATCAGTCATCCAACTTCAGTGGGTATCTCTGCAGCTTGGTGTACTAATCGTGTTTTCTTTAAACTGTTTATATATGACCAGAATAAAAATTTTTACATAGACATTAATTATATAAATTCTAACGTGTTGTACTCTGCTTTCCTCCAGTCCATGCTACGAGGACATGCTAAAACAGTAAGTACATGACACTAATCTAATTTGTGCATCCTAACCGAATGTAATTGTAGTATTGTTTTGTTGATCCAAAACTAAGCCAACAATGAGCAAATGCATATTGCTATATATGCCTATATTTTAAAGGGGTTGTAAAGGTTTGTTTTTTATTTTCTAAATAAGTTCCTTTTAAGCTAGTGCATTGTTGGTTCACTTACCTTTTCCTTCGATTTCCCTTCTAAATGTTTTTTTTGCCTGAATTTCTCACTTCATGTTTCTCCTCAGTAAGCTTTCCACCATTATCCGAGCGGTGGATAGTCAGCCAGAACAGCTTACTGAGTAGAAACAGGGAGTGAGAAATTCAGACCAATAAAAAAAACATTTTAGAAGGGAAATTGAAGGAAAAGGTAAGTGAACCAACAATGCACTAGCTTAAGGACCGCCTCCTGCAGATAGATTTCGGCAGAATGGCACGGCTGGGCACAAGCACATAACAAGTAACGCTGATCGCCGCCATTAGTAGTACATTTTTTTTTTTATAAAAATGCAATAAAACTATCCCCTATTTTGTAAACACTCTAAATTGTGCGCAAACCAATCGATAAACGCTTATTGCGATTTTTTTTTTTTTTTTGATTTTTTTTTTCATTTTTTTCCCCCCAAAAATAGGTAGAATACATATCGCCCTAAACTGAGGGAAAAAAAAATGTTTATATATTTTTGGGGGATATTTATTATAGTAAAAAATATTGCATTGTTTTCGAAATTGTCGCTATATTTTTGTTTATAGCGCAAAAAATGAAAACCGCAGAGGTGATCAAATACCACCAAAAGAAAGCTCTATTTGTGGGGAAAAAAGGACGCCAATTTTGTTTGGGAGCCACGTCGCATGATCGCGCAATTGTCAGTTAAAGCGATGCAGTGCCGAATCGCAAAAACTGGCCGGGTCCTTTACCTGCCTAAAGGACCAGGTCTTAAGCGGTTAAAGGAACCTATTTAGAAAACAAAAAACTAATCTTTACAACCCCTTAAATTTGCCTCTTCCCTATATGTCCAAACAATAAAATATTATTTTTCATAATCTGATTTTAAATTCTCATTCAGCTTCAGACTTTATTTGGGGAAGACCTCCTTCCTTGGACTGCAGATAATTTCCAGAGGACAGATCATCAGATGATACTGCATTATTACTGTAACTTCAGGATTTTATGCAGTAAAGGGGGGGTTGACATAATTGCTGCCTGTGTTCTGTGTGTAGGCAGCCCATTCATTTCACTAGGCTGTCTTGCATGCAGAAAAATAAGTCCCTGACCCTCTTTTTAAATTGCGCTTCGTGTGCAAAATTTGCCAATCCTCCGAGGTGCCATTAAGAATAAATTATGAGATTCAGGCCTCTGCTTGACTGAACCTCTATGAACTTTTATTTAATATCCCTGTTATACAGGATGTGAGTGAGAGGTAGGAGGAGGGGCGGGAAGGAAATGTTTTTAAGAATAGTTATTTCACTTTAGATGTTGTAAGTGAGCTATTGCAGCAATGTGCAGGTTTGCACAGCAGACATTTACCTTTTATAGCATACGTGCCTGTGTGCTATCGACGTGATGGCCACAGTCGCCTTTGTCGCTCTGTCAACTTCTGCCAGTCTTCTTCCGGTTTCAGCACCTTTTTGTTTCAGCACCTTTTGTGTCTTCCATCAGGTAGCCATGGATGATGTAAATAAAAAAGATTCTGCGCAAAATATCACGCTAGTGAACTAATGGTATCACATAAAAATACAAATTAGTAGCATAAAGTGATGAACTAATTAATGTAGTAGCTGACAGAATTCAGCATAGAATATATCAAAAATAAAATATCAAAAATAGAATGCAGTGTAGTGAGTCCAAAAATATATTACTCAAAAAGTGCAAAAATATGAACAGATGTGTGCAAAAAAATTAAATGAGAAAGTCCAGTCCCAAAAAATATATAAGAGCACAAATCAGCTGTCAGAATGGATGCACTGTATGCACTGGCTGAAGATGAGCACCAGCTCGATGATAAAAACACAGCCGTGTGATAGAAGATAGGCCAGATCCCTAGCTGAGCTCCCGGGACTCTTACCTCTCAGCCCTCCTTAATGGGCAATGATGTACAGGTCACTCGCAGCCTTCTATGGGTGGTCACAAATGCTTCCTCTCTCCGTTTAGTGAATCCTCCCTCTAGTGCAGGGGTCTCAAACTGGCGGCCCTCCAGCTGTTGCAAAACTACAAGTCCCATCATGCCTTTGCCTGTGGGAGTCATGCTTGTAACTGTCAGCCTTGCAATGCCTCATGGGACTTGTAGTTTTGCAACATCTGGAGGGCCGCCAGTTTGAGACCCCTGCTCTAGTGGGTCAGGTGCTCCTGTACTGTCCGAGAAAATCCCGCGCCAACCAGATGACTCCAAACACTGTCCTGACCGGGGCCGATCAGTGCGCAGGGGGTGACCCCCTGCGCACGCGCACTGATCGGCCCCGGTCAGGACAGTGTTTGGAGTCATCTGGTCGGCGCGGGATCTTCCCGGACAGTACAGGAGCACCTGACCCACTAGAGGGAGGATTCACTAAACGGAGAGAGGAAGCATTTGTGACCACCCATAGAAGGCTGCGAGTGACCTGTACATCATTGCCCATTAAGGAGGGCTGAGAGGTAAGAGTCCCGGGAGCTCAGCTAGGGATCTGGCCTATCTTCTATCACACGGCTGTGTTTTTATCATCGAGCTGGTGCTCATCTTCAGCCAGTGCATACAGTGCATCCATTCTGACAGCTGATTTGTGCTCTTATATATTTTTTGGGACTGGACTTTCTCATTTAATTTTTTTGCACACATCTGTTCATATTTTTGCACTTTTTGAGTAATATATTTTTGGACTCGCTACACTGCATTCTATTTTTGATATTTTATTTTTGATATATTCTATGCTGAATTCTGTCAGCTCCTACATTAATTAGTTCATCACTTTATGCTACTAATTTGTATTTGTATGTGATACCATTAGTTCACTAGCGTGATATTTTGCGCAGAATCTTTCTTTTTATTTGTATCCTTGTTCAATGTTATGTAAACATTACTAGGTTTTGCTGCACTTTATATATTTTTGGTGGGTTTATTCATTTAGGGTCTATTTTAGCGCAAAAGCACTTGTCACTTTATTCACTGTTTATTTACATATTCACTTTTGCTGCCATTATGGATGATGTAACTCCTGTACATGTGCTCGGGAGTTTGCTCGTCCTCGGCATCTGGAAGGGCCAGTTTACACAAATTGCTGTGCAGAAACTCACTTCCGTCTGCGGATTGAGGCTCGTTTTAGAGAGCGATCTTCTCCGCCGCTTCCGGGTATGGGCTACGGGACTGGGCGTTCCTATTTAATTGACAGGCTTCCGACGGTCGCATACATCGCGTCACGATTTTTCGAAAGTAGCCGAACGTCGGTGCGCAGGCGCCGTATAGAGCCGCACCGACTTTCGGCTACTCGTGACGCGCTGTATGCGACCGTCGGAAGCCTGTCAATCAAATAGGAACGCCCAGTCCCGAAGACCATACCCGGAAGCGGCGGAGAAGATCGCTCTCTAAAACGGTAAGTACTGCTTAGATTTTCAAAAAAAACACCCGATTCCCCTTGACAAAATGAGCATCAATCTAATGTTAAAAAAAAAAAATTTCGGGTAAACTCCCGCTTTAATAGCTACCCCAAGCATCTCGCAAACGTGGGGCAATCATGGCTGCCATCCACATGATACCACAGGATGGGCTACTTCCGGTGGAAGCCATTCTGTATTTCTTTGTGTTTATGTAAAGGAATAGGAGCAGTGCAAAATGATAAACTCATTGGGAAAAGAGAAATTCATAAGGACTGTTGAAGAGAATTTTTACAACCTGCTCCTTTTCTCATCACTATGGTCGAAAACCATTGTCGATTAGAAAATTGAATATTCGGAAAACAAACCTTTTCCAACGAAATTCTACTGGTGCTTGGCCATCTTAATTCCCCAGCATGTACCAGAAACGGATGTCTATTTTGAGTGGACTGATTCTTTAAGCCTAATGCAGATCCTTGGCACTAATGTAATTCTTTTTTCCACTACTAATGAAACCTTTAGTTGGAATACTTATTTGCATTTTCCATTGTTCTTTATTTCTTTACAGAGGATACCGATGTCCACTGTGCATGCGTTCTGTATTGGACATGACGCAGTACTGGCGCCGACTGGATGAAGAAGTTGCTCAAACACCAATGCCCACTGAATATCAAAATATGACTGTCAGCGTAAGCAATTTGATTACTTTTATTTTGATGTACATGCTGTAGATCAGTGTTTCTCAACTCCAGTCCTCGAGGCGCCCCAACAGGTCATGTTTTCAGGATTTCCCTCAGATGAAATAGCTGTGGTAATTACCAAGGCAGTGAAACTGATCAAATCGCCTGTGCAAAAAATGGAAAGCCTGAAAACATGACCTGTTGGGGCGCCTTGAGGACTGGAGTTGAGAAACACTGCTGTAGATCTCCAATTTTTATTTTTTTATTTTTATGGAAAATGATTTTATGGTGAGTACCAAAATCCTATTTTCTCTTATGTCCATGGACAGACACAGCTTCCTTATCCTCTTGACTGTAGGGTTATGTTCCGTCTATTAGGAGAGTATAAGGAAGCTGTGTCCGTCCATGGACTTCAGAGAAAACGATTTTACGGTAAGTACAAAAATTCTATTTTTTTCCTAATTTTAGGCAGATGCGTATTCTTCTGCATATTTTTGGTAAAATAAGCATATGATTGGTTTGCGCAAAAGTTATAGCATCTACAAAATAGGGGATAGATTTATGGCATTTTTATTATAATTTTAATTTTATGTTTAATAGTAATGTCGGCGATCTGCAATTTTTATCCAGACTGCAACATTATGGCGGACACTTTGGACACTTTTAACACTATTTTGAGACCATTGTCATTTATACAGCGATCAGTGCTATAAATAGCCACTGATTACTGTATAAATGACACTGGCAGGGAAGAGGTTAAACACTATGGGGCGATCAAAGGGTTAAGTGTGTCCTAGGGATTGATTCTAACTGGGGGGTGGGGCTACCCCTGACATGACGGCGATCACTGCTCCTGATGACAGGGAGCAGTAGATCCCTGTCATGTCACTAGGCTAAACAGGGAAATGCCTTGTTTACATGGGCATCTCCCCGTTCTGCCTCTCCGTCTCACGATCAAGGGCCGCTGGCGAACATGGAGTTTGCGTCATGGGCGCGTGAGCCCGCAAGGTGGCAAATTCAAAGGATCGTACATCTATGCCCATTTGCCTGTACAAGCCCTTCTGCCGACATAAATATATGTAGGTGTGTGTGTGGCAGTCGGCAAGTTGTTAAAAAGCGTGCATACATTTTATTCCTAATGTACAGTACAGTGGGGATCGAAAGTTTGGGCACCCCAGGTAAAAATGTGTATTAATGTGCATAACTAAGCCAAGGAAAGATAGAAAAATCTCCAAAAGGCATCAAATTACAGATTAGACATTCTTATAAAATGTCAAAAAAAGTTAGATTTTATTTCCATCATTTACACTTTCAAAATGACAGAAAACCAAAAAATGGCGTCTGCAAAAGTTTGGGCACCCTGCAGAGTTAATATCTTGTACTGCCCCCTTTGGCCAAGTATCACAGCTTGTAAACGCATTTTGTAGCCAGCCAAGAGTCTTTCAATTCTTCTTTGAGGTATCTTTGCCCATTCTTCCTTACAAGAGTCTTCCAGTTCTTTGAGATTTCTGGGCTGTCTGTCACGCACTGCTCTTTTAAGGTCTATCTATAGATTTTCAATTATGTTGAGGTCAGGAGATTGTAAAGGCCATGGCAAAACCTTCAGTTTACGCGTCTTGATGTAATCCTCCATGGATTTTGAGGTGTGTTTAGGATCATTATCCATTTATAGAAGCCATTCTCTCTTTAACTTCAGCTTTTTTCACAGATGGCATCAAGTTATCATCCAAAATTTGCTGAAATGTTATTTAATCCATTTTTCCTTCTACTTGTGAAATGTTCCCTGTGCCACTGGCTGCAATACAACCCCAAAGCATGATTGATCCACCCCCATGCTTAACAGTTGGACAGAGGTTCTTTTCATTAAATTATGTGCCCTTTCTTCTCCAAACGTACCTTTGCTCATTCTGGCCAAAAAGTTATATTTTAACCTCATCGGTCCACATAACCTGTTTTCAAAATGCATCAGGCTTGTCTATATGTTCATTTGCAAAGTTCAAACGCTGATTTTTGTGTTGAGGACGTAGAAGAGGTTTTCTTCTGATGACTCTTCCATGAAGACCATATTTGTACAAGTATCCCTTTCAGGCTGGGTTCACACTACTACACTACTTTCATCCTACTTTGCTCTGTGTTCAATGTTTCCCTATGAGAGCGTCTTGTAGCGTCCTACACAAGTCGGTCCGACTTTGAAAATGCTCCCTGTACTACTTTTGGTCCTACATTGATCCTACTTCAGGCCCATTGAATATCATTGAAGTCGGACCAAAGTAGTATCCTGTTCATGAAAGTAGGATAAATGTAGGACCAATGTAGCAGAGCAAAGTAGGATGAAAGTAGTGTAGTAGTGTGAACCCAGCCTTATAGTGGAATAGTGTACCACAACTCCAGTGTCTGCCAGATCTTTCTGGAGGGATCATGCAGTCAAACTGCTGGTTTTGAATTGCTTTTCTCACAATCCTGCGAGCTGTTCTGTCTGATATTTTCTTGGTCTTCCAGATCTTGCTTTAACTTCCACTGTTCCTGATGACTGCCATTTCTTAATTACATTCCGAACAGAGGATATTGACATCTGAAAACGCTTTTCTATCTTCTTATAGTCTTCTCCAGCTTTGTGAGCGTCAACTATTTTCAGTTTCAGTTATCTAGACAACTGCTTAGAAGAACCCATGGTGCTGATTGTTGGGGCAAGGTCAGATGAGTCTGGGCATTTAAAACCTTAGAGATTGACATCACCTGGTCTTCCCAGAAGATGATTGAGAACAATCCATGACACTGGCAGGTCTCAGCTTTGCAAAGGGGGCAGTGCATGCTATAAATTCTGCAGGGTGCCCAAACTTTTGCAGACGCCATTTCTTTGTTTTCTGTAATTTTGAAATTGTAAATGATGGAAATAAAATCTAACTTTTTTGACATATTATAAGAATGTCTAATCTGTAATTTGATGCCCTTTGGAGATTTTTCCATCTTTCCTTGGCTTCGTTATGCACATTAATACAAATTTTTACCTGGGGTGCACAAACTTTCGATCCCCACTGTATATTATTTATTTAGTAGGTAGTATGGGTATTGTACATGTGTGTACTTACAGGGAGGGTGTTTTTTTTCTTTCTCTTCTTTTCTTTCTTTTTCTTTTAACATTTGGACATGTACGGTAGGATGTATGAGCACAAGGATTTTGTACATGTACAGGTCTTCTGCTTTCACAAAATATATGGTTTGAGGAGGCCTTGGTTTACTGTTCACTTTATTGGTGCATGTTAAAAATGCACATTTGGCTCGACTATCTGAGGCCTCTTTTTCACATGGCCGTTCTGATCTGTTTCGCCTGTCGGTTTTTCAGTCAGACCTGTTCGGAGGGCCCATTCATCTCTGTGGACAGGCGGGGGTAAACGTACCTTGTGTCCGTGTCCACTCGACAAACTTAGCGGACACAGATGTGTCATCCACCTGCTCTGCTCTAAACGGCAGTGGATCTGTGGCGTGATCCCTTGCTGATTGTAAAATGGGCGCTAGCCCAAGGCAGTGGAGATCACATTTACTGTATGTCTGCAACTCTATATTGCCTGTTAGAAAAGTTCTCAATTCCTGCTGTGGTAAAAAACAGCATGACTCTAACCTATCTCTAATGTGTCAGCTGGAGGCTGCGCAAGCTGGCCGAACATTTTTTCAGCCCACTAGATTTCTCTGGGCTGCACTTGGTAACTGGATTTTTTGCCGTTAAATTGTAAAAAAAATTGGACTTGGCTTTGTCCTAAAATTGCCTGTCTGCTCTACTGTGGCAGTGGGAGAACATATTATTAGGTTTATCTCCTGTAAAAGAAGATGCAGCACTACAAGTTTAAGAATAATAATATTTTAGTGGAGTAATTTGACTCCATTCCTCTTAAAGGAGTTCTCTGACCTAAAACTTTTAACCCCCGCTGTGCCCGGGCTGTAAAATAATAGAAAATAAACTTTCACTTACCTGCCTACGATCCCCCGTTGTTCCGATATCGCCGTCCCGTTCTCCGGTCCCGGTCTCTTCCGCTTCCTGTGTGTCGGTGACTCATAGTGCGCTCAGCCTATCAGTGGCCGCGACGGGACATTGCTGCGGCCGCTGATAGGCTGAGCGCACTATGAGTCACCGACACACAGGAAGCGGAAGGGGCCCGGGACCGGAGAACGGGACGGCGATATCGGAACAACGGGGGATCGTAGGCAGGTAAGTGACAGTTTATTTTCTATTTTTTTACAGCCCGGGCACAGCGGGGGTTAAAAGTTTTAGGTCAGAGAACTCCTTTAACTTCTTATACACCAATGTATGTTTTTCAACGATTCTGCCATCCAATCCTAGAATGACAACAAACAGGACAGGACTACTGGGAACAACCCCCCCCCCCCCCCATCCTCTTGTGTATATACCCTAGACAAGACCGGATCTTACAGTCCCTTGAACAATATAACTGATAAGAGTGCAGCGCAGGCAGAGAGCACAGAATGTTATCGGTTGACAAGATTTGTTGCAAGATCAACAGGTATTTTTCATGCTACTGGAACAAATATACCTTACATATATTCAGTAAAGTGCCTGGCCTCAGATGATGCACAGAGATTAAACAAATCCTCCTAGATAGGTTGTACCTGTTTATCGGCTGTCTTCACTTCTCTACATCCATCTTGCTTGAGCGTTCAGAAAAAAGTGGGCGGATAGCTGAAATTACTTAATAGCTCAGTAAGGAGAGTTCTGGGAGCTGATTGGAGGGAAGGGAAGGGAAACAACCCTCTCCACACAGCTCACAGGAGGCTGTCAATCAGCTGGACAGCCCTCCTCTGTCACCATTTTTCTCTTGGTGTCAGGAAAACTTGTCAGAAATTTGTGCTGATAGCAGAGGAACAAGGCAGCACACATAAATGACACTTAGTGCTCTGAACTGAGACAAGTACACACTGTAGAGGGATATGCTTTGTTCATATTTCATGTCTGAGGTTTACAACCACTTTAACCCCGTACATTATAAGTTTAAAAGTTTAATAAAATAAACTCCTCCAAAAAAATGTAGCAGCCCTACACCCCCACATACACATGCATTAGGTGCTGAGCATACGAAAACTACAATTGTACCACATTGTGGAGCAAGACAAATAATTCCAGGACCATCATTGTTATCTCTAAGCTGATGACCTGTAAATGTTTTTAAGCATTTCCTATAGACGCTTTTGAGTACCATGTTTATAGTGCAAAAAATAAAAACCGCACAGGTGATCAAATACCACAAAAAGAAAGCTCTATTTGTGGGGGGAAAAAAGGACAACAATTTTGTTTGGGAGCCACAACTGCGCAATTGTCAGTTAAAGCGACGCAGTGCTGAATTGCAAAAAGTGGCCCAGTCATTTGGCAGCTAAATGGTCAGGGGCAGAAGTGGTTAATCAAAAATTGGATCTTGCATTGTGTTTCTGTATTTTTTTTTTTTTACTGAAAGTATAATGGAAAAGTAGCACAAATATCTTGTGACATCAGAACATTTTAAATACCATTGATTTCAATGGGCAGCAGCGGTAAACACATCGCTCCTTCTCCGCTCCAAAGATGCGGCTAGCAGGACTTTCTTTACCGTCCTGTTAGCGCAACGCTCCAGTGTGACAGCCCTCGGGGCTGTCACACTGGAATGAATTTGACAGCTGTTTAAGAAGTTATTTTTAACGCTATCGCACCTGCAATCCGTTCCAGTGTTATAGGGGTCTAAATGTTTGCTTATTGCAGTTTCTACATAAAATATTAATGTAAATAAGCTTAGGTTACAAAGGACAGTTTATTCTTCATTTGATTCTCCACATTAAACATTCAGTGTACTTTCATCTGGCAGATCTATTTTCACTAATATACAATTTTCCCCCCCACACAGATTCTTTGCAATGACTGCAGTAAAAGATCTACGGCGCCCTTCCACGTTCTGGGGATGAAATGCGAGAGCTGCAAGTCATACAATACCACACAAGAAGGGAAACTTCTATCACAGTCCGCAACTCCATAACCTCAAACCTTGTTCTGCTGTTTAAGGACAGATTGCTATGGCATCTAAACTTTAGTCCTCCGAGAACACTGAAAACAATAAGGAAAATATTGGTTATATATATCTCTCAGTTGAACATGTAGCTGAAAGAAGATTGAAAGTTTAATTGTTGCCAGTTGCAAAGTTCTGCTATGTTTAATCCCTGAGGACTGTAACCACCCATGTTTTCAAGAGGCAAAAGAAGAGCATCTGACTTTTTATCATCAGAACAAAAAAAAAAAAATAGGATAAATGACAAGAGGAAGGAGATGTATAAGAACAGAGCTTGGCAATATTGTTAGAACAAATAAAAACTGATTGTTGCAAATTATTAGTAAAGAATACTAGTAGATGTAGAGTCCAAAGTAAGGGCTAGTGCACACGGGCCTATGGTTTGCTTTTAACATCAGACGTGTAATGCAGTGTTTCAATTTTGAATAGGATCTTAACCACTTAAGGACCGCCTCCTATACGTCGGCAGAATGGCACGGCTGTGCACATGTACGTACAGGTACGTCCTGTACTAGTACTCAGCCGTGGGTCGTGGGCGCGCTCCCGCGACCTGGTCCGAAGCTCCGTGACCGGGACCTGCCGACCCGATTGTCGCTGGAGTCCCGCGATCGGTCCCTGGAGCTGAAGAACGGGGAGAGCCGTGTGTAAACACGGCTTCCCCGTTCTTCACTGTGGCGGCTGCATCGATCGTGTCATCCCTTTTTATAGGGGGACACAATCGATGATGTCACACCTATAGCCACACCCCCCTACAGTTGTAAACACACTTCAACCCTTGTGGTTAACTCCCAAACTGCAACTGTCATTTTCACAATAAACAATGCATTTTAAATGCATTTTTTGCTGTGAAAATGACAATGGTCCCAAAAATGTGTCAAAATTGTATGTATGTATGTAATGTCACAGTCACGAAAAAAATAACGCTGATTGCCGCCATTAAAAAAAAAATAATAAAAATGCAATAAAACTATCCCCTATTTTGTAAACGCTATAAATTTTGCGCAAACCAACCGATAAACGCTTATTGCGTTTTTTTTTTTTTTTACCAAAAATAGGTAGAATATGTATCGGCCTAAACTGAGTAAAAAATATTGAATCTTTTTTCAAAATTGTCGCTCTATTTTTGTTTATAGCGCAAAAAGGGGCAAGGTCCTTTAGCTGCATTTTGGTCCGGGTCTTAAGTGGTTAAGGAACTGTATACACTTAAAGGAGAAGTCCAGCCTGAGCTTTTTAGGCTGGACTTCTCCTATGGGTCACAGGAGTGCAATTTGTTTTGCACTCTTGTGACCTGTTTTCAGCAGAGAGCGTTCTGAAGTCCACTCTTTGCTGATCTCAATGCCATCAGCAGGGCAGCGCATCATCGCGACTTCCAAGTCTGAATCCGCCAGCTGCCCTGATTGATGGTAGTCTTAGCGTCTCCGCAAGCCGCTGAGACGGCCACTCCCCGCCCCCTCACTGCTCAGCGCTTCAATAAACGCGGAGAAGTAGAGCAGAAGCGATGCTGACTGAGAGTCGGAGGAGGAGTGAAAACCGAGCCATCGGCAATGTTCGGTGGCTCTGCTCTCAGGGCAGAGATGCCGGGAGACAGATGCAGCATCGGTCTGACGCTGCATTCACTGAGGTAAGTATGATTAGCTTAAAAAAAATGTAAATACCTTCTCTTTTAACTAAATCTGAAACCAGACCCTGCTAAATTGACTTTCAGAGATGTTTAATGCTGCACTAATATGGGCATGGGTATTGTGTTCCTGTAAGTTCCAATTAAAGGAAAACTATTTTTTTGTTTTTTACATTATTTTGCATTATATTGCTACACATGCAATCTTGTTACTTAACAATATTCAAAATTACCCTTCTGTTTCAATCTGCACTCAGCTATGATCTGCTAAGCAATTCAAATTTACAGTACCTCTTTGGCAACCATTGGGAAATTTAGCATGCTGTTTGTGTAAAAACAGTTCTGAAATATCATTGCCCACATGCGTAACTGGTTCACTGCTTTCCCCAATATTTTCACAAAGTTTGAAGTGAACTCTGAAGCTTTGACAATTCTGTGCGAATGTTTGCTGCAGTAAGGCTTTTGTTTTTGGTGAGATAATGCCAAGAGTACTGCATGTATGAAGGGACACTGGTATGCTAGTTTTCTCTTTTTATAAAAATGCGGGACAGATTATAGCAGGCAGACCATTGGCATTCTGGGAGAGTTGGTGGAAACTAATTCTATGCAGAGAATAGAGGCAAAGGTGGCGTTTCTCTTTAAACGATTGGTCGCCTTGCAGGTTCCCTGTCTTTGAACTAGACTACTGCAGGACGCCTGTTTTGGTGTATTTTGTTCAAATAATAATTTGTACCTGCCCTAAAATGCATTTGAAATTAGCAGTTGAGCCTTTCTGCAGCCATTGATATGTGGCTAACACACAAGAACGGATTGGAGACCCTGACACAAACCCATGCCTATTTAGGTAAACATTTCTAGTTGGAGTACTCGCATATGCTCGGTTGTATTGTATAGATAATGCTTTGCCCCGCTGTTCTGAAAATTTGTTATACTCGCTTCCTACAATTTCCAGAGGCATGCAGCTGCTCCCTGCCCTGCTGTCGGCAGAGGTCCTGACAGGCAAGTTCTGCATTAACTGTTTTCAGATTGTTTGCGGCTTCTCCAGCCCATCAGGACCTTTTGCAAGCCTCAGGGCTTTGGCGTGGAGCAGCTGCATGCATCTGGAATACAGAGTGTCAGAGGTGTTTTAAAAAGAAGAGATCAGTTTTTAGCACAAAATATTTAATAAATTATTGAGGTATAAAAATTCACAACACCATTTGTGGGCATCAAATCATAAATGCATATAACTGAAAAGTGTAGCGTTTCCAATAAAAAAAATTAACTGCTCCTTCCACCATCAGCAAGAACATGGACCAGCATGGTGTTGATCCCCTGAGCAGTCAAATAACACTTATGTTGTAAATCACAGCATCCATCCACCTTAGTCTGCTATAAACTGGACACTCTGAGCACCCCTACAAGCCACAAAAATGCTCCACTCCACCAGTAATAGTTGATCGTTTCTCATAGACCTAAATCATAGAAGGGCAAAGAACCACCTCATGGTGTAGTATAAAAGGAAGAAACTTGAATTTATTTAAAACGGTATATACATGCATAGAACAAGATAAAATGGGCATATCACAGTATTTCCAAACCTCACCAACAAGATGGCCACGGTTCACAGTGTGATGACGTTATACGTCCAAAGCTCCAACCTACGTGTTTTGTCACACGATGATGTTGTCAGGGGTGTGCTATTTTCAGCACAGCAGGGGCAAATAATTTTCAACCAAGTACTGCCTAGTATTTAAGTGAGTACTTTAACTTGAGATGCTAATCTTAATTGGCATGAGATGATGACAGGGTCTCTTTTAAGGGGACCTGCCTGGAAGGAATTGATAATGCCATTACAGCTTTGTTTTTAAAGGTGCATGCTTTAGGGTCCTCTTCCCCACTATTGCTTGCGGAGGGACCATATCTCCATCCACCAAGAATAACTCCAACAACAGAGCAGGGTCTAGAATAGATTGGTTAGTATAACCTCTTGGGGGGTAGGTTGGCTATCGCCAGACACTGTCCCTTTTCCCTGAATGGACAAAGTAATGTGTCTTTAATCCCAAACCTGTGAAGAGCATGGTATGATGTACTGATATATTGTTTCAGGGGCAGTGGCCAACCAAGTAGTGAAAACTGTACTGCTGACTGCTCTAGAACAGGCAATTTAAAGTCAGTTCATGGCAGCTTTCATATATCATTCCTCACGGGTTCCTTTTTAATAAAAAAAAACGAAGTACAAACAAACTCCATCAGATGATATATTTCCATTAAACTGGATAAAAACTGTTTTTGGATTTTTTCTTTGTTCCTTTTGAAATAGTTTTTCATTGCAAGCGAGGAATTTAGCAATAGTTAATAACTTTATTTTGTTGAAAATTCCTTTATAATAAATATTTATTCGGCAAAAAAATTGTTACGGGGGCCTGTATTTTTTTAAGGTTGTGATTCTATATGGTGGTTATATCCAGTTGTAATATCAGTGTGAAGTTATGCCTAGACAAAATTCTAGATGGCAGAAAGTGGATGAGCTACAGATAAACCATTCTCTCTTGATAGCATTGGAAGTACACAACATCAGGTAAAACATTTTGTGGCTTTAAGACTGGGCCATCGGCATTCAGTAATTGTATTCACCAG
Organism: Rana temporaria; assembly: GCF_905171775.1. Classification (NCBI taxonomy): domain Eukaryota; kingdom Metazoa; phylum Chordata; class Amphibia; order Anura; family Ranidae; genus Rana; species Rana temporaria. The sequence continues at coordinate 451,571,353 of NC_053489.1, forward strand.
GTCATTTCTGTAAGACTGGGGAACTAATGCAACCTGCAGAGCAGTGTGGGCAAAAATGCACAATTGTGTTACCCAAGGCAAAGAGAGTTGGAAATATTTGTCTTACTGATAAGCTGGTGGCATAGGTGTCTGCAGCATGCCCACCTGCTCTTTATACCAAAACACAAATGGTTGCCCGAGGATCCAGGATGTGCTGAGTCGCACAGATCCCTATGGGTAGTCAGATGATGATTGCACGTCTAATGCCGTGTACACACGATCGGTCAAACCGATGGGAACGGTCTGATGGACCATTTTCATCGGACCAAACCGATCGTGTGTGGGCCCCATCGGTTATTTAGCCATAGGTTAAAAAAAGCAATCTTTTTTAAAATTAACCGATGGATACCTAACCGATAGAAAAAAAACGATCGTTTGTAGGCACGTCCATAGGTTAGAAATCCAGGCATGCTCAGAATCAAGTCGACGCATGCTTGGAAGCATTGAACTTCATTTTCTTTCAGCACGTCGTTGTGTTTTTACGTCACCGCGTTCTGACACGATCGTTTTTTTAACAGATGGTGTATAGGCGCGACGGACCATCAGTCATTTTCATCGGTTAACAGATGAAAACAGTCCATCAGACCGCTCTCATCGGTTTGACGCGGACCATCAGTCAGTTTCATCGGTTTGACCAATCGTGTGTACGCGGCATGATAGCCCTCTGGTGTCTGGCTAGCTTTTAGAATCCTGTGTTTCTAGGATATTTCTACCTGAAAAGCCTGCCTTACTACGCCTCCTTCTGCTATATTAATGTACTGTATTTCCACTCTATAGCACTATTGTATCGTCTACTTTACAACCCCCCTCCCCCATACACTGTAACCCTGCTCTGCATGTTAACATGCCTAACCAAGCCTAGTGGATTAAATGCACAGCATGTAATCTGTGAAGTATAGGGAAATATACCTATATTCACTTCAAACATTGGCTAGCCCCTGCATATGATTAGCTCTTCAGGTTAATTCACATTAGTACATAAGTAAATCGGGTTCACAGCATTAAAGCATGGTTGTTGCCTAAAAAAGAGCTCCAGGCTAATTTATTAGCTATATAAATGGCTCAAGCAAAATAACCAATCAATATTAAATGTCCTTTTAAAAATCCATAAATAAATATATAATGAACATAAGATTTACCACAGTGTTGAAGTGCATCCACACTTTAAGCATGCATCCATCACAGACATCTAGTGCTTTCTGTAATCCTCAATTTAATTAAACAATGATAAAGCGCTTACAAACAAGAATTCTTTCTTTAACCTCTGGTAACCAAAATAGAAGCCTATTTTAAAGACGGAAAACATCAGATTCTAGAAACATTAACTAGTACCCCTTCAAGTATACTAGGGACTGCTAATGTGGGCTTACTATATACCATTATTGGTCATGAAGATGCCTTGGCATCAGTTAAATGGGCCCTGGCTGATTCCGATTTAACAAAGAAACACAGAAGGATCCTCTTAAATAGTCTTCATTTTTGTTTACTAAACTATTTTTGGTTTGATCGTCGGTTCTTTTTGTAGACCAGAGATGTTGCGATGGACACCCGCTTCACTCCCAGTGTGGCCAATTTAATTATGGCTCACTGGGAGGAAGGGGTGTGTGCGTGTTTTTTTTTTCTTTTTTAAAGCACTGTTCCCGGCAACTGGTGTGCTATTAAAGGTACATTGACGACTTAATCATGATTTGGGAAGGTGATCGAGACAGGTTTTTACCCATGAATTAAATGGTAATGGTAAAAATCCCAATCTTACTTGGAATAATCATGCACATCAGATGACCTTTCTGGACTTAGAAATTTTTAAGACCCGTAACCATTTCAAACCAATGGACCAAAATGCTTACATACCATTAAAAAAGTTGGCACCACCATATATGGCTGTGTAATATTTCGAGGGGAAAATACATAAGGTTAAGATGAAACTGTTCTTCTGAAGAAGACTTTTTGTCCCAGTTACAGGTGTTGGCATCAAGATTTCAACAAAAAGGATATGTAAAAAAATTCCATAGATAAGGAAATTGAGGCCGGGTTAACACCTATGCGAATTGAGTGCAGCTTAAACCGCATCCAATTCGCAGAACAATTCTAAATACATTGTTTTCTATGAGGCTGGTTCACATATGTGCAATGCATTCGCACTGTGCATTGCAGAAAAAACGTGTGCGTTTTTTAGGCCTTGCGGTGCGAATTCAGGCCCATTATCTTCTATGGAAACGCATCTAATTCGCACATGTGTTGCAGTTTGAACGGAAGTTTTCTCTCCTCCACCTCCCCCTTCTCCAAGTTCCCCCCCTGTCTGTTTCATTCCCCAGAGGTGAGTAGCCATGTCGAAAAGACGGATCAAAAAAGTGACAGAAAAGGTGAAGGAGTGTGTGGATTGCGAGGAGCTTATCCGCCTTGTCAGGGAGAACCCAATGCTCTATGACACCCGGCATCCTAAATATAAGGACAACGTTCTTAAAAAACAAATATGGGTTGAAATTGCCAGAAACCTATTGCCAGAGTGAAGCATGTGCTCATCCCAAGTTCAGGCTGACAAAGGTAAGTTTATTTTTCTTATTCTCTACCTGTAGATGTTCGCCTATTATTTAGTTATGTTCTCAAGTTATATTTAAAATAAAACCCCAATAACCAGAGTGCGGTCCCCCAAGAATCCAGACCAGGCCATTATCCAAGCATGCAGTCTGTCAGGACATGTTAAGTGTGCTAGGGAGCCCTCCCACATGCTTTCAATATGGACAGGGTGTTTTTGGCTCCCTACCAATGCACCCTGTCCCCATGTTGATGGCGACAAGGGACTCATTCCCACATCCTTGGACATTGTTTGTAGGAGTCTGCGTGTGTGTCTATTTGAAGAAATATGCAAATTCACTTTAACAAGTTTGTTTACTGATCCTTGGGGGAGTGGCTATCTGTATTTGTCAGCCCCTTTTTACGTTATGGCCCATGCTGGTCGTACAAAGACATCATAATGACAAGTGACAATTTTAACTTGGCCTGACCTCTTGCTCTTGTTTACAATGATCCCCAGCAGAGCACACATAACAGTGTCAGACAGCGACGCATGAGGTCATCAATTTTGCTGTATTTTCAGGTTGAAATTAGCTTAGGAGTTGCAAATATTTCAAGACACAAATGTGATCATTTATTTTTATTTTCTTCAGCATTTAACTTACACATAGTGACATTTTTTATCAGTATGTCATTTTTAAAGGGCCAGCGAATTTTAGGGAAACACAAAAAAGGTAATTTTTTAATTAAATTGACTGCATCTGCCAAGGTAACTTACCAGCTGGCGACATAAAGTAATTTTGGAATAGATCTCTAATCACTTCCCCACTGGTAGTGCCCCTAGTCGCATTCCACTGTGCCGCCTCCATGTTATGCATCAGGGAATCTTCAAAAACATAACCATCACGTTCTCGCACATAGTTGTGTAGTGCACAGGCAGTTTTTACAGCAGAGACCGCATGCTCCAGACTGAGGTTGATGGCAGTGTGCAAGAATCTCCATTTATTGCAAAGTATCCCAAATGCACACTCCACTACTCGGCGTGCCCTAGTGAGCCGATTAATTAAAGATTATTTTTTCATTGGTCAGCGCTCTACTAGAAAAAGGTCTCAGCATATTTTTCCCAAGGGCAAACGCTTCATCCCCTACAAAAACATATGGGAGGGCAGGCTCATTTGTTTCGGGCAAGGACGAATCGTTTAGTAAATCAATTAAATCTATTCTCCCTCAGCATTCTCCCAAATGAGGAATGGGCAAATACACCTGAATCAGAGCTGCTGCCACAAGCACCGACATCCATATAAAGGAATTTATCATTTGCATCTGCCACTGCCATTAATACAAAAGATTTTTTTTTTTTATAATTAAAAAACTGACTCCAACTATCAAATGGCTTCAGGATGCGAATATGCTTCCCATCGATGGCTCCCAGACAGTTTGGAAAATTGCATTGGTCCCAGAATTCCTCGGATACCTTCAACCATTCTTGTTTTGTAGGCTTTTTGAACACCAAAGGCTTAAGTTCTTCCCATTAAAACAATGCATGTCTCATGAACAATGCCACATATTGTTGATTTGCATACCTTAAATTAATAGTGGAGACTTCCGAAAGAATTGCCTGTAGCTAGGTACCTTAAACAACATTTATATAATACATTAGTACAGGGCTCAAAATTTCAAGTCCTGAGCCACTAGCCAGGCCTCAAGAGTTACTCGCCACTAGTTGCCCCACCTAATTCATACACAGTGCTCAGGCTAAACTTACATAGAGCACAAGGAGAAGAAAACTGCACAAACTAGAAGGCTGCCGCTCTCATGTCAGGGCAACTTTCAGTGAGCGCTGCACCGGAGTGGTAATTTTTGCAATCCTCCACCTCACTCATTACTTTCTGCTCTCCAGCTACATTGGTCGGGGCACGGGGGAGGGGGGCAGGCTCAGAGAGGTCATACTGTTAGGTCCCATGGCTTAATGAGAATTGTAAGGAGAGCACCTGTGTACTGCTCTGCCTGTGCACGGCTCAACAGACTACTTTTCCCGAGCATGCACCTTTCCTCTTCGGCCGCCAATCTCATCAGGACTCTAAGTGTAGGCACAGATTGGAGGGAGATTGGTCATGCAGCCCTGTCATCACTCGCCCCCAGCTTAAATCCACTCGCCAAATGCTAGTAGGCGAGTGGAAATTTTGAGGGCTGCATTAGTATTCTTTTCTCTGTTTTTCAGTGCAATACATAAAGAGAAGGTGACGAAGTATGCGGGATGCCTTCAAAAAATATAATCAACACCTGAAGAGTGGCTCAGGGGCAACAGCTAGAGTACCCTATATGTATGCTGATGACCTAGATTTTCTAAAACCACTCCTAGAGATGAGAGATTAAGTTATCATCTACATCATCAATGTATCGGGCCTACATATTTATTATTTTGCATTATTAACTTAAAATCCTCCTCTGCTCATGCAAGCATTGCTAAACCTGCCAAAGTGACGCGTAAGCAAGCGCCAATATCGCAGACGGACATAAGTGAGCGTCTACTAGATATGTTACAAAAATGTCTGAAAAGGTGGATGCTTTCTTATGTCTGGCTACGATACTGGCGCTCAATTTTGTCCCTTTAATAAAAAAAGTACTACCTGAGCGATATTTGGGAGAACCACTATAGAACAAGTTCTGAAGTCCTTTACGCTGCCAAGTGAGGAACCAACATCTGAAAGGCCATATGTGCCACAAGCTAAATCTCACATTCACTTCCCAATGTCAGGCCAGTACCCGGAACAGGGACACAAACCTTACCCCTATGTTCCTCCATCCTATCCTTCCATTTTTTAAGAGGCTACTTCTATATACAGTGCCTTGCAAAAGTATTTGGCCCCCTTGAACTTTGTGACTTTTTGCCACATTTCAGGCTTCAAACATAAAGATATAAAACTAATTTTTTTGGAAGAATCAACATCAAGTGGGACACAGTCATGAAGTAGAATGAAAATTATTGGATATTTCAAACTTTTTTAACAAATAAAAAAACTGAAAAATTGGGTGTGCAAAATTATTCAGCCCCCTTAAGTTAATACTTTGTAGCGCCACCTTTTGCTGCGATTTCAGCTGTAAGTCGCTTGGGGTATGTCTCTATCAGTTTTGCACATCGAGAGACTGAAACTTTTGCCCATTCCTCTTTGCAAAACGGCTCAAGCTCAGTGAGGTTGGATGGAGAGCGTTTGTGAACAGCAGTTTTCAGTTCTTTCCACAGATTCTCGATTGGATTCAGGTCTGGACTTTGACTTGGCCATTTTAACACCTGGATATGTTTATTTGTGAACCATTCCATTGTAGATTTTGCTTTATGTTTTGGATCATTGTCTTGTTGGAAGACAAATCTCCGTCCCAGTCTCAGGTCTTTTGCAGACTCCAGGTTTTCTTCCAGAATGGTCCTGTATTTGGCTCCATCCATCTTCCCATCAATTTTAACCATCTTCCCTGTCCCTGCTGAAGAAAAGCAGGCCCAAACCATGATGCTGCCACCACCATGTTTGACAGTGGGGGTGGTGTGTTCAGGGTGATGAGCCGTGTTGCTTTTACGCCAAACATAACGTTTTGCATTGTTGCCAAAAAGTTTGATTTTTGGTTTCATCTGACCAGAGCACCTTCTTCCACATGTTTGGTGTGTCTCCCAGGTGGCTTGTGGCAAACTTTAAACAACACTTTTTATGGATATATTTTAAGAAATGGCTTTCTTCTTGCCACTCTTCCATAAAGGCCAGATTTGTGCAGTATACGACCGATTGTTGTCCTATGGACAGAGTCTCCCACCTCAGCTGTAGATCTCTGCAGTTCATCCAGAGTGATCATGGGCCTCTTGGTTGCATCTCTGATCAGTCTTCTCCTTGTATGAGCTGAAAGTTTAGAGCAGGGGTCTCAAACTGGCGGCCCTCCAGCTGTTGCAAAACTACAAGTCCCATGAGGCATTGCAAGGCTGACCGTTACAAGCATGACTCCCTCAAGTAGAGGCATGATGTGACTTGTAGTTCCGCAACAGCTGGAGGGCCACCAGTTTGAGACCCTTGGTTTAGAGCAGTGTTTCTCAACTCCAGTCCTCGGGGCGCACCAACAGGTCTTGTTTTCAGGCTTTCCATTATTGTGCACAGGTGATTTGATCAGTTTCACTGCCTTAGTAATTACCACAGCAGTTTGATCTGAGGGAAATCCTGAAAACATGACCTGTTGGTGCGCCCCGAGGACTGGAGTTGAGAAACACTGGTTTAGAGGGACGGGCTGGTCTTCAGTTTGCAGTGGTCTGATACTCCTTCCATTTCAATATTATCGCTTGCACAGTGCTCCTTGGGATGTTTAAAGCTTGGGAAATCTTTGTGTATCCAAATCCGGCTTTAAACTTCTCCACAACAGTATCTCGGACCTGCCTGGTGTGTTCCTTGTTCTTCATGATGCTCTCTGCGCTTTAAACGGACCTCTGAGACTATCACAGTGCAGGTGCATTTATACGGAGACTTGATTACACACAGGTGGATTCTATTTATCATCATTAGTCATTTAGGTCAACATTAGATCATTCAGAGCTCCTCACTGAACTTCTGGAGAGAGTTTGCTGCACTGAAAGTAAAGGGGCTGAATAAATTTGCACGCCCAATTTTTCATTTTTAAATTTGTTAAAAAAAGTTTGAAATATCCAAAAAATATTTGTTCCTCTTCATGACTGTCTCCCTCTTGTTGTTGATTCTTCAAAAAAAATTACAGTTTTATATCTTTATGTTTGAAGCCTGAAATGTGGCAAAGGGTCGCAAAGTTCAAGGGGGCCGAATACTTTCGCAAGGCACTGTATGATGCACAACACAGGCGATTTCCCTATCCCATCCCCAATCCCTTCAATTAGGCCACCCACTCAAATTCAGGGGATGTATGTGCCACAGCAACATGGCGAGTCTAGCCATGCTTCCAGCACTGCCATTGCTGAAAATCCTTCTGCAAGTCGATACTCCACTGAGGCTGCATTATTCAAAAAAACATATCATAATCTATAAAGTTTAAGTTCTGCCCACAGTTAACGAGCATGTGTGCATTTTTGGTTTAAATTTTTGGCCTGAGGTATACTTGAAAGCAAAGTTTATTTTTTGTATATTGTAAAAAAACATATTTTTATGTTATTTGAGCTATTATTTTTTATACAAAAAAAATAAAGATTTTAGTGGTTATCTTCTGTCTGGTTATTCATTTATAATTACACATGTTGCATAGTTCTACACACTTAATATTCCATGCTCACAAATAAATATGACAATGGACATAGGTGGTGAAAATTACCTTAACCACTAGCCGACCGCGCACCGTCATTATACGGCGGCAGGTCGGCTCTCCTGGGCGAGAGCCCGTAGCTATACGGCGGCTCTTTGAGCCGCCACTAGGGGGCGCGTGCGCGCCGCCGGAGGCGCGCGCGCGCGCCCCCCGCTCGCCCCCGACTCCCGTGCGTGTGCCCGGCGGGCGCGATCGCCGCCGGGCACACGCGATCGCTCGTTACAGAGCGGGGAACGGGAGCTGTGTGTGTAAACACACAGCTCTCGTTCCTGTCAGCAGGGGAAATGCTGATTTTCTGTTCATACAATGTATGAACAGAAAATCAGTGTTTCCCCTAGTGAGGCCACCCCCCCCCCCCCACAGTAAGAACACACCCAGGCATACTTAACCCCTTCCCCGCCCCCTAGTGTTAACCCCTTCACTGCCAGTGGCATTTTTATAGTAATCCAATGCATTTTTATAGCACGGATCGCTATAAAAATGCCAATGGTCCCAAAAATGTGTCAAAAGTGTCCGAAGTGTCCGCCATAACGGCACAGTACCGAAAAAAAATCGCTGATCGCCGCCATTACTAGTAAAAAAAATATATTAATTAAAATATCATAAAAATACCCCCTATTTTGTAAACGCTATAACTTTTGCGCAAACCAATCAATAAACGCTTATTGCGATTTTTTTTACGAAAAATATGTAGACGAATACGTATCGGCCTAAACTGAGGAAAAAAAATGTTTTTTTATATATTTTTGGGGGATATTTATTACAGCAAAAAGTAAAAAATATAATTTTTTTTTTAAATTGTCGCTCTATTTTTGTTTATAGCGCAAAAAATAAAAACCGCAGAGGTGATCAAATACCACCAAAAGAAAGCTCTATTTGTGGGAAAAAAAGGACGCCAATTTTGTTTGGGAGCCACGTCGCACGACCGCGCAATTGTCAGTTAAAGCGGCGCAGTCCCGAATCGCAAAAAGTCCTCTGGTCTTTGGGCAGCAATATGGTCCGGGGGTTAAGTAGTTAATGTGATGAGTAATCTTTCTGCAGGCTGGATGCTTGCTCTGTAGCATGTGTTCTGTCGCTCCAACCTAGGGTACATTATTCCTAACAATTCATCAAAACTTAAAAAAAAAGAAAATCAAAACATATACTATGGAACAAAATGTAAAGCAAGGCAAAAATAATATTACCTATTTATTGACATGCGCATATAATCAAAAAACTTGTCTTTGTGCCCACGGAGATCTTCATACAATATCATGAACTGCCCTCTTTCATCACTATTTGCAATGATGGGATGAACCCAGTATCTTCTCCTCCTCCTTCTCCTCCTCTCAACTTCCAGCAAGGTTGCTGCTGTTGCAGCAACAACTGTAGACATGATCATGGGCAGGGCAGCACACATTTCTTCTGAAATCCAAATCCAATTCCACACAAAACTGACTGCTGGACAACCAGGAAGAGTCCAAGAAAGATCACTCCCTTTTATTAGCTACATCATCACACAGCTAACAATGATTGGCCTTCACCAAAAACACAGCTCTGAAGATAATTTCTTCAAATTCGCAGCTGATCCACAGATAAAAAGCAGTGGATCTGCTGAACACCTGATAGAGAAATTTGCAAAGACAACGGAGCTCCAAAACGCAACGCACTTGTGTGAATCTGGCCTGAAAGGGTAAGGGCCATGGACAGGAATTCCATTATAGCTGATACACAGGACCGAAGGACTGTCAATAATGGATAATACCATATGATTTTGGATTATAGTATCCAGCATAAAAAGTTTGAAAGGGTTGTGATCAAACACTGTGGAATACTTAAATTTATCGGGTCCTTGGCCCATTGCTCTCTACACATCCACAGTTTATAGAAAGGTACCCTCCCTCCGGGATAATATAGACAGTTAAGCCGCAGAGAGTCTTTTTGGAAATATGAAACTAAGGTTATGACCCCCTGCTGGCTTAAATGCCAAATTTGACCTGAATTGTTTTATATTCAGTAGGTCATTTTTTTGGGGGGTTTAATGAATTTGGATTATAGTTTTATTTTGATCTTTATTGGCTTTCATAAAGATGGCCGTGGGATGACAAATTGGTTAAAAAGAGTTTTCAAACAATTGTTTTTTTGTCATTTTGGGGGTCAGAGTACCCCTTTAACACGATAGTCCGGAGTACCCCTTTAACACGATAGTCCGGATTGGTTAATTTTTTTTTTTTTTTTTTTAACGTTTATCAGTAATATTTTGCCTTTCATTCAAGCTGTTGTACTACACAAGGAGACATGGAGTTATTTACGAAAGGCAAATCCACTTTGCACTACAAGTGCAAAGAACGTTTGAAATTGCAACTGAAAGTGCACTTGGAAGTGCAGTCGCTGTCAATTTGAGGAGTAGATCTGAAATGAGGGGAAGCTCTGCTGATTTTATCATCCAATCATGTGCAAGCTAAAATACTGTTTTTTTTTATTTCCTTGCATGTCCCCCTCGGATCTACAGTGACTGCACTTGTAGTTTGCACTTGTAGTGCAAAGTGGATTTGCTTTCGGAAATAACCCCCACAATGTTATTAGCAATAATTAGATGTGTATACTTTGGAAGACGTTCTGTTATGCTTTTTCTTTTTTTATCCTTTTGATGTATTGGTTGCAGCTGCACCACCTGTATTGGCAATCCAGTGTGGAATGTCATGTTTCCATAACAGCCTGGAGGGTGTGTATTTAAGTGTGGGTTGACCTTGTAGCTCCGTTCCTGCTCACAAAGTCCCACCTATGGAGGTAACATGTACGGGGAGGAGCTAAGTACTGACGTCACCTGTGGCCATCTTATTGGTTTTATTTGTAACCAGAGTGCTTGATGCATGAACTTTGCTTAAAGGAGTTCTCTGACCTAAAACTTTTAACCCCCGCTGTGCCCGGGCTGTAAAAAAATAGAAAATAAACTTTCACTACCTGCCTACGATCCCCCGTTGTTCCGATATCGCCGTCCCGTTCTCCGGTCCCGGTCTCTTCCGCTTCCTGTGTGTCGGTGACTCATAGTGCGCTCAGCCTATCAGTGGCCGCGACGGGACATTGCTGCGGCCGCTGATAGGCTGAGCGCACTATGAGTCACCGACACACAGGAAGCGGAAGGGGCCCGGGACCGGAGAACGGGACGGCGATATCGGAACAACGGGGGATCGTAGGCAGGTAAGTGAAAGTTTATTTTCTATTTTTTTACAGCCCGGGCACAGCGGGGGTTAAAAGTTTTAGGTCAGAGAACTCCTTTAAGTGCTTTGCTTGTAAGTGTTTTATGTTGTTTTATTAATTAAATTGACGACTACAGAGAGCACAAGACTTTTTTTTTTTTCTTTTTATTTCAATTGCATATCGTGGGGAGATATGTTTTTGCATCGACTGTAAAGTGATGATCTCCGGTGTCACTGATTGACCTATGGATTACTATTTAGACCTGTGGGTCAAAGATTATGATTATTATTATACAGGATTTATATAGCACCAACAGTTTGCACACTGCTTTACAGTATAAAAGGAGACAATACACCAACGGTACAATTCAAAACAAGAGGGTTAGAGGAGCCCTGCTTCTGCAAGCTTACAATCTTACAGGGAGGGGCCTGTTGAAACAAAAGGTAGGGACTGTGAGGGATGAACTGATGAGGAAAGTGGAAGATTTGGTTGTTAGCTGGGGGCAGGATAGGTCTCCCTGTAGAGATGAGTTTTCAGGGATCGCCTAAAAGTGGACAGAGTAGGAGATAACAAACAGATTGTGGTAGTGAGTTCCAAAGGATGGGAGAGGCTCTGGAGAAGTCCTAGAGACAAGCATGGGAAGAGGAGACAAGGAAGCTAGGCAGTAGAAGGTCTTGGGAGGAGCAGAGAGGACAGTTTGGGTGATATTTGGAGATAAGATTGTTGAGGTAGCTCGGGGCAGTATTGTGAATGGCTTTGTATGTTATTGTTTTGAATTTTATTCGTTGGGCAATGGGAAGCCAGTGGAGGGATTAGTAGAGAGGAGTGGCGGACACTGAACAGTTGGTAAGGTGGATTTGTCTGGCAGCAGCATTCATGATAGACTGAAGAGGGGATAACTTGTGGAGAAGTAGGCCAATGAGGAGGAAGTTACAATCGTCAAAGCGAGAGACAAGGGAGTGATAAATTGGCTTAATGGTGTTAATGTGTCTATGGTGTGTTCTTGCGCTTAATATTCTTTTATTGAGCAGCTATACAAATACTGTAGCTGCTGACTTTTAACCACTTCCATACTGGGCACTTACGCCCCTTCCTGCCCAAGCCAATTTTCAGCTTTCAGCACTGTCGCACTTTGAATGACAATTGCGCGGTCATGCTACACTGTACCCAAACAATTTTTTTATCATTTTGTTCCCACAAATAGAGCTTTCTTTTGGTCTTATTTGATCACCTCTGCGGTTTTTATTTTTTGCGCTATAAACAAAAGAAGAGTGACAATTTAAAAAAAAAACACTATTTTTTACTTTTTTATTTAATAAATATCACAATTTAAAAAAAAAAAAAACGTTTTTTTTCCTCAGTTTAGGCCGATATGTATTCTTCTACATATTTTTGGTAAAAAAAAATCGCAATGATCATATATTGATTGGTTTGCGCAAAAGTTATAGCGTTTACAAAATAGCTGATAGATTTATGGCATTTTTATTTTATTAATTTTTTTACTAGTATTGGCGGCGATTTGCGATTTTTTTACTGTCACCGTGACATTGCGGCGAACACATCGGACACTTTTGACACGTTTTTGGCGCCATTCACATTTATACAGCGATTAATGCGATAAATATGCACTAATTACTGTATAAATGTGACTGGCATTCAAGGGGTTAACACTAGGGGGTGAGGGAGGGGTTAATATGTATCCCTAAATTGTGTTCTAACTGTGGGGAAAGGGGGGTGACTGGGGGAGGTGACCGATCTATGTCCCTATGTACAAGGGACACAGATCGGTCTCCTCTCTCCCCTGACAGGACGTGGAGCTCTGTGTTTACACACAGAGCTCCACGTCTTGTCCCTGTAGCCGCCGATTCCGAGTGCCTGGCGGACATCGCGACCGCCAGGCACGCGCATCGGCATCTCGGGGACGCGCCGGGCGCGCGCGCGCGGCCGCCGGCGCGCTCGCGCGCCCCCCAGTGGCCGCAAGAATACAGGACGCCAAATGACGTCCTGTTGAATTTTCAGAGTAACCGTGGAGCCGTCATTTGACGATGGCCCGGTACTCTAGTGGTTAATATAAGGGACTCCATGATTTCCTCACCCAAGCCGATACTTCAGTCAGCTTTGGGTGCAGGTGGCGGTATCTGTAGTAATGGAAACAGGAAGAGAAGGCTAGTCTACTGCGCATGCGCAAGTCACGCTGCATCTTGTGAATGGTCCCATTGTCTTTTGGGATCTGTGATGGTGTACTGACACCATCTCCTTTCACTGCAACCTGTGGGGAGATCTGTCTCAGCTTAGAGCACCACTGCAAGTTTTGTTTAGATCACTATGTTGCAGTTATTGGTTTCAAAATTGCCTTATTTTTTCCTAAAATTTGTACATTTTCTCAGTTGAAACATTTTAAAATGTTTTCTATTGTGAATAAAATATGGCTTTATGAGATTTGAAAATTTATTGCATTCTGTTTTTATGTAGATTTTACACAGTGCCCAATGTTTATGGCATTGGGGATGTAAAATAAAATTACCTGCTGCCTTACAGTTGTCTTTAACTACCGTATTTATCGGCGTATAACACGCATCCCAATTTTAGGAGGGGAGTTTAAGGAAAAAAAACTTTTAGGAGGGAAGATTTGATTTTGAAAAAGGTTCCTGTACTTGTTTGGTGCCTTTAACAGTGCAATTTGGCCCCACAACTAATGCAAACCATGTCTAATTATGAGTCTGCTGGGATTTGTAGTCCACTATGATCTATGTTGTCATGGGGATCATATGTTTGCTGGGATTTGTAATCCACCGTGATCTACAAAATTATTAGCACAATCACAGGATTCAGTAAACTGTGCTGGGATTTGTAGTCCACCAGAATCTATATTATAATTACTGGTACCATCAAGGGTGATCGGACGTTTGCTGGGATTTGTAGTCCACAACCTTCCTTTTGCCTGCCGAGGAGGGAACGAGTACCGCCAAGATAGACAGAGCCGGATGTCCTGTTTACTCGGCTCCTCTCGGCTCGTCTCGCAGTCCAGCCCCCTTGGCCCGGCTCCTATGATTGACACAACACCGGTCCAATGGCGGGATGTAAATGCTAGGAGGCGGGACTGGGCATGGCTGCCAGCGGAGCCGAGTACACAGTACACTCAGCTCTGTCTATTTCGGCAGAGCTCGTTCCCTTCTTCCCCTCCGAAACAGCAGTTCGGCGTATAACACACACCCACGATTTTCCCTTGATTTCAAGGGGAAAAAAGTGTGTGCTATACTCCGATAAATGCGGTACTTGCCAACCCGGAGCAGTACTGTAACATACCTGTCCGTTGGGGCTTTCTTTTGGGTTCTGGGAGTGCCCCTTAGCCCCCGCCATCTTTGCTGTGATGGAACACATCGGAACTTAGTCAACACGTCACAGCATATGAGTCATGGCTGGGACCGGCTGATCGGCTGTGTCCAATTACAGCCCATAGTCCTGTGTTGACAATCAACACAGGGCTCAGTACAGAGGGACTGATCTCTCTGCAAGGGATAAGAAGAGAGAGATATTTAGTAAAAAGCAGCACACATTTAATCCCTTGATCACCTGAGATGTTAACCCCTTCCCAGCCAGTGTCATTAGTACAGTGACAGTGTATTTTATTGGCACTGATCACTGTATAGGTGTCACTGGAGATGTCGGTGGCAGTTAGTTCCCACAACTATCACAGTCCCACTATAAGTCGCTGATCATTGGCATTACTAGTCTAAAACAAAAAGGAAAAAAAAATCCAGTACTTTACCATCGTTTGTAGACGCTATAACTTTTGCACAAACCAATTAATATACACTTACTGGAATTTTTTATTTTTTTTAGCAAAATCCATTTTAGCCTACATTTATAAAGAAATTTAATTTTTTTTATTTCTATTATCTGATATATATTATAACATAAAATAAAAAAAAATCGTCTTTATATAATAAAAAAATAAACTAGTGGTGGTCAAATACCACCAAAAAATATTTTTTTTGTGTGAAAAAAATTATATAAATTTCACTGCTGACTTATTTTTTTTCTGAAGGAGCCTGGAGCTCTTCTTTAAAGGGTCACTAAAGGAAAAAAAATGTTTTAGCTGAAATGACTGTTTACAGGGTATAGAGACATAATAGTTAACTGATTCCCTTTAAAATTGATTAAAAAATAGATAAAAAAACAATCATATAATGTACCTACAGTTTAGTTCCGTTTTTGCTGTTGTTTCCTGGTTCTCTGATGTACAGAGACAAAGAGCCAATAGAGGGCAGTGATGCTTTGTAAAACGAAACTGGATTGGTGCTGACACACAGTAATCACACCACCTTGATTAGTCACCACAGTGAGAAATCTCCCAGTACTGTGGTGATCAGGAAACAGACAACCAGGAAGTGTCCAGAACAGAGAGGAATTACAGCAACATCAAAGCAAAAACGAACAATGAAGACATGAAACCAGGACTGCAGTAAGGTAAAGGAAGCTATTTAGCTAAAAAAAAAAAATCCTTTAGTGACCCTTTAAGTAAATAAGAGGAGCTGACGCACCATACATGGTTCCTTACCTAATGAAGATTTTTAGTTAATGTTGAAAAAAAAAAAGTCTATTACACTCCTGTGTGGTGCCATACTGTTTGTTACCATTACAGTACATCATGAATACCTATAGAAAGGTGTGACTGGCTCTGTTTTTCTTTTAGCATCTCAAAATGTTTGTGCCACCACCTACTCCACAAACTAACCATTTCACAGGCAACATGCAAAATGGGTGGAGCTTTTTAAAACAATGACATGTCCTTATAATTGGGGTATAACACCACATTTCTAGCAAGTAATGAGTTTCTACATTCCCTATCCTCCGTTTATGCAGCAGGTTTTCTTAACACTGGTGGAGTGTGCAACTCGTCTTCCTTTTGGGTTCAAATTTTTACATAACTGAAGAGTATTAGCTTGTTTGTTTCCACCTTGTCCTCATATGATCCAGTTCTATTTTGGGAGCAGTGTTCCTTTAAGCATGTCTTCTGGCATTTGATTTAGTCTGTTAACCAACTGGAATTTCAGAAGGGGACAAATAATTCTTTCTTTTGCCTCAGTTTCCACTCTTAGTAAACAGCGGGGGTGCACATTGACATTTCAAACATGCTCTGTAAGATAATATTGCTATCCAACATATCACTGGATCAGTTTATGAGTTTGACATTAAATGAGTATTTCATAATTAAATTTTGCAGTAAAGATTATAAATGCTACAACTTTGGCACATTTTTATAAACAGATCTATGGGATCGTAGACAGTATGGTCTAAACATAAATAAATAAGCACAGCACCAAAATAATCTTTTCTTAAATCAACAATTTTATTATTATATATAAAAATGGTGTAGAAAAAACTGCGCTAAAATGCAAATTCAAAACAAAAATAATGAATATAAGCAGCGATTCTCCTGTATAATATAGAGCAGTATAGCATATGTTAAAAGAAAAATAGCATTGCGCTAAATCTAGCGTTCATATATAGAAAGTCCACCAGTGCTTGAAGCTACGGGCTTGTTCCCAAATATACGATAACAAAGTACATCCACCATCTGCAATGTGCAAACTCCACCACCAGATGATATGATTTTATCCTTACCAGATCCACATGATCCCCTGTTACAGAGAATCAAAAGGTGCCTATAGTTAAAACACAGCCTTGGTCTTTCTCCAAGTATGTGCGTACATCTATCTCCAGGGTACTTCTCGCTCATGTGGATGGATGGATTGATTTATAAAAGAGCTCCATATAGTGTAAAACCATTAACCTGTTTATTAATAACATAAAACGTTGCACTTACAGCATCAGCATTAGTAGAAAGCCTTAAGTCTGGTGTGCCTGCCGGCGCACATCCAAACAAACCCGTTTTTCCGGGACATGAATGAAAACACAAGGTGATGTCAGTGTGTCGCTCTGCCCTATGTGTTTCGTCAGAGATTACGTTGTCCATATATATTCATTTTATATAATATATTTTTTTTTTTTTTTTTCTTTTGGATTAATATTTAGGCTGTAGCTTTTATCATTGTTTTTTATTATTTCAAAAGACAATATAACTTTAAGTCATTTTTTTACCAGCATTAAAATTCGTATAACACAATTTTTTAAAACTCAGTTCAGCCACCCAGACTCAAGCTGAAATAAACTTAAAACTTCAAATGTATATTTTATTTTTAAACAACTGTCGCCAACCGACAGGTGGGTTGTCTACAGGTAGGGTGTCTACTACAAGTTTGAAATTCAAAATGTAGTATGTCCAGGCAAATTTCCGACAAATGCATCCCATCTTCCCGGTGCAAACCTGGAAGACCACCCTCCAAATTTATATGTCGACAACGATAAACCATAGACAGGGTAAATACATTTTTCAATGGCTTTATTGACCCTCTTACGTACTTTTTCCAATGGTTTGAGAATCAAAAACTCAATCCACCTAAACGAGGTATAATCTCTGAAAATATTATCACTATATTTGGGTAAGAAATTTTAATATGATGAATAGGTTGCTTAATGTTTAAAATTAACTCTAAAGTTTTATTGTTGACCCAAATAATTTCCACCCAAATGCACTAGTAGGATATCAGGGGCTGGCCAAACTAACAGAAGTCTACCAAATTTAAACCGCAATTCTTCCCACAACATACCCTGGATTTCATTGCATTCTTTCAGAATTGGCGCTGCCACGGAATCTGCTAGACTTGGTTTTGATTCTAGGGGCATAAAAAAAATTGGGCAGATGGAAATTAGATACCTAGAAGTTATATGTTCATCCTAACTCTTTTATTTAATTGTTATAGGTCGCCCGAGAGTGGTCTGGCTGATTGGGCACTCGTTAGTTTACTGGGCGCACAAGAGAGCTTCTTCTCGTTCATACACCACCAATTTAGGATGGTTTGTTTGTTTCGAGCTCATTGGTTTGGGAACCAATAAACTCGAAACAAACAATCCATCCTAAATTGGTGGTGTATGAACGAGAAGAAGCTCTCTTGTGCGCCCAGTAAACTAACGAGTGCCCAATCAGCCAGACCACTCTCGGGCGACCTATAACAATTAAATAAAAGAGTTGGGATGAACATATAACTTCTAGGTATCTAATTTCCATCTGCCCAATTTTTTTTATGCCCCTAGAATCAAAACCAAGTCTAGCAGATTGCGTGGCAGCGCCAATTCTGAAAGAATGCAATGAAATCCAAATATTACCTAACCGTAAAGACTTGCAACATTTGGCTAAAACACTATTAAATTGGAATTTTGTTAGGGATGACCCATCCGCATGGATGAATAAAAGATTCCCAATATCATGGCGACTAACTAGGTACGTATACATATGCATAACTGGGCATATTAGCAAGCCAGGGCAGGAAGACAGTTGTAACCAGGGGGGGGGGGGGGATATAGTGGCACTTGGAGAGAGACAGATGGGTGGAAACAAAACGTTGGCTAAGAGTGGTTATGAGAATAAAACTCAGTTCGGGCTTAAATAAGTTAAGAACAAGTTTGATGGGTTAAGGATGTATATACCACTCTAGAGGTGCAGCCAGCTGTGGAAGAGAAAGCAGCTTGTAGATAAATAATGTGGACTACAGTGGCGCTCATCTGAGTGCAGTATATTAAACGATTAATGATGAATTTATTAAGATAAAAAATTAAAATAAGAATTAACTCACAGGGTAAGAGTTAAAAAGGCTAGTCACAAGGGGGGCTCGCTGTGTAGTCCTGATCCAGATAGCCAGCAGTGTGGGGTGCTGCTGCTGTCTCGCTAGCTTCAGGGGTTTCCAAGGCTCCGAGTCAAGCTGGCATTCGTCTCCCCCTGTCGGCTGTGACGTCACTGGATGTGAGACACAGGGCTGTCAGGCACGCGTTCGGAGCATGCTCCTTGTTCAGGCTATGACTACACATTCTCCACATTAGATAATTGTAACCAAATACCTTTGCCCAACTGATCCGTTTTACTGGAGTGAATAAAAAGCTTTAACTGTCCGTCTTCAAAAGTCACATGCCGTTTTTGCAACCCAGAAGGGTTCTGCTTACTAATGGAATTCATTTCAGAAATGCGCAAGGCTACGGAAAAAAAAACTAGAGTAAAAACAGCGCTAAACAGTATAGCCTCATAAAAAGAAAAACAAATTGAGCTAGTCATCATGCATAGAGAAGTAAATGTATCAGGGGTGATAGGACTTCTGTCATCTGGGAAAAATTGGTACTTCTTGTATCCTTTCAACGCTTGACAAACTGTAAAGAAACTCAAGCAAGATGTTAAATTAATAATTTTTTGAAAAAAGGAGATTCCAGACAATGTTTTGTAAATATTAGACCGCAGATGAAGGAGAATCATGTCTCCTGATCCTGCTGGACCTAAGCGCGGCTTTCGACACTATAGACCATGGACTACTGCTAGCTAGGCTAGCTGAAGTGGCCAAAGTCGCAGAAGGGGATTTACCTTGGTTCTCCTCCTTCTTGGAAAACCGATCACAAACAGTGAAACTGGGATCTTTCAGCTCTGAAAAATGTACGGTATCATGCAGAGTCCCTCAGGGGTCTCCCTTGTCACCCGTATTGTTCAATATCTATCTCCGCCCTCTCTTTGAAATCATCAGGAACCAGAAGCTACTTTACCACTCCTATGCAGACGACACTCAACTGTATTTCCGCATCTGCAACGAAAAAGATCATTCTCTTGGACTAGAGAAATCCCTCTCTCTAATAGATAGCTGGATGACATCCAGTTGTCTTAAACTCAATGGTTCAAAAACAGAACTTCTTCTTCTGTTTCACCCAAACTGAAAAAGTCACCCCGCGTCAACTTGGACTCCCCCGCCCATTCTGGGTAAAACTATCACCCCTAGCACCAAAGTCAAAAGTCTCGGAGTCATTTTCGACTCCTACATGACAATGGATGCACAAATAGGGTCTGTAGTCAGCGGATCCCATCATCTGCTGCGCCTACTATGCTGACTCACCCCTTTTATCCCGAAAGAGGACATTGGAACATTGGGAACAATCATCAATTCCAGACTAGACTACGCAAATGCCCTCTATCTAGGACTCCCCAAATACCAAATCACTCGTCTGCAAGTCGTTCAAAAAACGGCCGCTCGATTAGTGACTGGCAAAAAAACATGGGAATCAATCTCACCTTCACTGAGATCCCTTCATTGGTTGCCAGTAAAAGACAGAATCACTTTCAAGGCTCTCTGCCTAACGCATAAGTGTATTCACGGTAACGCCCCCCAATATCTATGCGAAAAAATAAAGGCCCATAACCCCAATCGCATTCTGCGATCCACAAATCAAAACCTACTCCGAATACCCAAAGCCAGATACAAGTCCAAAAGAGATCGAAGATTTGCAGTCCAAGGACCTCGGCTGTGGAATGCGCTACCAACTACCATCCGACTGGAGTCGGACCACTTGGCCTTCAGGAGAAAGATTAAAACCCATCTCTTCTGAGGAATGGAAATAGCGCCCAGAGGCGATTCAGTTCGCATGTGCTGCGCTTTACAATTTTTTCACTCACTCACTCAGGAATATTTCTTACTCATCAGTAATAGCAATAGCAATACTATATGCTCAGAACAAGAAAAAATGTCCATGTTATTAGTATTGAAGAACTGTAACCATAACATCCAAGAAGATTTGTAACCAACCCATGATGAAGAAGCTAGCAATCTTTTTTATGCAGTCAGAAATTAAATGATTTCCCATAGATGCTGGGGGCAGGGGGATCCTTGGCAATCTGCCGTGGGCAACATGAAAAAGAACTGTTCCATCTGTGAACATGAAAGTGCATCTGCCACTGTATTCACCTTACCTGGAATATACTGTGCCTTGACCCAGATATTTAAACAAAGACACTTATACACCAGGTAGCGCAGAAGGGAAATAACAGGTTGTGACTTTGAGGAGAGGCAGTTAACAGCAAACATGATACCCTTGTTATCAGTGCTAACAAAGACCCCTGCCTATCCAATCAGCTGGCCATGTAGCAGAACACCAATGCGTGCCCCAAATAACTCCAAACCCAACTGATCCAGCAGAATCTGTGAACAAACTATCTAATATAAATTCTTCTTGCCAGATTGCTTTTCCTTTAAAATGAACCAAAAAATGTAGCCAAAGCCAGTTGTGTTGTATACTGTGCCCTCCCTCCATCTTGCTGGAGCCAGCACTGAGTTGACACAGGTGATCACTGAACTGTCTCTATCTCCATCCTTCTCCCTTCTCTCCCCCATCTGTCTCCCCCCTCCTGTTCTTCCAAGACCTTCACAAACTTTCACTTCCAGTTAGGCTGGCAATAGATGGTACAAATTTCTTTCCTGCAACCACAGATTGCAGGAAAGAAATATGCATGATTTCCCCATCAATACAATCAGTGCTGACAGGGGAATCCCTTGTGCTGAGCAATTGTATACTCCCAACAAACAGTGATTATCACTAGCAGATATAGCAACCGCTAGCAATAATCATAAGAGAATCCGGCAGGCTGGTTGTGCCCAAGTTGATCTATCAACTAGGTACATTCAGTCCGCCCATTAATGGTTCAAAGATCAGCCAGTTCCTGTTGAACCACTGCTGCCACCTACTGCACAGGGGTGGGAAGAACACCCCAGCACAACAGAATAAACCTATTGCCAATACTCGGGTAGCAAAAGCTAAAGGGCCCAGTAACAACAGCATTTCCTTTAATAAGATATATTTTTTTCTTATTAACAATACCAGCAGCTGGGTAATTCTGTCAACTTTTTCAAAAGGATGTCTAAACTCTGTTTCAACCATGTCTATTGTAAAAATTCAAGACACGTTGTGGGCCATACTGTTGTTTCCCCCCGCCAAATGGACTCCAAAGTCTGTCCAAGTATCACAGAAAATTTCCAAAAGAGGAATTTGTAGCCCCCATAAAATAAAAATCATCAAGATAGTGGATTAAAAAGGGGGAACCCGACCTAACTGAACCAACCCATTCTAAAAAAGTGGAAAATTATTCAAAATAAAAACAAGAACGCAAGCTACCCATTGGAAGACATCTGTCAAAATAAAACTTACCATTAAAATGAAAACCCAACAAATTGAAACAGCTGGGGTGTATAGGCAGCAATCTAAAAGCCGACTTAATGTCAGCCTTTGCAAGTAAAGTATTGTCACCTAATAATCACATTTTTTTAATTGCACTTTAAGATTCTAGATTATCATCTATTTGATCATTTAAAGAAGAACCTCGGGGGAAAGATAAATTAGGCAATATGAATGGGGTTCTTTTTTAGGCACTAGACCCAAAGGAGATAAACGAAAATTTGGAAATGGTGGGGAATCAAAAGGACATGAAATTCTGACTTCCAGGATTTATTTTTCCAACTTGTCTGCAACTACCCGTGAAAACAGAAACTGATGTAAGGTTCTTTACCATAGCAAAACCAAAGTCTTTAAAAGGAAGAAGAAAACCCTTTGAAAACCCTTCAATTAGCAGAGCCGTCATCTGCCGATTTGGATAACATTGAAGCCAAAGCAGAATGCTTTCCAATATCTTTCACTCGGATATTATAAGTTGTACTGCGTAAATACAGCTGGATAAAGAAAAACTGTGTCTGTCTTTATTTCAGGCTGCAAAGCAACAAAATGTTAGGGCCACCTTTGGGTAAGTAAGAAGATGCATGCGGGTGAAAAGAGTGTGTTATGACCTGACGAGCCTGCCTTCTTGTCTATTTTAGCCCTGGCTGCTCACACTCCCGCTCTAGGGGGTCCAGAGACCCTCTGGATCATCAGGAATTTTCCAGGGCAGAGAGTGACTCCTCCAGTGCTGGCAGACCCCAGTACAAAGGGCGCAAATGTAAGCCTAAGAGAAAGCACACAGCTTCTCCTCCAAGGGATCAGCTCCCGAAAGGCAAATGTTGGTCATGTGGAGATGACCCCATGCCAGCAAAGCTAATTTGCTTCAGGCAGCTTTCCAGAGACCAGGAGTATGAGAGTCAGCAGGTGTCAGCCTTGCTCTAGAAAATAGTCTGCGACTCCCTAGCAGAGTTTCCGGTCATCTCCGACAACCAGGGACAGAAGCGGACGAACAGAGTGTGGGCCCTGCACTAGGTCTAAACCAAGCCATTTAGCCCTCTCTGACTAGAGAGGTATCAGGCACTTTAGGGGTGACTCCAGCCCAGCAGATTCAGCGGGCTGATTCACCAGACCCAGTATTACAGTCAACCTTCCAGGCAGAGGGAGAAGATACCGCCTCCTCCTCAGCAGAGGACCCTGAAGGTTTAGACTTTGCAATGGTACCACTATTCATCAAGGCAGAAAAAGCTGCACTGGAATGGGAAGACCAAGGACCTCCTCCAAAAAAGGAGAAAATGTATTATCTCCACCTAAAGAAACAGGACCTTTCCTCTTATGACAGAAATAAGAGGCCCATTTCAAGAGGAATGGGAGAAAGATAGAGAGAAAATCCTCCTCAACCAATAGGTTGCAGAAGTTGTATCCACTCACGGAGGAGGATGCAGCTCCTTTATCTAACCCACCAATGGTGGATGCGACAGTCAGCAGACTGGCCAGCAATGTGACACTTCCGATGGAAGACTCTTTCTCCTTTCACGATATCCTTGATAGACGCATTGACATGGACTTAAGAAAGTTTTACCTTGCGGCAGGTGGTGCCAGTAAGCCCGCCGTTGCTTTAACATCTGTAGCAAGCGCTATGCGAGTGTAGGCGCAGAACACCAGCTGGCAAAAGAAAAAAATCATCAAGGCTCTTGATGAGTAGTGTTGCTCACGAATATTCGCATTGCGAATATTCGACTCGAATATAGCATATTCGAGAAATCGCGCTATATTTCGAATTTCGCGGTGAATATTCGCAATTCCGAATATTCGATTTTTTACAATTTTTTTTTTAAAACAGATCACATCCTAGATATCTCCATCGACGTCTAAAAGAATTGCTGGTATGATTAGAGACCCTGGGCCGAGTAGCTGAAGCGTTCATTGAATTTTCCCGAAAAATCGCAATGCGATTATTCGGCAAACGCAATATCGCGCGATTATTTTCTTCGCCCCCTATCTTCCGCATCAGAGCGATTTTTACAGTTTCATTTTTAAAACAGATCACATCCTAGTGATCTCCATAGACGTCTAAAAGCATTGCTGGTATGATTAGAGACCTTGGGCCGAGTAGCTGAAGCGATCATTTTATATTGCCGAATATTCGCAATGCGAATATTCGGCAATAGGAATATTGCGCGATTATTTTCTCCGCCCTTTTGCATTAGAGCCAATCAGAGTTCTCCTTCCACACTCGTCAGAGGTTAGCAACCAATAGGAACCTGCCTGCACGGACATTATATAAGCTCACTCCCAGCACCATTTCATTGCAGATTCAGAAGCTGGCTAGAGAGTGTGGAGGCTGTTTCTGTGTTCCTGTGTCTGTTCCTGATTGATTTATATCATCACCAGCATAGTGCTGCATTGCTATTTAGTGATTCCAGTGCATCTTTTCCAGTATATCAACTGCTTTTTTCAAAGCAATAGACCCAAGAGCTTTTTTCAAAGCTACGTTTTGTGCTGTTTTGTGCTGTTTTGTTCATCTTGTGTTACTGTTTGATCTTGCATCTTCGCTGTTCAGTGATATTTGCTAGTGATTTCAGTGCACATTTTGCTGAGCTTTCTAAAAGAGCTTTTTTCAAAGCTAAGTTTTGTTCATCTTGTGTTACTGTTTGATCTTGCAGCTTTGCTGTTCAGTGATATTTGCTAGTCATTTCAGTGCACATTTTGCTTAGTTTTTCCTAAAGAGCTTTTCTAAAAGCTAAGTTTTGTGTTCAGTTTAGTTAAATTTTGTGTAGTAAGTGTACACACTGTTAGTGTACATTTATTTCATCTAGCTTAGCTTAGTGTGTGTTTAGTGTCTGTGTTTTGTGTTTAAAAAAAAAAATAAAAATAAAAGTTAGTGTTTGTTTAGTGCTTTTTTTTTTTTCTTTAATTTTGTAGTCCTTGTCTTTGGTGTACTACTTTTCTTATAGTTTAGTAGCTGTCTGTGTACGTCTTTGTCTGCGTGCCTGTCTTGTAAAAAAAACACAAAAACACATTTTCCTCACATTTCCCCCCCCCAATAAAGTTTACCCCCCCCACACACATCAGCAATTATGAGCGGCATCCGTGGCAGCAGGGGTAGGGGAGTTACTCCCAGTGCTGGGTCGCTGCCAGCACGGGGTACCTCTCGTGCCCCTACTAGTGGTAGAGGATTGGGTGCAAGGGGAGTCCGCCTGATCCGGGAGTTCTTCCCATCGGGCAGCCGCCCGATATTGCCATCTCAGGCTGAAGTAGTGGTGGACTACATGGGGCACAGCAGTGGCACTGAGTCGTCGGTCCCGACTCACAGTAGTACCACCATTACACCGGTGCCTGTAGTACCCCCCCCCCCCAGCCCCCAAGAGTCCAGCATCTTACTGTTCGACAGCGACAATGAGAGGGATATCTTGGGGGAGGCCATGCATCAGGCAGACCTTCAGCTCTGTCCTGATGGTCAGGACCTTTTTGAAGGGATGGATGAGGAGGATGGGATACCTGCTGGCAGTATCCCAGAGACATCCCTTCAAACTGGTGCTGCTGTTTTGGTGCAGGAAACAGCAGCACCTAGTCAGACCCAGGCGTGGGTGAGGGGACAGCGGAGCCAGGCTAGAGGCTCCATGTCAGTTGGTTCCCTCAGACCAACACATCTCAGCACTTGGTCTGACATCTCTGGGGGCGAAGAGGGTGACCCATCATGGTTGCCATCTGACGCGTCGGCTCACTACGTCAGTGACGACGGGGAAGGTAGGCACCCTGGTGAAACGGTGCGCCAGGTCACCACCAGGGAGACCATCGTCAGGGTCTCCACTGGTGATGGCAGCAGGAGGTGGCAGGAGGAGCAGCAGCAGCAGCAGGCAGCTCCACCTGTGCGCACCGAGTCCCAGCAGGTGCAAGTAAGCGTCACCCCATCTGACAGGAGGGCGGTGCTGAAGTCACCTGTCTGGAACTACTTTACCCTGGTGGCAGACAACCCTACCGTGGCCATCTGCCGGATTTGTAAAGTGAGGGTGAAGAGAGGGAAGTGTTTGGCTCGGGTGGGTACCACAGCCCTGAACCAGCACCTGAGGATAAACCACTGGGCGGTGTTTGACGAGATGAAGCGTGGTGGTGGTAGCAGCGCCACCACCACAAGTGAGCAGGGTACAGCAGCCCCTGCCACATCTTCATCTCTTTCCAGCAGGTCATGCCCCCCCGCTCCCTCTAGTAGAGGTACTGGTACCGGCAGCCAGACCTCTACTTCCACAGCACCCTCCGCGTCTGTGTCCCGCACTGCCGTCCGGCGCCAGGCGTCAATTTCAGACGCCTTTGACCGCACCACTCCCTTCCCCCCTGGAGACCGACATGTGCGTTCCCTCAATGGGCTCCTGGCAAGGGTTATTGCCCAACATCTGCTGCCCTTCAACATAGTTGACAGCAACCCCTTCAGGCAGATGTTGGAGCAGGCCCAACCCCAATGGCGTGTCCCCAGCCGCCATTTCTTTGCCAGGACTGGTGTCCCTGCCCTACACCAGCACATTGTGCAGAATGTAACCCTGTCGCTGGATCACGCTGTCAGCGACAGGGTTCATCTGACAATGGATGGCTGGACCAGCAGGCATGGGCAGGGGCGCTACATCAGCTTCACGGCCCATTGGGTTTACCTCCGAGGCGTCGGTGAGGGATCGGCGGCAACCGATCTTGTGGTGCCGCCCCGGGGTGTCCAGGGGAGAACTGCTGGTCTCCCTCAAGCCACTGTCTCCGCAGCTGCTGAGCCTCCCAGCAAGCGCCCCCGTAGCTACTCAAGTGTGGGGCACGTGCGCTGTCAGGCCGTGCTCCAGCTTGTTAGTTTAGGGGACCGGAGACACACTGGAGAAGAAGTGCTGAAAGCACTTCAGGCTCAGGTCCAGAAGTGGCTGACACCCCGAAGGCTCCAGGCAGGTATGGTTGTCTGCGATAACGGCAGCAACCTACTCGCCGCCCTCAGTGCTGGCAGTCTGACCCACGTGCCCTGTCTGGCACATGTCCTCAACCTGGTGGTGCAGAAGTTCCTGCGCACTTATCCCGGGTTGAGTGACATTGTGGCAAAGGCGCGTAGGATTGCCAGCCACTTCAGGCGCTCCCCAACCGCTACCGCGTCCCTGTCCGAGTTGCAGCGGAAGTACAGTCTGCCCCTTCACAGGCTGATTGTGGACAGTGTGACGCGGTGGAACTCCACCCTCCACATGCTGAAGAGGTTGTGGGAGCAGCAAAGGGCGGTGAGGGAGTACCTGATGGAACTACGCACTGAGAGGGCTTCACCACAACTCCCTTTCATCGCCTGTGCGGAGTGGGGGCAGATAAAACAAGTCTGCCAAGTGTTGTCCTCCTTCGAGCAGGCGACCAAGATGGTCAGCAGTGAGCACGTCGGCCTCAATAGCGTGCTGCCAATAGTGTTCATGCTGGAGAGGACACTAGATCGCCTGCTCGAAGCTGGGGAGAGTGCCTTGGTGGAGCAGGAGGAGTCAGCAATGCTCCACCGAGACCAGGGCCAGGACGAGGAGGAGGAGGAGGATGATGATGATGATGAGGAGGTGGTTGCTGGTGTCGTCCCGGAGTCAGGGCCTGGTCAGGAGGGAGAGCCGGTGTTGGGGGCACCGATAGTCCGGGGGTTGGGCATCTCTGAGCGTGACCAGCAGCGCCTCAGGGATGAAGAGTCGGACCTCATTCACCTGGCCAGCAGTGAGGAGTCACAGCGGGCTGTGCTCTTCCCCATGGCTGCCCACATGCTGAGATGCCTCAGGAGGGACCCCCGGGTTAAGACCATCAAGGCGAGGGATGATTTCTGGATGGCCACCCTTTTGGATCCCAGGTGCAAGGGGAAACTGGAGCAGTTCATCCCAGCCAGCCGGAGGCAGCACCGGATGGAGGAACTGCAGGCAGGCATTGTCAGCCGGTTGGAGCAGGCAACTCCCCGGCCTCCAGTTGTCCCCCCTCATCTCACCCAGCAGGTGGCTGCACCCAGCAGCAGCTGAGCAGGGGACCTAATGGATGAGATGAGGATGTTCTTCCAAACCGAGCGACCCAGTACCAGCACCAGCAGCAGCAGCAGTCACCACCAGCGGCTGGCCCACATGGTGGCAGACTACATGGCGTCCGTCGGTGCTTCTGACAGTATGAGCACCGACGACCCCATGGAGTACTGGGTTGCCAGATTGGACACCTGCCGCGAGCTCGCTCAGTATGCGCTGGAGTTATTGTCTTGCCCCCCCTCCAGCGTACTATCTGAGCGGACATTCAGCGCGGCAGGTGGGGTGGTCACGGACAAGAGGACCCGTCTGTCCACAGACTCCGTGGACAGACTCACATTCATAAAGATGAATGAGTCCTGGATCGGCGGTGACTTTCTGGCACCCGTCGTCGGTTCAGGGCGCTGAAGGGTCCCTTGTCATGCATTCCCTGATGGAGCCCCGGACCTGATGTATTTACAGTGCTGAATATAACTATTTTAACATCTGAGAAAATCAATGTTAATATTTGGTACAGTAGGCTTTCTTTGCAATTACAGCGGTCAAACCTTTCTTGTAGTTTTACACCAGCTTTGCACACACTGGAGGAGGGATTTTGGCCCACTCCTCCACACAGATCTTCTCTACATCAGTCAGGTTTCTGGGCTCTCGCTGAGAAACACGGAGTTTGAGCTCCCTCCAAAGATTCTCTATTGGGTTTAGGTCTGGAGACTGGCTAGGCCACGCCAGAACCTTGATATGCTCCTTACAGAGCCAATCCTTGGTTATCCTGGCTGTGTGCTTTGGGTCATTGTCATGTTGGAAGACCCAGCCTCGACCCATCTTCAAAGCTCTAACTCAGGGAAGGAGGTTGTTGCCCAAAATCTCGCAATACATGGCCACGGTCATCCTCTCCTTAATACAGTGCAGTCACCCTGTCCCATGTGCAGAAAAACACCACCAAAGCATGATGCTACCACCCCCATGCTTCACATTAGGGATGGCGTTCTTGGCATGGTACTCATCATTATTCTTCCTCCGAACACGGTTAGTGAAATTATGATCAAAACGTT
This sequence comes from Rana temporaria, assembly GCF_905171775.1. Classification (NCBI taxonomy): domain Eukaryota; kingdom Metazoa; phylum Chordata; class Amphibia; order Anura; family Ranidae; genus Rana; species Rana temporaria. The sequence goes on from NC_053489.1 coordinate 451,600,502, forward strand.
ATATTATGGTCTCATCTGACCACATGATTTTCTCCCATGACTCCTCTGGATCAGTCAAGACACCTATGTCAGCAGTTATTTCACACCCTATATACTCTTATTAACACTGCTGTTCATCATGGCACCTCCTGCTCAAGTGATATGACTCTGTATCAACTACTACTGCTAATACTACTACTGCTGCTTCTGCTGCCCAGTCAAGACACCTATGTCAGCAGTTATTTCACACTCTATATACTCTTATTAACACTGCTGTTCATCATGGCACCTCCTGCCCAAGTGATAGGACTCTGTATCAACTACTACTGTTAATACTACTACTGCTGCTGCTCAGTCAAGACACCTATGTCAGCAGTTATTTCACACTCTGTATACTCTTATTACCACTGCTGTTCATCATGGCACCTCCTGCCCAAGTGATATGACTCTGTATCAACTACTACTGCTAATACTACTACTGCTGCTTCTGCTGCCCAGTCAAGACACCTATGTCAGCAGTTATTTCACACTCTATATACTCTTATTAACACTGCTGTTCATCATGGCACCTCCTGCCCAAGTGATATGACTCTGTATCAACTACTACTGTTAATACTACTACTGCTGCTGCTCAGTCAAGACACCTATGTCAGCAGTTATTTCACACTCTATATACTCTTATTACCACTGCTGTTCATCATGGCACCTCCTGCCCAAGTGATATGACTCTGTATCAACTACTACTGCTAATACTACTACTGCTGCTTCTGCTGCTGCTGCCCAGTCAAGACACCTATGTCAGCAGTTATTTCACACTCTATATACTCCTATTACCACTGCTGTTCATCATGGCACCTCCTGCCCAAGTGATATGACTCTGTATCAACTACTACTGCTAATACTACTACTGCTGCTTCTGCTGCTGCTGCTGCCCAGTCAAGACACCTATGTCAGCAGTTATTTCACACCCTATATACTCTTATTAACACTGCTGTTCATCATGGCACCTCCTGCCCAAGTGATATGACTCTGTATCAACTACTACTGTTAATACTACTACTGCTGCTTCTGCTGCTGCTGCTGCTGCCCAGTCAAGACACCTATGTCAGCAGTTATTTCACACCCTATATACTCTTATTAACACTGCTGTTCATCATGGCACCTCCTGCCCAAGTGATATGACTCTGTATCAACTACTACTGTTAATACTACTGCTGCTGCTGCCCAGTCAAGACACCTATGTCAGCAGTTATTTCACACTCTATATACTCCTATTACCACTGCTGTTCATCATGGCACCTCCTGCCCAAGTGATATGACTCTGTATCAACTACTACTGCTAATACTACTACTGCTGCTGCTCAGTCAAGACACCTATGTCAGCAGTTATTTCACACTCTATATACTCCTATTACCACTGCTGTTCATCATGGCACCTCCTGCCCAAGTGATATGACTCTGTATCAACTACTACTGCTAATACTACTACTGCTGCTTCTGCTGCCCAGTCAAGACACCTATGTCAGCAGTTATTTCACACTCTATATACTCTTATTAACACTGCTGTTCATCATGGCACCTCCTGCCCAAGTGATATGACTCTGTATTGTCAATGTCTACTACTACTACTCAATCAAGACACCTATGTCACTAGTTATTTGCCACTCTATACTACTATTACCACTAATGATGCTGCTGCTGCTGTTCATCATGGCACCTCTTGCCCGAGTGATTTGACACTGTATTGTCAATGTCTACTACTACTATTACAGCTCTGTCAAGACACCTGTGTCCCAATTTTTTGGTAAACTATTGACTACTATGACCACTACTGATGCTGTAAAGTATTCCCCAAGTGTTTTTATGCTATCTAGTACTATTACCACTACTGCTTGTAAATCCTGCCTGTGTGATACTTAGTGGGAATGCTTTAATAAGCATTCCCAGTATGGATACCCGTAAATGTATTAATCTTAATTAGTGTGAATGCTTTAATAAACATTTCCAGTATTGATATCCGTAAATTTAGTAATCTTATTATTCCTTACGTTTTTTGGTTCTGCGTAACTTCGGCATACTTTCAGCTATTGAGACCATTCAACTGTAAAAATGTTCGTCTCGTTCAGCTAATGATGGGACTTCTTCAAGTTTTTTTCGACTATTTACACTTTTATAAATTTTAAGCTTTTAGACCCTTTTTTTAACATTGAAGTCAATGAGAACATCCTTTTCCCCTTTGAATTCACATGCCCTGCCAAAAGTTTCAGCTACTTCATACTTTCACTTACAGACACTAAACAAACTTTAAAGCGGTCACAAAATATTTAGCTATCCGGCTATGACTTTTCAGATCGTTATCGTTTACAATTTTTTGGTGAAAACGCAATTTACGTTTGGCGAATTTTTTACAAAAATGCAATCGGTTATAATGTAATCCTATGGAGGGGATTTAGAGTCTGTCATGTGACCTTAACATTGGAGATCTTTGTAATTAAAAATATCTTTAGAAAAAGGGGAAACAAATTGCTCTCACGCCCACAAGATCTACTTTTCATACACAATTTTTATATCAAAACGTAGCTATGCTTATCTGGTTTCTGGCAATGTGATCAATTCTGCGATACGTATTTTAGTTTTAGTTATTGGAGCAACAGCCAGAAATTATGTCTCATAGACTCTCATGTTAAATTATCTAAAAAATGTTGCTGCAGAACTCACAAAGACGCTCTTTTCTAAATCGCAGACATGGCCACATTTTTAAGTTTATCAACATAAATTTCATATCGATGCATTTACAAGGGCCGTGTATTTCAAACGGTGTAGTCGTTGTATCGATCGCATGTACGGTTGAGGATTTATTAAGCTTTGTTTGGAGGCTTAAATCATGTATTAGATCTGTGAATTAAAAGCGTTTGTAATGTTATTTCTTTCCATAAATAACTTTCCTGACCTCAGTGCAATATTCCTCCTCACTGACCTGGGGGGGAGGGGAAACCTATTGAGGGGGGAGGGGCGACCAGGAAGTCAGCATACTCTATACTTTGCAGATAGAGAAAGAAGCTGTGTGTCCTAAAGATAGTGTAGTGGTTATGGTGAATGTCTTTGGCAAGGGGCTCAGCAATTAAGCTATTCAGCATTCCCACTCGCATTTTCCTCAGGAAATGCATTGTCTAGTTATATTATATTTTAATACTACTGCTGCTGCCTCCATGCTGAGTAAAGCTTCATGACCTCTCTGGCACAGCGGATCCACCAACAGCCTCCGCTACAAGCTACCAGACCGGATCTAAACAGCAAGTGTAACTATAACAATGACCCTTATGTTAAACCCTGTTTTGCGGCATTTATACTGCAACCATTGGGCTGTCTGCAAGAGCTCATCTGCATTCTCTCTCTCTTTCTTGCTCTCCCTCTCTCTCTCTTTGTATATATATATATATTGTTGCTTTTGTTATGTTCATTTTTCAACAGTTTATTTTGTGTTCGTCGTGTCTGTGTCGTGTGCTTTAGTTTGTCCTAGGTTACTGTTAAATAAAATAATAGTATAAAATGTTTTTGCTTATTATGAAGTTAAATGTGTTGATGTTGATTTGTTTGATGTGAAGTTAGATGTGTTGAAAAACCTACAAATCTATCTCAAAAAGAAATGAAACATTTCCAAAAAATAAGATTTTTTAATAAAAAAATAAATTCAGATATAACTCTGATTGCGTTTATGAATCCGTTCCATTTCCGCAATATTTTCGGATTGCTGCTGCTCTAGCAGCGCATTTTGTTGCGTCAGGTAGCGGATCTTGCGTTGGTTTCGCAGGATCCTCTGGTGGGTTTTTTTGATGAGTGTGTTCTGCCTTATCATCTCTATTGATGCTGTTAGGATATAATAAAAAAACATTGGGATTTCAAAGAACGTTACCAAATAAATAAAATATTTTTTTTGCTTATTAATCAATCATTATCATGTGTATACACTTGTTATGTGTCTAACACATCCCGGGAGTGCAGAATTATTAGGCAAATGAGTATTTGGACCACATCATCCTCTTTATGCATGTTGTCTTACTCCAAGCTGTATAGGCTCGAAAGCCTACTACCGATTAGGCATATTAGGTAATGTACATCTCTGTAATGAGAAGGTGTGTGGTCTAATGACATCAACACTCTATATCAGGTGTGCATAATTATTAGTCAATTTCCTTTTCTTTGGCAAAATGGGCCAAAAGAAGGACTTGACAGACTCTGAAAAGTCCAAAATAGAGAGATATCTAGCAGAGGGATGCAGCACTCTTAAAATTGCAAAGCTTCTGAAGCGTGATCATCAAACAATAGAAGCGTGTGGAAAAACAAAGGTGCAAAATAACTGCCCATGAACATATGAGAAATGAGAAAAGTTAAGCGTGCAGCTGCCAAGATGCCACTTGCCACCAGATTGGCCATATTTCAGAGCTACAACATCACTGGGGTGCCCAAAAGCACAAGGTGTGCAATACCCAGAGACATGGCCAAGGTAAGAAAGGCTGAAAGACGACGACCACTGAACAAGACACACAAGCTGCAACGTCAAGACTGTGCCAATAAATATCTCAAGAAAGATTTTTCTAAGGTTTTATGGACTGCTGAAATGAGAGTGAGTCTTGATGGGCCAGATGGAAGAGCCCGTGGCTGGATTGGTAAAGGGCAGGGAGCTCCAGTCCGACTCAGACGCCAGCAAGGTGGTGGTGGAGTACTGGTTTGGGCTGGTATCATCAAAGATGAGCTTGTGGGGCCTTTTCGGATTGAGGATGGAGTCAAGCTCAACTCCCAGTCCTACTGCCAGATTATGGAAGAGACCTTCTTCAAGCAGTGGTACAGGAAGAAGTCACCATCCTTCAAGAAAAACATGATTTTCATGCAGGACAATGCTCCATCACACGTGTCAAAGTACTCCACAGCGTGGCTGGCAAGAAAGGGTATTAAATAAAAAAAAGTAATGACATGGCCTCCTTGTTCACCTGATCTGAACCCCATTGAGAACCTGTGGTCCATCATCAAATGTGGGATTTACAAGGAGGGAAAACAGTACACCTCTCTGAACAGTGTCTGGGAGGCTGTGGTTGCTGCTGCACGCAATGTTGATGGTGAACAGATCAAAACACTGACAGAATCCATGGATGTCAGGCTTTTGAGTGTCCTTGCAAAGAAAGGTGGCTATATTGGTCACTGATTTGTTTTTGTTTTGTTTTTAAATGTCAGAAATGTGTATTTGTGAATGTTGAGATGTTATATTGGTTTCACTGTTAAAAATAAATCATTGAAATGGGTATCTATTTATTTTTTTGTTAAGTTGCCTAATAATTCTGCACAGTAATAGTAGTCACCTGCACACACAGATATCCCCCGAAAATAGCTAACATTAAAAACAAACTAAAAACTACTTCCAAAAATATTCAGCTTTGATATTAATGAGTTTTTGGGGTTCATTGAGAACATGGTTGTTGTTCAATAATAAAATGAATCCTCAAAAATACAACTTGCCTAATAATTATGCACTACCTGTATACTTCTAGCATAAATACCATATTATGGTTCTACAATCTGGCAGGTGCGCTTTATATGTTGTCCATTTTTATATCTACATTTTATTGTTGAAATGTTATTAATCATTGTGCACATATTTACCTTCCTGAGCGAGGCTCACAGGACCGCTGTCTTCCTCCTGCTCGTCTGCTTGAGAAGTTGGGGAAGCTCCTCAGCTTGCTCCTCAACAGGAGCTGGGGTTGGGGAGTGGGAGGGCCCTGGCTGCTCCTCCTCATCCATCTCCTCCTCTGCCGCATCCTCCTCTGCCGCATCCTCCTCCTCCTCCTCATCGGCCTGGCGCCTTCTGCGCTTGGCGCGCACAACTGGTATTGGAGCTCCTATAATAACACAATGTTCATATATTATAAAAATGTTTTCTAATGACGTATGCAAATTCTGTGTACTCTGCTGTATTGTATATGAATACAAATTGATTTATATAGACAGTTAACCAATGGGACAATGTTATATTAAAGGGTCTTGTGGGCACTACAGGGGACTGAGCGTGAGCTGGGATGCCACCATGTTAAAATGAGCTGTTTTTGTCTCCTTTGTTTTGTTCAGACGATCTCATGTTAAAAAAAGGGCCTGATGGAGCACACGGGATTACTATAACAACCCCACGCCTAACACAGGAATTTAGTGGGAATCTATATATATAAAACTCAACGTGTGTGTGCATGTATGTATGTATGTATGTTCCAGCATCACGTACAAACGGCTAAAGAAAGAAACTTGGCACACAGGTTACTTATATGTCAGCCACAAACATAGGATAGGTGGTTTAACCCTTACCCACCCCCATTTGCCATGGTCGGGGTTTTTCTTTAAAGTCCCATGCAAAGCAATGGGAAAAGTATGTTCCCACATAACTTCTGTGTTCCTGTCTGCTGTCCCATGTCTTTTTTCAACAGTACTATGAATACCTTGGCTGGTGGTGATATATGTTAGCACAACATGGCATCTTGGTTAACAACATCTGACCTTACATGAATTACATATGACCTTACATAACTGTCACCAAAGGAGCTGCGGTGGCTCCACGCGATTGCCACTGCGCTGACAAGCGATTCACCTCTGCAGCTAGGGGTTCGGATCCCGCTCTCGGCTACATGTGAATTGAGTTTGGTGGTCTCAGCCCCGCCCCCGGTGGGTGTGCTATGCGAGGTTGGGTTGGGAGGACCCCCTCACACCCGCCATTGCCACCCGGGGCATGGAGAAAGGTGGCAGATTGCCTCTGGGGGAGGCCTCCCAACTCCTGCAGGCCGGCTCCTCTCTCTTTCGAGTTCACGCACAAAATACACTTTTGAAAAAAAAAACATAACTGTCAACAATAACTTACCAGGATGATATCTATCCCGAAGACGTCTGACCTGATCCATGTGGCGCCTCTTCAGGTCAGACCACTTCTTGACTATTGCCTTGTGATCGTGTTGGCCGCCGAAGTCAGTGATTAGGGCGCTGACCACAGCCTTTTTGTCTGGCTGCCTGCGGAGCTGGTCGTACCCTGTTTCCAGGAACTTCTGCAAGATGAAGAACAAAGTATATTGTAATACTTCTGTTGACAGCCTTATGGATATATGACGTAAATGTATGCTATTCAACAATTGGAAGCATTCTCGCCTTATTAATCAATGACAGGGGTAACATGACAGATTTTATATCCTGCCATTTCGGTCGCCACCTTTTTTGCATAAATATAGCAGCCATTATCATTTGCATAATTATGAATATATTATTAACAACACAGGATACACGTATAGGGGAGATATGCGTTGCTAACTCTTTTCCCTGTCAGGAGCCTAACGCCCCGGGGGGTCAGAGACGGGACCTTTTCGGAGGACCACTGACGTATGTACCCGTCGCAGTTTTTTGTGATGTCACTCTTTAGGTGTGTGCACATTTTTCACTGCACCGGGTGGAGTTTTTGGGTTGTGTTTTGCACGCCACAGGCTTTTCAAAAGAAAAAAAACAGCTGGAGGCAGAATGGTTGCAAAACACTACGGGTTTGTTACCTAACTCAGGGTTTCAAGACCAGTCCACCTCCAGCTGTTGCAAAACTACTACTCCCATCAGCCACGGTCTGTCAGTGCATGCTAAGAATTTTACTTTTGCTGCATCTAGGGTGCCACAGTTTAGAGACCCGTGCATAAAGGCCTGAAAAATGTGGGCCTGCAGAACTTACAATACTAGAAGTGCCAGCATTCCCAGGCATGCTGGAAGTTGTAGTTCTGCAACATCTAAAGGGCAATATGTATTCGAACGTCCTTGGGCCTTGAGGACACTGAAGTCAGGACGTTCGCATACGTCCTATGTCCAAAAAAATGTTAAATTCATTATGCTAAATAACAAGGAAAAGTGCCTAAATACACATTTGCCAACCAGGGTGTCTGCAGCTGTCCAGGCATGCTGGGACTTGTAGTTTTGTAAAAGCAGGAGACACATTTTTTGTGAAATACTAATATCTGATCATATATACTAACTTTTAAACTAGACTAAAATGCAGTTGAAGATAATGAAATAACAGTGGTCAAAATAGTTACACAAATCAGCATCTTTTCCTCAGATACAGTGAAATTACTTCCAACCATCTTGCTCTGCGATTGCGTTGCGATTATAAAGTTGGAAACTGGCAAGGGTCCAGGAAATGGTCGCGTGTTGTTCGCGTGTTGTTCGCGCGACTGCGCTGCTTGGATCGAGATGGGTCCATATGGCTTCGGCTGTATGGACCACAGTAACTCTTTTCCCTGTCAGGAGCCTAACGCCCCGGGGGGTCAGAGACGGGACCTTTTCGGAGGACCACTGACGTATGCAACCGTCGCAGTTTTTTGTGATGTCACTCTTTAGGTGTGTGCAAATTTTTCCTTGCACCGGGTGGAGTTTTTGGGTTGTGTTTTGCACGCCACAGGCTTTTCAACAGAAAAAAAACAGCTGGAGGCAGAATGGTTGCAAAACACTACGGGTTTGTTACCTAACTCAGGGTTTCAAGACCAGTCCACCTCCAGCTGTTGCAAAACTACTACTCCCATCAGCCACGGTCTGTCAGTGCATGCTAAGAATTTTACTTTTGCTGCATCTAGGGTGCCACAGTTTAGAGACCCGTGCATAAAGGCCTGAAAAATGTGGGCCTGCAGAACTTACAATACTAGAAGTGCCAGCATTCCCAGGCATGCTGGAAGTTGTAGTTCTGCAACATCTAAAGGGAAATATGTATTCGAACGTCCTTGGGCCCTGAGGACACTGAAGTCAGGACGTTCGCATACGTCCTATGTCCAAAAAAATGTTAAATTCATTATGCTAAATAACAAGGAAAAGTGCCTAAATACACATTTGCCAACCAGGGTGTCTGCAGCTGTCCAGGCATGCTGGGACTTGTAGTTTTGTAAAAGCAGGAGACACATTTTTTGTGAAATACTAATATCTGATCATATATACTAACTTTTAAACTAGACTAAAATGCAGTTGAAGATAATGAAATAACAGTGGTCAAAATACTTACACAAATCAGCATCTTTTCCTCAGATACAGTGAAATTACTTCCAACCATCTTGCTCTGCGATTGCGTTGCGATCATAAAGTTGGAAACTGGCAAGGGTCCAGGAAATGGTCGCGTGTTGTTCGCGCGATTGCGCTGCTTGGACCGAGATGGGTCCATATGGCTTCGGCTGTATGGACCACAGTAACTCTTTTCCCTGTCAGGAGCCTAACGCCCCGGGGGGTCAGAGACGGGACCTTTTCGGAGGACCACTGACGTATGCAACCATCGCAGTTTTTTGTGATGTCACTCTTTAGGTGTGTGCAAATTTTTCCTTGCACCGGGGGGAGTTTTTGGGTTGTGTTTTGCACGCCACAGGCTTTTCAACAGAAAAAAAACAGCTGGAGGCAGAATGGTTGCAAAACACTACGGGTTTGTTACCTAACTCTGGGTTTCAAGACCAGTCCACCTCCAGCTGTTGCAAAACTACTACTCCCATCAGCCACGGTCTGTCAGTGCATGCTAAGAATTTTACTTTTGCTGCATCTAGGGTGCCACAGTTTAGAGACCCGTGCATAAAGGCCTGAAAAATGTGGGCCTGCAGAACTTACAATACTAGAAGTGCCAGCATTCCCAGGCATGCTGGAAGTTGTAGTTCTGCAACATCTAAAGGGCAATATGTATTCGAACGTCCTTGGGCCTTGAGGACACTGAAGTCAGGACGTTCGCATACGTCCTATGTCCAAAAAAATGTTAAATTCATTATGCTAAATAACAAGGAAAAGTGCCTAAATACACATTTGCCAACCAGGGTGTCTGCAGCTGTCCAGGCATGCTGGGACTTGTAGTTTTGTAAAAGCAGGAGACACATTTTTTGTGAAATACTAATATCTGATCATATATACTAACTTTTAAACTAGACTAAAATGCAGTTGAAGATAATGAAATAACAGTGGTCAAAATACTTACACAAATCAGCATCTTTTCCTCAGATGCAGTGAAATTGCTTCCAACCATCTTGCTCTGCGATTGCGTTGCGATCATAAGTTGGAAACTGGCAAGGCTCCAGGAAATGGTCGCGTGTTGTTCGCGCGATTGCGCATGCGCGATCGAAAAATCGCAATCGCAATATGTTTTTTGGCTAAAATATCATAAATATTCGATTTCAGAGTGCTGCTACAGCAGTTTTCGAAATATCTGCAATCAATTTCGCATTCGCATTTTGTGAAATTGCGTTAAAATATCTCGAATATTCGATTTCAGAGTGAGCCAATCAGAGCGCTCCTACAGCATTTCTCGAAATTGCGCAATAAATATCGCATTCGCATGTTGCGATATTTCGATAAAATATAACGAATATTCTGAGCCAATCGGAGTGCTCCTTCAGCATTTCTCGAAATTGCGCAATAAATATCGCATTCGCATGTTGCGATATTTCGATAAAATATCACGAATATTCTGAGCCAATCAGAGCGCTCCTCCAGCATATCTCGAAATTGCGCAATAAATATCGCATTCGCATGTTGCGATATTTCGATAAAATATCACGAATATTCTGAGCCAATCAGAGTGCTCCTACCGCAGTTATCAAAAAATCGCAATTATTTTCGCATTCGCAATAGCGAAAAATCGCAATCATTTAATTTCGATAAAATATCACGAATATTCGAATTTAGCGAATATATCTCGAATATTCGAATATATATTCGAGATATATCGCGAAATTGAATATGGCATATTCTGCTCAACACTATTGATGAGGTAAAACTCTCGGCGGACTCTGTAGGTGAGGCAGCTATAGACATCATTCCATGGAGCCTACACAGAATATGGGCACAATTCTTTGCCACAGTTTCTTTGCCACTTCAGAAGCTCCCCAAAATCAGGGAGAAGTTCCAACAGACATTGGCTGCACCAGTGATGTCAGCATCCCAGTGTATATGTGTTCTCGGGACGATAGCTTCATGTATCCCAATGATCCCCTGGGATCACTGGAAACTCAGGAGTTTTCCAACAAGGCTTCCTGATGCAGTGAAAGAGAGTTTGTATAGCCCAGCCAATAAGGATCACAAGCCGAAAGCGCCAGAGTCTCTGATGGTGGACGAGACAAGAAACGCTAAACAACATCGTCCATTAGGGTCGCAGCCATAGATCATTGTTACCACAGATTCTAGCGCAGCAGGGTGGGGTGCCACCTGTGAACAACTGAAGATCCAGGGCAGAGGGAAATCTCCCACTCAGTGCCTAGTTTCCAATATTCTGGAACTTCAAGCAGCATTCAATGGCATTAGCCACCTTGCTGCCTCACACACAGGGTCACCCAGTCCTGCTCCGTCTGCACAACACAGCAGCAGTGTCCTACATACAGCAACAAGGCGTGACGCACAGCCAATACCTCTTGAAAGAGATGGAACCAATCATGACATAGACATAACAATATCTCCCAGATTTGAGGACCATATATCATCCAGGTCAGAACTTGGAAGCAGATCGCCTATCCAGACAATTCAAAGAACCCAACGACTGGCCCCTTCACCCCGAAGTGTTCAAACAGATCATCCACAGGTTGGGGTGACCGCAACTGGATCCTTTTGCCTCATCAACTAAGTGCAAGGTGAGCTGGTTCCTCTCACGCTACCCTTATCCATTAGCTGATGGAAGCTGAGTTGATGGATGCCTTGAACTAATCTTGGGTTGCCTATGGTTTCCCTCCATTTTCTTTAACCCCAAAATTTCTGAGGAGATTGACAGGGAATTTGACAGTCACCACAGTATTACCTTACCGGCCTCGCAGACCATGGTGCTCTCTGGCAATGGATGCCCACCGATCACTCTGCCGTGACTACTCATCTCCTGTGGCAAGGAGATATCCTATATCCGCAACCATCACGACTGTCTTTAGCGGCCTAGAGATTGAAAGGCAAGAGTTACAAGAGTTAGGATGCTCTCCAGAGGCTATTATGACTTTCAGAAAAGGGTCAACCAATGCCATTTACTCCACAATATGGGATAGATTTTGCGAGCTTTGCAGCCGGACGTCAGTTCGACCCTAGTGACCGAAATGTGTCTAAAATCCTGTCTTTCCTGCAATTCAGATTAGATTTGGGGCTCAGCCTATGTTCGCTTAAGGTGCAAATTTCAGAAATGGGCAGCAAACCTGCTGGTGGAGCGCTTCATGGGAGCCGTACTTTGACTACACCCTCACAAGAGAAATAGGTTGCCTCAATGGGACCTGGCAGTAGTCCTCAATTTTCTAGCAAACCATTCCTAATAGCCATAACTTCAGTGGGAAGGGTGTCTGAAATCCATGCATTGGGGGTAGCCCGAACCTTATACCATGTTCTTCCCAGACATGGTTATGCTGAGACCATTGGATCACTTTGTCCCAAAAGTGGCATTAATATTTCATCTCTCCAGTGGATGGGTGCTTCCACCCTTCCCAGTAGAATTAGATGCTGATCGGCATGACTTGGACATTCCCAAAGTCCTCCAGGATACTTATGCAGTCAGACATTCTAAAAGACTTTTCATAATACTTACCGGAAAATTTTAAGGGGAAGAGGCCTTGGCCAGAACATCTCGGCCTGGATAGTAAAAACTATTCCCTGGCCGGATATAGCGGCCAGGAAGGACCCTCCGGAGGTGTTTAAAGCTCACTCAACCAGGGCGATGTCTTCTTCTTGGGTGACATGGGCAGCAGTGTCTCTGGAGACAGTCTGCAAGGCGACTAGCTGGTCATCCCATCATACGTTCTTAAAACACTACAGGGTGGAGCTCTTACTACAGATACTATGTCTGTTGTCAAATAAAGACTAAGTACAGACTAAGTTTGCAACATTAAACCCTCCCTCTCAAATGCTCATTATTTATCATATGTATGCTGTCATGTTGGCGTCAGGAAAATGGAAAATTGTATCAAATACTTACCCTAATTTTCCTTTCCTGACACCAATACATGGCAGCATATGCACCCTCCCTCTGTTCTTTCTGCTTTGTACAGAGAACGGGGGAGGTAGCTCTCAGTCAGACTTTTAGAGAGCTAATCAGGTCCTGTGGGTGGATATAGGGGTGGAGCTATGTCAACTGTATGCTGCCATGTGGAGTCAGGAAAGGAAAATTATGGTAAGTACTTAATCAATTTTCAATTTTTTTGTCAAAAAAAGCTACTTACTAGGAGAAAAAAATGCTTCATATAAGTGTTTTTGTGTGTGACTGTGCAATTTTCAGGTACTCTCATGAAAGTCTAAAACTTAAAGCTTGTAGCTCAAAAGAAACTTGCACTTTTTCAAGTGTCATATTACACTATGTGCTGGTGTGAACAGAAAAAAATGAAAAGCATTGGATTTTGGATGTTGAGTGTTTTGAAGCTTCAAGCTATGAAATTAGGTGTGAAATGGGCCTAATTGTTCTTTCACTTGGTCCACAAACCATTTGCTTGTTTCATACTTTTGATTTAAAAAGCTACAGTATCTTTGATGCTTACACACAGCTGAATTCAAATCTTTTTGTACCAGATAGCCAATAATTCTTCAACCTGACATTTAAAATAAGGGAGAGAAAGAGATAATCACAGCATGTCAATCTGGATGCTTATCATTTTTGAGAAGTACAGATCGGGGATCGGCGTATATCGCGCACCCACTATTTTCCCCTTATTTTAAGGGGAAAAAAGTGTGCGGTATACGCCGATAAATACGGTATATCATGTAAACTGTGTATGTTTCTGTAATATAATCGTTTTAAATACCTTCCTATATCACAGCTCGGTGCTCAGCTGATCTCCCGCTGCTCTCCTCCTTTTCTCCCTGCTGTCAGCGTGGGATCTCGGGGCACCCCCTCTGCAGTGCTCAGAGCAGGGAAGAGAGGTCCGGCTAGGGTGCCCATGTGTCCTGGATTGCCCTGGACTGTCCCGCAATTGACGTGTCTGTCCTGGGTCCCGGGCACTTTTATTCCGGGACACTACAATGTCTCGGAAAGAAATAGAGGACACAGCCATCCCCCTACTAACTAATAACTACATTTCTGGAACGGGTTGCTAGGGCCAGCGCTGCCTGGCATCTTGCAACCAGTGACAATTTACTCTCAGACAGTGAGACTGGGAGCGAGGCCTGCTGTCCCCACCCACCTCGGCACCTCCTCCTTCTTCGGCACCCAGCGGGAAGCAGCAGGGACTGGTGTGATCTTCACTCTTCAAGTAGTAATGCCCACTCTTTTCCTTCTACACACGTGGCTCATGCAGAGGGAGTGACAGCAGCACTGCATCTGGTGGCAGGCTGTGGGTGGCAAGCGGCACTGAATCTGGTGACAAGTGGCACATTCACCTGACAAATAACCTGCTGCCAAGTTCCCCATCAACCCCGAGACTACATTTCTCCCCACCCCACATCTTTTTTGGGGGAAGGTGAGAGGGGGGGTGTCCCTGAATGGCAGTTTTGAAATGTGGTCACCCTAGGTCCGGCGGGTAACGGAAGCGATGAGTGCCACTATCAGAAGGTACTTAACACAATTATATTCCAGAAACATACATAGTTTATATGATATAATACTGTAATAGAGTGGATTCTAGCATTTTACAACCACTTTTACTTGATTCCTCTAGGGATACCTGACAAGCGGGGGGAGAAGACCTACCCTGAAAAAATTAATATAAGACCCGTGCTTATTTTTGGGGAAACACGGTATATGAAGTTGTGAATACATTATTTCAGCTTTTGTTCTCTATACAAAAACGTTGGTATTATAATTCAGGAACTTGCTATACCTGTTCCTCTCGTAACAAAACTTGTAGTAATTATAGATTATTTAGTAAATAAAATAGAAATGCACTTAACACCGGGGGGGGGGGGGTGAGATTATCCATGAGCCAATCAAGTTTAATAACAAATATGTAGTGATATAGATCTTATTGTTACTGTACATGAAAGCTACACTATTGGGGGCGCATGCGCGGCGCGATGCTGAACGGACTGGCCTGAGCCGCGCTCCACGAGACCCGGGCCTTCTAGGCAGATTTCCCAGGGCAATTCAGCACTCTCAGCGGCGATTTCACTAAGCACCCCTGCAGGAACACCCAGTGTATGCCATCCGCTAGGAAGAAGCGGAATCGGAGACCCGAGCACACCCTGACGAACTTTCTCCTTAACATGGAGCAAAGACACAAGAAGGTGTCCCAAGATGGCGCCGACCAGCACATGTGGACACAGCCCTGCACGGACAAACATCCGACGGAGATCGCGGCTGTACAACCCCACAACAGTGAGTACAACTCACCGCTATCTAAAGCGGACCTAGATGACAGTCTGACCGCCATATTCAATAAACTTGTGGATAAAATTGAACATGAAGTTCATAAATCCACAGCGGCTCTCTCCCAGGAAATTGCCAATATAGGCAGTCGCACAGACCTTCTAGAAACAAAACACGATGAGCTCTCCCTAGCTCACAATGATCTCAGGAGGGATTTTGAAAACCTAGCAGACAACTTTGCCTTCATGCAGGCTCAGGTCGAGGACCTTGATAACAGAAATCGCCGCCATAATATTAGGCTGCGTGGAGTCCCTGAGACAGTCACAGACCTGATGCCTGCAGTTTCAAAATTCTTTCAAAACCTTTTACCAGAAAAGCCCCCATCTGCCTTCATTTGTGACAGAATACACAGAGCATTGCGGCCTAAACCTCCTCCTGAAGGTCCCCCCCAGGGACATAGTGATGTGCATGAGGGACTTTTTAATCAAGGAAGACATAATGCGCGCTGCCAGGAATTCACATAATCTGAATATGGAGGGCAAAAGAATCCAAATATACCCAGATATATCACCTGCGACTCTGGACAGGAGACGCAGGATGAAAGAAGTCACTACTGTGTTACAAGCTGCTAGAATTAGGTACCGTTGGGGGTTCCCCTTTAAGCTTACGGTCCCACACAATGGATCTACATATACGGTCTACAACGTCATAGAAGGGAAGGAACTCTTGGTAAAATTGAGCCTGATTACTCAAGATCCCCCTACTCGTCCCCCGGCTACACCCAGGCCTTCCCCCATCTGGTCGACACCTCCCACCAGACGCAATCAGAGGGAACAGAGGAGACTGATCCAGTCCTTCCAATCATAATCCTCATTGACCACGTATGGTCCATCTCACATTAATTTGTGAATCCGTTCTGTTCCTTGGTTCTCTCTGTTACCTCTCCCACTGTTGGTCTATTGACCCTTTATCACTCAGTCCCCCCTCTTCGGAGCAGGACTGCGAGCCAGATCTGGTCACCAATCTATCCTCCAGACTCTCACCCTGTTTGCACTTTGGTAGACAGTTGCTGCGGATGCATTGATAGCTGAATACTCACCTTAGAAGGTTTATTCCTACTCCTTGGACAAGCGGACAAATGTATTGCTCACATCACAAACTTTGTGAACCTTCAAACTCCATGTTGCCATACAAAAATGCATACAACTCTTTATGACAAAAAGAAAAAATACCGCGCTTAAACCCTAAAAATAACTAGCTTAGCTGCAACACGACAGTGTCATACAAACACAAAAACAAGTAAAGAAAAAAGAAATGTTGCGCTATTAATGTAGATTAAACTAAACAAACAGTTGATAACAGAGAAGAAAATTAATGAAAATTATATGAGATTGCAAAGACCCCAAGTTTAAAGGGGAATAAAACACATAATTGGAAATAAAGTCTTTGTGTCAATCAAAAATAATTGCAAGCAAGTTCTTCAATGTTGAATATAAATTTATATGTTGAAATCATATGTGGTGACCAACACCACTAAATAAAAGGATGGAGGCTTACCGGATGGCAAGCAATGAAAAGCTTGCGGCTGCAAACCCCAGCCAGGGCCTTTTGATGATCCTCGCAGGGGGATGACAGGGGATGGATGTTGAGGCTTCCCGAACACAGAACCACAGGATTGCAGCGTGTCACACACAAAAAAAACTTAATGGTGAAGTACAGCAGGACCAGCGCATATAAGATATTCGTGACTCAAGGGACCACCACCACCAAAACACCCTATGAATGGGAGGCTTACCAGAACATAAAGCAGTATGAGCATGTGGCTAAACCCCTAGCCAGGGCCTTTAGAATCCCAAGCGATGGTGATATATCTTAAGGGTCCTCCGGTGTATTGTGGTCAGTGGATGCATAGAAAAAATGATAATGCCCACATGGTGAAGTATGTTGACTCAATGGTTTTAATAAAAAAAAAAGTTAAACACTTACAAGGTAAAAGCAGAAATGGATAAAAGCCGGCCGGCTCTAACAAACGCCCGTCCACACGGAACGAAGAACGTCTTGCGTCAGCACGCTACCTTCCCGACGCACGTTTCGTCAAAAGTTGACGTCATCTGGGGCACTTACAACTCTTTGCCCGATTTGATCCAGCTTTAACAGACTTGGCTGACTCATCTTCACTACAGCATCGAATTTGGGGTGGGGGCTCCCACCCTAAGGTGGGGGCTCCCACCCTAAATAGCTCTTCTCAAATTTTGATTATGCCCATGATTCTATTTCAGTTTTTTTTTCTTTTTATTTTTTTTTCTTTGTTTTATTATCTCCTTCTGCTTCTTCCAGCTCATTGATAACCAAATACCTTTGCAATGCATTACTGCTTTAATATATATAATACAAGATGCCTAGAACATCCGTCGTCGCTAGATTGACCCCACTTCCACAGCTGTTCTCGATTGCTGCTCCATCCTCGGATGGGACATCACCCGAGCAGTTTGTGGTCCAGGGACATTTTGGTCCCACCTTCTGCAACCCAGTGTTGTGTAATGTTTGACAGGATTTCTCCTGTCCCCAAGTTATATCCTACTATGTTGATGATTCAGTGGTATATGTTGTTGGCCACTAGGGCCCTTTTCATTTTGGATAAGCTCACTCAGAGACAATCATTTTACGGTTTTATATATGCTAGTTTCTTTCTGATGCATTTTACTCTCAAAATTATCACTGCCTCATGCAGATTGAGAATACATGACTCACACACCCCCTATGGCTACGTTCAGCACCTCAGAGATAGTTACCATATGTGTATGATAACCCTATGTATGATAAATCTGCCCCAAAATGCAACTTTGTGGTTTGATACCCCAATAGATAATACTCAGAGGATAAAACTATTATTTCTTACCAATGAACCTTAAAATAGTTTCCCACAACACACAGGGATTTAACTCACCGCACAAACGAAAAAAAGCATTTCAACATTATAAAAGACTTGGTGCAGACATTGTCATGCTACAAGAGACACATTTTGCCACGGCAAACCACCCGACATTCTTTAACAGGACATATAGCCAACACTACTACACCACTTACACTAACAAAACGAGGGGAGTTGCAATCTTTATTCGTAATTCAATTATTTTTGATATACAACAAATGTATAAAGACCCGGACAGCCGATTTATAATTCTCAAGGGTACTATCAATAACAAAGAGATCACAATAGCATCTATATATGCTCCAAATGAATCCCAAACAACGTTTTTCTCAAATTTCTTCAATGTACTTGATAGATTCCACTCCCCACATACAATCCTGGGTGGAGATTTTAACCTGACAGCGCATCCCGCTCTGGACAGAAGTAAAATCTCACCCTCCTCGAAATCCTTCTCTAAAACTATTAATAGGCTAATTAATAGAAATCAATTAATTGACACCTGGAGGGCCCATAATGTAGGGATCAAGGCCTTTTCACACTATTCCCACCCACACGACTGCTATGCCAGATTGGACTACATCTTTTGTACCCCTGTCTTGTTGGCTAACTCATCACATGCTTGTATACACCCTTGCCCGTGGTCTGATCATAATATCATATCCTTCGACACATCTCACATTGGCCTTGCCCCTTCAGTATACAACTGGAGACTTAATGATGCCCTACTGACTGACCCAATAAATAGAGATTCGATTGCTTCCCATATAGACAACTACTTTGAGGATAACATAAATGATGTCACCCCCCCAACCACTATCTGGGTGGCCCATAAGGCAGTTCTTAGGGGCCACATCATTAAAATGGCTGCAGCAAAAAATAGAGAAAGACTGGCACAAATCAGAAGCCTGACCAATGACCTGAACCAACTGTATCACAAATTACAACACTCAGCCTCACCAGAAACGACACAACAGATCCAAACAAAACGTAAAGCCCTTGATCTAATTTTATCAGCTAATACTGAGAGATCTTTGAGGTTCTCGAAAGCCAAATTTTTACTATACAGTAACTCTCCCTCGGCAATGTTCGCCAGAAAATTGAATCAAGACATCAACCCCTCCCATACTTATAAATTACGAGACTCTCAGGGCAATTTGGTGACACATCCCAAAAGTGTACTTGACATCTTCACCAAATTCTACCAAAAACTATTATCTGACCCAGGTACAAACCCTAATGCCCTTGCGAACACGTGGCTAAACAACCTTAGACTTCCCTCGCTTGACCTCAACCAATCTGAATCCCTGAACAAACCCTGTACAGCTGAGGAGATAGCCCAAGTAATTAAATCTCTAAAGGTTTCAACGGCCCCGGGCCCTGATGGTTTCACAACCACGTATTATAAAAAATTCTCCTCCCGATTAACCCCCAGTCTTATGAAATTATTTAATTATGTCCTAGACGGTAATCAATTCCCAGATGAGATGTTGCTGGCAAACCTCTCCCTGATCCCTAAACCTGACAAAGACCACACCCTCCCTCAAAATTTTCGCCCCATTTCAGTTTTAAATAATGATCTTAAGATATTTGGTAGAATCCTTGCAGACAGACTGGCCTCTGTTATCTCCCCATTAATCCATCATGACCAATCAGGCTTTATCCCAGGTAGACAGATAGTAGACAACATAAGATTAGTTACTAATATTGTACAAGACGCTAATTTGAAATCCAAACAGGCCTGCCTCCTGAGTTTGGACATACACAAAGCCTTTGATAGCGTTAGCTGGTCCTATTTGAATAAACTTCTCCCTAAATTCGGCATCACAGGTAACTTCCTACAGGGATTTAATGCCCTTTACCACGCCCCAAAAACCCGTATCAAAATCCCGGGACATAACTCAGAATTCTTCTCACTGGGTAGAGGAACCAGGCAAGGCTGCCCCTTATCCCCACTCCTTTTCGCGTTGGCCATAGAGCCTCTGGCACAGGCCATCAGGCACAACACTGACATACGGGGGTACCCTGGCAAAGACTCAGAGTTCAAGATCAGTTTATACGCAGACGATGCACTGGTATTCCTCACAGAACCCCTCCTATCTATTCCGGTGTTGTTGGATACCTTAAATACCTTTCACACTGTCTCAGGTCTCAAAGTTAACCCCACCAAATGTTCAGCTCTTTCACTAAACTTACCCCCTGATCTATTAACCAGATTGAGCAGCAACTTCCAGTTCAATTGGTGTCAGGACTCCCTAAAATACCTAGGAGTCAATATTGCCTCCTCATACCCACAACTATACAAGGCAAACTACCCCTCTATCATCGCTCGTGTTGAACACCTCTTGAACTCTTGGTCCTCTCATCACATTTCCTTTCTAGGCAGAGTCTGCGCTATTAAAATGAGTATAATTCCAAAACTATTATACTACTTCCTCTCCCTCCCCATTTTAGTCCCTAGATCCAAGATTGAGGGTATTCAGAAATCAATCAACAAATTTATTTGGGAGGGTAGGAAACCCAGATATAGTTATGCACTTCTACACAGACCCCAATCAAAAGGAGGCCTGGGCCTACCCAACCTATGGCACTATTACCTGGCCACGAAGCTCTCCCAGATATCACAATGGTTCTCCCCGCTACAAAACATACCCTGGAAGAGGTTTGAATCTTCCTCAATCCTGCCATATCATCTCCAAGGTATACTATGGTCTCGAAACATTCTATATAGAAAACTCTCCAAATTTAACCTAGTAGTAGCACATCTTTTCCAACTGTGGATGAAGATCAACAATATTCACTCTCTCTCCTCCCCCATTTCCCCACTTACCTCATACTTAGGCGACATTAGATTCAACCTGGCTTTTACCAACAAAAGTCACTTTTCATTATGGTTAGATAGTAACTTAAGCACCTTATCAGCACTACAATCCAAATGGGAATTTAAGACTTTTGAAATGATCCAAAAAGACCATGGCCTCCCTCATTCGGAGATAGGAAATTACAGACTCATAAAATCCTTCTACGCAGATCACTTCTCATTATCCACTCTCCCTACCAAAACATTGTTTGAAAAAATATGCCTCTCTTTCTCACGGGATAAAGGGATGATCTCTCTGTTGTATAACTACATTAACAATTTTAAAGCAGAAGAGAAATCCACACAAATGCTTCATTGGGAGGCAGACCTAGGAATCACACTTCCTCCTGAAACTTGGTATTCCATGGCAGAAAACCTACGGAAAAGCAATAAGGCTATCCCCTTTAGAGAAACGCCAATTAAGATTTTCTCCAGGTGGTACCTCACACCCTATAAACTACACTCCTTTTATACATCAGCCTCCCCATACTGCTTCAGAGGGTGCTCTGAACAGGGGACTTTACTACACACATTCTGGAGCTGCCCATACCTAGAACAAGTGTGGAAAACCGCAGCAACTCAGTTTGAGGAGACTTCTGGCCTTAAAATCTCCTTCACCCCTCAAATCTGCATCCTTTATGCTGGGATCCCAGACATCCCCATCCCATATATTAGACTGCTTCATTCCCTCTGTAGTTCGGTTCAGTGGATGGTTGCATTGAACTGGAGATCCAACAACATCTCGTGGCAACAGGTGTTGGATCGGATGGATACCCTTAAGCTTACGGAGAGAGTTTTTCATACCCTCAACGATTCCATGCAAACATATAACGATAAATGGTCCAATTGGTCCCTAGTTCAATAGGTTCACCTTAGGTTACACTACCCTATACACAACCCTCTCACTTCATACACTGTGGATAACTTATAGATAGGGTATGTCGAGTCATCAGAGAATGTAATAGCTGTTATCTGTATTACATAGATACCTATGGATATTTCCACAATTATAAATGTTTTGTCATCCATAGAAACTATGCTGAACAATGTATTGTCCATATATTTTTCAATGTACGTTTGCTTATCCACATCTATATTTAAAATAAACTTTGGTAAACAAAAAAAGAAAGCTACACTATTTATTACAGGCTTCACACCTTAGTATTTCACACTGATGTTGTAAAAATGTGTTGTAATATCATTGATCTTGTTATGAAGGTTGTTACCTTGTTTACACTGAAAACACTGAAGCCCCAAGCCAGATCAGGCTGGCAATTTTCAGTGCACAGATGATGTAATCCTGATTTACAGTAGCCTTCCTTGCAGAATAGACAATATATCACTGCCACATACTAGTTGAATTAGCGATTGGGACAATAATTGGGGGGGATTTATCAAACCTGTAGCAGCTCTGCATGGCAATTAATCAGCATCTGACTTCAGATTTTTCAGTTAAAGCAGAACTGTGTGAATTTTTTTTCCCCCTATGCTGTGCCCGTACTAAATGGGTTAATTGCTTGTTTTGTCTAGGGGCGCGCCGAAAGGCTATACTCACTCAGTCTTTCGGAAGACAGCGCTCCCCTCATCCAGGGGCGGACTGTTCCTGCTGTCCTTGCATCTAGAGCCGGTCTATGGGCGTGATGACTTTAGGAACAAAAAACAATAAACAATGGGGTAGATTCAGAGAGAAGATACGACGGCGTATCTCCAGATACGCCGTCGTATCTCTGAGTCCGGCCGGTCGTATCTATGCGCCTGATTCATAGAATCAGTTACGCATAGATTTCCCTAAGATCCGACCGGCGTAAGTGTTTTACACCGTCGTATCTTAGGCTGCATATTTACACTGGCCGCTAGGTGGCGCTTCCATAGATTTACGCGAGGAATATGCAAATGAGCTAGATACGCCGATTCAGAAACGTATGTCCGGCCGGCGCATTTTTTTACGTCGTTTACGTTAGGCTTTTTTCGGCGTATATTTACCCCTGCTATATGAGGCGTATCCTATGTTAAGTATGGCCGTCGTTCCCACGTCGAGTTTTGAAATTTTTTGTCGTTTGCGTAAGTCGTTCTCGAATAGGGCTGGATGTAATTTACGTTCACGTCGAAAGCAATGACGATTTGCGGCGGAATTTCGAGCATGCTCACTGGGATTTTTTCACGAATGGCGCATGCGCGGGGTCACAGTTAATATACATAAACATGCCCACATCATCCACATTTGAATTTGGCGGGCTTATGCCGACACAGATACGTTACGCCGCCATAACTAATGGCGCAAGTTGTTTCTGTATACAGAACTTGCGCCCTAAATTACGGCGGCATAACGTATCGGAGATGCGTTACGCCGGGTGGACAGATAGACCATTCTATCTGAATCTACCCCAGAATCTTTTAGTTTTTGCTGTAATAAATATTTCCACCCAAAAAAACAAAAAAAAACAAAGTTCTTCATCAGTTTAGGCCAATATGTATTCTTCTACATATTTTTGGTTAAAAAAAAACGCAATAAGCATATATTGATTGGTTTGTGCAAAAGTTATAGCGTCTACAAAATAGAGGAGAGATTTATGGCATTTTTATATATATTTTTTTACTACGTAGTAATGGTGGTGATCAGCGATTTTTAACAGGACTGTGACATTGCGGTGGACTGATCAGACACTTTTTTTGGGACCACTGACATTTATAAAAATGCACTGATTACTGTATAAATGATACTGGCAGGGAAGGGGTTAACACTGGTGGTGATCAAAGGGTTAAATGTGTTCCCTGGGAAGTGTTTCTAACTGTTAGGGGGAGTGTACTGACTGGAGGATGAGAGATCGCTGTTCATGATTACTAGGAACAGACGATTACTCTCTACTCCCCTGTCAGAACGGGGATCTGTTTGTTTACATTGACAGATCATCGTTCTAGCTCTCTGTTAAGCGATCGCAGGTGGCCGTCAAACATTGCGGCCGGCAGCCAAGCGCACCCCCCCCCGCCGCGCTGCTGGTGCGCGTGCCTGCTATAGCTCTTAAAAGAGCCGATGTACACCTACAGAGATTTGCGGGAACGAGCCGACCTGCCGCAATATAATGACGACGGCTGGTCGGCACGTGGTTAATTCATGTTTGTATTTCTTAGAAATTCTGTTTATAGCCCTACAGAACAGACAGTGCCCAGTCCACATGGGATTTTCTGCTTAACTGCAGACCGGAAACAGCAAACTTTATTATACACAGAAAAGACAGAAAAGGATGCAGCTACAAACATGAAAAGACTGCGATCTACTGGTTGAAGAATATATCTCTACTGAATACTGATATTGATGTAGTTGTTGCATAAAATACAAATAAACATTGTATTCCAACAGTAATGAATATTACACAGCAGTGATGGGTGTAGTACACTGCCTAAGCCTGCAGAATGTGAATGTGTTACCCACTACACCCTGTGATGTAAGGTGCATTTACAGCCAGGGCTGGCCCAGGACATTGTGCTGCCTGGGTCCAAGAATGAAATGCTGCCCCCCCCCCCCCCCCCCCCCAAAAGAAACAAATTGTCAATCAAAAGGACCCCACATCCATTATTTTATATCATGATAATTAAAACTAAAATTAAATTTGATTGCACTGATGGGGTACTGTAGTTGCACTGATGGTACTGTGATTGCACTGATGGGGCACTGGATCGTGCCAGCTTGCTCTGCTGCAGTGTTTCTCTCTCCTCTCCTCACACAGCTGGAGCGTGAGTTGAACCGGCAATGACGTTGGTTTGATGACAAGTGATCGCTCTGACAGAGTGATCAAGTCATTGGCCCTTTACCCCGAGAAGTGCGAGACTGGAAGGCCGTCATATGATGGCCTCCCAGAGCTAGGCAGCCACGCTGTAGCCGTCAATCGGCTACTGCGCAGCAGCATTCGGCAAGCGGGAGGGACTTGCCCTGAACTGAGTAAACATACACGCAAATAAGCCAACCTGCCACTCACATTACCTAGATTTACTTTGAAAGTAGAACTCACCAGCTGGCAAAGTGGTACTTGAGCCTCTTCTTATTCCGTTTTGCAGCACTGGTGTCAATGATGAGAAAGTACTTGTGCTGCCTTGAGGCGATTAAGTTCGCATTTGCTGCGCTATACAAGTTACTCACTCACTCACTCACTCACTCGCTGCCTGTGTGCTATGCTTTCATGTGATGTGCTCTACTCCGGGCCATCCAGACAGGAAACCTGCTCTGCTTGGATCGCACAACTCCCTAACCCATTTGCCTCTCTTAGCTGGCTCCGCCCCACAAGCCATGCCCACCCGCTCCAAACCAATGCTGCTTGTCCCGCTCCCCAGCAATGTACACAGGAGCAGGAGGAGAGGAGGTGACCTGACACGGACACACTGTGGGGCTGATTTACTAAAAACAATGCACTGCGCCGGTTCATGGCTTAATTGGCACGCCGGATAAATCCTTAATTGAGCGCATGAACCAGCGCAGCAGAGGGCGCAATGAAATTAATATGTAAAGCCGCCAAACTCCCTTTAGAAGTCTAATCGGAATAGGGCTTATCGGAATCTGGAAGACCCCTTTAACAAAGGGGACCCAAAGACCCCCCCCCCTGTGTGAAATGGTAATGGGGTACATTGTACCTCTACCATTTCACCAAAAAAAGTGTCAAAAATTTAAAAAAAGGCAATTGCCGGTTTTTGACAATTCCTTTATTAATATAATGTCTTCTTTCCGCACTTCTTCTTCCATCTTCTTCTTTTCTGCATTCATTCGGGTTTCTTCCTTCATCTTCTTCTTCTTCCTCTGCTTCTTTCTTGGGTCTTCTCGTCCGCATTTTGCACCCACTTCTTCCTCCATCTTCTTCTTTCTCTGCTTCTTTCTTGGGTCTTCTCGTCCGCATCTTGCACCGGCTTCTTCCTCCATCTTCTTCTTCCTCTGCTCCTTCCTTCGGTCTTCTCGTCTGCATCTTGCACCGGCTTCTTCTTCCCCGCTTGCAATTGAAGTTCCAGCCGTGTGACGCTCCCGTTCTTCTGACAGTACCTTTAACACTGAGGACGCGGCGTCATCCGGTGACCCCGCCCTCCTCTGACGCCACGGGGAAAGCCATAGGGAAGTCCCCCTGTAGTACATGTACGTCAGAGGGGGGTGGGGTCACCGGATGACGCCGCCTCCTCAGTGATAAAAGTACTGTCAGAAGAACGGGAGCGTCACACAGCGGGAACTTCAATTGCAAGCGGGTCATCCGGGGAAGAAGAAGCG
The DNA here is from genome assembly GCF_905171775.1 of Rana temporaria. NCBI lineage: Eukaryota > Metazoa > Chordata > Amphibia > Anura > Ranidae > Rana > Rana temporaria. The sequence continues at coordinate 451,626,786 of NC_053489.1, forward strand.
GTTGCAAGATGCGGACGAGAAGACCGAAGGAAGGAGCAGAGGAAGAAGAAGATGGAGGAAGAAGCCGGTGCAAGATGCGGACGAGAAGACCCAAGAAAGAAGCAGAGGAAGAAGAAGATGGAGGAAGAAACCCGAATGAATGCAGAAAAGAAGAAGATGGGAGAAGAAGAAGCGCGGAAAGAAGACATTAATAAAGAATTGTCAAAAACCGGCTATTGTATTTTTTTACAAGGGGTCTTGTTAAAGGGGTCTTCCTAATTCCGATAAGCCCCCCGCCCACAGACCCCCACAACCACCGGCCAGGATTGTGGGGATGAGGCCCTTGTCCCCATAAACATGGGGACAAGGTGCTTTGTGGGGGACCCCAAAGCATCCTCCCCATGTTGAGGGCATGTGGCCTGGAACGGTTCAGGAGGGGGGGGCGCTCTCTCGTCCCCCACACTTTTTCCTGCGGCCGGCCAGGTTGCGTGCTCGGATAAGGGGTTTGGAGTGGATTTTTGGGGAATATCCACGCCATTTTTTATTTTATTTGGGGTGGAGTTCCCCTTTAAATCCATACCAGACCTAAAGGGCCTGGTATGGATATTTGGGGGGAACCCCACGTCATTTTTTTTTTAATTTGATGGCGGGGTTCCCCTTAATATCCACACCAGACCTGAAGGGCCTGGTAATTGAATTTGGGGGGACCCCCATGCTTTTTTTTTTAGCAATGGCTGTTCTCTGTATTCTTTATAGCCATGAGTACTTTTAAACTACTTTTTTTTTCCCTTCAGAAATGACATCTTGTACAGGGACAGTTCTAAGCATGGGAAACATGCACTACTTCACAGGCATACTACATATAAAGTGGAGATAAATCCACAACACATGTCCTGTCGGGGTTACTTAAGGACTGAGGCTGAGAACCACTGCAGTAAAAAGGAAAACATGAAATACTTACCGCTCTGTATTTTTCCTTTCCTGGTGACTATACATGGCAGCACAAAATCCATGCATATGCTATTATGAAGGCACCAGGAAAGGAGCTTCGAGACAAAATCACACCTGTTTTGCTTTGTTAGGCCAATCAGCCTATTTCAGCTGCAGCTGTCAAAATCTGTAGCATGAAAAAGTAACAAAAAACAAACTTAAAAATTTGAAAGTAATTTAATTGGTCAACAAAACAGGACTTTGAAAAAAGAGCAAAGAAAGCAAAAACAAACAAAAATCAAACAAAAATAAATAAATAATATAAAAAATAAAAATAAACATAGGTTCATTTGAGACACTAAACAGGACATGGTTTATACAAGGGAAATTAACAGAAGTTTAAAAAGGCCCACATACATCTATTAAGGATTGAAACATTAATTAGTCACAACATCTTGAGAAAGATTTAGCAAAATAATGCAGCACAGACAATTACATCAAAGTAAACACCCTAAAAACAATATACATTGACAGCCTCACAAATATTTCGGGCGAAGATAGCCCCCACCCAAAATAAATAAATAAACCAGTTTTGCAAAGACATAAATGAAATAGGCATTCGATAAGGACACACAAATATAAACACACACACACACACTCTATGCAAGCTTTATATAACATAGGCTTGTGTGCTAATGAGGCAATTGAAAACACATGCACATCCCATGAAACACACAAAACACAAGTTCACCCAATGTAGAGACTGAACTTTAAAGTGGGTACACCTGTTAAGGATGTCCTTAAATTACTAACCCAAAAAACACGCATTGAGCATGCCCAGAAACATCCAAGTGCTGTTCACACACAAAAAGCAACATCAAAAAATCTAAGTCCCTGGGCATGCTCAGATCACCAGAAATGCAGCTAGCAGAAAATAAGGCAAAGCCCTGTCCAAAATGAATCACATAATCCAGCATGCTACAAAATTTGAGATGGGACAAACACCCCTTGGTCCGGGTGGGCAAACAAAGAGCCTAACATGGGCAAAAGTTATACCCTAAATACCATTGCAGTCTATGGGAAGTGACTTGTTCATTTTGCTAGACCCCACTTGGCTGGCTTATCTTCTATTAATTGGCCTTAAAATGGGTATGGGGGCCCAGGTCCCAACCTAAGGGACATACAGTACCTGCCGCCGTTATTGTACTTTCAGCGTGATCTCATCGCTCTGGTTCTCGGCGACAGGATACTGTAGATCTTGCGCTGGCTGCCGCAATAGGAAAAACACAGGAGAGAGAGAGAGCGGCCTCCATGATGGAGTGGGGGGGGCATGCGACGTATGGGCACAGGCAGCACTGGGCAGAAAGGCAGAGGCTCAGAGGCAGAGCTGGCTGGCTGTAGCGGAGGCGGAGCCGTACATCAGAGGCAGACTGGTGGTGGAAGGTAACGATGTGACCGCAGGTACACAGACAGGTCACACTCACTGCCAGTGGCACTGTGATGATCAGGGGCACGCAGGGGATGTTTTATTTCCATCCTCCGTTCCTCCACCGCTGCTATGCCAGCGCCTCTAACACTGTATGGAGGGACTCTAGAGTGGAGTGGCTGCCTGTTTAATTAGTTGCTGAGAGGGAGTAGGATCACCGATGGCTGAGCGCCCTGGGTGGTAGTGCCACCGCCTCTCTCCAGTGCGCCCTAGGCGGCTGCCTAGTGGTAGCACCGGCCCTGAATCCAAGGCAAGTTTTAACCACTTCCGTACCGTAGGATGTCATATGACGTCCTGGACTTCAGTGGGGCGGGAGGGGACATCTCCCCTCCAACCGCTATCTGGTGCTTCTCCGGCCTCTCCCGTGCCATCGGAGGCGCGGAGAACGAATCGTCCGCCGCCGAATGAGGAGCATAGAGATTTAAAAACATAAACAAAGCTGCAATCGCGGCTGAAAGCATGAGATCAGTGTTTTTTTTCCCGATCTCATGCTTTCCAGCCTGGAGGACATAAAGAGTACCTGTCACACACTGGGCCATATTCTCATAGAAGTTACGATGGAGTATCTCAGGATACTCCATCGTATCTCCCTTTTTTGGCCCGTGTATCTATGCGACTGATTCTTAGAATAATTTTCGCATAGATACACTTAAGATCCGCCATCTGTAAGTCATGTAATGACGCCAGCCGCCGCTAGATGGCATTTACGTGAAGGACTCATTTGCGTATGCAAATGATCCTTCTACGCCGATTCCCGAACGAGTTCGCGTCGCGTAACCGTCGCTAACGTCGTTTGCGTAAGCGGAAATTTAGTCCTGCTATTATGAGGAGTAAATTTCCGCAAGTCCCACGTAGGCCATGTTACGGATGGCGTCGGGTCCGCGTCGTGTTTTTTCGTCGGGTACGTCGTTTCCGTAAGTCGTTCTTGAATACGACTTTACGTCAATGACGCACACGTCGGCGTCATTGACGTTTTCCGCCGAGAACTGGAGCATGCGCACTGGGGCTTTTTGAAGCCCGGCGCATGCGCAGTTCATTAGAATCGGGGGCGTGCTTAATTTGAATACAAGCCGCCCCCTTGGAGATCCGCCAGGCTACGCCGGGGCATTTACACTCCGCCGTCCCAACTTATGGAGCAAGTGTTTGGGGAATACAACACTTGCTCCTGTAAGTTGGGACAGCGGAGTGTAAGTGCCTTAAGCGCAGCCCGCGGATTTTTAGAGAGAATATGGGCCAGTATTCCTATTACAAGGGATGTTTAGGTTCATTGTAATAGGAATAAAAGTGATAAAAAAAAGAAAAGAAAAAAAAGTGCAAAAAGAAAAAAAAATACATAAGAAAAAAAGAAAAAAAAATATTAAAACGCCCCTGTCCCTAGTAGCTCGCACTCAGAAGCGAACGCGCATGTAAATCCCGCCCACATATGTAAACGCCATTCAAACCACACATGTGAGGTATTGACGCGTACATTAGAGCGAGAGCAATAATTCTCGCACTAGACCTCCTCTGTAACTCTAAACTAGTAACCTGTAAAAAAAAATTCAAGCGTCGTCTATGGAGATTTTTAAGTCCCGAAGTTTGGCGTCATTCCTTGAGTGTGTGCAATATTAAAGCATGACAAGTTAGGTATCTATCTACTCGGTGTAACATCATCTTTCACATTATCCCAAAAAATTGGGCTAACTTTACTGTTTTGTTATTTTTTAATTCATGAAACCGTTTTTTTTTTTGGCAAAAAAAATGGTGTTTTAAGAATTATTGCGCAAATACCATTGGAGATAAAACGTTGCAATGACCGCCACTTTATTCCCTAGGGTGTCTTCTAAAAAAAATATATATAATGTTTGGGGTTCTGAGTAATTTTCTAGTAAAAATATATGATGATTTTTACATGGAGAGAGGTTCCAGAATAGGCGTGGTATGGAAGTGGTTAAATAAAACACCGGCATGGGTTTTTGTTGCGCTGATCATGAAGGGGAACTCCGCACCAAAAAAAAAAATGGCCCTTAGGTTTGTTATGAATTGTTTCTATTTGTTTTTATTTCAAAAAAATTTTTAAAACATATACACAATTCACATTATATTACATTTGTGTTAAACGTGTACAAAAAATTCACCTTTAAATACACTCAACATTACTTACATATACATAACAACACTCATGACAACGTTCTCGATATGGGTCTATCCTGCACCTTTTTATCTTTCTCCTTCTCCTTTATCCTCCCCCTTCTCTTATGCTTTCCCTCCATCTCCCTCCGAAAAAAAAAAAAAAAAAAAAACCCCGCCAAACCCACTTCCCTTATCCTGTTAAGTGTCAAATCCTTATTTAATTCCTTATTAAATCTCTGTGATGTATAATAAAAAAAAAAAAAAAAAAAAGGGGGGGGGGGGGGGAGAAAAAAAAAAAAATGTTTTACCCCCTCCAAACCCCCTTTTTTATTCCCATTAAGTGTTAAATCTGTATTTATATATATTTATATATATTATATATTATAATATAAATACAGGTTTGGTATGAATTGTAAGGGGGAACACCTACGCCGGAAAAACGGTGTGGGGGTTCCTCCAAGATCCATACTAAACCCTTATCCGAGCACGCTGCCTGGCCGAACAGGAATGGGGGTGGGGACGAACAAGCGCCCCCCCCTCCTGAGCCGTACCAGACCGCATGCCCTCAACACCCCAAAGCACTCTTGTCCCCAGGTTGATGGGAACAAGGGCCTCTTCCCGACAACTCTGGTCGTTGGTTGTCGGGGTCTGCGGGGGGCTTATCAGAATCTAGGAGCCCCTTTAATAAGGTGGCCCCCAGATACCGGCCCCCCACCCTATGTGAATGAGTATGGGGTACATCGTACCCCTACCCATTCACCTGGGGGGAAAATGTTAAGTTAAAAAAACACACTTCACAGATTTTTGAAGTTATTAGTCAGCTGGGGGGTCTTCTGCCGGGCCCCCTCCCCCTTTAAGCTCTTTTAAATGGGGGGTGCGCCCGGTCTTCTCCGCTGTCTTCTGCCGGGGGGGAACCGGACTTCGCGCTGTCTTCTGCCGGGGCCCCCTCCCCCTTTCTTCTTTAAGCTCTTTTACAAAGGGGGGTGTGTGCGCCCGGTCTTATCTGCTGTCTTCTGCGGGGCGGGGGGGGGGGCATCTTCTCTGTTCTCTTTTCTGCTGGGCTCCACCGCGGGGGCCCGGTCTTCTCCTCCGCTGTCTTCTCTGTTCCCTCTTCTGCCGGGCTCCACCGCAGGGGCCCAGTCTTCTCCGCTGTCTTGTTCCGTCTTCTCTTCTAGCGATGTTGACACGACAAGCTCTCCTGCTGTAATGCCGTGTGAGCGGTGCGCAACGACTTATATAGGCATGGGGCGTGGTCACCGGGTGACGCCACCCGGCGACCCCACCCACCCTTCTCTTCGCTAGAAGAGAAGACGGAACAAGACAGCAGAGAAGACCGGGCCCCCGCGGTGGAGCGCGGCAGAAGAGGGAACAGAGAAGACAGCGGAGGAGAAAACCGGGCCCCCGCGGTGGAGCCCGGCAGAAGAGGGAACAGAGAAGACAGCGGAGGAAAAGACCAGGCCCCCGCGGTGGAGCCCGGCAGAAGAGGGAACAGATAAGAAAGCGGAGGAGAAGACCGGGCCCCCGCGGTGGAGCCCGGCAGAAGAGAGAACAGAGAAGACAGTGGAGGAGAAGTCCGGGCCCCCACGGTGGAGCCCGGGAGAAGAGGGAACACGGCAGGGAAGTCCGGGCCGACCCCCCTTGTAAAAGAGCTTAAAGTAGAAAGGGGGGGCCGGCAGAAGACCCCCCCCCCAGCTGACTAATAAATTACTTCAAAAATCTGTGTAGTGTGGTTTTTTAACTTAACAATTTTCCCCCAGGTGAATGGGTAGGGGTACGATGTACCCCATACTCATTCACATAGGGTGGGGGGCTGGCATCCGATAAGCCCCCGCCCGCAGACCCCGACAACCAACATCCAGGGTTTTCAGGAAGAGGCCCTTGTTCCCATCGACATGGGGACAAGAGTGCTTTGGGGTGGGGAGCGCAGTGCCCCCCCTGCCCCAAAGCACTCACCCCCCAATGTTGAGGGCATGCGGTCTGGTATGGCTCGCTCGTCCCCACCCCCATTCCTGTCCGGCCAGGCGGCGTGCTCGGATAAGGGTTTGGTATGGACCTTGGGGGGACCCCCACACCGTTTTTTGGGCATAGGTGTTCCCCTTTACAATCCATACCAAACCTAAGGGCCTGGTACGCTGTTTTTTTTTTTTTAAAGGCAGCTACGCCGCTTTATATTTACCAATATTTTGCTGGCGTAGTGAACCGACGTGCGTGATTGTCCGAAATTGTCGCTCACACATGCTCAGTACACAAATAAACCTCCTGCAGGTTTAAATGTACTAGAAGGCGCAGCGGCTTGTTTTTACAAAAGTCACTTTCACTTTCAATTTGGCCCGTAAATGTTAAACAAACACATGTCACTACACTTCCCCACATCCCCCCCTAATAAACTCACTCCCAAACACATTTTATTTACATTTCTAGATGCCGTGCGCCAGGTCCTTAGGGGTGCACTATAGTAAATAAGGAATTGTGCTGCTTTGGCAGCGCATTCCTTTAGTAAATTCAATAACGGCCGTTGCGCCCACCAGTGCGCCATGATTCATGGAGCAAAGGCTTGATAAATCAGCCCCTGTATGTTTATCTCGGTCTGAAGACAGGAGACTGGAGGCAGAGGCGGTACTGTGTGAGCGTGTCGGGACATATAGAGGTGGCGAGGTGGCCGCCCCTGCTCAAATTGTCTCTGTATCCCATGGACCTATGGTAGGGCCGGCCCTGTGTAGAGCAATTATGCTGACATCTAGGTAAGAGTAAGGGAGGCTGATTTCAGTGAGTCAGCCTTGACCCCAGATAGCAAGGATAACTTGTCACACATTTGTGGCAGTATTGAATTGTATGTCTTGTGAACTTGCTGCACATCTTCCCTGACAAGTTGTATACTTGCAGAGCACTTGAAGCACAAGTTCTAGTTGACACTTTTTTCAATTTGTAGCAAATTTGCATTGCAAGTCTCTAGCAAGAGCAAAGTTGCAGTGGTAAATCTACAGCAAGAGCTCTGCAAATCTCCAGCAAGAGCCCTGCAAGTCTATAGCCAGAGTTATGCAAGTCTCCATTTTTGACAAGAAAAAAGAAGCAAGAAATGCAAATCTATAATGCCACAATCTGATGATAGTGAACCCACTGCTATTAACCTAATCCCTTACTGTACACATGTGAAATGCATTTAATCCAGTAATCATGTATAAATGATAACCCCTGAGTCATTGCATAAAATAATTTATCTATCATACAAAAATGATCTGTTTTTATGAAACAAACAATTAAAGTGCAAATGCTGTTTAAAAAAGTGCAAAAGAAAAAATGGTGTGCTGACACAGTGAACAAAGTGCTTAGTGCAAGAACATATTATTCATTAGTAAAGTTCATGCATCAAAAATTCATATGTGTTCAGAATATTTGCAGTCCATTTTGTAATCCAAAGAAAAATCCAAGATTATTATTGAAAGGCGGAGGTTCATAAACCTAGGGTGCTCTGCGGAAGTGGCACAAACCCTTGTGAAGGCCCGCAAAAATAGCACAAATAGGGCTAGATTCAGTAAGAATCGCCTATCTTTAGGCGGGCGTAGCGTATCTCATATACGCTACGCCGTAACTTTGAGAGGCGAGTCCCGTATTCTGAAAGAATTTGCGCCCGAAGTTACGGCGGCGTAGCGTATATGGGCCGGCGTAAGCCCGCCTAATTCAAAATAGGCTGGTAGGGGGCGTGTTGTATGCTAATTAATCGTGACCCCACGTAATTGACGCTTTTAACGAACGGCGCATGCGCCGTCCGTGAAAGTATCCCAGTGCGCATGCTCGCAATCACGCCGCAATTAGTCAATGCTTTCGACGCGAACGTAACTTACGCACAGCCCTATTCGCGTACGACTTACGCAAACAACGCAAAATTCGACACTGTCCCGACATCCATACTTAACATTGGCTACGCCTCATATAGCAGGGGTAACTTTACGACGGAAAAAGCCTTACGTAAACGATGTAAAACAATGCGCCGGGCGCACGTACATTTCTGAATCGGCGTATCTAGCTCATTTGCAAATTCTACGCGGAAATCAATGGAAGCGCCACCTAGCGGTCAGCGTAAATATGCACCCTTAAGATACGATGGCGTAGGAGACTTACGCCGCTCGTATCTAGGCAACATTGAGGCGTATCTGATTCTATGAATCAGGCGCCGAGATGTGACGGCCCGCATTCGGAGTTTCGACGGCGTATCTGGAGATACGCCGACGTAACTCCTTTATGAATCTAGCCCATAGTGTCTACAATAGAAGCTGGCAAAAGTTCCAAGAGTATGCAGCATCAGCGGGCCTAGAAATGGGACTAAGTGCAAGTACAGTCAAAGGCAAAGTGTAAGCATTTTCCGCAGTTATATGATTTCAGTGGGCCTCTAATGAACTAATCATCCAGTTCTTTAAGGCTTTAGTGAAACCAAAGCCTCCCAGAGCACCTGCACTTTCAAGTGGGACCTGCCACTAGTTCTGATTTTCCTGGCCTCACCCAGGTTCGGCCAAGGAGTGTCGCTGTGGGACTTGACAATGAAAGCATCCTTCCTGGTCGCAATAACCTCGGCCAGGAGGGTCTCGGAAATAGCAGCTCTGGGGGCCTCACATGTCCTTCGGGGCAGGTAGGGTAATTTTAAGGCCAATGCCAGACTTCATTTCTAAGGTAGCCACTAAGTTTCACCTAAGTCAGCAATCATGCTACTCACCTGTTTCCGGGAGGATGGACGAGAAATCAGCCCAGTGGATGTGGGCAGAACGTTGAAAGTGTACCTTGAAGCCACCTCTAGTGTCAGAATCTCAAACTTCCTGTTCGTAATTTCCAATGGAATACGCAAGGGATTTAAGGCCTGGGGTTGGCACCTCCAGAGAGAAAAATGGCTCACTTCATGAGGAGCATTTCAGCATCATGGGCAGCCACATGTGGTATATCTTCAGAAGTCATATGCAAGGCAGCAACCTGGTCGTCCATGCACACATTTTTTTCTATCACTACCACATTGGCCCGGCAATGTTATTCACAGCCAAACTTGGCAAACTATTATTTCTGTGGACGGGGGCCATAATGAAACTAATTTAGCAGCATCCCACCCTTGTATCTAGTTATTAAAGGAAAATTGTATATCAAATACTTACAGCAATTTTCCTTTCCTGTCAAGCTCCATGTCAGCGCAGACTCCCTATGGACAAAGTTCTAGTTACATAACGCCGTTCAGGTGGCTGGCATGGAGCTTGTCAGGAAAGGAAAATTGCAGTAAGTATGTGATATACAATTTACCTTTTTTTTTGGCAGGTATTCAATATACAGTAATTGACCACTCATGTGCCATGTCCTCATTATGTCTATAACACACCTACAGAACAAGGGGCCTAATTTGTCAGACTTTACACACCCAATTAATGTGGCGCTCAGATACATGGCTTTTTATAATTAATCTGCACACCACGGCCTGATTTTTATTGCTTGCATAGTGAAGCACAGGAAAAGAAAATTAATGATTCCCTTTTTGAGAACATGGTGGTACATAGATTAGTTATTAGATATGTCGTGTAATGGGTGAGTGCATCTGCTTTTTAGCCCATTCCTGCTCTGACCCAGGGGTAGTGACTTGTTTTTAAAAGGAATTCCAGGAATGGTAAATTTTTACCTAGGTGTTATATCCTCTGTACAAGACTCTGGGCTGGAACAATGGATGTTTATTCAGTACAGCCTGTACACTGCAACATGCATCTCAGGACATTACATATCTCTGCTTTCTACATGTGGTCTCTCTAAGATGGCTACTATACCCCTTGACCCTTGTCATCACTGCTGGGTGGAGCCAGCCTTAAAGTGCCAGTACATGTGAAACCCTTCAGGTATAACACCTTCCATCCATCCCTAAAAAAAAACAAAAAACAAAAAAAACACAACAAAACAATAAGGCCTCGTACTCACGACCAAACATGTCTGCTGAAACTGGTCCGCGGACCAGTTTCAGCGGACATGTTCGTTCGTGTGTAGGCAGTAACGTACAGAATTCCAGCAAACAATCGTCGGCCAGACCGTTTTCCAACGAACAACTGTTTCCTGGTCTTGCTTTAAAACAGTCTGCTGGAATCGTGTCCGTCAGACATGTTCGGTCGTCTGTACACAAAAGCAGCGTACAAAAACCCCGCGCATGCTCAGTCCAAATGAGGAGACGGGAGCGCTCGTTCAGGTAAAACTCGCGTTTCTTTGGGATATGGCACATTCGTCATTAGAAACCTTTTATTCTAGCAAGAGAACAATGTCTTAAAAAGGCGCACTAAACCACATTTTAAAGCCTCGTTTTATTAATTCTTCTCTTGCTAGAATAACCCCGTTCTCTTGCTGATGCAATTTCAATAGAGTTGTCCCATACTGAAATGTCACATTTCTTGCTTGTGATGTAATCCTTTAATAATGTTTTCTATGCCAGACGTGTGTTTTGGTTGGTGGTCCTCCATAATTTAGAGTAGTCATTTTTGTAAAGGAATGTTCATTTTGTTTTAATTTTTTTTTTTGTTTCTAGTTATGTCACCATTTAAACTATTTTTTTTTTACATGTTTTTTGAAAAATTTTTTTTTTTTTTGGTGTTTCATTAGAGAATATTAAACCATGTTGGCACACCAAATGTCCCCCCCCCCCCCAAGGAGTGTGTCCTTTGTAAATTACCCATTGTATATTTATTAAAGGTTTGCTGCCTAATAATCCCCACAGTATATCAAACAATAGACATGTTTTCAAATGAAAGCAAAAGGCCTTTTATTCAGGCAAATGTCATCACAAAAAAATAAAAAGAACGGCAGCACTAGAATAGATAGCAAACTATATGCAAACTTGCATTTCCAACATGGTGAAGGATAAACTTCCAAGCCTCAGTAGCCAAACACAAAAATATGAAGCAGCAGCACACAAACAAAGGAACCCAAACTGTGGTAGTACAAACACGATGTCCTTTATGTGGAAGGAAATGGAAGGCAGAAAATCAACGTTTCCTCCTCTTTCCAGCCTTCCCTCCAGGCAGCCTTCCAGCGGATCGAACACGGGGTCTTGCAGGTGGGGTTGATGTGGCAGCAGGAGGATGGTGTTCCGCAAGCCGGGCCGGGTCACATAGCCCAGTGTCTGGGGTCAGCAGGCCCCTCTGCATCCACCAAAGGACCTGGTTCATCAGGGCCTTTGCCAGTCTTCTCTGGTCCTCCTCCCCTTCATTTAAATCATGGGCCAATGAGGCACTGAAGGCCTCTGTGGGGTTGAGGGGGGCCCTCATGATGGCGCTTGCCTCCTGGATCATGCGGAGGCTTGCCTCCTCCACAGGCCTCAACTGCCTCCTTCGGCCTGATGGCCTCACCTGGGGGGGAGAAGACTGGCTGGTGGTGGTTCTCCTGGCCGGGTGGACCTGCTGCAGGCCACTGGGCCCAGCCTCCTCCTGGCTGCCACTGACCCCGGCCTCCTCCTGGCTGCCACTGACCCCGGCCTCCTCCTGGCTGCCACTGACCCCGGCCTCCTCCTGGCTGCCACTGACCCCGGCCTCCTCCTGGCTGACAGACACCTGAGGATCTGCCACCTCCTGGCTGATCTCTTCTTCCTGTGTGGAAAAAAAAAGAATTTTTTTACAATTTCGCTAAATAAAACCACACTCATTTTCATGTTTTTCGTTCAGTATTTTCTGTTCATTATTACTTGAATACACTCTACTTCTGACCCCTGCAGTTGTCATCCCTGACACCTATTTGTCTGTACACCTTTTTTTTTGCTTTTTTCCAGCTTGGTTTTATTTTTACAATATCTAATCATTAATCCACCAAGAATTATTTACGCCATAAATATAGAGGAAACTACTATACCTCCTCATCGAAGGGTGGCAGATCTGCATCTCTGTCAGCCAGGCCCTCTTCCTCCGACTCTGCAGGGCTGTGGTCATCTGGGGAAGGTCCGCTGGAAGGTAGCATGGAGGAAAGGTTGGAAGAAAGACTGGACATCGTTTTCCTGCCTTCCATTTCGTCCCGCAAAAAAGCCATCTGTTTATAATACCACAGTTTGGGTTCCTTTGCTTGTCTTGCTGCTGCTCCCGATTTTTTGATTTTATTAGCTTTGTATGCTCTCCTGTATGTGCTTCTGAGGTTGGCAAGTTTATCCTTCACCATGTTGGCAGTGCATCCTGGCACCCATGTTTGCATATAGTTTGCTAGCTCTTCTAGTGCTGCCGCTCGTACATCTTTATTACAATATAATGCGTGTTTTGAATTCCACAGGATGGGCGTGTCCTGATATTTTTGTAGTAAGGCCTCTATAGCTTCCTTGGTTTGTAGTTGGTCCATTTTACTTTTTGAAATATGATATTTTTTTTTGAGTCTAGATTCAAAAAACATAAACCAAAGAAAAATAAATATTCAAAAGGATCAGCGTTGACCTTGATATAATATGTGTCTTTAAATTTATTACCTATATCTAATTACAAACACAGTCTCTCTTGTTTAAACAATGATTGTCAGCTCGGCCGCATTGGTTGTACCAAACATTGATTTGCTAGATGCAGAGCCATTGTTAACATTGCAGTAAATATTTTTAATATTGAAAAATAAACAATGCTTACAAATGACAGTATTCATCTAGGCACTCTTTCCTGTGTAAATCTCATGCCCCTGACAATGGATGACATAAAAGACACTTCCTAATGACCTCTGTACAACCAACACTTGAACAATACTTTGCCTGATCTGAATACACCATTCAAAAACTTGTCAATGAGGTACAGCATTGTTCACATCTCTATTTTGTGAGGTGTCCAAAAGCATTTGGATACCAAAATAACATTGTGGTACCCCATAGACAGAATAGCTTAAAAAGGGTGCAACCAACAGCCCAAACCCCCATCCCATGTGTCTACATTTTCAAGGCCTCTGCTGATCACATTTTTAATTTCCTTACCTTCCTGTCTCTCGCTCCTCGTTTCTCACGCTCGCCTAATTACCGCGTAAGATGCGTAATCACGGCGTAAACCTTTTAAACACTCCGCGTATTTATGAAACCCCGCCCTCGTCACCTTTGCGAGGCCCCTAATCAATGAGTTTAGGAAATATGGCGTTAACTGTGTATGTTCTGGATGCGCTCGAAGATTCTCCGCGTAACGGACGTAAACACGTTGTTTGCATTCTCTACACTCCGCGTATGTATTAAACGCCGCCCTCTTCTCCGCCCATGGCGTAAGAATTCATCTTTTCCACGCCCATAATCTCTGTGGGAAAGGAAAGATGGCGATGTCACACGAGCGGGCACGATGCTCTCATGCCACAAGTGAAGGGACAGAGGCAGGGACGTCCCGATCAAGGAAAAGAAGATATAAAGCCACTAATATGCGGTTCCAGGAAATGGTGGAGTTAGTTTACATCATGCGAAAGAAGGACTATGATGGGGAATTAGGGCCATACAAGACCCCTAACCGCCGAAAGGCACATATTATGGACAAGGTGGCGAGGAGAATGCAGAGGATGTTTGGGATCACCAGGTCCAAGGAACAGCTGAGGAAACGATGGTCAGACTTAAAATTGAGGGAGCCACATCAGATGAAGAAAATACTTAAAATTCTGCGTAAAAGTAAGTAAATATATATTGGGGTTGGGGGGGGGGGGGGTGGTGATTGTCTGCAATAATGTGTTGCCATGTATATTTCACCATCTGCCTCCTTGGCCAGCTTGTAATTTTAAAGACATGTTGTTATTTATTTTTTAGAACATAAATAACTACATATTTACAAACAGTGTTCTTAGTAAACAACGTAACATCACATAGTTTATCAGAAAGGCTCGGTTATTACAGGAACAACACACCTGGACATGGCTCACTGGCCAAAAACTTTGTTTGTAAACATTGTGTAAAAGCTAGTTCTAGAAAAAAAAAGTATGAGAATGGGAAAGGCAAACAGGATTCATTCTAAAAACAGTGGTAATAAAGCAGATGTTTTCACATCTGCAATGCAGAGCACCTGTGTCTCCCCAAATCAAAAATGGGTTTTGGTAGGGTCTCCCAGAAATACAGTTTAGGGGGGACATCCATGTGTGTCACTTTGCTAAAAAGGGGCAGGATCAGAGCTTGCCATATAGAAGTAATTGCAAAATGTAGGTTTGGTGAAAGATAAAAGTAACTAAATGAAAGCATCTTCTAAGCAATGTGTGCGATTTATGCTCTCCAATATCTGTGTGCTGATGAGTCTACATTTTTTTTTGGTTTATTTCAGGGGAAAGAAGTCGCCAGCATTTGGAGGAGGCAGAGAGGGCCAGACAAGGCCAAAATCTGCCATCTCAACATGTGGAGGAGGAGGAGGATGTGGAAGGAGAAGAGGATGTGGAAGGAGAGGAGAATGTGGAAGGAGAAGAGGATGTGGAAGGAGAGGAGGATGTGGAAGGAGAGGAGGATGTGGAAGGAGAGGAGGAAGGAAGAGAGGAGGAAGAAGTAATTTTGGACTTAGAAGTCATAGCAGATGAAGGGCAAGTGGCGGAAGAACAATTTGGCGAATTGAAAGAAGGTGGATTGATGGATGAAGGAGGAGTCCAAGATGATGGGGAAGTGGTGGAAGAAGGAGGAGTGATAGAAGATGATGGGGAGGTGGTGGAAGAAGGAGGAGTGATAGAAGATGTCGAAGAGGTGGAAAGGAGAAGCCCATCAGGTCAGTGTCACCCTAGCTTGATTCCAAAAAACATATGTAGATAGGCCTCATTGAAAAATAATATTGTAAATGCCATTTTTTTTTGTTGTTTTAGGGGAGGAGGATGGTGTGCCAATATTTTCACGTGCAAGTGCTGCTATAATTATTCAGCAGGTAATGGAGTGCAGCACTGAAATGCACAATATGCGTGAAAGGATGTTTCTCATGGAACAGAATGTAACAAATGTCCTTTTGGAATGCAGCACGGAAATGGACAATATGCGGCAAAGAATGATGGTGATCGAATCTAATTTTAAGAACATTATTGACATGATGGGCCGTGTCAAAGACTGAAACACCCCCCGCCCATCCCCCGCCCCCACAAACATTTTTACAGTTTGAATAATGAATACGCCAAAATTTGAATATACACACACAGTGTGCCAACATGTGCTATCTGCCATCACAGAATATCTAATGTCTGTGCTTTGTGGGTCCAACCCCCTCCTCCATCCTCAAGTAGTTGAGAGGAAGGGTTTGCTCCCACAAAACACAGACATTGATCACCCATGATGTCAGATAGCACATGTGGCCATTTGTCTGTTGAACCAATGACATTTGGCGAGTTTGCACTGAATGTGTGTATCTTCCAATTTTGGCGTGTTCCAGTGTGAAAGCACACCATGACTGACTGCTGTTGTGAGTTGTTATATTTTTTGAATTGGATTTTGTTACTTTTTGACCATGTTGAACATTTTGGGATACTATAAAGTTTAGACCATAAAGAATAAACAACGCCAAAAAATTTTTTAAATATATATATAGAATTATAAATCTCTCTAATCACTGAATTTAGTGAAGTAGAGATTTGACTTCAAATTCTCACCTAAAAATTTTCTTTTAGAAAAACACACCAAAAAAAAAAAAAATGGTTAAAAAATTATTGTTTTTTGTGCCTAAAAAATATGGCCAAAAAAAAAATTAAGGCGGTAAACACCCCACCAAATATAATCTATATATATATATATATGTAAACAATAAATCTAACTATATTTGATGAAAAAAAAAGTGAACTTGTTAATAAATGTATAATCTGCATAATATTTTTGGTTGAATTACCTGAAAAAAAAAAGAAAATTTTAAAAAAATTTTGAAGACTCCTAAGTACAAAAGCAGGGAGTAATGAAAAAAATATAAAATTATTTTTGGGGTCATGAACAAGCAAAAATTAAAAAAAATTGACCTCAACATTTACAAATGGAGTTGCTTCTTATTTCTAGACTCAATACCCTGTTTGTAGATGAGTGAATAATGTGCAAAATGTGGTTAGTTACTAAAAGTGGAGAAATCAATTATGCATTACAATTGAAGAAGTTAGTTAGAGAACCAGGAAGACAGAAAAAGAGAAAAAGCATTAATGACAAACAACTGTATAAAGTCCAATGGTCTAATTATTTATTATTTTTTAGAATATTCCTTTCTTTGGGGGCCGAATTAGAAAGAAATATGATCTGGCATAGCAATGGCCCCCCGACCCATGAAGTACTCAACATATTTGTCGCGTACCTCACGAGCTGATTGGGGGGCCAAGCCAGCGCGACCAGTGTCCAGCCCGGGAAGGGGATCTGAGGGTAGTCTTGCCTCAGAACCGATGTCGGGTAGGTACGTCTGGGAGTGCCTGCGTAAAAAGTTGTGCAAAATGCAGCAGGCAAATACAACGGTGTCCAATTTATATTCCGCCAGATGTATCGATGTCCTGAACAGGCGGAACCGGTTGGTGAGTATCCCAAAGGCATTCTCGACTACCCTCCGAGCCCTGGCCAACCGAAAATTAAACACACTCCTCTCTGAGGTGAGGGTCCTCTGGGGAAAAGGCCGCATGAGGTGAGGACCAAGCCCAAAAGCCTCGTCCGCTAGGAACACAAACGGAAGTCCTTCCACATTATCTTCATCTGGTGGCAATGCCAGACCACCAGCTTGGAGACGATCATAGAAATCAGTCCGTGCGAACACTCCCCCATCAGACATCCGGCCGTTCTTCCCCACGTCCACATATAGAAACTCATACTGTGCCGACACCACCGCCATCAACACAATACTATGATAACCCTTGTAATTATAATAGTACGACCCCGAGCGGGGTGGGGGCACAATGCGGACGTGTTTCCCATCTATTGCTCCACCGCAGTTTGGAAAATCACACCGCTGGGCAAATTGGGAAGCCACAGACTGCCATTCCTGTGGTGTGGAGGGTAGCTGTGGGGACAAACAAAATTAGAGATTTAGTACTTTGTAACAAATACATCCTACAAGCATCCTTGTGACAGTTCACAGTATTAAAATTGCATTAGAAAAATGTGCATGGAGAATTTGGGAAATGAAATATATAGGGCCACTTCATTAAGAGACTCCACAGCCCTCTGATGGGGACAATAAAAGTTTGAAGGGGGGGGGGGGGGCACAAAAACCAAAAGTCCTGTTAGAAAAAATGGCAAGGTGGGTTTGTCCCTAGGATAGCATGCTGGACAGGTTAATATTGGGTAAGGGACAAATATGCAGGTAGGCCAAGAATAAAACATGTAAAGCTGATATCAACATGCATAGGGAGAAAAGGTAACGTTAGTTAAACACACAGCATATCTGGGAAAATAAAAAGAAAGTTAGTTGGCCACATTATTAGAGCCAGGAAACTTACCTTAATATACTCCTCATGCATAACTTTGATGATGGCAGCACACGTGTCCGGTATGATGACCCCAAGCGCCTGCGGAGAGATGCCTGTCGAGAACTTGAGGTCCTGCAGGCTCCTCCCAGTCGCCAGGTACCGCAACGTGGCAATAAGCCTCTGCTCGGCCGTGATGGCTTGGCGCATCACAGTGTCCTGCCTCGTGATATAGGGGGACAGAAGATCCAGCAGACGGTTGAATACGGGGTCCGTCATGCGGAGAAAATTCCTAAAGTCATTAGGATTATTCTCCTGGAGTTCCCTAAGCAGAGGCATATGTGAGAACTGGTCACGCTGGCGCAACCAATTCTTGGTCCAGAAACGCCTCCGCCCCCTGTTTCTGGCCAAAGTACTGGACAAATGAACATATCCAGCAGCCATCCCATAAACAGCACCAACTCGCGAAAATTGACGCTGCTGCTCCATCATGGCTTCAAACCGGCCGGCTGGTCAGTCAAGAACACACTGAAACAGAAAGCACTCGCAAATCCAGCACTACCTGCGACAAACGCGTGACAAACAGATACGAGCGCACAGGATGCAACTGCTAAAGCAGAAACAACCTGCTTGCCTATAGCCGAATGACAACTACGTTACCGCAAGCACACGCACTGAACCCGTGAATACACGCTGTCAAAGCCTGGAGACCGAGAAGCGCGAATCAGCTCTAACCAAACCTTCACTAACACGAGCAAACACGTAACTAGCAAAAGAGGAACAGAGGGCGGCGCCATTAACTTTGGTCTTCCCCTTTATAGTGACGTCGTACGTAGTTTACGTGCACGCGTTCCGGTACGACGGGAATTTGGTCCGCTGGTGTGTACACGCCAGCGGAACAAAACACAAATCAGCCTTGTACGCCGGAAACTGTCGGGCAGACAGTTTCCAGCGCACAGATCCGGTCGTGAGTACAAGGCCTAACAGGCACAAAACATTAACTGATAGCTGTCCAATAACAGTCCTCCAAACACAGGAAAATTACGGGACTTCAAGCTTGCGGGGTTAATATGTCATCGGATCACTTCCGTCGGCCCCGACGAAAGTCTCGTAACCGCTCTTGCAACTGAAACCGGTCAGGAGGGCGACAGTGTCGTTGAGGCCGGGCATCCAGCGATTCGGGACCGGAGGAAACAGGGCTGGCCGGAATGGGTACCGGCGGGGCCAAGAAAGGATCCCCCAGCTCAGAGGGTAAACAGACCTCCGGACCAGAGCTGAAGGGCTCTGTTGGAGACGAGTTCAAAAGTTCAGAGTCCCCACAATCATCAGTCTCTGTGCATCCTGATTCGCTGGGAGCAGATCCTTGAGACACTGGTGGTTCAGCCGGCATCAGGGATTCGGGCAGTTGAGAACGAGGACGCAGTTGGTCCGCATGACGTCTGCAAATGGAACCATCTTCCAGGCGGACCTTGTACATCTTGGGTCCCAAAGTCTCTGCAATGACAGCAGGAAGCCAACGGGTGTTGGAAGCCCCATAAGATCGGGCCCATACCTTTTGTTGGGTTGTGAATCGGGGGAGCTCGTTGTGTTTGACCATCTTGTCTTGGGACTGTAGTACATGTTCCTGGACTGTTTGAGGGCGGAGCATATCCAAAACAGTCCATGGCTGGCGCCCCAGAAGGAGTTCTGCTGGAGTTTTCCCAGTGGTTGCATGTGGTGTGTTTCTGTAAGCAGAAAGGAAGGAGTCCAGCTGCTGGGGTGACAGGGACTGTTGTTTACTTGCAGCCACTGTAGCTTTGAAATAGCGTTTGAAAGTCTGCACAAACCGCTCTGCTTGACCATTCGTAGCCGGGTGGTAAGGTGCGGTCAACTTGTGCTTGATGTTGTGGGCAGTCAGGAAGCGCTGAAACTCCTGACTGGTGAATTGTGCACCGTTGTCTGTGACGATTTCTCTGGGGTATCCAAACGTAGCAGCGAGATGTAACAGTATGGAAACCGTTGCCTTAGTCGTTGGCTGAGTAACAGGAATGACCTCAGGCCACTTTAAATGGGCGTCCACTATGATCAAGAAGGTGTGTCCTCTGATCGGGCCTGCAAAGTCCAAGTGTAGGCGAAACCAAGGAACCGTGGGCCAAGTCCAGGGCTGGACGCACCCTCGAGGAGGGTCTCTTGCCGTTTGTGCACATCCAGCACAAGCATTCACATATGTTGTGATATCTGAGTCTAGGTTTGGCCACCACACATAGCCTCTGGCCTTTTGTTTCATACGTGTGCTCCCGGGATGACCAGTATGTAGCAAGTCCAGAATGTGTCTCCGGAGGGTCTGTGGAATGATCACTCGGTCTCCCCATAAAACACAGTTGCCAGCCACAGTTAATTCCATACGCCTACGGAAATAAGGTTCATACTCCTGTGTGACAGTTGCAGGCCAACCGGAACGTACCCAGGAGAGTATGGTTTTCAGAAAGGTATCCTTGTTTGTATGGGCTGCTATCTCCCCAGAAGACAAGAAGGACAGGCTGGTGTAACGACAACTCTTGACCGGTGGAGAAGAGTCCATGGACCTCCCTGTCAGTCGGGACATAGCGTCCGCATTAGCATTGGCATCATGACCACGATACTGAATTTTGTAGCTGTATGCCCCCAAGAATAGGGCATAGCGTTGGAGGCGGGCCGCAGTAGTCTGGGAGATGCCTTTGTCAGGGCTAAAGATCTGAAGGAGTGGTTTATGGTCCGTCAGTATGGTGAATTCCCTACCATACAGGTAAAGATGAAACTTCTTAATTGCCCATATCAGCGCAAGAGCCTCTTTGTCAATGTGTGAGTAATTGCTTTCTGCTTTTGTCAAAGACCTGGAGGCAAATGCCACTGGTTTTTCTGACCCATCTGGTAAGATGTGAGATAGTACCGCCCCCAGACCATAGGGTGAGGCATCACAAGCCAAGGTGAGAGGCTTCTGGAGGTCATAGTGCACGAGCATGCGTGACGCCAACAGCTTCCGCTTAGAAACTTCAAAAGCACGTTGGCATGCAGCCGACCAGTCCCATCTGGAGTGTTTCTCCAAAAGCTTGTTCAACGGAAACAAGGTGTGTGCCAGATCTGGCAGGAATTTGTGGTAATAGTTCAGCAAGCCAAGGTATGATCGCAGCTGCTGGACGTTGGTTGGGGCTGGAGCTTTGACTAAAGCATCAACCTTGGCTTCCATGGTGTGTATACCTTCTGCATCCACAAGGTGGCCACAAAACTCCAATTTAGGCACCATGAATTGGCATTTTGCTAAGTTCACTTTCAGACCCTGTTCTTGGAGTCTCGCCAACACAAGCTCCACATTCTGCTTGTGTTCCTGGTCGGTCCGTCCTGTAATGAGCATATCATCTAGCAGGCACTGAGTGAAAGGAATGTCCGCCAAAATCTCGTCCATTTTTCGTTGCCAAATGGCTGGGGCAGAGGCTACCCCAAACACCATCCGATTATATTGATACAGTCCCTTGTGGGTGTTGATGGTCAGAAACTTGCGGGAAGAAGGATGGACCTCAAACTGTAAATATGCTTGTTTGAGATCAAGCTTGGTGAACTTTTGACCTCCTGCAAGAGAGGCAAAAATGTCATCTACTCTGGGTAGGGGATACTGGTCTATTTCCAGTTGAGAGTTCAGTGCCATGCGGAAATCGCCACAAATGCGCAAGTCCCCATTCGATTTCTTTACCGGTACAACTGGTGATGCCCACTCGCTGTGCTCTACCTTTGAGATGACACCTTGTTCCTCCAGCCGACTTAGTTCTGCTTCCACACCTGCTCGGAGTGCGAAAGGTACTGTCCGAGCTTTGAAGAACTTAGGCTGAGCGTTGGGTTTCAGCTTGAGTCTCACACAGTCATGCTTTATTTTTCCCAACTGGTCATCAAAAATCTTTGGGAACCGCTGCTTCAGGGACACCACCCATCCCTCATTATCTCCTAATGGAATGGTAACAGTGTTACAGGGACTTATGGCGATGTCTGGCATACCAAAGTGAGCAATCCAGTCTCTCCCGAAGAGAGGGGGTCCCCCATTTTCTAGGATATATAATGGCAGTCTCTTTGCCTGACCCTTGTACAATACTTTTACTTTTGCGTAACCCAGTGGGTGGAGTATCTGCTTTGAGTATGTCTGCAGTTTGATTGGTGTTGGGCGGACAGTTTTTCGGGTCTGAAGTTGTCTCCATTGTTTCTGGGTGATAACTGAAACTGCTGCTCCTGTATCTACATCCATCTTGAGTCTCTTTCCCTCAACGGTTACATCTACAGTCATTGCAGAGGGTGCTGAATGCATATGATGTATGTCTAACCTGTGGAGCACAGCCTCATCCTCGGACTCAGATGATGATGTATATCTTCCCACCATATATGTCTTAGTCTTGGGGTTCAGAGGTTGTTTATCTCGCACCTTCTTGCTACGGCAAACTCGTTTCAGATGGCCGGTCCTACCGCAATTATGACAGGTCTGATCCTTAAACCGGCAGACTTTGTGGTCATGGTCTGTATTCCCACAATGGTAGCAAGCTGACTCCCGGCTTGGTGGGGGTCTGTATTTCCAGTTTGCAGCAGTTGGCTTGACTGCTGTTCTGAAAACTTCCTGCTTCACCTCTTCCCTTCTGCTCTGGGGGTTCAATTCCTCTGTATCTTTCACAGCCATTTCCATCACTGAAGCTATCTCAATTGCCTTTGTAAGGGTAAGGTCTTTCTCTGTTAACAGTCTCTTTTGTGTTGACTCACAATTCAGTCCCATGACAAACTTATCTCTCAGTGCAGTAGGTAGGTAGTCCCCAAAAGAACAGGTCGAGGCTAGTCTGCGAAGGGCGAGCACATAAACTTTAATCTCTTCACCTGTCTGTTGCTGCCTCTGATAGAAGCGAAATCTTTCTGCAATCTCTAATGGTTTAGGCTGGAAGTGATTCTCTAGCAGTGTCAGCAGCTCTGCCAATGTCTTAGCTGCTGGTTTTACAGGGGAAAGCAGATCTCTAAGAGTGTCATATGTCTTGGCCCCAACCACTGTCAGAAATACTGCTACTTGCCTGTTGTCTGGGATGTCATTTGCACTGAAATACTGTTCCAGCCTCTCAACCCAGGAACTCCAGGATGTCTGTTCTCCAAACTCACTTAATGTCCCGATTAATGACATTTTCCTGCTGGGATCTGTGATTGCTTTTATCCAGGTGACAATCCACAATGTCTTTGTCTCTCTCTCAGACTGATAGACACTTTGTAAATCCCATCCTCGTCGCCACTGTTATATCCTCTGTGTTGAGAGGGACACAAGACTCTGGGCTGGAACAATGGATGTTTATTCAGTACAACCTGTACACTGCAACATGCATCTCAGGACATTACATATCTCTGCTTTCTACATGTGGTCTCTCTAAGATGGCTACTATACCCCTTGACCCTTGTCATCACTGCTGGGTGGAGCCAGCCTTAAAGTGCCAGTACATGTGAAACCCTTCAGGTATAACACTAGGTACATTGTTAAATCTTGTACCAATGTAACTATATATGTATATATACCATACCTGACCAATGCCCCTGGATACACTCGAGTGGACTCCCTTACTCCAGTGATCTCCTGGTCCTGTGAGCAGCCCACTTGATACATTCTAAACACTGGAGGTCACACCTTCAGTATGGGTGCCATTTAGAGAATTCTTTGCATTCCATGTATGGTATATACATAGTTACACTGATCCAAGCTGGATGTAAAAATATAACATACCTGTAATTCACCTTTAACAACATACATGGGCACTACTTGACTTTGTAGAACTGCTCCCAGCTCCACTGCCTGCAGGTACTACCAGCCCTACTGGCTGCTTGTCTACCAGCCCACCTGGCTACTCCAAAGATCTGCCAGGACAAGGGATAAAGGGGTTAAGCACAGCGCTGTCCTTTGAAAGCTTGCCCTTCCCCTTGTGAATCCCTGGGTGAGCTGATGTACTCACTCTGTCCTCATTGCTCCTTTCTGCTCTTAGGCAAGATTCCTTCTTAACCACTTCCCGCCTGGTCAATAGGGGATTTACGTCCGGGAAGTGGTTCTGAAATCCTGACTGGACGTCTATGGGCGTCCTGCAGGATTTCATGCCGCGCGCGCTCGTGGGGGCGCGCAGCGCGGCGATCGGTGATGCGGGGTGTCAGTCTGACACCCTGCATCTCCGATCTCGGTAAAGAGCCTCCGGCGGAGGTTTTTTACCACGTGATCAGCCGTGTCCAATCACAGCTGATCACGATGTAAACAGGAAGAGCCGTTGATGGCTCTTCCTCACTCGCGTCTGACAGACGCGAGTAGAGGAGAGCCGATCGGCGGCTCTCCTGACAGGGGGGGGTTCACGCTGATTGTTTATCCTCTATCGTCGGGTCCGGCATCCTTCTGCGGCATCCTTCTGCGGCGTCCTCGCGTCCTCCCCGCTCGTTTCCCGCGCCGAGTTTGAATACTGCGCCGACATATACCGAGCGCAGTACACTCGTGTATCGTCGGGGCAGGCTCGGCTACTCTCGTGGTGACGTCCTGTACGTCCAGGACGTCAACGCGAGAGGCGCCGAAACTGCCCGAAGATACACGAGTGTACTGAGCTCGGTATATGCCGGCGCAGTATTCAAATTCAGCGCGGGAAAGCGGGTATCGGCGTATACCGCGCACCCACGATTTTGCCCTGATTTTCAGGGCAAAATAGTGCGCGGTATACGCCGATAAATACGGTACTTATTTACAAAAAAAATAACATAAAAAAATAAAAATTCAATTTTTCCAAAATTTTCAGTCTTTTTTTTAGTTGTTGCGCAAAAAAAAATCGTAGAGGTGATCAAATACCACCAAAAGAAAGCTCTATTTGTGGGGAAAAAAGGACGCCAATTTTGTTGGGGTACAGTGTAGCATGACCGCGTAATTGCCATTCAAAGTGCGACAGTGCTGAAAGCTAAAAATTGGCTTGGGCGGGAAGGTGCGTAAGTGCCTGGTATGGAAGTGGTTAAACCAGATGCTGAAAGGATTCTTCTCAGCCAGCCCGAGCCCAGCCTGGGGGCAAAGCCCCCCTTAGACTCAAGGGACCTCTCCTAGACAGCCTCTTCAGCACTCCATATTCCACCCGACTCCCCTAAAGGCCAGACTTCATCATATTTAAGGTCTGCCCCAGCCACCCTGCCAGGCCTTTTGACTAGGGATTGGTCAGACTCCCTCAATTATGCAGACCTCCTGGCCTTTGCCCACTAACTTCCATAAGCTTCTCCAAACTTCTTGATCCCGGGGGAGGTATCAGAGACTTGCACTGTAGAGCCATCCAGCCTCCTGCAGTAATTCAACCTAATTACAGACACAGCTACTATGCGTCATACACAAATATATTTACCTACACTAACACTAGTAGCACACTAGAGGGTGCTAAAAATAGAAGCAAAGGTATTTATTTACTTCAGCCATCCCTTGAAGGTGGAAGCATTGAGCTTAAATTACAAAAACAGTCCAGCATAGATCAGAGAGATTAAGCATTAGAGGAGAGACAAGAGACATGTTACTCACAGGAGGGGTGTCTCACATCCCAAAGCAATGGGATGCAAGTATTCCCCAAAAAAGGAGGGGGTATTGCAAGTGCATTCTCTGGGCCAGATTCACAAAGAGATACGACGGTGTATCTCCTGATACACCGTCGTATCTCTGACTTACACTGGCTTACACTGGTCCTATCTATGCGCCTGATTCATTGAATCAGTTACGCATAGATATGGCTAAGATCCGACAGGTGTAACTGTGTTACACCGTCGGATCTTATTTTCAATTTGAAAATGGCGCCGTTGATTTACGTTGAATAATATGTAAATCAGCGACATACGCGAATTCACGAACGTACGCGGACCCGACGCAGTGTTGTTACGACGTTTCCGTAGCGGCTTTCCCGGCGTATACTTACCCCTGCTTCTATGAGGCGCAGCCAATGTTAAGTATAGCCGTCGTTCCCGCGTCGCTTTTAATTTTTTTTACGTCATTTGCGTACGCCGATTCAGAAACACGCGCGTCGCAAGTTACGCTCACGTCGAAACCACTGACGTCCTAGTGACGTCAGTGGGAGCAATGCACGCCGGGAAATTCCACGGATGGCGCATGCTCATTTAAATCGGCGCGGGAACGTGCCTGATTTAAATAGTACACTCCCCCTAGCCGCGGAATTTACGATCCGCCGCCGCAAGTTTGGAGGTAAGTGGTTTGTGAATTACCCACTTGCCTTGCAAACTTGCGGGAGCGGATCTTAAATCAGGTAGATCGAGCGGATCTAAAGATCCGCTGATCTACCTGATCTACGTGTCTGTGTGCTTCCAGCACAATAACCAGGAGTAATGATTGGGAGCAGCCAGTACTGGCTACCGATCATGTGGTCACTGAGACAGCCAATCAAAGTGGTCACATGATTGGGCAGACCTTCTTAGCCCCCACTGTAAAAACCCAGTTAAAGGGAAGCCTAGTGAGACAGAGTTAATACACAATGTACAGGATCTCTCTGATTACATTAACTATCCTGTTCAGTTAATCATCCCTTTAGTACAGACCTGGGCAAACTACGGCCCGCGGGCCGTATACGGCCCGGCGGACCTTTTAATCCGGCCCCCCCCGCCGCCGCCACTGCCACGTTAATCACCGCGGCGGGGAACATTACAGACAGCGTTCGTTTGAACAGCTGTTTTCCCCGCCGCGCATAGACACTCCCCCTTGGACGGATCTGTCCAATCGCGAGCAAGGGGGAGTGTCTATGTGACTCCCCCTTGCTCGCGATTGGACGGATCTGTCCAATCGCGAGCAAGGGGGAGTCACATAGACACTCCCCCTTGCTCGCGATTGGACAGATCCGTCCAAGGGGGAGTGTCTATGCGCAGCGGGGAAAACAGCTGTTCAAACGAACGCTGTCTGTAATGTTACCCGCTGCGGTGATAACAGTAGGCAGGGGCGGGAGGGGTCACTGTGCCCATCACACGCAGCCACTGTGCTAACACATGCAGCCACTTGTGCCAACACACGCAGCCACTGTGCCACCATAAATTGTCGCCACTGTGCCAATCACACGCAGCCACTGTGCCATCACACGCAGCCACTGTGCCAATCACACGCAACCACTGTTCCCATCAAACGCAGCCACTGTGCCAATCACACGCAGCCACTGTGCAATCAATTGTTGCCACTGTTCCCAAACCCAGCCACTGTGCCAATCACACGCAGCCACTGTGCCCATCAAATGCAGCCACTGTGCCCATCAAACGCAGCCACTGTGCCAATCACACGCAGCCACTGTGCAATCAATTGTTGCCACTGTTCCCAAACGCAGCCACTGTGCCAATCACACGGAGCCACTGTGCCAATCACACGCAGCCACTGTGCCAATCACACGCAGCCACTGTGCCCATCAAATGCAGCCACTGTGCCCATCAAACGCAGCCACTGTGCCAATCACACGCAGCCACTGTGCCAATCACACGCAGCCACTGTGCCCATCAAATGCAGCCACTGTGCCCATCAAACGCAGCCACTGTGCCAATCACACGCAGCCACTGTGCCAATAACACGCAGCCACTCTGCCCATCAAACGCAGCCACTGTGCCAATCACACGCAGCCACTGTGCAATCAATTGTTGCCACTGTTCCCAAATGCAGCCACTGTGCCAATCACATGCAGCCACTGTGCCAATCACACGCAGCCACTGTGCCAATCACATGCAGCCACTGTGCCAATCACACGCAGCCACTGTGCAATCAATTGTCGCCACTGTTCCCAAACGCAGCCACTGTGCCAATCACACGCAGCCACTGTGCCAATCACACGCAGCCACTGTGCCCATCAAATGCAGCCACTGTGCCCATCAAATGCAGCCACTGTGCCCATCAAACGCAGCCACTGTGCCAATCACACGCAGCCACTGTGCCAATAACACGCAGCCACTCTGCCCATCAAACGCAGCCACTGTGCCAATCACACGCAGCCACTGTACCCATCAAACGCAGCTACTGTGCCATCACATGCAGCCACTGTGCCAACACACGCAGTCACTGTGCCATCAATTGTTGCCACTGTGCCCATCACACGCAGCCACTGTGCCATCAATTGTCGCCACTGTGCCCATCAAACGCAACCACTGTGCCATCACACGCAGCCACTGTGCCATCACATGCAGCCACTGTTTAATCAATTGTTATTGATTAAACAGTGGCTGCCTGTCCCCAGCCTCTGTCCCCCTCCTGTGTCATGTCCCCAGCGTCTGTCCCCCTCCTGTGTCATGTCCCCAGCGTCTGTCCCCCTCCTGTGTCATGTCCCCAGCCTCTGTCCCCCTCCTGTGTCATGTCCCCAGCCTCTGTCCCCCTCCTGTGTCATGTCCCCAGCGTCTGTCCCCCTCCTGTGTCATGTCCCCAGCCTCTGTCCCCCTCCTGTGCCATGTCCCCAGCCTCTGTCCCCCCTCCTGTGCCATGTCCCCAGCCTCTGTCCCCATCCTGTGCCATGTCCCCAGCCTCTGTCCCCCTCCTGTGTCATGTCCCCAGCCTCTGTCCCCCTCCTGTGTCATGTCCCCAGCCTCTGTCCCCCTCCTGTGCCATGTCCCCAGCCTCTGTCCCCCTCCTGTGTCATGTCCCCAGCCTCTGTCCCCCTCCTGTGTCATGTCCCCAGCCTCTGTCCCCCTCCTGTGTCATGTCCCCAGCCTCTGTCCCCCTCCTGTGTCATGTCCCCAGCCTCTGTCCCCCTCCTGTGCCATGTCCCCAGCCTCTGTCCCCCTCCTGTGCCATGTCCCCAGCCTCTGTCCCCCTCCTGTGCCATGTCTATAACAAGTACTCGTACCAGTTGTCCAACAATGATATTTACTGCTTTTTATAAAGAAATACAATTGATTTTATGCAGTATTGAGTTTAGCCTTTTGGCCCGGCCCTCCAAAATATTTTTAGTTTCTCATGTGGCCCCATCGAAAAAATAATTGCCCACCCCTGCTTTAGTAGAAGGTGGTCTGAACAAAGTACATCAAGAGCGAGTAGCTTAAAAAATAATACCAGATTTAGACATTATTGTATTCAATTTGCAGCATGGAGACTTATAAAAAAGAACAATGTCTAAACACATTTTGTTGACGTGTTTCTTGTTTAGCTGGTATGCAAAAATTCCCCGTGACTAACCACATTCTGAGTAGGTATTTCAGTTATAGGTCACATTCTGCCTTTATTATGGGTCATACCACAGACTAATACCCATGGAATTAACAGTCTTAACTTCCTTTTGTAACAGTGTAGCTGTTTGTAATATAAGCACTAAGAAGTGACATATCTATATAGATTTATCTCAAGTGCAAGGACAAAGAGACAGTGCAGCCATCATATACGTCATACACCTTTAATAAACGCATCTCAGTGTATTATTGCATTGTATTGCTCCCAAGAAAACAGCAGATGTATTCGGTATGTAACAAGCATTTTGAAACAAAAGAAAAGTAGAACGGCTAGAATTTCATTTCAAACCTGGTAGCTTTTATTTTAGCTGTTTATTTCAAACCAGGTTGCTAAAGAGAACCTGACTGACATGCAAGAACAACTTCCCTTTTTTTAAAGGGGTAAAAACAAAATTACTGCAATACTCACTTCCTCCCTGGAGCTATTCCATTGTAGAAAGTCAGCTTGTCCACTAAATGCCACTCATAATCAGGGTTGAATGATGGCCAGTATCAGACATTTAATCCACTTCCTGTGTCCCCAGGTTGTCATTAACGCACCCCCTGGGGATGCATTATCATGCAGACTTTAGCTTCCACTACCAGGGCACAGAAGAGTATAAATGCCCCACATCATTACATGAGCACTGTTCTGAGCAGGCTTAAGGATCATCCACCACCACAGACGAACAAGGTTTTCTGGTCCACTTCAGTGCTCAGTGGTTCAATTTGGAGGCCCCCTACGTTACTAGTGCATCCTTTTGTAAAATAGGGGCCAGCAGAAGGAACCACAGAGAACAGTGGAAAGCCAGGAATATGTCAATCCTAAAAGTGTTGGGTTCTGAAGTTTCTTCAGGTTACTCTTTCTCTTCAATATAGCAGTAAGGCAGTAGGAGGGACCACGGATAACAGTGGAGGACCAGGAATATGTCAATCCTAAAAGTATTGGGTTCTGAAGTTTCTTCAGGTAACTGTTTCCCTTCAATAGAGCAGTGAGGCAGCAGGGAGAACCACAGGCCACAATGGAGGACAAGGAATATGACAATCCTAAAAGTGTTGGGTTATGACATTTCTTCAGGTGGCTGTTTCTCTTGAATACAGCAGAGTGGCAGCAGGAGGATCACAGACAACAGAGGAAGACCAAGAATATGTAAATCCTAAAAGTGTTGGGTTCTGAAGTTTCTTCAGGTTACTCTTTCTCTTCAATATAGCAGTAAGGCAGTAGGAGGAACCACGGATAACAGTGGAGGACCAGGAATATGTCAATCCTAAAAGTGTTGGGTTCTGAAGTTTCTTCAGGTAACTGTTTCCCTTCAATATAGCAGTGAGGCAGCAGGGAGAACCACAGGCCACAATTGAGGACAAGGAATATGCCAATCCTAAAAGTGTTGGGTTCTGACATTTCTTCAGGTGGCTGTTTCTCTTAAATACAGCAGAGTGGCAGCAGGAGGATCACAGACAACAGAGGAAGACCAAGAATATGTAAATCCTAAAAGTGTTGGGTTCTGAAGATTCTTCAGGTTACTCTTTCTCTTCAATATAGCAGTAAGGCAGTAGGAGGAACTACGGATAACAGTGGAGGACCAGGAATATGTCAATCCTAAAAGTGTTGGGTTCTGAAGTTTCTTCAGGTAACTGTTTCCCTTCAATATAGCAGTGAGGCAGCAGGGAGAACCACAGGCCACAATGGAGGACAAGGAATATGCCAATCCTAAAAGTGTTGGGTTCTGACATTTCTTCAGGTGGCTGTTTCTCTTTAATACAGCAGAGTGGCAGCAGGAGGATCACAGACAACAGAGGAAGGACCAAGAATATGTAAATCCTAAAAGTGTTGGGTTCTGAAGTTCTTCAGGTAAATTATTCCCTTCAATATAGCAGTGAGGCAGCAGGGAGAACCACAGGCCACAGTGGAGGACAAGGAATATGCCAATCCTAAAAGTGTTGGGTTCTGACATTTCTTCAGGTGGCTGTTTCTCTTTAATACAGCAGAGTGGCAGCAGGAGGATCACAGACAACAGAAGTCCAAGAATATGTAAATCCTAAAAGTTTTGGGTTCTGAAGTTTCTTCAGGTTACTCTTTCTTTTCAATATAGCAGTAAAGCAGTAGGAGGAACATCAGACAACAGTGGAGGACCAGGAATATGTCAATCCTAAAAGTGTAAAGTCCTGGGGCCGGATTCAGATACGAGATACAACGGCGTATCTCCAGGTACGCCGTCCTATCTCTGAGTGCGGGCCGTCGTATCTATGCGACTGATTTAGAGAATCAGTTACGCATAGATTTCCCTAAGATCCGACCTGTGTAAGTGTCTTACACTGTCGTATCTTAGGCTGCATATTTACGCTGGCCGCTAGGTGGCGCTTCCGTATATTTACGCAAGGAATATGCTAATTAGGTATATACGCTGATTCAGCGGCGGGTCCGGTGTCCTCTTCGGCGGGTCCGGTGTCTTCTTCGGCGGGTCCGGTGTCCTTCTGCGGCGTCCTCCCCGCTCGTTTCCCGCGCCGAGTTTTGAATACTGCCCCAGCATTAACCGAGCGCAGTACACTCGGGCAGGCTTGGCAACTGTCGCGCTCACGTCCTGTACGTCCAGGACGTGACCGTGGAAGAAGCCGAGACTGGCCGACTATACCCGAGTGTACTGCGCTCGGTATATGTCGGCGCAGTATTCAAAACTCGGCGCGGGAAAGCGGGTATCGGCGTATATCGCGCACCCTCCATTTTGCCCTGATTTTCAGGGCAAAAAAGTGCGCGATATACGCCGATAAATACGGTAAGTATCAGTGTTGCCAACCTACCAGATTGAAATTTACTGGCACGACACCCGAAATTTACTGGCACAGCCACGTTTTTACTGGCATTTCACAAAAGTTACTAAATTACATTTTTAGGTGCAAATTTCAGTATTTAGGCTACAAACAAGTACGCTAGGCAAATAGCAATGTGATTTAAGGTAGATATTAAGGTAAAAAAACATATTTTTGTTATTTTCGATATTATAAGGGCAAATGATTTAGTCACATCACCCCCTGCCTCCATCCTCCTCTGCCACCAACACCCCCTTCACCCCTCTCTGCAGTGCCACAATCTCCCCCTGCCTCCAATCTCCCCCAGGCCCCCTTGCCTCCATTGTCCCCTGCCTCCATCCCCCTCTGCGGTGCCACCAACAACCCCTGTCTCCATCCCCCACCCTCTGCGGTGCCACCATCCCCCTCTGCAGTGCCTCCAATCACCCCCTGCCTCCAATCACCCCCTGCCACCAACAACCCCTGCCTCCAATCTCCCCCTGCCTCCATTGCCCCCTGCCTCCATCCCCCTCTGCGGTGCCACCACAGCCACCATCACCCCCCTGCCTCCAATCTCCATGCGCAATTCCAAGCCGAACTGATCTCGGCTATTTTTACTGGCACATTCCGCAACCACGGACATTTACGAACGGGGGGGAAAAGTGCCCGTTTTTACGAAACTGTCTGTAAAAATACGGACGGTTGGCAACACTGATAAGTACATGTAATAAATAAATAATATGTCAGTCCTAACAGTGATGAGTTCTGAAGTTTCTTCAGGTGGCTGTTTCTTCTCTGTGGCAGAAGAAGGAACCACAGGCAACAATGGAGGACCAAGAATATGACAATCCTAAAAGTGTTGGATTATGAAGATTCTTCATGTGGCTGTTTCTCTTCAGGGGGAGAATAATGGCATAAGCAGAAGAAGGGATAAACTATCTTCTTTGTATCTTTTCAGGAGAAATTTTTATTTTACTTTTTTTAGTGGCCGAAGTTATGAAACAGGGCAGTTTATGAGAAAAATACAAAGGCCCGGATTCACGTAGAGCCGCGTAAAATTGTGCGGGCGTAACGTATCTGATTTACGTTACGCCTCCGCAACTTACAAGGGCAAGTGCTGTATTCTCAAAGCACTTGCTCCGTAAGTTGCGGCGGCGTAGCGTAAATCGGCCGGCGCAAGCCCACCTAATTCAAATTTGGATCAGGGGAGCATGTTTTATGTAAAACTACTGTGACCCGACGTGATTGACGTTTTTGCGGAACGGCGCATGCGCCGTCCGTGGAATTTCCCAGTGTGCATTGCTCCAAAGTACGCCGCAAGGACGTCATTGGTTTCGACGTGAACGTAAATGACGTCCAGCCCCATTCACGTATGACTTACGCAAACGACGTAACTTTTTCAAATTTCGACGCGGGAACGACGGCCATACTTAACATTGGCTGCGCCTCATATAGCAGGGGCAACTTTACGCCGGGAAAAGCCTAACGTAAACGTCGTAACTTTACTGCGTCGGCCACGCGTACGTTCGGGAATTCGCGTATCTAGCTAATTTGCATACTCGACGCGGAATTAGACGGAAGCGCCACCTAGCGGTCAAAAAAATAAATGCAGTTAAGATCCGACGGCGTAAGAGACTTACGCCTGTCGGATCTAATGGATATCTATGAGTAACTGATTCTAAGAATCAGACGCATAGATACGACGGGTCAGATTAGGACTTACGACGGCGTACATGGCGCTGCGCCGTCGTAAGTCCTTTGAGAATCTGGACCAAAGTATATTGTCATTAAGTAAAGCCCATGGCCTTTTATTAGCATGTTTTAGAGTAAAGAATTCGATTTCTTTACATATAAATATATACTTATTCAGTTTTCAGATAATTTAATTAAAAGTTTATTATTATTTTCCAGCATGTGCACTATTGTTTAGTGTTTTTGCCATTAAATCATAGTACACATCTACACATTATACTCTTCTTTATTTCTATCATATACAGATTAGATAGTCTGTTTCTTTCACTTATAAGACAGATTTTTATTTTATTTTAGGTTTTATACTCATAACCTGCCATGTTGAGATAATATTGTGTCTAGTCAGTTTCCTTTCCATGATATCCTCAGTCACAGTTGGAGAGCGCTGTCCACACTTTGCTGTATCAAGTGCATTGTTCTAATAATAACGCTATTACATGGAATACTTGACATTGTACTGAGACATTACATCGAACAGTGAGCTACTGGCAAAGAAAATTACAGACATTTCAGACTGCATCTGGGAGATCTTAAAAGAAAAGTTGTTGTATACTGGCCATCTACTGAACAATCTAATCAAATGCAGCAGTCAGTAATAAATACCCTTATTTAAATTTCAATTCAGCTCTATTGTTTTTGTTGAATAAACCAGATTTCATGTATCAAAACAGTTGGAACTGGTACTGTCTGTGTTGTCAATCGTATTCAGATCTGCTAGAAGAAATGTTAGAGCTTTATTTCCCATAAACTTCTATTGGATTAAGCGTTTTTGGTGCGTTTTCCGAAAGCGTACCAAAATTCCTGCATGCTGCATCTTTGGTAAAGCACACCAAAGATGCAGCATGCAGGAATTTTAGTGCGCTTTCAGAAAACGCACCAAAACCACCTGATCTAATAAAGTCTACAGGAAAGTACACTGCAGGTAAACTGTGTTGCACCCGTGCTGTGGGCAAACCACAATAGGGCAGTGTGAAAGTGCCTTTAGACTCATTAATGACCCTTTCACATGGGTGCCTCCGCTAAGCGGAACCCACTTGATCATCAGGGGATCTCTTTGCTGATCCCCATTCAGCAGGCAGATGACAGGTTTGTGTCAGCCCCACTATGCGGAGTGGACATGCACACAGTCCCACTTTCCACTATGGTGCAATCGGATTGAAACGGACCACCTGTCTGTTTCCATCTAACACAATTCGATCTGCCAGATGAATGGAGAATAGGACTACCATCCTTCTGTTTTTGGCAGACAGGATCGGATCTGATTGTGGCGGGTGTCAGAGGACCGCAATTCAGAGAAGAGACTTGAGGGTCCAATCAGGTCCACCTGAAAAAAGGACAAGCGGACCTGATCAGACAGCCAATGTGAAAGGGGCCTTAGTCACTTTTTTTTATAAAGGGGTCCAGCTGTTTTCTAAAAGAGTAATTTTTCTATAACACAGGCCATGATTCGCGAGAAAATAGAGGCTACTATACTATACAAGACAGAATACCCAAACATATAATGTTATGTCGCCCTTGAATAGATCACTTAAAGCGGGGGTTCACCCTTAGAGGGCACTTTTCCCCCTTAGATTCCTGCTCGTTTTTACTAGGGGAATCGGCTATTTATTTTAAAATATGTGCAGTACTTACCCGTTTACGAGATGCATCCTCTCCGCCACTTCCGGGTATGGGCTGCGGGAATGGGCGTTCCTTCTTGATTGACAGTCTTCCGAGAGGCTTCCGACGGTCGCATCCATCGCGTCCCGATTTTCCGAAAGAAGCCGAACGTCGGTGCGCAGGCGCAGTATAGAGCCGCACCGACGTTCGGCTTCTTTCGGCTACGAGTGACGCGATGGATGCGACCGTCGGAAGCCTCTCGGAAGGCTGTCAATCAAGAAGGAACGCCCGCTCCCGAAGACCCATACCCGGAAGCGACGGAAGAAGATGCAGCTCGAAAACGGGTAAGTACTGCTCATATTTTAATACAAATAGCCGATTCCCCTAGACCGAACGAGCAGGAAGCTAAGGGGAGAAATTTTTTTTTTTTATAAATGGGTGAACTCCCGCTTTAATGCTCTCAAGTTTTGAGGCCTCATGCAAACAGGGCTTTTGCCTTTTGGATAGGGATGATGCCCTGTACACAGGATCGGACTTCCCGCCGGACCATTTATCGCCGGGAAAGCCGAGAACCAGCTCGGCAGCTTTTCCCCCTACACACGCCCAGTTTTCCTGGCAAGAAAACTGCCATGGAGCATACACCCGGCCAGTTTTCCCAGCCAAAAGCTGTCACGGCAGTTTTCCAGACTGGAAAATTGGTCCTGTGTACGAGGCATAAGTGTTTTTTCCCCACAGCAGTCAAATTCAAGAACCAGGATGCAGGTGGTCTTCGATCAGATAAGGATTTATTGTGCACACAGAATGCGATGCGTGGGGAGTCAGGTGGTCGATCTTTGCCGGGAAAATCATTTACCTTGGTAGATATATTTTTAGAAAAGAAGTTAACTCTAATTATCACACATTAGGATTGAAATATATTAAATAACATTGCAAATTCCCCCAATCCTGCTACATATCATCCAATCATATAACATGTGCTTCTAGACATTACTTCATTCCTTATGTCACATGGAATGACCAGATGTATCAGGTAAAATAAGGTTAAACTTTTCATAAAATGGCAGATATCTCCCATAGAGTTTAATTAAACTTATCCTCAGATGGCCGCTGGCATTGTACCAACATAGATGGATTGCACTCTGATTTCTGCTAAACAGTCTAGAACATGCCTGGACACGTTTCTATGGCATATGTACAGTGGAACCCTAGATTTAGAGCATAATCCGTTCCAGGAGAATGCTCGTAATCCAAAGTGCTCGCAAATAAAAGTGAGTTTCCCCATTGAATTTAATGAAAACAAAAATAATTTGTTCTGCATTGACTTCAATGGCATGCAATACCGCATGCAGCCAGAGGTGGGGGGCACCGGAGAGCCTCGTAAACACTCGGAAAGGGCCAGAAGACACCTCAGCTGAACTCAGAAACTGAGTATTTCGCGATTTTCCGAGCATTTCCGAACGACTCCGTTCGGCACTGCTCGGCTTCGGCACCCCCCACCCCTGGCCAAACGCGGTATTGCACACCACTTGAATCCTGCTTGTTTATCGAGACAGCACTCACAAACCGAGTTCGTTTTTTTAAAATACAGTGCTCGTATTGCGAAACGCTCGTTAACCGTGTTACTCGCAATCCAAGGTTCCACTGTATAAAGAATACCAAATTATATTCTATATGTATGGATCATATAGTGGAACCCTTTTTATATATAATGTTTTTTCATCTACACTATATTGCCAAAAGTATTGGAATGTCTACCTTTACAGTACATGCAGATGAACTTTAATGGCCTCCCAGTCTTAGCCCTAAGGGTTCAATATTGAGTTGGCCCACCATTTGCAGCAATAACAGCTTTAACTCTTCTGAGAAGGCTGTCTAAAGGGTTTAGGAGTGTGTTTATGGAATATTTGACCATTCTTCCAGAAGCGCATTTGTGAGCTTAGGCACTGATGTTGGACAAGAAGGCCTGGCTCGCAGTCCCCACTCTAATCCATCCCAAAGGTGTTCTATCGGGTTGAGGTCAGCGCTTTGTGCAGCCCAAACCCAATACAGAAAACTCCACCTGGTCACTTCTAAAATACCCTCACCATCACTTACATACACACAAATGCAAACATGCATATTAAATGCACACGTGTATGAAATACTCCACCTGGTCACTTCTAAAATACCCTCACCATCACGTACATACACACTAATGCAAACATGCATATTAAATGCACACGTGCATGAAACTGATTGCACCACACATATTAGGTATCAGCCCACACGCCAGAATGAAAGCAACAAGTCTAAGGCCATCATTCATGTTTAGCTCAAAATGAATAAGCTGTAAGGGCCTTTGGACCAAAATTCTCTTTCTTTGGATAATTTTGGGTACCATAGTTTTTTGTTGTTTCTCATGAGCACAATTTTGAGACATATTTTGTATCTACAGTGGAAACTTGGACGAGCATAATTCATTCCAGGAGAATGCTTGTAATCCAAGTAATATCAAAGCGAGTTTCCCCATAGAAGTCATAGAAAACAAAGATAATTTGTTCCGCATTGACTTCTATTGCATGCAATACCGCATGTGGCCAGAGTTGTGGGGCGCCAGAGAGATTTGGAAATACTCGGAGATCATTCGGATGCAGTCTGAAACCCCCAGAACGGCTCTGAACAGCTCCGAGTGTCACTGGCACCCCCACACCTCAGGCCAAATGCGGTACTACCCACCGCAGAGGCTTGAATCCTGGTAATTTAAGAGTTAATAAAGAGTAGTGTAATTAATATGTGACAAAACAAAATTGCAACTGCCACCATTTTTTTTTACAGGGTTTCTGCTTTCAGAAAATATATTATGTTTTGGGTGTTTTAAGTAATCTTCAGGCCTAAAATGTGCATTTAAATGTGTATAAAATAAATAAATGGCTCTGACAGCAAAAGGGAAAACTTTTTTTTTTTGGTAGCAGGATCAACATGTAATACAACTATGTTACAGCTACAGCAATACCAAACTGCTGTGTGACAGACTGCGTTATACATTATATGTATTTTTTTTCCCCATAGTTCCACTTGATTGTGACCAAAGTCAAATGATGACCGGGCGGGACATTCACCTTTTCCGGGTGAACATTATACGACGTCCTCCCGGAGCACGCCTCCTGCGCCCCACAGGCCGTGCTTGTATCGCGATCTGTCCCCCGCTGTGTTCAGCGGATGACTGATCGGTGTACCAGCCACTGCCGGTACCATGTGATCGCTGTGACCAATCACAGCACATCACATGACAATTGTACACAATGGATGACTTTCATTCATGCCATCCATCGTGTACTATTGTGTTGATCTCTGTGATTGGTCACAGTCAAGACTGCTGTTAGAAATCACGGGGCCCCATACAGCCTACCTGCAGGGCCCCCCCTCAAATACTGTATATATATATATATATATATATATATATATATATATATATATATATATATATATATATATTGTGACAGGAAGTCAGGTAAATCTGTGGGTGTTGTCACAGACGGGAGATACATTTCTGCCTTGTTTGGACAATACACCAATCATTATCGGGCGAGAAAGGCTAAAGGCAGTTGAAAAACTTCAGCTGTTCAGAATGAGGCAATTAAGGCCTCTATAAGTAGCCCAGAGGATTACCACTAATTGGCTGCATCATCCTGAGTCTGTGTGAGTAAGGAGAGCAGTGCCAGAAGGTCTTCTGTGGAGGTGAGGAGAGGATTGATTTTTCTGTGTGATAATAATCAAAAGACTATTGTTCTGTGCTGTATGACCAGCACTGTCTACCCAGCAGTAGGCTGTGTTAGAATTCATAGATAGGTTCCTGTGTGGAAGATAGATGCCCAACGTGGCTAGGATTTATTTTATGTTTGATTTAGTTTATGCTGTTTGGATGCTTGCAATTGTTTTCCAGCAAGATGGAAAAATAAACCAAAAACTTTGTTTTCAACCGTCTTTGACTGCCAGTCTGTATAAATTCAGTGTGTGGTGAACCCATCCAAGGGGTCACACACCCCGCTACCGAGCTAACCCCTTACAATATATATATATATATATATATATATATATATATATATATATATATATATATATATATATATATATAAAAATCTAAATAAATATACTAAAATCATTCTTAGCGGACACACAGATAACAGAGAAGTTGTTGTGAATCAAACCTTTTTTACATCGTTTTTAAAAATTTTGAACAAAAACCTTAATTTTTTTAAAAAGTTTAAATGTTTTAAAATTCTTTTATTTTACAATTTTTACAAATGATTTTTTTACAATTTTCAATTTTTTTTTTACAGGGGATTAAAACAATACAGGGTTAAAATGTGTTCTTTTTTTTAACAGGACAAGGAAGCCAGCAGTTGTGTCTGTGTCTCTCCCTGCAACAGCTAAAAGTCGGCGGAGAGCCGTACAGGGCATCCTGTAATTGTTCTTCCTTCACTCTGGTGTTTGGGCCCCCCTGTGTTCATGGGCCCCCTACAGGAGGACTGGTGGTCCCCCCCTATCAGCGGCCCTGGTCACAGTGATCACATGGTACAAACAGGGCCAATCACAGCCCATCTGTACCATGTGATTAGCTGTGGCCAATCACACTAAAAGCAATCATAGTGTGTAAACAAAACCCTGATTACTTCCCCAGAGTAGTACAGTATTGCTCTGGTCACGGTGTGTTTTTAAAATATATATATATATATATATATATATATATATATATATATATATATATATATATATATATATATTTACATACTGTCATACTGTGCATTCAGTGTTCCTAATCACCACAACACCAGTTATATGATGGCACTGTACTGCACTTATGACAGTATGTAAATAAAATTGTGAAAAAAAAATATTTATTTAAATCTTAAAATTACAACTTCAAAAAACTTGCCATGACTCTTGCTAAATCCCTCGGACTGTCTACTTTCCAAAAAGGGGTCGTTTGGTGGAATTTTTTTTACTGTCCTGGCATTTTCTTTCATCAAGAAATTAGATCCATCAGGACTGATGGATTTTCAGATATACATACCATAGTTTGTGGACTCTATAACGTTCCTACAGACTGAAGCCTCGTACACACGGTCGAGAATCCCGTCGTAAAAAAAAATGTATTTTTCCTCAACGTGATTCTTGTCAAGCTTGACGGGATTCTTGTCTAGCTTTCCTTGCATACACACTGTCAAGCCAAAATCTCGTCGTTCTCAAACGCGGTGACGTACAACACGTACGACGGCACTATAAAGGGGACGTTTGATTCCACTGGCGCCACCCTTGGGGCTGCTATTGCTAATCTCATGTTACCGCGTGTTAGTAAAAATTTGGTGAGAGACGATTCACGCTTTTTAGTCTTCGTGCTTTTCAGTCTGTTACAGCGTGACGAATGTGCTATCTCCATTACGAAAGCTAGTTTTACCGAAGATGCGCTCCCGTCTCATACTTGATTCTGACCATGCGCGGGTTTTTAAGAATCAGAAAAGCATACACATTAACGTTTTTCTCGTCGTAAACCAGCCCGACGAGAATCACGACGAGAAAATTGAGACTCCCGACGAGAAAATAGAGAGCAGCTTCTCTTTTTTTTCTCATCAAAAGCTCTGTTTTCTTGCTGTGAAAAACGAGCGTGTGTACGAGGCTTGAGTGATAAAAACTGATTTGGATTATTTTCACCAAACAAATGTAGCAGAATACAGTTTGGCCTTAATTTGTGAAGAATTTGCAAAATTTTATAACAGATACGAAGAAAGGATCTTTTCTTTTCAATTTTTGTTTTCGTTTAGCAAAACTAAAAACCCAATGGTGATTAAATACCACCAAAAGGAAGCTCCATTTGGGTAAAATTTAAAAAAAAAATCTCACATGGGTACAGTCATGGGCGTCCGCTCCATAGGGCAAGGGGGGTCATTTGCCCCCCCCTGGAATCGCCAGTGAGAGCCAGGAGCAGGGCCGAACTGGCCCTGGGGCCGCTTTAAGTGGTGACTGCAGCGCTCCCCTCCGGCGCTCGTATCGTATGTCATGGCGCTGGGTCTGTGTGCAAGGTCCCGCCCCCCTAGTTCGGCTCATATTTTAGTGTTCCGCCTATCACACAAGCCAAAATAGGGGGGGTGGGACCTTGTGTAATTTAAAGGGGGCCAGTGATGCAGGGTACTGTGTAATGTAAAGGGGTCCAGATCTGTGGGGTGCTGTGTAATGTAAAGGGGTCCAGAGGTGCAGTTGTGGAGAGGGGGTACACAGTAGTGACATAGAAATATTGAAGGATGCAGGGGGCACAGTGGGGTGTTTTTACATTTTAACGTGGGGGGGGGCGCTTTTAACCACCGCTAGCAGTCGAAGAAAGGGTAAAAGGCGACTGTGTATCGCCGCTGCTGAAGCGCCCCCCTCTGAAAAAATTTCAGCGGACGCCCATGGGTACAGTACTTCATGTCCACGTAATTGTCATTCAAATTGTGACAGCGCTGAAAGCTGAAGATTGGCCTGGCAGGAAGGGGGTGAAAGTGCCTGGTATTGAAGTGGTTAAACCAAAAGGCTTCTGACTTATTTGAATTTGTGTCCCTCGCCAAATTACAACTTGTTGAATGTATCATTATGGAAACACTGACAGAGCTGTAAGCTCTGTGACAAGATATTATTTGTCTGTACTCTTCTGTCATCTCTCTCAGTATTACCAGACACTGTTAAGACAGGCATCTGTTTCCAATAGCATCCAATGAATCTGCAAGGAGACATCCTGTATTACTATTTCCTTGGTCACACAACATCCCTTAATACGATTACATTAAGTATCCTCTCCTCTGTATTTTCAATGACCCTCTGAGTTCATGGCCTCTTAACCAGGCCGTAATGGT
Organism: Rana temporaria; assembly: GCF_905171775.1. NCBI lineage: Eukaryota > Metazoa > Chordata > Amphibia > Anura > Ranidae > Rana > Rana temporaria. The sequence goes on from NC_053489.1 coordinate 451,668,795, forward strand.
TGCATTAAGAAAGCATCAACTTCATATAATGGTTGGTCATACTGTCTTTAGATATTAACCACTTGAGATCCGCGCTATAGACGAAATACGTCCGCAGCGCGGCTCTCAAGTGCCAAGTGGCCGTTTAAAAACGGCCTTTATCTGCATTACCCGCGCGCGCCACTGGGTGGCGCGCGGCGGGTAAAAACTGTCCCGACGCATCGCCGAAGACCCGATGCGTGTACCTGGCGGCCGCGATGTCCGCCGGGTACACGCGATCGTCGGTGACACGGCAGGTGACAGCAGGGACGTGGAGCTCTGTGTGTAAACACAGAGCTCCACGTGCTGTCAGAGGAGAGGAGACCGATCTGTGTCTCTTGTACATAGAGACACAGCATCGGTCCCCTCCCCCAGTCACCCCCCTCCCCCCACACAGTTATAACACACCCAGGCTACACATTTAACCCCTTCCTCACCCCCTAGTGTTAACCCCTTCACTGCCAGTCACATTTATACAGTAATTAGTGCATTTTTATAGCACTGATCGCCGTATAAATGTGAATGGCGCCAAATTTGTGTCAAAAGTGTCCGATACGTCCGCCGCAATATCCCAGTCCCAATAAAAATCGCAGATCGCCGCCATTACTAGTAAAAAAAAAAATAATAAAAAAAATCATAATTCTGTTCCCCATTTTGTAGGCGCTATAACTTTTGCGCAAACCAGTCGCTTATTGTGATTTTTTTTTTTTTTTACAAAAATACGTCGAAAAATACGTATCGGCCTTAACTGAGAAAAAAAATAGTTTTTTAAAAAAAAATTGGGATATTTATTATAGCAACAAGTAAAAAAAATATATATTTTTTTTAAATTGTTGCTCTTTTTTTGTTTATAGCGCAAAAAATAAAAACCGCAGAGGTGATCAAATACCACCAAAAGAAAGCTCTATTTGTGGGGAAAAAAGGACGCCAATTTTGTTTGGGAGCCACGTCGCACGACCGCGCAATTGTCAGTTAAAGCGACGCAGTGCCGGACGCTGAGATTTCGCCTGGGAACGAAGGGGGTTTATGTGCCCAGTAAGCAAGTGGTTAAGAAATCCCCTTTTTTTTTTCTTTTTACAATATTGTAAGAGAGGAGTTCTAAAGAAAAGGTTTTATTTTTGCCCAGAGCAAACAATTAGAGTTTTCATTTCGTTGACGAAGAGCGGAATAAATAGCAGCAGGTGGCTGATTAGATGCTTTCAGGAATAAAAACACATTCATTTAGAATAGCATTTATACGTCAAGATGAGTTGTCCAACGCTGTGAACTGAACTTGCAGTGGCACTGTGAACTGAAATACTTATCTTTTCAAGCAATTCAACAATTAGAGAACACCTATACTGAAAGAAATACGTGGTCTGCCTTCCTTCTAAAAAATGCTGGTTGTCAGTTACAACACCTGCTTTCTTATTCTAGGCTAGTATAAGCATCAAAACTATTGGACTAGCCTGGCAGACTAGCCTGTTGGAAAAAGTCAGATGAGAGATTTTGGTCGGGAATCCCAACCGTGTGTATGCTCCATCAGACTTTTTCCAACAGAAAAACTGCTGGAAAAAGTTAGAGAGCAGGTTCTCTTTTTTTCCCATCAGGAAAAAATCCGATTGGAATTTCCTATCGTGTGTGCAAATTCTGACGCGCAAAATTCCGATGCTCGGAAACAAATCGACGCATGCTCAGAAGCATAGAACATAATTTTCTCGGCTCGTCGTTGGCTCTTACGTCACCGCGTTCTTGGCAGTCAAAAGTTAACCGGAACCTTTGTGTGACCATGTGACCAAGGTAGGCTTGAGCGGAAGTCCCTTGGAAAAACCATTCGTTTTTTTTTTCGACGGGAAAAACGCTTGTGTGTATACGGGTATCACAGTTTTAGTTTAGAGGTAACAATGGCAGTCTATATATATTTTTCCAGCACTATTTTCCATTGCAATTAAGCTATACCTTGAATACAGTTGGACCCCTGCCTATTTTATCCACTTTACCTGACCTCCGGAAGATTTACCCCCTTTCATGACCAGGCCATTTTTTGCGATATGACAATCGCTCGGTCATGCAAAGTTTTACCCAAATACAATTTTTTGTCAGTTTTTTCCCCACAAATAGAGCTTTCTTTTGGTAGTATTTAAATCGCCACTGTGTTTTTTTTATTTATTACGCTATATAGAAAAAAGTCTGACAATTCAAAACAACAAAAAAAATACAATATGTTTTACTTTCTGCTACAAGACATATACAATAAAAAAAAATCAAATGTCTGCATAATTTTAGATAAATATGTATTAGCCTACATATTTTTGGTAAAAAAAAAATCATTGGTTTGCGCAAAGGTTATAGCGTCTACAAATTATGGGCTATATACTGGAATTTTTATTCAATTATTTATTTGTACTGGTAATGACGGTGATCAGCAACTTATAGGGGGACTGCAATATTGCCGCAAACATTCTGACACTAACTGACACTTTGTGGGAACCAGTGACACTAATACAGTGATCAGTGCTAAAACTATGCAATGTCACTGTACAAATGAAACTGGCTGGGAAGGGGTTAAACATCTAGGGTGATCAGTGGGTTAAATGTGTGCCTGGCCAGTGTTTTTGTGTACTTTTTGAGTTGCTTTTACTAAGGGAGGTGATGGATTTTCTTTCCCTGCATTGCAGGGAAAGAAAATCCTCTACATCCTCGCTGTAAGAATGGAGCTCTGCCTTGTTTACCTGGTAAGAGCTCCATCCTGTGTCTTCCAAACGATCTGCGGTTGCCGGCAGACATCCATTGGCCAGCACCCACTGATCAGCTTCTGCTGTGACTAGGCAAAATCACGTGTATATACACGATTCTGCACAGAACGGCCGTCTTGTAGTCACAAATCTGCTTTAGGATGGTAGTTAAGTGTATATACTGTATGGCAGTTGTGTGCATGTTAGGTAGTGCAAAAGTTTGATTTTTGGAAATTAAGAAAAATAGTTTAACTTATCTCAGCTATATCTGCTATTGTGACATGCAAACAACACAAAGGCACCCAAGACCAGACATAAAACAGGGGAAAGAGAGTGAAAGGAGTTTTTATTGAAAACCTAGATTCCATCCCGACTACCCCATCAAACTCCCACATAACGGTACATGCCCCAGATGCAGGATATTTAAAAACACTGCTTCCTACCTACACACTGCAGTGTTCTAAGATGGCAGAGCTGAGTAATAAACACACCTCTCAGCACAGGCCTCCTCACCAAGACCTGAACTGCAGGGATTTACCAGGTTGTACTCTGGTGTTTGAAATGTGAGACTATGGAAATTCAAATTGAAGTACACTGTCTTTCTGACTGTATATGTATTTTTTCAACTTCAATTGGGTTTTAATTTAGGGATTTAAAAACCTATTACTGCATTATTGCAGTGGCAATCATTTCATACAGTGGAAACAAGCTCAGCTAATACATACTAACAGCAGTTCTCTACTAGATTACTGGTGAGAGTGTGGAAAGTGGAAGTAGAAATGATAAAATACTGAGTGCTGAGAAGACCAGAAATGAGATGGAATTGTAAAGGCTATAGAAAACCCTATTAAAAGACAAGGCGAGTGGAGGCAGAGACTTAAAGGAATTGTAAAGGAAAACAATTTTTTGCCTAAAATTATTGTCTGCAAGGTAGACAGACAGAATAGTGTAATGATTCTGTTAAAAAACGAGTAAATACCTATTAAATTCCTTCATCTATATCACCTCCGGCGTTCTAGTTTCTGTTCTCTCATTCACTTCCTGGTTTGCATAGCTCGTTCATGTAAGAACTACATTTCCCAGTATGAATTGTGGCACGCCCAGTAATTCACACCTCCTTGAAGTATCTAACATGTAGAGAGCGTCCTGCCGCACAGATGTAGTTCCCAGGAGGAGGCGAGCACGTTACTGACCACCGCAGTAAACCCTCCCGTCATGGTGGTCAGTAAAATCAGACAAGCAGGAAGTGAACAGAACAGAGAAGAAATAGATCAACTGAGAAAAAACGAACAATGAGGAAGTGAAAAGAGGAATGTCTGCAGGTAAAGGATGCTTATTATTAAAAAAAATGTTTTCCTTTACAACCCCTTTAAAGTATAACTAAAGGCAATGGGCCAGATTCACAGAAAAAGTACGCCGGAGTATCTGCTGATACTCGGGCGTACTTTCAAATTTGCCGCGTCGTATCTTTATTTTGAATTCTCAAACAAAGATACAACGGCATTTGGCTAAGATCCGACAGGCGTACGGCTTCGTACGCCTTCAGATCTTAGGATGCAATACTTCGGCGCCCGCTGGGTGGAGTTTGCGTAGTTTTCCGCGTCAGGTATGCTAATTAGCTGTTTACGGCGATCCACGAAGGTACGCGCGGTCGTCGCATTCTCTTACGTCGTCGCTAGTCGGCTTTTCCCGTCGTAAAGTTGCGATTGCTATTTAGATGGTGTAAAAATAGACAGGCCATGTTAAAGTATGGCCGTCGTTCCCGCGTCAAATTTTAATTATATTTTTTTGCGTAAGACGTCCGGGAATAGAAAAGGACGTAACGCACGTTGCCGTTCAAAAAATTAAGTCGGTGCGACGTCATTTCGCGCAAAGCACGGCGGGAAATTTCAAAACGGAGCATGCGCAGTACGTTCGGCGTGGGAACGCGCCTAATTTAAATGATACACGCCCCATTTGAATTAGGCGGGCTTGCACCGGACGGCTTTACGCTACGCCGCCGCAAGTTTACAGGCAAGTGCTTTGTGAATCAAGCACTTGCGCTGAAAACTTGCGGCGGTGTAACGTAAATTACATACGTTACGCCGTCGCAAATGTATGTGAATCTGGCACGATGTGTTTATTTATTTTTTTCGTTTTGGATGGAGCGGAGAGGGATTAGAACCCCTTTATTGCGGTCTCTGTTCCCCTTAGTGTGAGTCACCCTATTTTTTGTCCTGTTTACCATTATCATTGAAAATGATTGGAAAGTAAAAAAAAACAAAAATTTTAGGTCAAAATCAGAACAGTAAAGGGGAAATCTTCCAAATGAGACACTAGTTATGGTGACCCTGGTGAAACTCTAGGATTTCCTCACTTTGGAGGGATTTCTCTCACTTCCTGTTTTGGCTATGGGACAGGAAATGAAGGAGAATCTCCCCTATGGGATTCAGAGGGGGGGGGGGTAGCTGACAGGGGTTAAAACCCTTCCTTACGCTATCTAAAATGGAAAAAAAGTTTTGGTTACACTTGAAGGGATGACTATTCACTTTGCAAGGGAAGTTGCACTTTGTTTTTCCCAGGGCTTAGTGAATGTCATGAAGCACTGCTGACTGTCATCATCCATCCATGTGGAAGCAAAAAATGCTGTTTTTAAAAAATATATATATTTTAACGTGATTTGATATTCTTTGCTAAGTGAAATTTTACAACATTTATCAAGCTCTGGTGAGAATTCAGACAGGCTACAGACCTCATCTGGAGTCTGGACATTTATAGTATTTTATTACATTTTTTCCCTGATTAGAACATAATTCCTCACCTTGATTTTAGTATTAAGCATACTTCCGTGCTTGTAAATTAGGAGGTGAGATGCAGATGTCTTGGGATGGTGGGATGCAATTGTCTTGGAATGGTAGGATACAGACGTCTTTTGCCACACTTTGTATTCAATGTCCCCGTTTGTATCTTTTGAACCTGTTTACCTTTGATAAAGATACATTCAAAGCCAAGAAGCTACTTTCAATATTGTTAAATTTGATTCCTAGGAAAATTAAATCTAAAGTCATTAAAAAAAGACGTTTATATTACAAACTGTTAACATTTTAAATCTAATAATACCACAAAAGAGAGAAAGAGCTTAGGGTACTACTCCCAAACTTAAATCAAACCATCAAATGTTTAGCATAAAAAAATTAAGAAAAAAAACCGTATAAAGTAATAAAAAGCAAAACTTTATTGTCCAATTATCCTCTAGACAATCTTTAAGGACAAAACCTCTAAAACATTTAAAATAAAGAAACAGTATTAGCCCTAGATGACCATTAAATACCAACTATAATGAATTTACATACTTTAACCTCTGGATCATTAATATCAAACACAGAAATTGTCAAGTTAGATACACCTCTAAAGTCCCACTGCACATTGTAGCAAATAAATGATCCATTCTTCCCTTAATGATGAGTGTAGGATGCAATAAATAAAGCTGCCATGGTAATAAGGTCAACAGATAAATTATCATTGGAATGGAGCATTAAATAAGCACAGATAGGGGAATTCAAGGAAATAACTTATGGGGGACCAGCTCCAGAAGGCTAAAGAGTCAATATGGTAATCTTCTGAGGGCTGGCATTTATTAAACCGTCCTTACGAAGATGCAGTGTATTTGCAAATCTTGGCTGATTTATGTACTGGATAAGCTTATAGAAGAATGACCATTAATAATGTAGTACACAGTTGTCAGCAATGATCACTATCCAAAATTGGCTGATGTTTTTAAATATCCCGAAATTAAATTTCATGGCTATCCACTGTTTTTTTTTTTATTACAAGCCAGCCAAACTCAGATGTTCAAAAGAAGATGAAGCACACTTAATTTTTTTAAAACATCAGACTGTTAAGTAATATAGGTGACCACATCAGAAAAGGAAGTCCAGTCACAGTAGAAGTTCAACAAAGTACCAGAAATAATACCAACTCCAATGAAACTAAACAGTGATGTTCAGAATGCCTTATCTGATGTTGCATATGTAGCACCCTCGTCCTAGAATAAGGCTACAGGTAAATTTGGTTATGCTGTGTGGTAGCCAGCTTGGCTAATTTGTAGTGTTTACAGTCAAATGACCTATATTCTAATTCTATTCAGTTGTGGCTTCTCCATTTTGTGAGTAGGTGACATTGTTGCCTTTGACATTAGTATAATGAGGAGCGACAGTACATTCAAGTCATGGATAAACATACTTTTCTCAGCCAATCAGATTCGCTGCTATGAATGCTGGGAAAAGTTATTTATTGGGAAGAAGTCGGGGGATCTGGGTCTTCCCGCCCAGGGCTGCAGCCTGGGTGGATGTGTGTGAAACAGCTCCTGGCTGCTAGGCCTAAAGCTTGAGGCCTATCCAGGTGGTCGGTGGCTGCTAGGTTTTTAAGGGGGTAATCCACAAAAGGGATACGCCGGCGTATCTACTGATACGCCGTCGTATCCCTGTTTCTATCTATGGAACTGATCCACAGAATCAGTTTACCATAGATAGGCAGAAGATCCGACATGTGTAATTGAATTACACTGTCGCATCTTAAGGATGCAATTCTAGGCCGGCCGCTAGGTGGCGAGGCCATTGCGGCCGGCCTAGAATATGCAAATGAACACTTACAGCGATCCACAAATGTTCCGACGGGCCCGTCGCGCTAAATCTACGTCGTTTACGTCGAGTTACGCCGCATAAAAATAGGGCTGAGTCCTATTTGACTAAGCCCTATTAAGTATGGCCGTCGTTCCCGCGTCGAAATTTTAAAATCTACGTCGTTTGCGTAAGACGTTCGTGAATGGCACTGGACGCCATTTACGTTAACGTCTAAGCAAATGATGTCGGAGCGACGTCAGTTAGCACAATGCACGTCGGGTAAGTTACCCGACGGAGCATGCGCAGTACGTCCGGCGCGAGAGCGCGCCTAATTTAAATGGGACTCGCCCCATTACATTCGGCACGCCTTGCGCCGGACGAATTTGAGTTACACCGCCGTAAATTTCCAGGTAAGTGTGTTTTGGATCGATACCTAACTTAGGAAATTTGCGGCAGTGTAACTTAAATCACTTAAGTTACGTTGCGCTGCGGGGCTGTGGATTTGGCCCTAAGTTTCTGCTGAGAAAAGCCTGCCAAAGATCCGGAAATTATTCTGAGAGGGGACTCTTCATAGACTGGGGATCTATGAGAAGGCTGGGAGAGCTTCAATAGAGGACTCATCCAAGGGAATTCCGTAAGCTGCAGTGAGTAGAGTTCAGTTTCTACAAAGTACAGATGTGCTGGTTCAGCTTAAAGTCTTCCTGTACTGCTGTCTACCTTATCTCACCTATTTTTGTCTAAGGAGTCTGCCAATCTGCCTATTTGCTGATCGTTACTAAGGGTGTCCTATGCCCTCTTTCCCACATTTTCCTGTTTGAGCATAAAAGTGACTGGAGCCCAACTTTCTTTCTTATTTATCACCTACCATGCCCAGTACCCTGCACAGGAATTATGTCAGCTCTCCCAACCTCTGGAAGACACCATCAGGCTCCCGGAAAATCAGGGTAGGAGCTACACATATTATAATGCATAATGTACCACAGGAGAATTCATAGTATTAGTGCTTCACTGAAGTTCAAAAGTCACTGCAGACAAAGACAAGCAAACCCATCAAGATGGCATATAAATGCATAGGCATATCACAAAGCAAAATCCAGCCAGCTCATAAAACGTGATAAGACAACTAATATAAAATTTATGAAAACGCTGATTGAAGAAGCCTAGCCAATCAACGGCCAGGCTGGGAACCCAAGAACATCACATGGACGCGCCCGGGAATTTCGAACGGTCAGGTAAGTAAAACGGGGGCTCGGGGGGGGGGGGGGGGGCGGTACCATCGGATGTTTGTTCACCTTAATGCATAGGATGCATTAAGGTGAAAAAACATTTACCTTTACAACCCCTTTAAATATAGGAGTGCGGTAGTCGGATCAGGAGTAATGGATTTCTTGAAAACTGCTGAAATCATGAGGAATATTTCTTTCCATTCATTTTTTGTAACAGGGCACTCCCAGAAAATATGTAAATGTGTTCCCGAATCACCACAGCCACGAAAACAAAGCGGGGAATAATGGGGAGAAAATTTTGCTATTCTAACAGGAACCAAATACCAGTACATGAGAACTTTATAATTTGTTTCTATAGCAAGTATATTTTGGGAGGACGTTTTAGTATTTGACCATACTTTATTCCAGGTAGATATATCTATATTGAAACCAAGGTCCTTCATCCATTTTTCAGCATATGAAGGTAATTTGGCGGTAAGCTTAGTACTTAGTTGGCTATATAGTATTGAAATGAGTCCTCTTGAATGAGGATCTCCTTTACATATTCGTTCAAACTGTGTCATGTCACTCAATTTATTTATACCTTGTAAATATGGTGCAAAGAAGTTTTTAATTTGTAAGTAGCAAAAAATTTCTGATGCCGGAAGTTTATGACTTTCACATATTCCTGAAAATGTTTTAAATGCTTTTCACTTCCTCATTGTTTGTTTTTGCTCAAAAGTTGCTCTATTTCTTCTCTGTTCACTTCCTGCTTGTCTGATTTTACTCACCACCATGAAGGGAGGCTTTACTGCGGTGGTCAGTGACGTGCTCACCCCCTCCTGGGAACTACATCTGTGCGGCAGGACGCTCTCTACGTGTTAGAGACTTCAAGGAGGTGTGAATTACTGGGCGTGCCGCAATGCATACTGGGAAATGTAGTTCTTACATGAACGAGCGCCGCAAACCAGGAAGTGAATGAGAGAACAGAAACTAGAACTCCGGAGGTGATATAGATGAAGGAATATAATAGGCTTCTTCAAAAGAGCTTAAACAGCACATTTTGAAACCTCAGTCTACTTCACCCAGTTTTAAGCCTCCTACACAGCTGTTTCTGTTTCGATTAATGACTGGGTTTCAACCTATATATGAAATTGATGATCATTAGCACCTGCTTGGTATTTTTTATTTAATCATACAACTGACTCTAATCCTACAATTCCTTGACTTTGTGTAAAAATTGATGCTGGTTTAAAGCCAAAGGGTAGCTACACCAAATATGGATTTAATTTAGATTTTTCTTCTGCCCACTCACATTGTAGTTTGTAAATCAATAAAAGAAAACATATAAAATATGTATTTTTGAAAGCATTCTTACTTTAAACCATATCTTCACACCTAACAAACTTTTGCATTGTATGTTTTTTTTAAAGCAAAGACCATGGAAATTAAAATGGTGTTTGTTGCAATTTTTTTTAAGGCGCAGCCATTTTTTAAAACACAAATTTTGTAGTAGGATGATAGCTGCAGCTGCAGCCATCATCCCAGTATAGCCACTTCAATCCAAGGGGTTTGTCCTAAGGTGGTTCACCCTATTTTACATCTTTGTCTTAATGGAACAACCCGCCGTTGTGTAAGCAAACTGCATTTTTTTTATGTTTCCTTACCTTTGTTACTGAGCGTTGAGTACCTTGTCAATCAATCTTTCCCCGCGGGGAATGGGCGTGTATATCATTTTCCCCGAGAGAGCACGCGTTGTCTCCTGCGAGTGAGTGTTGATTCAGGACGCCGGTGATAGGATTCTAGAGGAACCAGCTCGTTAGGGGAACCAAAACGACAAGTCACCGGCCGCCGTCGGCGCGGCTCACCATCAACACTGCGCAGGCGCGGGATAGAGCGGTGAATGCTGGGACATCGGCATTCACCGCATCCCGGAAGATTCTCCTGGTGGGCTTCACAGTGCCCAAAAACAAGATGGAAACGTCCATCTAGGGTTTTTATAAATTATCTTTTTTGGGGAAATGACAATGCTGGCGGCTGGGAAAATAGGACTGGTGAGTACACTGTTTGCTAATGTAACAGCGGGAAAATAAAATTGATCTATCAATTCAGTTATCCATCTTAAACATATAACAAGCTCTTTAACGCCTATTTGCTACCCCCTGCCACCGCTAAAATATCCACAACCAATATTTCTTGGTCCGAAAAGAAACAAAAGGCCCACTTATGAACTTACCGGAGTCTTTGGGAAAACGATGAGAGCTAAATAATAAAAATCATTCATTAGTCATTACAGAAATATTCCCTTTTCCCTACGATTTACGTCCTAGTAATTACCATCTGACCAGCCTAATAAAAACCGCGACAAAACAAAGGTCAGCTAGCAGCGAAAATTGTTCATTATACAATAATTACATTGTGATTGTGCAGACAGAGCCTGGAAACTGGTTTACCTTTCAACCGCCTCTGGTGTTCTGCCGAATAAGTTCCCCCGGCGGATGTACTGCGCAGGTGCGGAGCGCGGCTTGCCGTCTAGTGCTTACTCCGTCTCAGCTCTACATGTTCGGCTATTTTCGGAGGCTCGGTTCAGGTTCGTACTGCGCCTGTGCAGTACAGGGGGGGGTCCTTATCTGCCGAGGGAACTTTTTCGGCAGGACACCGGGGAACTTTTTCGGCAGGACACACAGTCAGCGTCAGACAGTCAATAGCTCAGGGCGGGCCCTACCTATTTACGTCATGTGTTTGGAGAAGAACACGAGAGGGAGGTGGGGGGCCCGAGTACATTACAGGGAACCTACGCAGCTTGCGTAGCAAGCATATAGGGCGGATCGGCCCTGGGAACGGCACACACAGAGCGTGCCGTGACTCAGTGGACAGGAAGCGCATGCGCTGGAGAAATAATCAAAGAAAAAAGTAAGTAGACTTTGGACGGGGCCCATGGGCTTGAGCCCAGTCAAGCCCAATGGTAGGTCCGGCGCTGCCCCTGAGTGTGGAAATTCTGTGTTTGGGGAATCCATCCTACATGCATGTGTGTGTTTTCTTTGATGCACAAAAGCATTGGCATATATCCAAGTACAAGCGAATACAGCAATTCACATCTATGGCACCATATGTAGCTCCCTACATGCGGAAAAGTCAGGAATTTATGCTAGAGTATTTTTTTCAACTTCAAACCATTGGTGTGCATGAGGCCTAAATGAGGTAAACTGACAGAGAAAGCTAGGTATATAGTAATATGCACAATAATTTGTCAAACAGGAAGTGTAGTAATGGCTTAAATCAGAAATTTCATTGGAGAAGCAAAAGATTCAAGGTTCACCAGAAACAAGGTTCAAGAAAAGATTGTCCAAGGGATCAGAGAGGGAGCTGTCCATCATCGCAGGTGGCACAACAAGAAGAGCTACATCCAGACATTGCAGAGGTCCCAGGTTTAGATCTGGACCCTGACACACAGAGAAGATAACTTTAGAGAGGGTTTTGGTGTGCCCCCTAAGGGAAGGACCAACACTAGGATCAGATGGGAAATAGGGAAATACTAAGCATGTCAGTGAGTACCACAGTGCTTTCTTCTTGGTCAATATCGTTCAGGATTTACCACTTGAGCTTATCTGCATTGCCAATATTTGGGCAAGTTTATTACCATTGAGATGGACTGTTTATTACGTTGCTGCCAAGTAAAGAAGTTACTTTTGCACCAAGAAGCCCCTGTGAGATGTTCTACTGAGCCTGAGGTGTAAAGTATAGTCAATGTATGGGGTGAGGAGTTTTGTGACTTTAATGGTGAAAACCTGGTCGGCTCTGGAATGGGTGGTGATGGAAGAACAGAAGTCCCCACCTGAAGGTGAAAGACAACCCCCTATATATAACATGAGTCAGTTGGCCCAGGCCCGCCCATATTTCATGCACCCCAGGTGGTCAGTTGGGCTTCTGGAGCTTCCATATGGACCAATCGTAGACCATAAGCCTATGAGTAACTACTCCAGGTAGGAAGGGGTTAATGTGGACAGTGACCAGCAGGATATGGAGGAGAGGTCTAGGACTGTAATCCGTGCACATGAACACTGTGTGAGTTTGAGCAGAACATCGGCATCATGCCCTGCAACCCTGTACATATAGGGGGAGCCCAGCTGTGCATGTCAGCCCTATGGAACAACACTGGGCCTCCCCTCTTACACATGCATTATACAATAGGCCAGCATCCGCTGAAAATATTGCTTTCTAAAAATTAAAAAATTAAATAGAAGGGCATTGCTTGTTTAATTTTGAATTCCAGTAGAAAAAAATATGTTTGATGTCCTATACTGTACATAATGTATCTTTTCATTACCATGGTCTCAGTCTGAGATGGCTTAAATTCCACTGTAAACTGCCCATATCTTTTTAAAGCTTTATTTTTTTTTTCTGCAGGAAGCTGTTTTTTTTAAATTGCATCTCTTTGAAGGGATTAAGCATCCATGTAATTTATGGGGTTGCTTGGTTATTTGATTCTGTATAAGATATGTATGTCCTATTTCATAAAACCCTGGCTTTATACCTTAAATATAACTGCCAGCTAAGGCTTAAATTCAGCCAGCAATAATTCTGCAGGGAATAGAGAAAAAGAGATAAAATGATGCCACTGTCCTGATTTAGTTTCCTATCAAAGCATAGTTTCACCATCTTGGAGATGACTTCAGCATAGTCAGGAAATGACTTCATAAACTCTCTTGTTAGGACTGTATTGTCTACTGTTTAATCCATGATTATCTGCGCCATACACTTCTGTCTAATTTTTAAGGCCCGTAACTTGTATGTGATTACAGACATGCATATGTTACTTTTAATTATTCTGTATTGTTTGATCTGCATTTTTTAATTCTCTCTCGGGGCTGTGAAAGGACAGACATGCTTTCATACAGGCTTTGTACTGCTTTGTATGGAATTTATGCAAACTGATGCATGCAGAAAGGATTTAGTGCTGCAATGCAAACAGAACCTGAAAGGGGAACTCCAGACAAACAGCGAAGTACACATATGAAATATATACTGGCCCAGATTCAGTAACATTTGCCCCTTTTTTACGGAGGCGCGATTCACGGAGCAGTGGCTCCGTAAATTGCGTGTGCGCTCTTTAAAATTGCCCGGCGTAAGGGCGCGTAATTTAAATGATCCCGTAGGGGGCGTGGATCATTTAAATTAGGCTCGTTCCCGCGCCGAGCGTAGAGCGCATGCTCCGTCGGGAAACTTTCCCGACGTGCATTGCGGTAAATGACGTCGCAAGGACGTCATTTGCTTCAAAGTGAACGTGAATGGCATCCAGCGCCATTCACGATTCACTTACGCAAACTACGTAAATTTCGAATTTCACGACGCGGGAACGACGGGTATACTTTAGCATTGGCTGCCCCTGCTAATGCAAAAACCGCCGTACGCAAACGACGTAAACTGCGTACGCAGGGCTCGCGTAACGTTGTGAATCGGCATTAGTATGCAATTTGCATACTATACGCTGACCACAACGGGAACGCCACCTAGCGGCCAACGTAAGAATGCAGCCTTAGATATGAGGGCATAAGAGCCTTATGCCACGCATATCTTAGGCTGCAGTCGGCGTAACGAGCTCTCTGAATCAGGAGAAGTTGTTACGCCGGGGCAAGAAAGCAATTGCGCTGCGTAACTATGGTTACGCAGGCGCAATTGCTCTTTGAACCTGGGCCACTGTATATAAGAGCCTTTTTTTTACCTGCCAAAGAATTTGTATTTCTGTCCATCCTGTCCTGAGATTTGAACAGCTCTGCCACATAGATCAGTCATGTGTGACAGGGAAGGAGAGCTGTCTTATTCCACTGCAGTTCAATGACATCATTCAGATCTAGGTGTTGCTACTTTTACAGGCGTTGTTTTTTTTGGGGGGATTTTGGCAAAGTTTTGCAGCATTTCAGAAAGTTAGGTATGTTTACATGTATAATTATTATCCCAGCCTCTGACTGGACGGTGAAAAGAGGAGCCTAAAGCTGGTCATACATTGATCTTTTTTTTTTTTTGTACCTCTACCATTTCACTAAGAACGTGTAAAGAATTGTAAAAATAAAACACACACACCGTGGAAAAAGTCCTATATTAAAAAAAAAAAAAATATCCAGTGGTGGTAATCCACTCTCGGTCCCCAAACCAACGTTGTCGGTATCCTGCGATGGGTGATCTCCTCTCCGCCGGGGTGCAGCGATGAGAAGATCTCTTCATCCAGGTCCGGGATCCAGATCACACCCATCGCCGGCCACCTGTCTCCATCGGAGACAGCCCGGCGAATGACGCGGCTTGAGCCAGTGACAGCTCTTATATAGGTGAGGCGGGGCCACCCGTCATGTGACCCCGCCCCCTCTGACGCAAGGGAGAGCCTGGGCTTCCCCATTGACGTAGTCAGAGGGTGCATCAGAGGGGGATGGGGTCACGTGATGGGGTGGCCCCGCCTCACCTATATAAGAGCTGTCACTGGCACAAGCCGCGTCATTTGCCAGGCTGTCTCTGGTGGAGACAGGCAGCCGGCGATGCGTGCGCTCTGGATCCCGGATCTAGATGAAGAGATCTTCTCATCGCTGGACCCCGGCGGAGATATCGCAGGATACCGACAACGTTGGAGTGGGGACCGAGAGTGGATTACCACCGCTGTATTTATTTATTTATTTTTAATAAAGTACTTTTTCCACGGTGTGTGTGTTTTATTATTACAATTCTTTATACGTTCTTAGTGAAATGGTAGAGGTACAATGTACCCCATTACCAATTAACATAGGGGGGGGGCGGGATCTGGGGGTACCCTTTGTTAAAGGGGTCTTCCAGATTCCGATAAGCCCCCCGCCCGCAGACCCCCACAACCACCGGGCAAGGGTTGTGGGGATGAGGCCCTTTCCCCATCAACATGGGGACATCCTCCCCATGTTGAGGGCATGTGGCCTGGTACGGTTCAGGAGGGGGGGGCTCTCTGCAGACTGCAGGGCTTTGAATATGGCAGATCCCTCCTTAATTAGGTCACCAGGCCTCACCCAAGACACTAGCACTTTGCTAGCCACCTCCAGGGCAGGTCCTCCCCCTGTTTCCTTCATCAAGACAGCCTCTTCCCTTGTGGACAGCTTGGGATCCCCATGTAGGACTACAGGCCCATAACTCCAGTCGAGTCTGCACCCCTGAAATCGGTCAGCCATCACAAAAGTGTGTTCCAGGTTCCTAAACGGCTTGGGCACTTTCAAATAATCCCAAATAGCCTCCCCGTACCATTGCTCACAGCGAGCTTCAATTTCCACCATGAGTTCCTTAGGGACATAGGGGAATTCAAAGCCATACTCGGTAGCCACCCTCTTCATCAGTACTCGCTGCAAGCGGGCAAGTTTGGGCAGAGACTGGGAACTTCCCAACCTGGGCATTACACAAGAGTTTGGTGACTTCCAAACCAAAGGCTGAGCAAGTGAGGGTGGGATTCCTTCATTAAGTACAGTTTCCCTAGTCGTGTCTGGGGTTTCCACCCAAGGTGTGGTATCCCCAGTGTTCATAGGAAATATCTCCAGCAGACTGTGGATTGTGGTGACACATTTTTGGTTACTCCATCTGAGTTCCTGGGACATTGTCTCAAAGAGATCGTCATCCCCGACATCGGATGAAGAGTCTATATCCGAATAATCCCACTCCTCAGCAGGTAGATAGGTGTGAGTAGTTATAGTCAAGTTACCCCCAGCCTCCTTACCGGTTCCTGACGTGGACTTCCCAGAGACATCACCGCTCACGAGGTCCAGTTCCGGCAGGGGCTGAGGTAGGCCTCGACCGCGGCCACGGGAGGCTTTATCATAGCCCACCTTCCATTTCGCAGGTGGGACAAAAGCACAATCCCCACTCGCAGCTATTGAGTTGTTGTTGCTCACCCGGATAGTCCACTCTCACATGACCTAGCAACCGGGATGATGCACAAACTAATGTCCATACGGTCTCTGCCACAGACCTTTTGGATGAACTTGGTCTCTGCCACAGACCTTTTGGATGAACTTGGATGCATCCAGGAATCCTCTGCTACATGATTACAAAGTCCTGAACCTCCAGCCATGCAGTAGGAAAGCCTTTAAGCCAAACCGGCAGACTGCAGGGCTTTGAATATGGTGGATCCCTCCTTAATTAGGTCACCAGGCCTCACTCAAGACACTGCACTTTGCCGGTCTCCTCCAGGGCAGGTCCTCCCATGGTTCCCTTCATCAAGACAGCCTCTTCCCTTGTGGACAGACAGCTTGGGATCCCCATGTAGGACTACAGGCCCCAGCCAGCATAGCTGGGCCTACTCAACAGCGAAGCGACCCCAGGCCAACGTGGCCCCCAAGGTCAGGCTCACGCACCTCGCGCCAGGAGGGCCACGAGGTGAAGGGCCACAATAAATGGCGTCTGCCCCTTAAGTACCCCTCCCCAGCATGCACAGCGGGGTCACCACACCCACTGTACTGCTGCCGAGAAAGGACACCCAATACACCATGGTACACGTACACCTGCATTTCAACAGGGGCCTGCAGTGACAATGTCACCTGCAGACAACAAGGGAAACTACCAGATAGTACCACCGCCAGAACAGAGGCAAATTTGTGTTAATCAAAACGGGATTGGGCCCAAATACTGGCCCAGACTTCCCCTAAATTTGAAATAGCGCCCCCTAGATTTGGGGTGGGCGCTAAAAACCACAGAGGTGATCAAATACCACCAAAAGAAAGCTCTATTTGTGGGGAAAAAAATATGTAAATTTTGTTTGGGAGCCACATCGCACGACCACGCAATTGTCAATTAAAGCAACGCTGTGCCGAATCGCAAAAAAAGTGCTCTGGTCTTTGGCCAGCCCAATGGTCCAGGGCTTAAGTGGTTAAGAAAGAATCCTGTTTTTTTTTTAAGTTTGTGTATTTTATATCTACTAGGGTTAAGATTTAATATAATATATTTTATATTTAATATAGTAAGAACTACAGTAGCTGTAGTGATCTGAGTGGTTATGTTTCTGTTGTGGTGCATATCATGTCACATGACTCCTCCTGACTTTTGGGAATTTTGAAGGGTCAGTCCAAGCACAAGTAATATGTTACTTTAAATGGATTCACACCCTTGTGATAGAGTTAATAGCAGCGCTATTCTCACATAAATCTATTGTTATCGTACACAACTGTATTCCAAATCGTTTTTTGTAATAATATTTATTTGGAATACAGTTATGTACGATAACAATTGATTTATGTGAGATAGTGCTACTATTTACTCTATCACAAGGGGGTACATTTATTTAGATTAATTGTTGTTACTTTAAAGGCAGTAGCAGTCTAGATAAGGGCATATTTTGAACTGGTTTCATATTTTGCAGAGCTGAATCTAAAGATGCGATACACTTCTGAATCACCCATGCCAAAGACGTTCATGCTCATTCGGTATATCCTCTCCCGTGCCCTCCTACATGCCTGTGGACGCAGAAGTAGTGCTAGGACCACGGCTGCCCCTGGCATGTTGGCATACAGATGTGTGGTTGCTCAGTTGCAAGTGTGGTTGCTCAGTTCGTCCGTAACGGTACTGCTGCAGCTACTCTCCAGCTGACTTGTGCAAGTCTGATGTAAAGTTACCCCTGCTTTATGAGGGGTAACTTTAGGCCGGACATACAACTTACGCACACCGCGCGTAGCTTGCGCCGGACGCGCGTATGTTCGGGAATCGGCGTATCTCCCTCATTTGCATATTTGCATAGGAAATCAATGGGTGCGCCAGATGCGTCCAGCGTAAATATGCGCCTACGATACGCCAGCAGAGGAAAGTTACGTCGGTCGGGAGAAGCCTATTTTCAGGCGTATCTAGTTCTGTGGGTATGGCGCAAAGATACGACGGCGCACATTTACACTTACGCGGCGTATCTCGAGATACGTCGGCGTAAGTCCTACGTGAATCTGGCCCAAAGTTTACAAAATAGGACCGGTCCTTAAGTGGTTAATGGATGTTTTCAATTTATATTTGCGTGAATATAGATAAAAAAAAAAAAATATTATGGTAATATTGTCCCATTGGATATGTGTCCAAAAAAAAAAAGAAAAGAAATGCAACTAAAAATTTACCTAAATAACAAAATGCATGGTATCAAGCAAACACTGTGAATGAAAAGTAAATATATCTTTGAATAAAGAATCAACTTTCCTTTCTAAGTAGTAAAAAATCTAAAGCAGCTGGAAACCATTAGGGACGAGCCCTGGTTCTCTGAATGTCACTGTTTCTTTTTTAGCAATGTCATTCAAAGTTAAAATACCAGTGGGTTGCCTGATATTTCTGACAACTGTTAGATAACTAAAAATATGCTTGCATGATTTGGTATTGCCAGAATCCTAGATGTTTGACATTGCCTTTACACTTACTAGACAGCTGACAAGTCACACTCAATTAAAGTATGTTAGGAAATAGACAAAACTGAATGAAAGTCATTGGTAGATGAATGGGGGTGAAGGGTGGGGGAAGCTGCTCCTAGATGAATTCCTCTTGCTTCCTGCTGACAAAGGTATTGGAGACATCAATGTTGTACATGCTTCTGCATATAGAACCAAGATTCTATAGCATCACTTTTATCATTTACTCCATATATGTTTAGAAAAACAATCGCCTTCAAGTCAGTTATGAGTTTTACCAGTATTTCAGCAATCTTCCAGTCATGTAAGCAGGAAGTGACATTTCTAGTGTTATTATGCAGACAAACACTTGAAAATTCCTGATAAAGGGACCCCCTTTAGAATATTGCGGGGGCACAGCACCAAAATTGACGATGCTTGAGCCTGATTCATGTACAATATCTCACAAAAGTGAGTACACTCCTCGCATTTTTGAAAATATTTTATTATATCTTTTAATGTGACAACACTGAAGAAATTAAACTTTGCTACAATGTAAAGTACTAAGGGCCAGATCCACGAAGCGCGGCGCTTCTTTATCTCAGATACACTACGCCGCCGTAACTTACAGCGTATTTCCCGTATTCTCAAAGAATTTGCGCCGTAAGTTATGGCGGCGTAGTTTAACTGTGTCGGCGTAAGGGCGCGCAATTCAAATGGATGAGATGGGGGCGTGTTTTATGGTAATACGTCTTGACCCGACGTAAATTAATTTTTTTCTGAACGGCGCATGCGCCGTCCGTGGGGGTATCCCAGTGCGCATGTTTGAAATGAACCCGCAACGTGAACGTCATTCTACGCAAGGCCCTATTCGCGAACGACTTACGCAAACAACGTAAAATTTTCAAAATTCGACGCAGGAACGACGTCCATACTTAACATAGGATACTCCTCATATAGCAGGGGTAACTATACACCGAAAAAAGCCTTACGGAAACAACGTAAAACAATGCGCCGGCCGGACGTACGTACGTTCGTGGATCGCCGTATCTAGCTAATTTGCATACTCAACGCGGAAATCGACGGAAACGCCACCTAGCGGCCAGCGTAAATATGCACCTTAGATCCGACGGCGTACTAAGACGTATGCCAGTCGGATCTAGCCCAGCTTCAGGCGTATCTTGTTTTGTGGATACAAAACAAAGATACGCCGGAGCAAACTAGAAGTTACGCGGCGTATCAATAGATACGCCAGCGTAACTTCTTTGTGGATCTGGCCCTGAGTGTACAGATTGTATAACAGTATACATGTTCTGTCCCCTCAAAATAACTCAACACACATCTATTAATGTCTAAACCACTGGCAACAAAATAGAGTAATTAGCCATTTTCTCTCCCCGGTGTAATGTTACTCATTAGTGTTACACGGTCTCAGGTGTGAATGGGGAGCAGGTGTGTCAAATTTGGTGTTATCGCTCTCACTCTCTCATACTGGTCACAGGAAGTTCAACATGGCACCTCATGGCAAAGAACTCTCTGAAGATCTGAAAAGAATAATTTTTTCTCTACACGAAGATGGTCTAGGCCAGGGGTCTTCAAAGTACGGCCCGCGGGCCACATCTGGCCTGCTAGGCTGTTTTTACTGGCCCGCAGCTAGAGTCATTACACTCGCTGCATGGACGGACTCTCTGCCAATGCATTGTCGGGTTGCAAAACCTGTGATGCATACTCACCACGAGCAGTATGCAGCACAGGTCCCGCAACCACTCCCGGCGCTGGGTCTTAACCAATCACGGCACTCTGCCTCAACCAATGAAGTATTTCAATGCAGACCGGCTGCACCTCCTGACTCTTGTCCGCTGTTTACATCAGTGTAATTTTGCATACAGAGTGCCTGTGTAACAGGGTGGGAGCCAAGATGGGGAGGTGCAGAAGGTCTGCACTTGAGGCACAGTGGTAAAGTATGAAGAGACTGATGAGGAGGAAGGGGTTATGGCACCGAAGGAAACACAGTTGTGAAAGGGTATGGCAGTGAAAAGGACACAGTTGTGGGGGGTTATGGCACTGACGGGGACACAGTTGTTGAAGGGTATGACACTGAAGGGGACATAGTTGTGGAAGGGCATGGCACTGAAGGGGATACAGTTGTTGAAGGGTATGACACTGAAGGGGACATAGTTGTGGAAGGGCATGGCACTGAAGGGGATACAGTTGTGGAAGGGTATGGCACTGAAGGGGACACAGCTGTGGGGGGTTACGGCACTGAAGGGGACACAGTTGTGTGTGTGGGAGGGTCATGGAACTGAAGGGGACACAGGTGTGTGTGTGTGAGGGGGGTTATGGCACTAAAGGGGACACAGTTGTGTGTGTGTGTGTGTGAGAGGGGGGGTTATGGCCCCCGAAGGGGACACAGTTTTGTGTGTGAGGGTGGGGAGGGGTCATGGCACTGAAGGGGACACAGTTGTGTGTGTAAGGGGGAAGGTCATGGCACTGAAGGGGAAACAGTTGTGTGTGTGTGTGGGGGGTGGGGGTTTATGGCACTAACGGAGACACAGTTGTGTGCGCGAGGGGGAGGGGGTTTATGGCACTGATGGGTACACAGTTGTGTGTGTGTGTGGGGGGTGGGGGTTTATGGCACTAACGGAGACACAGTTGTGTGCGCGAGGGGGAGGGGGTTTATGGCACTGATGGGTACACAGTTGTGTGTGTGTGTGGGGGGGGGGGTATATGGCACTGAAGGGAACACAATTGTAGGGGGTTTAATGGCTGTGATGGGGACACAGGGGGATCTGATGGTCTGAGGGTGACACAAATGTGCAGGGAGACGCTGATGGGCACACAAATGTGCGGAGGGGCTCTGATGGAGACATCAGTTTGCAGGGATACTCTGATGAGTGATGGAGACACAAATGTGTGGGGAGCTATGATGGGGACACCAATTTGCAGGGAAACACTGATGAGTGATGGGGACACAAATGTGTGGGGAGACTCTGATGGGGACACAGATTTAAGGCCCTAATGCACACTCGACGTCTAACCCCCTGCATTTAGCTGCAGGAGTAGGACACAGGTGCACCATCTAGCTTCGCTTCCAGAATCCTGGTACATTTTATTCTATTCCGTTGCTGCGGATTTATTAGAAAATCTTTTTTTTTCGGCCCGCGAGTATGTGTAAAATTTACGATGTGGCCCTCGAAATCAAAAGTTTGGAGACCCCTGGCCTAGGCAATAAGAATATTGCCAAGACCCTGAAACTGAGCTGCAGCATGGTGGCCAAGACCATACAGAGGTTTAACAGGACAGGTTCCTCTTAGAACAGGCCTCGCCATGGCCGACCAAAGAACTTGAGTGCACATGCTCAGCGTCATATCCAGAGTTTGTCTTCGGGAAATAGACAAATAGTTCCAGTGATCCATGTCCTTAGTCTGCTTGTCTTCAGCAAACTGTTTGCGAGCTTTCTTATGCATCATCTTTAGAAGAGGCTTCCTTCTGGGATGACAGCCATACAGACCAATTTGATGCAGTGTGTGGCGTATGGTCTGAGCACTGAAAGTCTGACCCCCCATGCCTTCAACCTCTGCAGCAATGCTGGCAGCACTCATACGCGCACTCAACTTCTTTGGTTGACCATGGGCAAGCCTGTTCTGAGTAAAACCTGTCCTGTTAAGCTGCTGTATGGTCTTGGCCACCGTGCTGCAGCTCATTTTCAGGGTATTGCCAATCTTCTTATAGCCTAGGCCATCTTTATGTAGAGCAACCATTCTTTTTTATCAGATCCTCAGAGACTTCTTTGCCATGAGGTGCCATGCTGAACTTCCAGTGACCAGTATAAGAGAGTGAGAGAGATCACACCAAATTTAACACACCTGCTCCCCATTCACACCTGAGATCTTGTAATACTTAGACCTCGTACAGACGAGAGGATTTCCACTGGAAACGGTCCGACGGACCGTTTCCAGCGGATAAATCCTCTGGCGGATTTTGATCTGATGGCTGTACACACCATCAGATCAAAATCCCAGCGGAATACATCCGCGGTGACGTGGCTGGGCCGTTGCCGCGACGATGACGCGGCGACGTGCGCGTCCCTGGAAGGTAAATACTTCCACGCATGCGTCGAATCAATACGACGCATGCGAGGGATGGGATCGGACGGACTTATCCGGTGAGTCTGTACAGACGACCGGATAAGTCTGGCGGACAGGATTCCAGCGGATAGATTTCTTAGCATGCTAAGAAATTTTTATCCGCTGAAAATCCGTCGGCTGGATTTTTAGCCGCTGGAAAATGTCCGCTAGGCCGTACACACGACCGGATCTATCTGCTGGAACTGATCCGCGGATAAATCCCAGCGGACAGATCCGGTCGTGTGTACGGGGCCTAACGAGTCACATGACACGGGGGAGGTAAAATGGCTAAGCTGTATCTTCATGACAGATGATGGCTCCACCTGGATTATCCTTCACTATATTGAGAATTGATGAGACGCTGAGCTGAATTCTCTTTTATTGCTGTGTGTTCAACTTAAGTGCAGGATATAGCTTCTTAACCTGAGTTCTTATTCACTGTTGCTTGGATGGTCGATTGGATGAGTTCTGCTTAAGAGCAGGATTTCCAGCTATACTCCGAGTGTGAGTTCACTGCTTTGTGACCTATTACAGGTCGAAAACATGAGGTGAGAGCCGAGGCCAATCTGTGTGTGGTGGAGGGATCCTTGTCACCTATCAAAACGTCTATACTGCACTATACAATTTGTGCTTTCTCACATGCACTAATGGACTCCTTTCTGATCCTATTTATTATATGGACATTAATTACTGTGCTGCACTGATTCATTTCATCCAGGGACTATTATACTATTGCGCTGCACTGTTTTATTGCATTAAAATGGCTAATTGGGCCCAATTTGGAAATTTTCACTTAGGGGTTGTGACGGTATTGGTATGATATCCCCGTCAAACAGTCCCTTCTTCCCATAACGAAAATCACCCAATATTCCACAAGTAGGGGTCCATGGAATCGCCCCAAATAGCCGCACATGAGACAAGCTTACTGCTGGAACAACACAGACTTTAATGGTATAACACAGAGCTTATATGTGGTTACAACTGTTACAATGACAATCTCCGCCCCCCCTCACACAGTGGGGGGTCTTCAATACAGATCCTTTGAAATAAGGATATTTCTTTGAACTAATCAGTATCTAGCCGGTTCGGCTCCGCTATGTTTAACCTGATCAGACACATTTCTTTAGACAATGAGATCAGTGACGCTAATTACTAGTTGTACTGAATACATTAACTAGACAGCTCGACCCCGCATATAGAGAGATAATTACCACAATGAAGCAATCAGCATAATTAACATGAGCCACTTATCTAATCACAGTAACCAGTAAACACAGGGCTTTCCCACACAACACACTAGAGCAATTAACATTTGAAACAGGACTGGCTGCAGAAGGGTAAATACCATTAACAGCCTTAAACAAGCAGGGAGAATTACACTGAAGCATATAGGCAATTGCTTCACAATGGCCCCCCTTTTTCTCCCTGCTCCGGCAAACCCGGTTGGACCTTTCCTGGTCCAGTAGGGTTGACGGGTTCAGAGCTTTTAGTCCGAGGTTAACTCCGTTTGGCGTAACTGACCTCCCTTGGCAACTGTTTCAGACTCAGGTATGCCACCGGGTCGTCAGATCACACGCCGTTCAGTCCTCAAGTCTTTGTGCGATCTGCAGAGTCACCAGAAGTCAGTGTGAAGACGGCGAATGGGTCTGTGCGCCGCCGTCTAGGTGTCCCGCTATGGGAGGGGGCAGGTTATGGCTCTGAAGTGACAATCACAGGAGATTCATAAAAAAAAAAAGAACAAGTTATATTTGTTGAAATGCTGTAGCACTGGTGCTCAGAGTCCGGAGGGGGGGGGGGAATCAGTACCCCATAGGGTCAGCCACCCTCTGCTCCCTCCGCAGCCGCCGGTTCTCCTCTTTGAGCTTCTCCAGCTCCATCTCCAGTTCATGGAGCCTGGGGGGGTCAGCCTGCTGTGACCTCAGGTGGTTGTTCTCCTCCTCCATGCGGCTTATGCACTCCTCCAGCTCTATGTACTCACGGATCAGCTCCTGCTTGCTCATGTCCTGCAGGCTCTCCACGTGGTACTTCATCATCAGGAACTGGGTGGTGGTGTAAGGGGCCACCGGTGGGCCCTTGGCGAACATCTCGGCCCGCATTTGGGACGCCCGCTGCGACTCCCTCTCCTCCAGTCGCTTCTTCTCCTCCCAGGTCAGCTTGTTATACGGCTTCCAGGACCTCTTCTTCTTGGGGGGTAGCCGGCGGTGCCTCTTTCTGTCCAGCTCCCTCCAGGGCCCCTCCGGCTCATGGCTGTCGCCCATGACCAGCTGACAATGGTGTTCCCTGTTGTCCGTAATAACAGGTTGTACCGTGAGGACTTCGTAAAGGGTGTCCAATGGTTTTTCCGGACCCAGCTCCTGGGGATCCCAAGCCGAGTCTACACAATGGGCTGCTGCTGGTGGGCGGTACCCAGGTTGAGACCAATTTGACCTGGTGTTGTCCTTCATGGGGCAATTCTGCTTGAAGTGACCCAGCTGTTTGCACCGGAAGCAGCGTTGATCGTTGTCCTTCTGGCGTGGATAGCGATGGCTAGATGTCATCGGTCTGTTAGGAGGTTGGTATCTAGCGGCTGGTGGGTGTGAGGGCGCCGTTGGTCGTGGAGGTTGTACCCGTGGTGTGACCTGGTTTGTCTTGCGAGTATCCGCATATTCATCCGCCAACTTCGCGGCCTCTGGTAGAGTCATGGGCCTGCGATCTCTCACCCAATCTTTGACATCCGTCTGGATGTGATTGTAAAATTGCTCCAGGAGCATTAGTTGCAAAATGTCCTCTGCGGTGGTGGCCTGGCTGCTGTTAACCCAGTTAGAGCATTGCTTCACAGGGGTGTACTCACTTATGTTGCCAGCGGTTTAGACATTAATGGCTGCATGTAGAGTTATTTTGAGGGGACAGCAAATTTACACTGTTATACAAGCTGTACACTCACCACTTTACATTGTTTACCATTATCAACAAAAAGTGAAAGCAAAAGAACATCCCCCAATTTTCGGTTGATATCAGAACAGTAATGGGGGACAATAGTTCTGGAGACCCTAGTGACACTGCAGGATTCCCTCACTTTGAAGAGATTTCCTCTCACTTCCTGTTTTGGCTATGGGACAGGAAGTGAAGAAAAATATGCTGAATGGGGACACTGATGGCAAAAAAAACTGTCAAGGGTAATAACCTTTCCGTACTTTTTCCAACGTAAAAAAAAAAAAAATGTTGCCTTTAGCCCTGGTTCACACTGGGTACGATTTGGAACGATTTGAGATGCGATTTGACATGTAAAGTAGTAAAGTAGTAGTAAAGTAGTTCCTGTACTACTTTTTGCGATTTCGGCCGCGATTTACATTAAATTGCGGCCGAAATCGCGGCAAAATCGCGGCAAAATCGTGGCCGCGAAAATCGCGGTAAAATCGCGCATTTTACCGCGATTTTGAATTCGCAGCAGTGTGAACCTAGGCTCAAAGTTCCAAATATTTGTGCATAAAGATATGATTAGATAAAATGTGTGTTGTTAGACTGTGTAGCATTCATGCAGAAAACAAAACAGTTTCTAAGGGTCCCAAAAAAATGTTTTCACAACCATTTGGTCCCTTTCATACGCCTCCAGGGGATCTGTAATCTGACAGGTAAATTAATGCCACAAATTTTTTTCTCTTCTTATGAATGGGGAAAAATAGACCCAATGGACTACCAGATGTAAGCGTGGATTTGTATCGATTAGTTTTTATTCTTTTTTTTTTTTTTTTTTAATTCTTTATTTTATCTCTGTTTTCCTTTTTTTTCCACATTAAATGGTTAATACTATAATGTTACATTTCCAAACAAATAAACAGATAAACATTTCTAAGTTCCGTACATTGGTACAAATAATATTACCATCCTCTTCACTGCCTCGGAATTTCTATATTTTACTGTACACTTAACCATTTCCTGTTCAAAAAATAATCCCCCCCTTCCCCCTTCCCTTCCCCCCCCAAAAAAAAAAAAAAAAGGAAAACCCCCTCCCTGGGTCACTCTTGTGTTCACGTCCCCCTCCCTTCCCTCATTTCTCATAGCTCTCCTTCTCTGTATCTTACATATGGAATCCATATCAGTCTGTATTTTTCCTCTTGTTCTCTAATGCCCATGGTAAGCTTTTCCATTTGTTGGATTTCCGAGATTCTATTTAACCATTGCTGTTTGTTTGGGATATTTGTACTTTTCCACAAAATTGGAATACAGGCCCTTGCTGCAACCAATAGATGTCTTATCAGGGAGCTTTTGAACCTGGCCATAGAGACTGGTATGTCTAACAATAAATAAGTGGCCGGGTTCCTTCCCAGATCCACCTCAACAATGTCTTTCACAGTGTCCATGACCATTTTCCAAAAGTCCACTATCTTCTCACAAGACCAAAAAAGATGTAACATGGTACCCTTTTCCTTGCCGCAACGCCAACAGCTGTCTGAAACTTCCGGAAATATCCGGTTTAGTACTGCAGGGGTTTTATACCACCTGGTTAAAATTTTGTAGCCCCCTTCCTGGTATCTGGTAGCCAGTGAAGCTTTGTGTGTAAAGTTAAATATTTTTGTTATCTGATTTTCCGAGAAAACCACCTCTAACTCCTTTTCCCATGCTCGTATGAACGGGAGCTCACACGGTGTTGTTTCCTCCACCCAGAGACTATACATCAGCGAGAGACCGTGTCTCAGCTCCTCTCCCTTAAGACACAGTTCCTCATATCCTGAGAGGTCTCTAAGTGGTCTCCCTTTTGGGTTCAGAGCTCTAGTGGCCGTTTTTAATTGGTTTTGTCTCATTGGGTCAAGTTCCTCTCTTATTACCTCGTCTCTTTCCTCGCTTCTGATCCTTGGGTTCTCTCCCTCAAAATGTATTACTCTGCTCCAGCCTGCTCTTTTTACCGTCTTAAAATGTGGATCTAATATCCCTAATTGAAATTTCGGGTTACCTATGACCGGAGTGAGTGGACTTGGAGAGATCGAAAGTTTTGTTTTCCTGAATAATTTTTTCACGACGCTCAGGGTTGCCCCTATGGTTGGGTGTTTCTTAACTACCCCTGGTATATGAACTTCTTGTATCCATACCAATCCCTCCAAAGGGATATTTGTAATTTTCTGCTCTATAAGTAACCAAGGTTTATGCTTCTCCTGCATGCACCATTCAACCACTCTTGACATATGTGTTGCTTCATAGTAACCTACTGGGTCTGGGAACCCCACTCCCCCTTTCTCCTTGGGTAAAGTTAATATTTCCCTCCGAGTTCTCGACGCTTTCCCCGACCAGATAAACTTCGCAAACTTGGATCTTTTATCCCTTAAATAACTCGACGGGATCTTTACCGGTAGGGTTTGAAATAAGTAGAGCAATCTTGGTAACACGTTCATTTTTAAGATGCTGATTCTCCCAAACCATGAATACGTCTCTTTTTCCCATCTAATGAAGTCAGATTTCATTTGCCTTACCAACGGAATAAAGTTCAATTCGAGAATTCTATTAAAATTTTTTGGAATTTTTGTCCCTAAATAGAGTATGTGAGAGTCCGACCATTTAAAGGAAAAATTTACTGTCAAGAGATCCTTTATTTGTTTGTTTATTTCTAGCCCCATCGCCTCTGACTTGTTATAATTTACCTTAAAGTTAGAGAGGTCACCATATGCCCTTATCTCTCTCATCAAGGGAGGTAGTGATAGTTCGGGAGCCGCTATTGAGAACAACAGATCATCCGCAAAAGCAGCTACTTTATGTTCCGTTCCTTTAATCTGAAATCCTCTTATATCTGCATTTAATCTAATTGTCCTCAATAGCGGCTCCAGTGTTAAGATAAAAATAATCGGGGAGAGTGGGCATCCTTGCCTTGTCCCATTCCCAATTGGGAATGGGTCCGATAATACCTCATTCACCTTCACCCTTGCCGACAGACATGAGTAAAGGCTAGCAATCCACTTCTGCATGCCCACTCCTAGCCCTATATGTTCTAATGTAGCCTTCAGAAAACCCCAGTCCACCCTATCGAAGGCTTTTTCCGCGTCAGTCGAAATAAGTGCTAGTGGTTTATGGTGGACTTGGGCCAAGTAAATGGTGTTTAACACCCTTTGTGTGTTTTCCCTACCTTCTCTTCCCGGTACAAAACCTACTTGGTCTGGGTGTATGAGTGATGGGATATTAGTTACCAGTTTATTTGCAATTATCTTTGAAAATATTTTTAAGTCTATATTTAGCAACGATATCGGTCGATAACTCGCTCAGACTGTAGGGTCTTTCCCTTCCTTGGGGATGACGGCTATATGAGCTCCTAATGTTTCTCTTCTCATCTGATGTCCTTCTTTCAGTGAGTTAAAGGCCTCTAGGAATTTTGGTATTAATTTGTCTTGGAAAGTTTTATAATATGCTAGCGTATAGCCGTCTGGCCCTGGTGATTTGCCTGGTTTCATCTCCCTTATTACCTCTTGACATTCCTTCACTGTGATCGGACACTCCATGCTCTCTATCATTTCCTTTGGTATTTTAGGCATTTCTGACTTCGTTAGATATTCTTTTATTCTCTCTTCTCTATTCTGTATTTTCTCTACATCGGGCTGATTATCTATTTGGTATAGACCATTGTAATATTCTTTGAAAGCTTTTGCTATTAAGTGTGAGGGGCTCACTAACTTATCTCCCTGTATTTTTATTTTCTCTATGTGTTTCCTAGATCTCGATTCCCTAAGTGCATTCGCAAGCATCTTGCTGGGTTTGTTGCCGAATTCGTAATAAGTTCTTCTGCATCTGTTCAACTGCGCTTTGGCCTTATCCATCAATAATAAATTTAGTTTTTCTCGCAATGATACCAATTTCTCCTCATTGCTTGAGTTCTGCACTCTCTTATGTTCATTCTCTGTTATTTTAATCTCTCTCAATAGAGTGTCCACCTTAGCCCCTAATTTTCTCTTCCTGTGGGCCCCCATAGATATTAACATTCCCCTCAAATAACACTTGTGTGCTTCCCACCTGCAGAGTGGGGATGTCTCATCCTCACTATTCCTTTCAAAAAATGTGTCTATTTCCTGCCCTATCAACTCCTCATATTCTGGGTCTTTAATTAAGGTTTCATTAACCCTCCAATTCCATTCCCTAAATCCTGATACTCCCCAGTCAATAGTACAGTTAACTGGGGCATGGTCCGAAATTGTGATAGATCCGATTGAAGTATCCCTTAAGTTCATCAATACAGCTCGGTCTAGGAAAATATAATCAATTCGTGTGTAAGTTTTGTGTTTGTTGGAATAGAAGCTATAGTCTCTATCCTGGGGGTGTTGAGACCTCCAACTATCTACTAGTTGCATATCGAACAATATATTTCTTGCTTGTCTCAGTTTAGAATTGGATATGCCGTATGATCCCTTGGAGGAGTCTATACTTGGATCTAGTAGCATATTCATATCTCCTCCTAGGATTAGAACCCCCTCTTTGTTTTCATTTATTATTCTGCAAATTTACTCAGGGCAGCCACAGGGTCTTCATTGGGGAGATAAATGTTTACTAGTGTAACCTTCTGATCATTTATTGTCCCTTTTATCAATATGAACCTGCCTTCCTCGTCCGTGACCACTGTCGATTCTTTCCAGATTAAATTTTTTGCTAAAAGAATAGCTACCCCATTTGCTTTTGAGGATTGGGATGCCCCCATATACACCACTGGGAATTTCTGATTTTTCCATTTTGGAATCTTATCCTGTCTGAAATGGGTTTCCTGTAAAAATACGATTTGAGTTTTTGATCTCCCTAATTCCATCATCACTTTAGTTCTTTTCTCAGGGATATTTAGGCCTTTCACGTTATATGATGTTATGTTTAGTCTATGCATTTCCGAAGTCCCTCTCATTCTCCTTTATGTACTACGTTATCCCCTTCTCTGGGACCCACTGATCTTCACTCCCGAAATAGTGATGTATACTGGACAAGGGAGGCGACCCGCAGGAGCAACCCAGGGACAGTGTCCAACAGGGAAAAAAAAAAAAAGTTTTTATTCTTTCAGGTCCACAAAAGGAGACCTGGATGCTAACTTATTGCATTCAGTCCAATGAACCTGGACATACCCAGATGTAAACGGAAGCAGAACCATTTATATTCAGCCACTTACTTAGTCATATCATGGGTCAAAAATGGGTTGCCAAAACACCTGTTTGAAAGGGGCATATCTGTTTTATTGCTTTGAAGGAACATGAAAGAAATGTTTGCATTGTTTTAGAATGTGTTTCCCAGAAGCGATGCGATGGTATACTAATAAGCAAAGAGAGAGATAACTCATGAATAAATAGCTGAGTCATGCAGCAATACTACATTGTTTGTGAGACTCTAACAAGCTTTATTAAGACTGACCTTTTATATACTGCTGCTGTCTTTTATTTATGATTAGAAAGGTTTCTGGCTTACAAAATGCAAGCGTCCATTATTTTTCAAACTAAACCTCTGAGAGAGAGCAATTATGCAAATAATACAGCCACGCTGTGCACAGGACAATTGAGATATATAGACCGCCCCATCGCCTGGAAACCAAATCAAGTAGACAAAAACAAAATCTGGAGAAAGGCACACGGATCTAATTTCGCTTATAAATCAAGCTGTAAAAAAATGTAATAAGAGAATATTAAAACGACATTTCTAAGGCCCCGTACACACGGTCGGACAAAACCGATGAGAATGGACCGAGGTTCAGTTTCTTCGGTCCAAACCGACCGTGTGTATAGCCCATCGGTCTGTTTTCCTTCGGTCCAATATTTTAAAACATTCTTCAAAACCGAACCGATGGACCGCTGCCCGATCGGTCCAAACCGATGGTTAGTACAGAAAAGCATCGGTTCAAAACCCACGCATGCTCAGAATCAAGTCGACACATGCTTGGAAGCAATGAACTTCATTTTATTCAGCACGTCGTGTGTTTGACCCGTTCTGACCCGATCGGTTTTTGGAACGATGGTGTGTGCGCATATCAGGCCGTCAGGCCACTTCAGCGGTGAACCGATGAAAACGGTCCGTCGGACCATTCTCATTGGTTTGGAACGACCGTGTGTACAAGGCCTAAGAATTCAGTAATAGTACAACATGTACTGTATGCTCCTCTACTAATCTATATGGCCAATAATTATCTCAGAACCTATGTTTGGGGCACTCAGATTTGTTAATAATGTACTGTATGTGTTGTTATTGAAGGGGTTAGGGGGCAGGGCAGTGCAAAGACCAAAGTGCTAAATCTGCATTTCTCAACCTCTTTCTGTAGCAGTAGCCTTTAAAATTATGCAAAATCTCAAGGCACTCCAATCTAAAATAAAAACATAAATGGTATGCTTATCAATAGCTAACCTAAGCCAGGAAAAATGTACCCAACCACCTGGATGAAATTGACTTCACGTTAGTAGCCCCCCTTCACATTAGAGGTTCCTAATGACATCAGAGCCCCCCCGTCACATCAGAGGTCCCCCACCATGTCAGAGTTTTCCCCATCATGTCAGAGGTCTAGCTCCTATAAATGATTCCCCCAATCACAGAACCCCCATCAAAGAGCCCCCCCATTACAGAGTCCCTTTGTCATATAGTTCCTTCATCACAGAGCCTACCAATCACACAGTCCCCTCTTTTAATCAGAGCTTTACCTTTTGGCTCCAGTAGCGCGACAGAGGGTGGGAAGTGGAGGATGTCAGGAGAAGGTAGGCCTCTATTTTTCCTGAATGTTGGGAGGCCCTGCATGCCGCCTGCTCTGTTTCAAAGTTAGGCATCGCCATGGTCCGGACGAGTTGGCTGCCATCACCAAAGCAATGGATTGCACCATGTGTTCTGGCCCAAAGTGTCATTGATTTTCTATGGTGCTGGCGGCCAGCCCAACCACATCATTGCAACTAATGAAGCTGAACCAGGGCAAACTGGGTCCCGTGCTTGTGGCCCCCTGGGGGAACCCAGACATTACCCTGGTTGAGAAACACTGCACTAAGTGCAAAGTACTGCTCTTTGACTCTAAGGAAAGAAGTTAGCACTTCCACCTAGCAGCACTAGGGTTACGCGTTGAATCCCAAGCATGGCACTACCTGCCTGGAGTTTGCATGTTCTCTCTGTGCCTGCGTGGGTTTCCTTCAACACTCCAAAAACATGCTGGTAGGTTAACTGGCTCCTGGCTAAATTGGCCCTAGTATGTATGTATGAATGTGAGTTAGGGACCTCAGATTGTAAGCTCCTTGAGGGCAGGGACTGATGTGAATGTATAATATATATGTAAAGTGCTGTGTAAATTCACAGTGCCATATAAGTACATCTACGCCTACACACGACCGAACATGTATGCTGAAACTGGTCCGCGGACCAGTTTCAGCATACATGTTTGGTCGTGTGTACGGGGCCTTATACTTACCTCCACTGTGCAGCTCGTTTTGCACAGGTTGGCCCCGAACCTGGTCTTCTGGGGTCCCTCGGCAGCTGTCTCGGCTCCTCCCCTCAAGAACTATCCACCTTCATGTGAGCTCTCTCGCATTGGTGGTTAGTTCTTGCGGGAGCACTCCCGTGATACAGTTGGCGGCTATACAGAATGAAGAAATTAAATAAAATGTTTTTTTTTCTTCACAGTGTTTTTACTTACTGTCACCAGTTCAGTACAGTTTCATCATATGGCTGGTGTGGCTATGATCAGGAATTCTGACTAGTGACAGTATGCAAAATAAATAATGTCATCTCCCCCGGTCCATGCCGAGGGAGATGACATTTCCCCTCGGTGTTTCTTCCGGACATCGCGGCTCCAGCGCTGTGAGTGGCTGGAGCCGCGATGTCATCACCTGCGCATGCGCGCGGGAGACTTCTTTCCGGCAAGCTCCAGCCAAAAAATCTATTTTTTAAGCTTTTTGGAAAACATAGAGCAGTGAGTGCACAGTGAGGTAGGGTAGTACTGTAGTGACGTTGTACAAAACAGCCATGCTGCTATCACTGCTGTGGTTTTTGATGCCCCTCGGCCTCCTGACTGTGTTTTAAAGGTTCAACTTCACATCTATGCAATGCATCAGAGTAAGTGCCTTGCTGCAATTGGCTCCACTTTTGTACTAATTCTCTTTTCTCAGATTTTTATAAATGACTTACAAGAGAGCAGCCAATGCTTGATCTTGTAAACATACAATGCTCTGTGTTTAAACACCACCCTGTAACACCTACTTTTATAAGGAAAAAAAAAATCACGATATCGACACAAAGCTTTTTACAAACCGTATCCTCCTGAAAGATAAACATTGTTTTGCAAACAGGGCCATAAAACTCTGCTAGGTATGTCAAGCTGTAGCAATGCAACTATGACATGCAGTCATAAATTCCAGCCCAGCACATCTAAAGTCCACAGAATATACCGGTAACTTAGAAGAGGGATTGACTTTTCACACTGTTTTGTAGCTCCCTGGTGTCATACACGTGGGCCACCGGGTCATGTACAGCCTGCTGAGTGTCAGGCATCAGATAAACAAACACCTCAATTTGTCTAGCACCGGGGAAGTTTATTTTTTAAATCAAGAAAGGTTTTATTGATAGAAAAAAGCAATCCGACAGTCCAAAGCAGTTCAAACTACACAATCCACTTCCATTTTCGACAGGTAATTTATACAAGAAACAAAGCATTCTAGGCTCCTGTACAGTCTCAATAGAATGGCATCACTTCTCCATATTTGCTCCGAAACGTTCTTATCCCCCGGGGCACTGCAACAGCCACATTAGATCCAGCTCTTCTGTACTGAGATCTGGTTTATCTATCAACAGAGACCATTTATTTTCATATTTATTAGGGCAACCCCTATGCTGACAGATGTATCTTTCCAGGCGGAGGGTATCTCCCGCTGAGTGAGTCCACTGCCTCAGAGAAGGGGGATTTCCAATGTACTACAGTTTGCGGGCTAAAAATAAGGCTCAGATGGCTTTTTTACGGGCAAATTCTCTAGACTCTTTCTTCCCAACAGGCAGCACTTAGGGTAGGTATAGTAGCCTGGAATACCTTGTTGAGCAAATCCACTCCACCCTTCCAATATTGATGTCGTTTGGAGCAACGCCAGAGTAAGTGGATAAGGTCACCATAATCCCGTGGACATATTTTTGCATAAAGAGTCTGGCTTGACACCCATTTTATATAATCTTATGCCTTGTACACACGATCTAGCTTTTGCCCGGCCAAATCGCATCGGAATTCCAACGGTAAAATAGAACATATTCTGTAACTAGTATGTAAAGTGAAATCCGCGCTAAGGTTAGGTAAAATAGACTGCTGCCCCCCCGACAAACCTCCCAAGGGAGGGGTGTGTATGTAAGGCTGATTGTATTAAGGGGTGGTGGTGCTGCCTATGAGCTGGTCAAATTGTAAATTCCAATGCAATAAGGGGTGGTGCCCCTGGGGTAACTAAATATTGTTTAAAATGCTGAGAGTACAGTAAATAATGTTGGATACCTCTGTAAGGTATGCTCATGTACAAAGTGAGCCACCTTAAGGTTCTTCAAGAGGTATTCCCTATTATTGAGCCTCAGAATCCTACTGTGTGGATTCTGGTATTAGTAGAGTATTCCACCTTAAAAAGATGTGCTGGTTGGTGAGAAATGTTGCCTATTAAATATGTATGTTGCAATGTGATGGTGTTTACTAGGGGTGCAACGGATCGTCACCGATCCGTGATCCGAACGGGCCACCCCGTTCGGATCGGCACACCCCGCGATCCGCGGACCGCTCCGGAGCCTAGGCCTAGGAAAGTCCCCGGCTTCGGCCTAGCTCCGGAGCGGCGGCCAGTCTACTGCCAGAGCCCAGCGTGACACGCCTCCCCGGCGAGGCGTGTCACGCTGTGCACTGGGCTCTGGCAAGCCGACATGGAGAGGGAATATTAGCAGAGAAGCACTGGTGTGAGAGGAGGGGGGGGGGGGGGGGGGGAAAGAGCACATTTCAGGGGTGGATTAAAGAGGAAGCAGGTGAGGCTGTTTGGGACTTGTTAAAAGTACAATCTTGATGTTTTTACAGAATATATATATATATATATATATATATATATATATATTGTGTAAAAACATCAAGATTGTACTTTTAACAAGTCCCAAACAGCCTCACCTGCTTCCTCTTTAATCCACCCCTGAAATGTATGTGTGTGTATATATATATATATATATATATATATATATATATATATATATATATATATATATATATATATATATATATATATATATATATATATATATATATATATATATATATATACACACACACACACACACACACACACACACACACACACTCTTTTTTTTTTTTGGACCAATGAAAACACCCTTTTTTTTTTTTTTTTTTGCGCTGATCCGAAAATGATCCGATCCGTGACTCCTGATCCGAGGATCGATCCGATCCGTGAGTTTTTTGATCCGTTGCACCCCTAGTGTTTACCCTGTGACATCCTATAATGGCCTAATAGTCTGGGGGTAGAACTGTGCTGGAGTGGTGCTTGTGAAGTAAAATATAAATATAAAAAATATAAAAATATTCCTAGTAACTGTTCCTGTGATAGATTACAATAAGTGAATAATTAATTAATATCCCATAAGGAGATGCAAATTGAGGTGCGATAAACAAATCAAAATAACATATCAAACAGTAAAAAATATTAAATATGATTAGAAAAGTTATAAATAGTGGGGTGGATTCAGTAAGCAATTGCGTCTGCGTATCCATAGATACGCAGCGCAATTGCTTAGTTGCGCCGGCGTAGCGACTTTTCTGTATTCAGAAAGCTCGTTACGCCGACTGCAGCCTAAGATATGACTGGCATAAGGCTCTTATGCTGTCGTATCGTAGGCTGCATTCTTACGATGGCCGCTAGGTGGCGTTCCCGTAGTGGTCAGCGTAGAGTATGCAAATTGCATACTCACGCCGATTCACAACCCTACGCGCGCCCGGCGTTCGCATTTTACGTCGTTTGCGTTCGTCAGGTTCCGCGTAAGGCTGCTCCTGCTATTAGCAGGGGCAGCCAATGCTAAGTATACCCGTCGTTCCCGCGTCGCGATGTTTGAAAATTACGTTGTTTGCATAAGTGAATCGTGAATGGCGCTGGACGCCATTTACGTTTACGTTAAAGCAAATGACGTCCTTGCGACATCATTTGCCGCAATGCACGTCGGGAAAGTTTCCCGACGGAGCATGCGCACTACGTTCGGCGGGGGAACGTGCCTAATTTAAATGATCCACGCCCCCTATGGGATCATTTAACCACTTCCCGACCTCCTCATGTACATTTACGTCGGCAGAATGGCACAGACAGGCACAATCACGTACCTGTACGTCCTCTGCTAGACGTGGGTGGGGGGTCCGATCGGGACCCCCCCGGTACATGCGGAGGTCGGGTCCGCTCGGGGAGCGATCCGGGACGACTGCGCGGCTATTTGTTTATAGCTGCTCCGTCGCGGTCGCTCCCCGGAGATGAAGAATGGGGAGAGCCGTGTGTAAACACGGCTTCCCCGTGCTTCACTGTGGCGGCGCATCGATCGGGTGATCCCCTTTATAGGGGAGACTCGATCGATGACGTCATTCCTACAGCCACACCCCCCTACACTAGTAAACACATACACAGTGATCCCTAAATGTTACAGCGCCCCCTGTGTTTAACTCCCAAACTGCAACTGTCATTTTCACAATAAACAATGCAATTTAAATGCATTTTTTGCTGTGAAAATGACAATGGTCCCAAAAATGTGTCAAAATTGTCCGAAGTGTCCGCCATAATGTCGCAGTCACGAAAAAAATCGCTGATCGCCGCCATTACTAGTAAAAAAAATAAAAAAAATAAAAATGCAAAAAAACATCCCCTATTTTGTAAACGCTATAAATTGTGCGCAAACCAACCGATAAACGATTATTGCGATTTTTTTTACCAAAAATAGGTAGAAGAATACGTATCGGCCTAAACTGAGGAAAAAAATAATTTTTATATATGTTTTTGGGGGATATTTACTACAGCAAAAAGTATTAGCTCTATTTTTGTTTATAGCGCAAAAAATAAAAACCGCAGAGGTGATCAAATACCACCAAAAGAAAGCTCTATTTGTGGGGAAAAAAGAACGCCAATTTTGTTTGGGAGCCACGTCGCACGACCGCGCAATTGTCTGTTAAAGCGACGTAGTCCCGAACTGTAAAAACCCCTTGGGTCTTTAGCCAGCATATTGGTCCGGGGCTTAAGTGGTTAAATTACGTGCGCTTACGCCGGCCATTTTTACGGAGCGCCCACGCAAATTACGGAGCTACTGCTTCGTGAATGAAGCGTAGCGCAGGTAATTTACGGAGGCGTAGCGTTAAATTGGTACACTGCGCCTCCGTAAGAGTGCGCGCCCCTACCTGAATCCACCCCAGTGAGTTCCAAATGACTAAAGGCTGGTATGGACTGAGGAAGGTATTGTACCAGTTTAAGCTATGTGCATACTATTAGCTGGATTCAGAGTAGATACGCCGACCTAACTCGGAATCTGCGCCGTCCTAAGTTTAAGTGTATTCTCAAACTGAGATACACTTAGGCCTCGTACAGACGAGGGGATCTCCGCTGGAAACGGTCCGCCGAACCGTTTCCAGCGGAGATTCCTCCTCCGGATTTTGATCCGATGGCTTGTACACACCATCGGATCAAAATCCGCGCGGAATACATCCGCGGTGACGTGTCGCGCCGTCGCCGCGACGATGACGCGGCGACGTGCGCGACGCTGGAAGGTAAGTACTTCCACGCATGCGTCAAATCATTATGACGCATGCGAGGGAGGGGAGCGGACGGATTGATCCGGTGAGTCTGTACAGACGACCGGATCAATCCGCTGGACACGATTCAAGCGGATAGATTTCTTAGCATGCTAAGACATTTCTATCCGCTTGAAATCGATCGGCCGGACGAATCTAGCCGCGGATCAATCCCAGCGGCTAGATCCGGTCGTGTGTACGAGGCCTTAAACCTTTCTAAGATACGACGGCTTGCGCCGTCATATCTTAGGGTGCAATATTTAGGCTGGCCACTAGGTGGCGCTTCCGTTGAGTTCGGCGTAGAATATGTAAATGACTAGATACGCCTATTCACGAATGTATGTGCACCCGTCGCAGTAAAGATGCGCCGTTTACGTAAGGCGTTTTCAGGCGTAAAGTTATTCCATCAAATAGCTGGACTAGTCAATGTTAAGTATGGCCGTTGTTCCCGCGTTGAAATGTGAAAATTTTACGTTGTTTGCGTAAGTCGTCCGTGAATAGGGCTGGGCGTAACTTATGTTCACGTCGAAACCAATACGTCCTTGTGGCGTACTTTGGCGCAATGCACACTGGGATATGTACACGGACGGCGCATGCGCCGTTCGTAAAAAATGTCAATCACGTCAGGTCATCCCTCATTAACATAAAACACGCCCCCTCATCCTAATTTGAATTAGGCCTGCTTACGCCGGCTTAAAGATGCAGCGCCATACCTGAATACAGCTAAAAGTCCCACAGCGCTGGTACGACCCAGCAACGTCATACTTCACATCCGGAATCCTGTTGTGGATTTTACCTCTTGGTGGAAGCAGAATGACGACAGCAGGTAGTACAATCGAGGTATAACGTCGGTTTTTCCCCACGTTCTCGGAGCGCAACACCCCCATCAGGGGGACTACAGTCTCGTGAGTGGGGACCACACAGGGGGGAGCACGGAAGTCATCACGCTGAAGACTACAGTCCAGGATAACATAAATTTCACTATATCACCAATTAAGGACTTATGATCTGATTTTTAGTCAATATATATGATTTATACCACCGCTGTGGGACATAGTATGCACATACCTCAAACTGGTACAATACCTTCCTCAGTCCACACCAGCCTTTAGTCATTTGGAACTCACTATTTATAACTTTTCTAATCATATTTAATATTTTTTACTGTTTGATATGTTATTTTGATTTGTTGATCGCACCTCAATTTGCATCTCCTTATGGGATATTAATACATTTTTCACTTATTGTAATCTATCACAGGAACAGTTACTAGGAATATTTTTATATTTATATTTTTTATATTTATATTTTACTTCACGAGCACCACTCCAGCACAGTTCTACCCCCAGACTACTGGGCCATTATAGGATGTCACAGGGTTAACACCATCACATTGCAACATACATATTTAATAGGCAACATTTCTCACCAACCAGCACATCTTTTAAGGTGGGATACTCTACTAATACCAGAATCCACACAGTAGGATTCTGAGGTTCAATAATAGGGAATACCTCTTGAAGAACTTTGAGGCCCCGTACACACGTCCGAGAAACTCGACGGGCAAAACACATCGCTTTGCTCATCGAGTTCCTTGTGAAGCCGCCGAGGATCTCGGCGAGCCAACTTTTCCCATTGACTATTGAGGAAATAGAGAACATGTTCTCTTTTTGGCCCAAAGAGATCCTCGTCGGTTTCCTCGGCGAAAAGTGTACACACGACCGGTTTTCTCGGCAATACGTCTCCCATCGAGTTTCTGGCTGAATTCTGCCGAGAAACTCGGTCGTGTGGGTCACTTTGTACATGAGCATACCTTACAGAGATATCCGAAATTTTTTACTGTACTCTCAGCATTTTAAACAATATTTAGTTACCCCAGGGGCACCACCCCTTATTGCATTGGAATTTACAATTTGACCAGCTCATAGGCAGCGCCACCACCCCTTAATACAATGTTCTATACAGGGCTTTTTTTCTCAGATAATAGGTGCAGGAACTCCCCCTTTCCGAGTCACCCCTTTTCTCCACCCCCTACCCACCTCCCAGTACCGTCCCTTTTAGACAATATAGAACCAAGTATCATTTTGTGGTGCTACGTAATTTGTATGGAATTTGGTAATGATATCAAGAAAAGCAGTAAAATAGATACCCTGCAGCCAGCAACAATAGATCCCCCCTCAACAACAATGGACCACCCACAACAAAATCTCCCCACCAGCAACAACAGATCTCCGCACAGCCAGCATTAAAGTGGAGTTCCACTCCCTTTTTTTTTTCTTTCCCCCAAAAATCTTAATTTTTTTTTTTTTATACTCACCTAAAAGGGCGGTTGCTATGCGGAAGTAGCTCTTCTGCCTCTTCCTCCACCGCGGTGGATCTTCTGCCTTGTCCTCAGTCACGGTGTGTTCTGGTGAATAAGCCGCGCTGCCTTCTGGGAACTGTGTGCATCCCAGGAGGCAGCCGCCCATTCACAAAGAGCCGCACATGCGCAGTAGAAAACGGGCAGTAAAGCCTGTTTCCCTTAGTAAGGATGGAGGCGCCAGGACCGAGCGATCCCTGCCGGGGGACCGACATTGCGGTCGACTGGGACAGGTAAGTGTCCTTATTAAATGTCAGCAGCTACAGTGTTAGTAAAAAAAAAAAATTGGAATCACGCTTTAATAGTCTCTCTGGCTGCCATCAACAATAGACCCCTCCCCCAACAGTAAATCTCTTTCAGCAACAACTGACCCCCCAGCAACCTAAGACCCCCCCCAGCAACAATAGGAGCCCCACCAGCAACAAATAGACCTCTTCAGCAACAATAGACCCCCCCTGCAAAAATAGATCCCCAGCAGTGAGCATCAATTCCCTGTAGCACACCCCAGCACCCCTTGCCATTACATAGTCAGTCTAGGAGGTGCCGGAACTGCGTTTCCCCACGTTCCTGCTGAAAAAAAAGCCCTGGTTCTATATCTAAACTCCGACGGAATTGATCAGAATATCCGATGAAAAAACTCTGATGGGGCTACACACGATCGGAATATCCGATTGAAAAAGTCTGTCTGACTTTTTTCATCGGAAATTCCGATCGTGTGTACAAGGCATTAGAGGCGTATAATTAGCTCTGAGAAGAATATGCAGTTGGGATACTTTTTGTGAAACATTAGAAAAGGAAACACCGGAGCAGTTTAATTGTAAGTACTAGCAGTTGCCAGTATGCAGGCTTGCAGATCATTCCTGCACACTGGCTTCCTAAGTTCTGACCACATCCCAGCAGTGGTGTCCACTTATACTCGCCAATCAAATGTGCTGGAAAAGGTGAACTGTACCGGTAAAATGTATGTGGCTCATTCTCACCAGTTGTGTCGGGCAATGTGTCTCAAACTAAGAACAAGGCAATTTTCCATATGTCCTATGGCTGCTGGCATGTGCTAAAAAAATTAATAAACAAGGCATGTTCCAATTTTACTCAGTACGTTCTGACACGATGTAACGCATTGCAATAGCTGCAGCACATAAGAATTACATACAAGATCTAAAATAAAGAAGAAAAAAAAAGCAAGCAATGCGGTGGGATTTAACAACGCATCAAACATATTAACATGCATGAGCTGGTGTGACTAAGTACAAATTCCACTGTGCAGCCCTTCTGACATGTCAGA
Source organism: Rana temporaria (assembly GCF_905171775.1). Classification (NCBI taxonomy): domain Eukaryota; kingdom Metazoa; phylum Chordata; class Amphibia; order Anura; family Ranidae; genus Rana; species Rana temporaria. The sequence goes on from NC_053489.1 coordinate 451,711,180, forward strand.
GGCCACACTTGACATCCTCTATATTTATCAGGCTGACTGGACACAGATGTAGCTGCTTATTAACTAAGTAAATTAACCAAATTAAAAGTGTTACTAAACCCAGGACTATGGATGAGCTTCGTGTTTGAGTCGAACCCAACGTATTTTCGACCGTTCGTCGAATAACGAATGTTATGGGCTGTTCGTGCCAAATTCGAGTGGCGTGTCACGGCCCATAATTCGCTGCGTCATCGCAGTGCATTGCTGGCTGACGATTGGCCAAGCATGCACTATGACTCACATGCTTGGCCAATCACAGCTTGCAAAAAACGGAGAGCCATAATTGGCCAAAGCCAGGGTGGCTTTGGCCAATTATGGCTCAGGGGGTTTAGTACACACCCCACACTATATAAGGCCGCCTCCCTGGCAGCCTTGTGTAGTGTGTTGCGGTGGTTTACAGAGACGAGAGAGTGTCATTTTTTGCAGTTAGAGCAGGCAGGCAGGCAGGTTGGCAGGCTAGTCAGAGTTACAGTGTGTAGAGGATATATATGCATCCCAGGTGTTGTATATATATTTATACACTGTATTGAGTTTAGCTAGATCTGCTCTTCCTAATATACTGCAGGTAGGCAGGTGATTGTGCAGTATTTTCAAGTTGTGTACTGTCTGTGTCCTCTGTACAGTGTGCACCTAAAGCTACGTAAAGCTGGTGTTTCTCATATTAGAGGCAGGGATCTGCTCATATTGATACCACAGGCAGGGGATCATTCTGCAAGTACTTTCATGTGGTGTACTGTCTGTGTCCTCTGTACAGTGTGCACCTAAAGCTACGTAAAGCTGGTGTTTCTCATATTAGAGGCAGGGATCTGCTCATATTAATACCACAGGCAGGGGATCATTCTGCAAGTACTTTCACGTGGTGTACTGTCTGTGTCCTCTGTACAGTGTGCACCTAAAGCTACATAAAGCTGGTGTTTCTCATATTAGAGGCAGGGATCTGCTCATATTATTACCACAGGCAGAGGATCATTCTGTGAGTACTTTCACGTGGTGTACTGTCTGTGTCCTCTGTACAGTGTGCACCTAAAGCTACGTGGTGTGTGTACTGTCTGTGTCCTCTGCACAGTGTGCACCTAAAGCTACGTAAAGCTGGTGTTCTCATATTAATTCCTACAGGCAGAGATCTGCTCATATTAATACCACAGGCAGGGATCAGCAGATATTGCCAGTATTTGTGCAGCTACATCTCCCTGCAGGCCATTAGTATGTCTGGAAGGACAACAAGGAGATGCAGAGAGTCATGAGCCGATAAAAGAGGGCAAGCAGGGTCTGCGTCTAGAGGCAACAGTGCTGGTCATGGACACGGTGCATCCTCATCAGCACGTGGCCGCGGGACTTTTTTTCGGCAGCTGGCCGTGTTGAGCCGCAACATGCCGAAGACTTGGTAGAGTGGATGACCAAGCCGTCCTCATTCGCCTAATCCTCTCTCACCCAGGCTCAGGGTACTTTGTCTGGCAAAGCAGCTGCCAACACGGCCTCTTCCCTCTGCTCAATGGCATCAGTCACTCCTTCCCTAGCCCTACCATGTCCTCCTGAGGAGTCCCCCTAACTGTTTGACCACAGTGTTGGGTAAATGCAGCGTTTAGAAGGCAGTAACGTGAGCCCAGAGAGAGGGGGTGCCCAAGAAGGACAGCAATCTGGCAGTCATGTTCCCCCAGCTGCAGCATACTGACAGGTTTTCTACAGTGATAAGGAGGGAGGGGATGATGTCACTGACTTCACATGGGTGCCTGATAGGAGAGAGGAGGAGGAGGCACATCTCCAATGAGGCAGGATGCCCTCCAGGGGCCAGCTTAAGGGCAGCTCACCAACTGCATCACAATTACAGTCCCAAGAAACCCATGATCTTTTACGTGGCTGGGACGAGGTGGCTGCGGATCCTGTCATCCTCAGTGACCCAGAGGACTCCGCACCAAATGCCTCAGTAAACCTACGCTGTATGGCCTCCCTGATCCTGCAAAGCCTGCGGAAGGATTCTCGTATTCGTGCTATCAAGGAGAGGGATCATTACTGGCTGGCAACCCTCCTTGATCCACGTTACAAGAGTAAGGTTGCGGACCTTATCTTGCCGGCACAGAGGGAGCAGAAAATTAAACATCTTCGGGAGGCCTTGCAGAAAGGTCTGTGCAACGTGTTCCCAGAAACTGGGAGGTTACAAAATCCTGGTCCTGAACAACGTGTTGCTGAGGCTTCGGTCAGTCACAGAAGGAGCGGTGGAGAAGGTGGCCGTCTGACTGATGCGTTCAGACAATTTTTTAGTCCGCAGCCCCAAGGTATGACCGGTTCCAGCAACCATCGCCAGCGTCTGTTTTACATGGTGCGGGAATACCTAGGGGCAAGATCAGACTTGGACACCTTTCCCCCTGAAAATCCTCTGGCTTACTGGGTCTTGAGGATGGATCACTGGCCAGAGCTTGCACAGTATGCAATTGAGCTACTGGCCTGTCCTGCATCCAGCGTTCTTTCAGAAAGCACATTCAGTGCTGCTGGAGGCTCTGTAACCGATCACAGGGTGCGCCTCTCCACCGACTCGGTCGATCGACTGAACTTCATAAAAATGAATCAGGCTTGGATCACCACCAGCTACCAAGCACCTGATGCTGATGTAACTAAATATATATTTTTTAAATGTCAGATCCCTTCAAGACTGCCTATGCTGATGCTGAGTGACTATCCTGTTATGCTGAGTGACTATCCTTTTCCTCCTCAATGATCATGCTGATAGCTTGTAAGAACATTTTTGGTTCTGGGCACCGCCACCAGTGGCTAAGGCCCAATTTTTCTGCCCCTGTTTAACAGGGGAGTGTAATTACAATTTTTGATGCAATACTTTGCAGCAGGACTTATTACTGTGCTCCAACTAGAGTATCTGTGAGGGGTTGCAGTGTTGTGGCACCGGCACCAGTGCCTAAGGCCCAATTTTTCTGCCCCTGTTCAACAGTGGCATGTAATTACAATTCTTGATCTAATATTTCACAGCAGGGCCCATTCCTGCGCCCACCAAGAGTAACTGTGAGGGCTTACAGTGTTGTGGCACCAGCACCACCAACAAAGGCACAATTTTTCTGCCCCTGTTCAACAGGGGCATGTAATTACAATTCTTAATATGATAGTTCACAGCAAGGCGTTCCAGCGCCCACCAAGACTAACTTTGAGGGCTTACAGTGTTGTGACAACACCAACACCTAGGGCCCAATTTCTGTAGAGTATATACGGCAGGCCCCTACTTTTAAACATCCAACTTACAAACGACTCCTACTTGCAAACGGAAGGAGACAACAGGCAGTGAGAGGAAATCTACCCCTAGGAAGGGAAATTCTCTTCTGTAAGAGGTGTCTCCTGTCCACTGATTCTTTATCACCAACCCTTGTTTTATTTAAAAAAAAAACACGTTTTCAAAAAATCATTTGTCATTGGCACATAAAGTGAATTACAATCTTCTGAACAGATGCACACAGACAGCAAAACAAATGTTTACAGGGTTATTGTAATAACCCTTCTCTATGTTTTCCGAAAAGCTTAAAAATTGATTTTTTGGCTGAAGCTACACTTCCAGCTACACTACCAGCTCAAAATTACAAACAGATTCTACCTAACAACAAATCTACAGTCCCGGTCTTGTTTGCACCACCTGTATACTGCTGTTCAAAGTATATAGGGCCAAAGTGGCTGGTAATGACCTGGGGGGAGGGAAACCTATGCTACTTTTATCAATGATTTTCATCCATATTGCAGGGACCAGACATTACATTAAAGCCGCAAGCAGTTTTAAATGACTTTTTTCTTATAGTAATGTCATTTTGTGCAGGGACAGTTCTAAACACGTGCCACTTCACAGGCATACTATAGACCATGGGTCTTCAAACTATGGCCCTCCAGTTGTTCAGGAACTACAATTCCCATCATGCCTAGTGATGTCTGTGAATGTCAGTGTGTTACAATGCCTCATGGGATGTGTAGTTCTACAACAGCTGGAGGGCCGTAGTTTGAGGATCCCTGCTATAGACACCCAGCAGGTACGATATTTAAAGGAATTTAAAAAAAATGAACTTTAAGCATCATAGAAATTACTGCTCCCGAAAAACGTCATTGATACATGTTCCCTGGGGCAAGACCCGGGTCCCCAAACCCGTTTTAGGACAATAAATTGCAAATTAGCCTTTAAAATTGGCACTTTTGAATTCGAACGTTCGAATCCCATAGACTTCAATAGGGTTCTAAAGTTTGCGCGAACGTCCGTTCGAAGGTTCTGGTGCGAACCGAACGGGGGGGGGGGGGGGGGTGTTTGGCTCATCCCTACCCAGGACCCTGCATTCACTATATCTGGTCTCCCACAGTACACAGAACATGGAAATGCATTCATTTTAGTAAATATAAACTGCTAAATATCTTTTCTCATCTGCAGTACATAGCAGTCTTGTGACTTATATCAGTGTTTGGTTAAAGCTTGTAGGAAGAGTTTTCATATGGCACTTGCTGCCTTATCAGGCTGCAGGACTCCTGACCCTCTTTCTGGACAGTGATGATTGGCCTTGTGCTGATCACAAGCACTCTCCCAAGGAAAAAAAAACACTCTAGCTATACACACCGAACTACACATGTAAAGCCTGCCTCCATTTACTCTCTCTTATCTGGACATGTTTTGGGGGCAATGAAAGAAGGGGAAGGATCTGTGCATACAGGATCAAACAGCCTTTTTACACAATGCAGAGAAAAAATCCCTTTGGTTCCACAGTGAGTATAACAAGCATGCTTTACAGCATATACAGACTGATTTTACTGTTGTGGGTTTAGTAACATTTTAACTAACTAAAGGAGTTCAGAATGACAGAAACACATATGGAAATGCTGCCCCTAGGTGGAGCTGTCATCCATATTGTTACATATGCAAGATGAAAAAAGCATTCCCACACTTACAATAATAAATCTTCTATTTTATTGATCTATCAGATCATAAATATATTCCATCCATCAAATGGTTTCTCAATGCTGCTGACCATTTCTTGTCCCAGACGCTTTGTGCTGCAGATCTTGATTGTTCCTTTACTACTTGACTATTCAAAGACCCAGAACAAATACATATACTTTATTCACGTTTTAGCTCTTCTAACACATCTCCGAATGAACGTTTGGGACTCTTCAGAGATTTCAAAAGTATTAAAGCAAAGATGAGGATAAAAACCCAAAACTTCACCTTTAAAAACAAGCCAGCAGAGTAAACTTCCCTATTTTTTTTTTATCCCGATATTCCCTATTTTGATTTTTAGATAGATTGTTCATAAAATGATTGGACTATTGAGGAAGTGATGGTACTTAAGAAAGAAATAAAACAATAAATAAATAAAACAAATAGGCAATAGTGTAATATTAACCTTTGTTAAAATGTCTGCAATGCCTCTGCTCTATAAAACAGCTATGTTTAGTTAGGCTCCATTCACATCTATGCGACAAAACGCCCGACGCCGGACGCTTCTGCCGCCAGAGGGGAGAATTCCCATTGCTGTCTATAGAGATGGTTCACATCTCATAGAGACCGAACGCCTGTCGCCTGAAAAAAAGTCCCGGACCCTTTTTTCCAGGCGACATTGTCGTTCGCCCATTGACAGCAATGGGAAGAATCTGAAAAAAAAAAAAAAAAGATACACACTCGCGGCAAAATACGCAGCGTACGCCGTACGCCGCTGTCGCATAGATGTTAATGGAGCCTTAGTATTACAATTTGAAGTTTTCATTTGCTGTTTCAGTTTAATTTATTGTTCACTTATGGGAAGTGTAAATATTCAATCAGACTAAGTACAGGTAATTTGACAAAGAAATCGGAGGTATGACTGCACGTTCTGTATATTATACAATGCAAGTCTATAGTACTGCCCTTTCTTGCATTGGAACAAGACTAGAAACAGTGGCCCAGATTCTCGTATCTGGGCGTAAAACTGTGCGGGCGTAACGTATCTGGTTTACGTTACGCCGCCGCAAGTTTTACAGGCAAGTGCTTAATTCACAAAGAACTTGCGGCGGCGTAGCGTAAATCACCCGGCGCAAGCCCGCCTAATTCAAATTAGGCGGGTAGGGGGCGTATAGCATTTAAATTAGGCGCGTTCCCGCGCCGAACGTAATGCGCATGCGCCATCCCCAAAATTTCCCGACGTGCATTGGGCTAAATGACATCGCAAGGACGTCATTGGTTTCGACGTGAAGGTAAATGGCGTCCAGCCCCATTCACGGACGACTTACGCAAACAACGTAAATTTAAAAATTTAGACGCGGGAACGACGGCCATACTTAACATTGGTTGCCCCTCATATAGCAGGGGCAACATTACGCGTCGCAAATCTAACGTAAACGTCGTAACTTCACTGCGTCGACCGCGCGTATGTTCGGGAATTCACGTATTTTGCTAATTTGCATACTTGATGGGGAAAAAGACGGAGACGACACCTAGCAGCAAAAAAAAAAATTGCATTTAAGATCCGACAGCGTAAGAGCCTTACGCCTGTCGGATCTAATGGATATCTATGAGTAACTGGTTCTAAGAATCAGTCGCATAGATACGACGGCCCAGATTAGGATTTACGACGGCGTACATTGTGTTGCGCCGTGGTAAGCCCTTTGAGAATCTGGGCCTTTGGTAGTAATTTTGGTTCAACAACAGCCAGCAAGTAGTTCTGTTGCTCTTATTTTATTTAGCCACCACATACTTTATAATCTTATTGTCATCAGGTTATGTTTTGATGGTACAACATTTGCTACATAATCTTAATTTGCTAATGAGAGTTTCCTTCTAATACAATTAAAGTGCACCCTCAGGCAAACAGCTAAATACACAGTTGTATATATAGTATCTGACAAAAGTGAGTACACCCCTCACATTTTTGTAAATATTTTATTATATCTTTTCATGTGACAACACTGAAGAAATGACACTGCTACAATGTAAAGTAGTGAGTGTACAGCTTGTATAACAGTGTAAATTTGCTGTCCCCTCAAAATAACTCAACACACAGCCATTAATGTTTAAACCGCTGGCAACAAAAGTGAGTACACCCCTAAGTAAAAATGTCCAAATTGGGGACGATTAGCCATTTTTCCTCCCCGTTTTCATGTGACTCGATAGTGTTACAAGGTTTCAGGTGTGAATGGGGAGCAGGTGTGTTCAATTTGGTGTTATCGCTCTCACTCTCATACTGGTCACTGTAAGTTCAACATGGCACCTCATGGCAAAGAACTCACTGAGGATCTGAAAAAAAGAATTGTTGCTCTACATAAAGATGGCCTAGGCTATAGGAAGATTACCAAGACCCTGAAACTGAGCTCCAGCATGATGGCCAGGACCATACAGCAGTTTAACGGGACAGGTTCCACTCAGAACAGGCCTCGCCATGGTCGACCAAAGAACTTGAGTGCACGTGCTTAGCGGCATATCCAGAGGTTGTCTTTGGGAAATAAATGTATAAGTGCTGCCAGCATTGCTGCAGAGGTTGAAAGGGTGGGGGATCCGTCTGTCAGTGCTCAGACCATACACCGCACACTGCATTAAATTGGTCTTTATGGCTGTCGTCCCAGAAGGAAGCCTCTTCTAAACATGATGCCCAAGAGTGTTGTGGTGGCAACCAGGTGAGGAGTACAAAGACAAGTGTGTCCTGCCTATAGTCAAGCATGGTGGTGGGAGTGTCATGGTCTGTGGCTGCATGAGTGCTGCCGACACTGGGGAGCTACAGTTCATTGAGGGAATCATGAATGCTAACATGTACTGTGACATACTGTACTGCAGGAGAGGATGATCCCCTCCCTTTGGAGACTGTACCCCCGTAAAGTATTCTAACATAACGACCCCAAACACACCTTCAAGACAACCACTGCCTTGCTAAAGAAGCTGAGGGTTAAGGTGATGGACTGGCCAAGCGTGTCTCCGGACCTAAACCCTATTGAGCATCTGTGGGGCATCTTCAAACAGAGGGTGGAGGAGTGCAAGGTCTCTAACATCCACCAGCTCTGTGATGTTGTCATGGAGGTGTGGAAGAGGACTTCACTGGCAACCTGTGAAGCTCTGGTGAATGCCAAAAAAGGGTTAAGGCAGTGCTGGAAAATAATGGTGGCCAAACAAAATATTGACACTTTGGGACCAATTTGGGCATTTTCACTTAGGGGTGTACTCACTTTTGTTGCCAGCAGTTTAGACATTAATGGCTGTGTGTTGAGTTATTTTGAGGGGACAGCAAATTTACACTGTTATACAAGCTGTCCACTCACTACTTTACATTGTAGCAAAGTGTCATTTCAATTATTGTGTCTTGTGTAGGATTTGTAATCTTGTCCAGCCACTTTTGCATACCTGCCAACATCTAAACTTAGAACAGAGGAACAATCTTAATAGAGCGAAAATATGGGACACACAGAGTGAAAAACAGGAGCGATCATCTTTCCGCTGCATATTGGACATGACTTGGAAAAGCAGTGATTAGTAGAAACTAAAGCTGGCCATACACTGATCAAAATTCAGCTGGTTCTTTTTGAGCAGTGTATGGCGGTTCCTGCTCGCTAGAAGTTGATTGCTTGATTGACCCCTGTCGAATGGAGATACAGCCTCTGATCAGCGTAGTCTGACAGTGGTGGGTCCCGCTGTCAGAGTACAATGTCCTCGCCAGGAGATTCTGCATCTATCTCAATATGTGGAAGAAAGAAATGGCACACAGACTGAATGAAAAAAAAAACCCTATGGTCATCTTCAGGCCCCTTTCACATTGGGGAGTGACTCTACTTGCTCAGCAGGGGATCTATCTGCTGATTCCCACTGAGCAGGCAGATGATAGGTTCGTGTCCACCCCGCTTATGCAGAGTGGACCCAGACACAACCCGCTCTCTATGAGTGATCGAATGTAAACCGACTGCCTGTCCGTTTACACCTGACTGCCATCTGACTCAGTCCGCTAGACGAAAGGTGAGCATCTGCCTGTTTTGGGTGGATTGGATCGAATGTAGGCAGGTGTAAACAAACACATGTCTGTTTACACACGCTACTCCATAGAGGACAATGGAGGTTCTGATCAGGTCTGCTGAAAAAACAGCAGGTGGACCTGATCGGATCGTTCTTATGAAAGGGGCCTAAGAAAACTTAAAAGTACAGGCTGCATGCGCAATCCTTGCAATTGAGTGAGAGTCTCACAAACACATAACTTAAAAATTCAAAAATAATACAGAATATAAACAGAGGGCCAACTCTTTGTACTAATTTCTGGATTAGCATTACAGCTTCCTGGGTCAGCAACCTGCTTACCGGAGAGTGATGATGATGTGGATAGTCTTTCCAAGGAGGAGACTGGATTCAGAGAGGTAACATAAGAAGCTGAATTATTGAACCAGGAAGACAACGTGCTTATTTAGAAACTTTGTGAACCAAGGAAAATATGTGTACATCACAAGATTGGCTGTGCATAACAACATGTTTTGGTAGGTAAAACAGTAACCATATATGTATTTAAACTTTATATTAACAGTTTGCCTTGAGTTTCATTTTGTGGGCATTTTCTGGGTATTCAAAGCCAATTGATTTGAATAAAAGTTGCATCCAAGTCGGAGCATGATGATACAACTTGTGGTGCAACTTGTGCTCTGCGGATCATGGACCCATGGCAAGATATAAAAAAACGGTGTTGGATCCCTTCCTAAGATCAATATCAGGCTCTGATCCGAGCATGCAGCTTGACAGGAGACGAAATGGACAGAGAAAACACGTTGGAGCTACTTTAACCACTTTAGCTCCCTTACTCCCTTCTGATAAGGCAATTTTTTGCGATACGGCCCTGTGTTACTATAACTGCCAATGGCGTGGTCGTGTGATAATCCAAATAAAATTGATGTCCTTTTTTTTCCCACAGATAGAGCTTTCTTTTGGTGGTATTTGAACACCTCTGCTGTTTTTATTTGTTTGCACTATAAAAAAAATATATATTTTCGACTTTCTAATAAAAACACATCAAATAACACATCCAATAAAACATGTAAAAAAAATACTGTAATTTCTTCATCAGTTTAGGCCAATTTGTATTCTGCTACATATTGTCCCCGTCAACATAAGGACATGGTCAGGGCAGGACTTAGGGTGGTGGGGGCCCCTGGGCTTGAGTGTTGAAGGGGCCCCCTGGAGCCGAGAATTGGGGGGGATCGAAGTTGTTGAGCGGGGGGGGCGAATTGAAGTTGTTGAGCGGGGGGGAGCGCATTAAAGTTGTTGAGCGGGGGGGGATTGTGCAGTTGTTGAGGGGGGGAGTGCCTCTCACCTGTGCCAACAGCCGGGGCCACAGACTGTCATTAGCCCGGCTCTCGGCTATCTTCCCTTCAGCAGCCACAGTCCTCCTGCTTCCGTGCTGCCTCCTCTTGCAGTGCGGGAAAATTAACCCTTTTGCGGGACTGCGGGAAGAAGCTGTCTGTGCGGGAAAGTCCCACAGAATCCGTGCGTGTTGGGAGGTATGCGCAGGGCCGCCATCAGGAATTTTGGGGCCCCTTGCACAGCTTAAGGCATGGGCCCCCTGAAGCAGAGAACCTAGGGGGGTGGGGGTGCTGCCGCCTGAAATTAAGAAGCGTGGGGGCTGCCGCAAATTGAGAAGCGGAGGGGCCTTTACAAAAAAAAGAAGAAATAAAGAAGAAAACAAATATATATAAATATATGTAGCCATCCGGGGCCCTGGGGACCTCTGGGCCTTTTAATAAAAAGAAAAAATAAACCTCTGGGCCCTTTAATAATAAAAAAAAAAACATTTATAAAAAATACATAAAAAAAGGGAGGTTGCCAAACCCGGGGGCCCTGGGGACCTCTGGGCCCCTGGGAACCTCTGGGCCTTTTAATAAAAAATAAAAAAATAAACAAAAATAACAAAATAAACATTTATAAAAAAAATAAAAAAGGGGGGGTTGCCACATGGGGACCTCTGAGCCCTTTAATAAAAAATATATATATATATATATATATATATATATATATATATGTATATATATATAAAAAAAATAAATTTTTTTTATAAAAAAATAAAAAAGGTGGGTTGCCATCCGGGGGCCCTGGAGACCCCTGGGCCCTTTAATAATAATAATAATAAAATATATATATATATATAAAAATAAAAAATATATAAAAAAAAACATATTTTTACAAAAAATAAATAAAAAAAGGGGGGTTGCCGTCTGGGGGCCTCCGGGCCCCTGGGGACCTCCGGACCCCTAAAAAAAAAAAAAAAAAAAAATTTTTTTTTTTTTTTTTTTAAAGGGGGCCCCCTATTGGGTGGGGCCCCTGGGCTTGAGCCCAGTCAAGGCCAATGGTAAGTCCGGCCCTGGACATGGTGCATTGGGGTGGGGAGCGCAAAACTCTGCTGCCCCAAAGCACCTGCCCCTGATATTGAGGGCATGTGGCCTGGTATGGTCCAGGAGGGGTGGGGGGCATTCGCTTGTCCCCCCCTTTCCTGACCTGCAGAGATGCATGCTCTGATAAGGGTCTGAATTTTGGGGGGACCTCATGCTGTTTTTGTTTTTCATTTTGTCATGGGGTTCCCCTATAAGATCCTCAGAGCACAATTTGAACCACAAGTTGGATCATCCTGATTCCGACTTGGATGCGACTTATTTTCAATCAATTCTATTCTAATCAATGGGCTGAAAGTCGGATCAGTTAAGATGTCTCTCATAGGGAACCATTTCTTTTGAATAGAGGCAGAGAAACGCTGCTAACAGCTAACACGGCTAAACACGCATTTACGGCAAGGCTATAAGCTACTACAGCCTTGGTAGTGGCTTTGCAGCTCGTTTTTTCTAACACCCCGTGTGCATGAGGACTTGTTGACAAAATTACTGTCACAGTAGCCTATCGCAGAACCTTGCCAGATTCCTTCTCCATTTTAGCCCTGGTTCACACTGGGCTGCGGGAGTGAAGCCGCTGGCAGTCCCGATTTCGGCCGCGATTTAAGAGACATCTGTGCACAGATGTCTATGTAAATCGCGGCCCTAAATCGCAAAAAGTAGTACAGGAACTACTTTTTGAAATCGGTGCAGCGCCGCAGATGTCATTGCCGGCAAATGCCGCCGATTTGAGATGCGATTTCACAAGTGAAATCGCATCTCAAATCGAACCAAATCGTACCCAGTGTGAACCTGGGCTTACAGGGCCAGATCCTCAAAAGAGATACTCCGACTTAACTGCTGTTCAGTCTGTGTGTAACTTTGGAAACGATCCTCAAAAGGCTTTTTCCAAAGTTAGACAGAAGATCCGGCATGTGTAATTGAATTACACTGCCGAATCTTAGGATGCAGTACCGCATCCGCCGCTGGGGGCATTTCGAGTCGAAATGCCGTTGCTAGTATGCAAATTAGCACTTAAGGCGATCCACAAAGCTTTCTAGCTTCCTTTTTGCGCCGTAAGTGTTATTTTGCAAGTGTAAAATTAGGGCTGGTTCTACAAAGTGTAAACTAGTCACACCTTGTAAAAGCCCATTCCAGCGACGGCATTTGGTATGCTTTCCCGAGGGAGAACTCCACGGCAATTTGTAAAAACAAAACCGGCATGGGTTCCCCCCCAGGAGCATACCAGGCCCTTAGGTCTGGTATGGGTTGTAAGGGGACCCCCCCTACGCCGAAAAATCGACGTAGGGGTCCCCCTACAATCCATACCAGACCCGTATCCAAAGCACGCTACCCGGCCGGCCAGGAATGGGAGTGGGGACGAGCACCCCCCCCCTCCTGAGCCGTGCCAGGCCGCATGCCCTCAACATGGGGGGGTTGGGTGCTCTGCGGCAGGGGGGCGCACTGCGGGCCCCCCCACCCCAGAGCATCCTGTCCCCATGTTGATGAGGACAGGACCTCTTCCCGACAACCCTTGCCATTGGTTGTCGGGGTCTGCGGGCGGAGGCTTATCGGAATCTGGGAGTCCCCTTTAATAAGGGGGCCCCCAGATACCGGCCCCCCCACCCTAAGTGAATGGATATGGGGTACATCGTACCCCTATCCATTCACCTGGAGGCAAAAAGTAAAAGTTAATAAACACACAACACAAGGCTTTTTAAAATATTTTATTTTTCTGCTCCGGAGGCCCCCCCTGTCTTCGTTATTAGCTCAATTAGCAGGGGGGGCTTCTTCTTCCACTCTCCGGGGGTCTTCTCCGCTCTCCGGGGGTCTTCTCCGCTCTCCGGGGGGGCTTCTCCGGACTCCGGTGGGCTCCTTCCATCTTCTCCCCTCTTCCGCTCTTGACTCGGCGAACCCCGGTTCTTCTGCAGCTCTCCGGTGCCTTCTTCTTCAGCGCTGGCTGCCTGCTATGTTTGTGTGTTAGCTCGATTTCAAACAGGCAGCCGGCGCGGTCTTCTGTGGCGTCAGGGTCTTCTGGTCTTCTCCCCTCTTCCGATGTTGCCTCGTCGCCTGTTGTCGCTGTAATGATGGAAGCGCGCCTTGCATCACATTTATATAGGCATCACCGTCCCATCATGCTCCGGTAGGTACCCACGTGGTGGGTGCCTACCCACGTGCACCCACCACGTGGGTACCTGCCGGAGCATGATGGGACGGTGATGCCTATATAAATGGGATGCAAGGCGCGCTTCCATCATTACAGCGACAACAGGCGACGAGGCAACATCGGAAGAAAGGAAGAGAAGACCCTGACGCCACAGAAGACCGCGCTGGCTGCCTGTTTGAAATCGAGCTAACACACAAACATAGCAGGCAGCCAGCGCTGAAGAAGAAGGCACCGGAGAGCTGCAGAAGAACCGGGGTTCGCCGAGTCAAGAGCGGAAGAGGGGAGAAGATGGAAGAAGCCCCCCGGAGTCCGGAGAAGCCCCCCCGGAGAGCGGAGAAGACCCCCGGAGAGCGGAGAAGACCCCCGGAGAGTGGAAGAAGAAGCCCCCCCTGCTAATTGAGCTAATAACGAAGACAGGGGGGGCATCCGGAGCAGAAAAATAAAATATTTTAAAAAGCCTTGTGTTGTGTGTTTATTAACTTTTACTTTTTGCCTCCAGGTGAATGGATAGGGGTACGATGTACCCCATATCCATTCACTTAGGGTGGGGGGCCGGTATCTGGGGGCCCCCTTATTAAAGGGGACTCCCAGATTCCGATAAGCCTCCGCCCGCAGACCCCGACAACCAATGGCAAGGGTTGTCGGGAAGAGGTCCTGTCCTCATCAACATGGGGACAGGATGCTCTGGGGTGGGGGGGCCCGCAGTGCGCCCCCCTGCCGCAGAGCACCCAACCCCCCCATGTTGAGGGCATGCGGCCTGGCACGGCTCAGGAGGGGGGGGGGCGCTCGCTCGTCCCCACTCCCATTCCTGGCCGGCCGGGTAGCGTGCTTTGGATACGGGTCTGGTATGGATTGTAGGGGGACCCCTACGTCGATTTTTCGGCGTAGGGGGGTCTCCTTACAACCCATAACAGACCTAAGGGCCTGGTATGCTCCTGGGGGGTGAACCCATGCCGGTTTTTTCTTTGAAAATTGGCATGGAGTTCTCCCTCAGGAATGCATGCCGAGCGACGCTTTTTTTTTTTTTTTCCCCGACGCAACTTTTTTAAGCCGTCGCGATCCTCAAAACTCGGCGTAACGTAACCTCGCGCATGCGCAGTACGGCCGGCGCGGGAGCGCGCCTCATTTAAATGGGACTCGCCCCATTTGAATAGGAACGCCTTGCGCCGGCGGAATTTTAGTTACACAGCCTGAAATTTCTAGATAAGTGCTTTGTGGATCAGGCACTTAGGTAGAAACTTTAAGGCAGTGTAACTTAAATTGGATTTTTTAAGTTACGTCAGGTTTTTGTGGATCTGGCCCACAGTTCTAAAACTATGAAAGCTATTTTTGCTTTTAAACAAATACTGAAACAATCACAAAATGCACACATACATGCTCCCATATGGCCCCCTAAACATCAGCATATCCTTCAAAACACAGAGTTTTGCAGGTCTATCTGTCTGACCTGGCAAAGACAACAGTATATTCATATAGGCATTATGCTTGATTCCAAAAAATGATGACCCTTTTTAAATTTTTTAGCATCAATAATTTATTTGCTGAAGTTACTGAACAAATAATATACATAAGGCATAATAGATATACATGTCCAGGGTAATGACTTTGCATTCCCTTAAATCCAGTGACTGAAAAGGTTACTTGCCAGTTGCCATCACTATTGAAAATAAGATATCGTTTTTGGAAAGTCACAATCTGCATAAAAAAAAAAATAGACAAGCCAAAATATACATAATTCCTACACTTTGATCTGTTTTCCAAATCAGTGAAAGATATTGTAACATGTGTTGTCAAGAAAATTCTTATAATTAGCATTCACACTTTAATATGAGAATATGCCAGGAATTATTTAGGATATTTTCATTGGTATAAAAACAGTGGATATTTGGCAAGCAAGAACATACAGGCCACAAAGCTTTAGACCTAATTATTAACAGCCCTTTTATGGATCCTTCAGTTTATGTTTCTTGAACATTGTTCTAATAAAATCACAGTTGAATAATTAAAGGCAGACAGAATCTGATTTGAAATGCAGAAGAAAAATTAAATCATTTTAATATCAGGCCATCATCTACACTGCCACCACATCACAATAGTCCATTCTTTAATTGCAGATCCCAATACAATTGTGTGGTCTTCATGTTCATTTATTATCCGTATGGGGTTCTGGTGGGAGCCGTACTCTTTGGGCCCCAAGCACTGCTTGGGGCCCAACCATAAAAGTTGAACATAACTAAATGAACACACATGATTTCTGTCTAGAAATTAGTAATGTTGCGAAACAGATGATTAGAATAGCTAACTATGGCAGTCTCTAAATCTGTCCCTGAATTAACCTTGAAAAAGGCACATCGATGTAATACTTTTTAGTTCAATACTTCCACAGTTCCACTTCTATAAAATATCAGTTTATAAAGTTGAATAATTGAATGAGAAAAATAATTCTACAAAATGACAAAAGAGATAACAAAATTGAAACTAAACCATGATAGGACAGAAACTTCAAGAACTAAATAAAACTGCACATTGGGCTAAAAAAGCAACAGTAAGCACATATGGGTTATCTTGCAGGTAATAGTTGAGCTCCTCCCTTCCCTGAAAATTTCAAGGTGTCTAGCATGGTCATCTTTGCACTAGCATAGAAGTGTGCCAGCAGGCTAAAAACTAGTTGGTGGGGTCTGCCTCAGCTTCTATGTCCCCGGCTTGCAAGCACAGCAAGTCACAGTTACATGGGTCTAGCAGCACTGGAGGCTATGTGTAAGCAATGCACGGCACGGCACCCGTGAAGACAAAGGGTAAAGAGGTTACTTTATATCTCAAACCATCTTGCTTATCCATGCTTTGAGATGCCAAGCATGGTAATCTTTGCACTAGCATTAAAATGTGCCAGCAGGCTTAAAACTAGTTGGTGGGGTCTGCCTCAGCTTCTATGTCCCCAGCTGGCAAGCACAGTTACATGGGTCTAGCAGCACTGCAGGCTATGTGTAAGAAATGCACGGCACCCATGAAGACAAAGGGTAAAAAGGTTACTTTATATCTCAAACAAAATCTTGCTTATCCATGCTTTGATGTGCCAATTTGTAAACCTCCCCAAAAAGGTAGATAAAAGAAGAGGAAGGGATGCAAAACAATGAGAAATGGTCATGGTCATTTATTATGTTGGGTAGCAGTTGGGTAGATCCACCCAGTTTCCTGGACTGGCAGCTGGCTCTGCCTCTCAGCGCCGCTAGAGGCTGAGCCAGATGCTTGCAAAGTGCCGTTGAGAGGCTAAGCCCCCCCCCCCCCCCCCACAGCCTGGCACTCCAGTGAGTACTGGAGGGGCAGAGCTGTCAGTAACCGGCTCTCTGCTCACTGAAGACTGAGAACTGAGCAATCAGCATGCATTGATATCTCGGTTCTCAGTCTTAAAGGTGGCAGGAACAGATGCAGCGCTGGACTGATGCTGCATCCACCCAGGTGAGTTTGTATGTTTGTTTTCTTAAAGTCTGCACTTCTCTTTAAAGCAAATGCATTCCTGTTTCAAGCATTACATAGCAAATGTGTTTTAAACAACATATAACATTTACCCATCTATATTCAAATTTACAGTTTAGGCTGCTTTTTAAATGCTGATGCATACATAAATAACTAAATAAATCAATATTTTATTTGTGCAAAATTACACTTTAATAATAAAATATAGAATCATTACTTTCCTTCTGGATATCAGGCCCATTGTTTTTATCTTAACATTGTGTACAATCATACTGTAGGTGAATGGGCACAGTTCAGGGGTTTAACGAAGAGTGGTGATTGATGATTAGGCTCAATGCATGCTTCTTATTTTGTTCAATGCACAGCAGACATACAATTCAGCAGGCCTGAGAGTTCAAAGGTAAAGCGTATTTGTTGGTGTGACCCAGCACAACAGTAAAACAGACAGCACATTTTTGTTCTTCAGAATCAAATTCCTCCTTCAAGAGTCATCATACAATGGATTGTTATAATTTCCTAAGGAGCCATAGTCTGGCTCTTCCCGTAGTCTTCCATAGGATCCATGCCTACAGAAAAGAACATTTACAAAATTAGATATGTTTACAAAGCAAAGAAACAAATGCGAAAAAATAAATTCAATGTCATTTCTCAGCACATTCTAAGTTTTGCGTAAGCCTCCAAAATGCTCATCAATGACTTGTTTCAATATTTAGAATGTAATTAATGCATTTATATCTGAATACACTGGGGCAGATCCACATAAATCTGCGCCGGGCGCAGCGTATGTAAGATACGCTACGCCGCTGTAACTTACTTTGCATTGGTTTGAATCCTGAAAGAATTTGAGCCGTAAGTTACGGCGGCGTAGTGTATCTCTCGCGGCGTAAGGGCGCGGAATTCAAATTCGGCGGGTAGGGGGCGTGTTTCATTTAAATGAAGCGCGTCCCCGCGCCGAACGAACTGCGCATGCGCCGTCCCTAAAATATCCCAGGGTGCAATGCTCCAAATGACGTCACAAGGACGTCATTGTTTTTGACGTGAACGTAAATGGCGTCCAGCCCCATTCACTGACGACTTACGCAAACGACGTAAAAAATTCAAAATGCGAGGCGGGAACGACAGCCATACTTAACATTGAGTATGCCACCATATAGCAGCTTTAACTATACGCCTGAAAAAGCCTAACGGAAACGATGTAAATAAATGCAACGGCCGGTCGTACGTTCGTGGATCGTCGGAAATAGCTAATTTGCATACTCGACGCGGATTACGACGGGAACGCCACCTAGCGGACGCCGAAAAAATTGCATCTAAGATCCGACGGCGTACGAAGACGTACGCCTGTCGGATCTAGCCGAGATGCCGTCGTATCTTATTTTGAGGATTCAAAACAAAGATACGACGCGGGAATTTTGAAATTACGCCGGCGTATCAGTAGATACGCCGGCGTAATTTCTTTGTGGATCTACCCCACTGTATACAAAAACTTACAAGAGTGCCACTATCACTTTGCCATAGTGAATACATCAGCGCAATGTTGCTTGTATTGGCACTTCTAAAGCAAGTCAATAAGAAAGCTGGATGACCTGTTCATAAAATGTCCGCCAGGAAAAAATAAAGTGCTTATTCTACATTAACCAGAATATTTATTTTCCATGATATCTCAGTATGCTCTTGGTACAACCAAAGAGCAGCTAGCTGGTCATATGATATGATCAAGGCCGGTTGTAATGGCAAAATTATTGTGCCAGCATTAAGGCCAACAGTGGTGGAGAAGCCTTAAAATATACACCAACGTTCTGCAAAATCGGAGCAGAGCGTGCTGAAAATAGGTAAATATATACATCTTTTTTACATAGGTTAATCGGCATAGGTGTTAGGAGGGGGAGGGAGCATTTTTAAGACTAGATAGGAATTCTACTTTCATGCTATTCTAATGTCTGTATGAGCTATATAGGCATTGACAAAATCTGTAAGTATGAACCCTGATGCCGCGTACACACGATCATTTTTCAGCATGTCCAAAAAACTAAGTTTTCCCAACTTCATCATTAAAACGACGTTGCCTACACACCATCGTTTTTAAAAAATGATCTAGCAAAGCGTGGTGATGTACAACACATACGACGGCACTATAAAGGGGAAGTTCTATTCGCCTTTGGGCTGCTTTAGCTGACTCTGTGTTAGTAAAAGACGATTCGCGCTTTTCTGTCTGTTACAGCGTGATGAATCTGCTTACTCTATTATGAACGGTAGTTTTACCAGAACGAGCGCTCCCGTCTCATAACTTGCTTCTGAGCATGTGCAGGTTTTTTACATCGTTTTAGCCCACACACGATCATTTTTTACAACCCGAAAAACGACATTGTTTAAAACGACGTTAAAAAATGCAGCATGTTCGAATTTTTTTTTTGTCATTTTTCAGAACCTGAAAAATGATGTGAAGCCCACACACGATCATTTTAAATGACGTTTTTGAAAAACAATGTTTTTTTCATGCCGAAAAATGATCGTGTGTACGCAGCATAAGAAATCACATAATTGACTTCTAATGTAAAAAAATATGTATATGTAGATTGCTTTAAGGCTAGAACAAGAGCATGGCCTCACTGAACATGGAACACTTTCAGACAAATGAGATGGCTGTGCTTGCAGATGTTGTGTGCCTCAGCTGTCCTTCAATGTTTAACAGAGAAGTCTAGCCTGAGCTTTTTAGGCTGGACTTCTTCTGACCCGTTTTCAGCGAAGTGCGGTCTGAAGTATGCTTTCCGCTAACGTCACTGCCATCAGTGGAAGCACCACGTCATCCCGACTTCCCGAGACTGGATCCGCCATCTGCCTTGACTGATGACAGTCTCATCAAACCACTGAGACATCTGCTTCCCACCCCTCCACTGCTAAGCGCTCCAATGAGCATTGAGAAGCAGAGAGAAGAGACGCTGACTGACAGTCAGCAGCTCTCCTCTCGGGGGGCTGTGAGAACTGAGCCATCGGCAGTGTTCGCTGGCTCGGTTCTCAGTGCAGAGACGGCAGGGGACAGATGCAGCATCGGTCTGATGCTGCATCCACCTAGGTAAGTATGAAAAAAAAAAACAAACATACTTCTCTTTTTAATATCAGCTTTGGACTGTCTAGGTCAAATCCCGTTTGTGAATTCTTTTTTTTATAATTCACTGATTATGTTCAGAAAGCTTGTGTCCAAAACACAGAGCCAAGTCTGTCAATACAACTTCACACACTAAAGCCCATTCAGATAACCGGTAATATCTTTATTTTCTCTAACGCTCAGACAGCATAATAAGAAAGCTAAAGGTTAGGTGGGCCAAGAAGAAAAAAACACTGTGCCAAAGTATTTTAGAGTAGAATAAAAAAACATAATTTGCCTTTAACAGTACAGTATTAGATTTCAGTATGTTATCACACAAATTTGCACAACTATTACCCAGGATTCACATATTTTTCAAACTGAATTTAATTAGAAACATGTGAATCCTGGGTAAAAGTTGTGTGAATTTTGTGTGATAACACTTATAAATAGACCCTTTAGTGTAGTGGCTGCTCAATCTCTTGTCTCCTATATAGCAGTATTATTTATGTTTTATCTGTTATTACCTTTTGAACAATGGGCTTCCTGAGAGATGAATGAAAATTCTGCGTACTCTGCAGTACAGATTTTCTACTTTTATATTTTCTGTCTCAAAAAAGTATATACTGTATATATTTTTTTATAGCTAACATAACAAAGAGACAGCGGTGAATGGAAAGTCTTAGAAGAGGGAAGTAAAAGTTTTACCAGTTCCTTTAAGTAGACAGTCTGAA
Source organism: Rana temporaria (assembly GCF_905171775.1). Lineage (NCBI taxonomy): Eukaryota > Metazoa > Chordata > Amphibia > Anura > Ranidae > Rana > Rana temporaria. The sequence continues at coordinate 451,731,998 of NC_053489.1, forward strand.
TTTTATTTTTTTCTAAAGATGAACATCCTCCCTCCCCTTAAGTAAGTGCATTAAACGTTGTCAGAGTATTACAAACTGTAAAAATTTTAGCATAAAGCATTTATAAAGGTTCTTAAACCAGAGAGTTTTTTCAGTTTTTGTGAAAGGTGAGCACCACTCCACCAAATTTATTGACAGCAAACCCCGATTGCATGCTTTCAGCTTGAAGACCCTGCACTACTCCAAATATGCACTAAGTATGTAGTGAAGTTGGCCTGGGAGAATCTTAGGCCGCGTACACGCGACCGGTCCAAACCGATGAAAACGGACCGAAGTCCAGTTTCATCGGTCCAAACCGACCGTGTACGGCCCATCGGACTTTGGTCCTTTAGACCAAAGTTTTAGAACTTGCTTTAAAATCGAACCGATAGACGACTGACCATCGGTCAAAACCGATGGTTAGTACACAAAAGCATCGGTTCAAAACCTGTGCATGCTCAGAATCAAGTCGACGCATGCTTGAAAGCATTGAACTTCGTTTTTTTCAGCACATCGTGTGTCTTACGTCACCGCGTTCTGACACGATCGGTTTTTGAACTGATGGTGTGTACGCACATAAGACCATCAGTCTGCTTCAGCGGTGAACCGATGAAAACGGTCCATGGGACCATTCTCATCGGATGGATCGACCGTGTGTACGCGGCCTCAGGCCCCATACACACGGGAGGATTTATCCGCGGATACGGTCCAGTCCTCTCGAGGATTTCAGCAGATTTTAATGCGATGGAGTGTACTCACCATCGCATTGAAATCCGCGCCGAAATCCTCTGGCGATGACGTGTCGCGCCGTTGCCGCGATTATGACGCGGCGACGGGCGCGACGCTGTCATATAAGGAATTCCACGCATGCGTCAAATCATTACGACGCGTGCGGGGAATCCCTTTGGACGGATGGATCCGGTGAGTCTGTACAGACGAGCGGATCCATCCGTGGGATCCGATTCCAGCGGATAGATATTCTGTGCATGTCGACAAATATCTATCTGCTGGAATTCGGAAATATCCGTGGATAAATATCCGCCGGAGTGTACACACCATAGAATCTATCCGCTGAAACCCATTCGATGGGATTTATCTGCGGATAGATTCTATGGTGTGTATGGGGCCTTAGGCCCCGTACACACGACCAGTTTCCTCGGCAGAATTCAGCTTCCGACCGAGTTTCTGGCTGAATTCTGCCGAGAAACCCGGCCGTGTGTACACTTTCGGCCGAGGAAGCCGACGAGGAGCTCGGCGAGGAAATAGAGAACATGTTCTCTATTTCCTCGTTGTTCAATGGGAGCTCTCGTCCCGCCGAGCTCCTCGGCGGCTTCAGTGCTGAACTGGCCGAGGAACTCGATGTGTTTGGCACGTCGAGTTCCTCGGCCGTGTGTACGAGGCCTTAGAGTTTTCCGGGCAGACATTAGTATTGCATGGGAAATGTGAAACTTCTATGATACTTAGGAATAAACAACTACAACACGTATGATGTATTTATAATACATGTAAGAGTCTTACATGTAAAAAAAAAAATACTTTTTGCAGCTCCCAAATAATACTATATATGCACTAGTTTAAAACAAATGCACATAGAATTTATCATATTTTGTTATATTTCATGTGCCTTTTCTTTATTCAGATTTTATAATAGAAGGCTAAGGCCCCTTTCACACTGGCTTTTCCGATCAGGTCCACCTGTCAGTTTTTCATGCCGACCTGATCGGACGTCGATGCACCTCTATGGAGCGGACTGATGGCGGTGACGTTTGCAGAGAGCGGACTTCATACCGCTCTTTGCAGAAAATATGTCACAAGAGTGCAAAACAAATTGCACTCCTATGACCCTTAGGAGAAGCCCAGCCTAAAAAGCTCAGGCTGAACTTCTCTGTTAAACATTGAAGGACAGCTGAGGCATATATAATCTGCAAGCACAGCCATCTCATTTGGCTGAAAGTGTCCCATGTTCAGTGAGGCGTGTTCATTCAGGTTCAGACCAGATCACCTAAGACATGTCCACGGAAATCCACTGCTATCCGATCCTGTCCGTGAAATCCAGATGGATGAAAACCCTATTTTCAATCCGTCTGAGGAATCGGATCAGATAAAATTGGACAGGCGGTCCGTTTTCATCCGATCTTTATAGAGGACAGTGGGGCTTTGACAGGTCCATCTCTGCACAGTGAGCGGAGACGGACCTGTCACCTGCCTGCTCAGCGGGGATCAGCGGATCGATCCCTGCTGAGCGAATGGGATTGGAAAGAAATCCTGGACTGCCACACTCCGTTAAACAACGTCTTTATTGGATAAAATTAAATCAAACAGTCAAAAATAGAAAGTAAACACTAGGACAAAAAAATGGCCAACATGTTTCACATCGTGAGATGTTTACTGCTGAGCGAAGCGGAGTCTGTACACAGACAAGCCCGCTTGAAAAAAAATAACTTTTCTGCATGCATTGCTTTTCTCCTGATGTTCAAATGACTTGTACTGTGGCAAAATGCAAAAACCTCTAGCTGCATCCACTCATGCGGACTTTGACAGCTACACTGTCTGTAAAGGTAGAGGCTCCTAGTGATGATATATTTCTCAACAAGGAAAGGTTTTAAAAATGAGCAGGGATGGGAGTACATAGAGAAGACCTAAATGTTAAAACAAATGTTATAACAGTGAGCTTGTGGACCCCTGCTCAAATTTTATTTTAAATATCAAATTTTATTTTGAATATCAAATTTTAATTTAAGCTATGTTAACAGCCTTGCTGAAATGGATACATAAAGAGCAGCTGGGAGACCAGATACCTAGCTTTCCTGGAATAAAATGCTGTTGCGTTTAAATGAAGCGTGGAGCAGCATTTTCTTAGGAAAAGATAAGTGTTTTTTTCTGTGTTCATTTTATAAGAAAAACAGTCATGTAAAACACCCCATGGAAATCATTGATTTTTTTTAAACATATTTGAACAGGCCAACTTTAAACCCTGCTTAAAATAGCACCTATAGATAAAGGTGGTATACTTGAACAATTGACACCTACAGTTGATATGGTATATTAATTTTCATTATCTAATTTTTTTTTTTTAAATCAAAGATGTTTTTATTGCTCACAAAACATACAGGGAAAAACAATATGACATATCATACATAACATGTAGAATGCACTAACAATGAATCTCTCCGTTAAGAACCTAACAGGTAGTGATCGTACCCAGTAGCATGCCCTCCGCCCCCACCCCCCCATAACTAACAAATCTAAATACCGCCCAGCAGCCTCATCTGAACAAGTTTCATAGGACTCAAGCCAAATGTGGCAAGCCATGCATCCCAAATCCTGTCAAATTTGCCCGTGTTTCCCCTGTGCCGATAGATGTACTTCTCCATTATAAGCATCCTGCCCATGTGTGTCAACCAGAATTTAAGTGTGGGGGGTGCCTCCAGTTTCCATTTCAGGAGAATGGCCCTTCTGGCCTGGAACAATGCTCTGTTGAATGCCATTCGAGTCAACTCCTCCGTTATCACTCCCTCCAAAACTCCAAGAAGGCAATATACCGGTTCCAGGAGAACGGTGGTCTGGAACACCGAGTTGAGCGTATCCAGAACCCCCCTCCAGAACATGTGGAGTTTGGGGCAGCGCCATGGGCAGGTGAATCAGATCGCCAGACATTACCCTGCATCTGTTACACATCGGGTCCGGGACCCTACCCATTTTAAAAAGTTTTACCGGGGTATAGTGGACCCTCAATAGAATGTACAACTGAGACACCTTCTGTGCAACATTGAGCGAACAGCCGTTGACTGCTTGCAGCGCCTTCATTATCTAATTTAAAGAAAATGTAGATCTGTCATATGGAAAAAGAAAGTACAACTCTACATTTATGACCTCTTCAAATTAATGAAATTAGAATTTGGTGTTCCAGATTAGGTGCCAAGTTAATTAGGGGGTATGTAGGTGAAAATTGCCCTTTTTAATCCCTAGGGTTTGGTGTTCTCTCCACTATGGACATGTGCAGTGTCATCATGCCAAGTTCCATAGAGTTCTCTGAGACCCCCAAAAAGTAAGCTGTAAATGTGTATGAGTCTGGCAAGGGATATAAAAAGATCACCAAATTATGTGGTGAATGAAGTGTCTGGCCAGCTAAGTGAATGTATCCCAAAAGCTGTCTGATGCTAAAAAAAAACAACCCAAAGAACCAAAAACATCCCTGTGGGGTGTTGAGTTAACTCTTGCAACAGTTGGAGTAAAAGTGCATGCATCCATGATCGAAAGAATATTGCTCCATATCCCTTCCTACGCATTTCATCATAATCGATTTGATTCCCGGGACTGATATACTGTATACTGCATAATGCTTGTTTCAACTATCTTAAAGTGGTTGTAAACCCACTTTTTGTACTTTTACCTACAGGTAAGCCTATAACAAGGCTTACCTGTAGGTAAGGAAAAAATCTCCTAAACCTGCACGGTTTAGGAGATATTCCCCTCACAATGCGCCGCTGCGCATGCGCAGGGGGGATCTACGGCGAAAGGACCGGCAGCCGCCGGACCTTGCCGAGTTTTAAATCTCCTGCGTGCATGCGCGGGAGTGACGTCATCGCCGCTCCAGCCAATCACAGCGCTGGAGCGGCGATACCCGGAAGACACGCCGAGGCAAGATGAAATCTCGCTCGGCGTGAACCAGGTAAGTGCTACGCACCTCGTTCCGAGGTAAGTATTTCATAATGAGCTAATATGCGGTGCATATTAGCTCATTATGACTTTTCCCTTACAGGAGGAAAAAAAAAAATATTTCATGCGGGTTTACAACCGCTTTAATGTTAGTAGTTGGTGTTTTTTTTTATCTACGATACATTTTACATACAGTATTCCACTATGGGAATGTTTTTATTTTTCACCCATGATATGCTGGATTAACTCTCCACCATCCCATATGACAGCATTTTACACCCAAAGAGAAGCAAGGTATTAAGGACTTTCACATTGTGGTATGTCTTTTCATACTTCTTTCATGACTCCTATAACTTAGAGACCACTCTCTCTGGTAAGGAGCCATTTTTTGTATATGATGGTACGGTATGGTGGCACTGCAAGTGATTCACTTGTTGATTTGATATTGATATCCACACTCATAACGCAAGTTGGACCCATATTTAGTCATGGAAATTTTAGTAAAGGGTTTGTAAAGGATTTTTTTTTTATTTTTTAAAAAAAACAAACATGTTATACTTACCTCCACTGTGCAGCTCGTTTTGCACAGTGTGGCCCCGATCCATGTCTTCTGGGGTCCCTCGGCGGCTGTCTCTGGTCCTCCCTGCAAGAACTCCACACATTCATGCGGGAGAGTTCGCATGGTGTGGAGTCCATGCCGGAGCGCTCCCGTGATACAGCCGATGGACATAGCCACCAACTGTATCACTCAGCCCCGCCCCCCGGCGCACCGCGTCATTGGTTGTGATTGACAGAAGCGCCAGCCAATGGCTGCGCTGCTTCAATCGACCAATGAATGAGATAGGAACCTGGCCGAGATGCCAGCTCGTTCACGGCACGGGACTTTCGAGGGGTCAGGTAAGTAAACGGGGGGGGGCTGGGTAGGCCGGTATTCTCTGAAGTTTTTTCACCTTAATGCATAGAATGCATTAAGGTAAAAAAACTTTTACCTTTACAACCCCTTTACCTCTTCATCACTTTGAACTTTCACTGGAGGCTCCATCTTTGGACTGTGATTATTTATGGGACTTTCCATACAATTTAATTTGAGGTGTACATTCATTTCACTGCTACTTTTTTTTCACAGTGCTGCAAATTTTTATTGCTGTCTGTGCTCCCATTAGGGTGACCATGGTCACTGGGACAAAAAATTATGAAAGATTTAATTTAACTGTTGCTACTAGAACAAGAAAATTCCAATGGGGACATCTGATTCGATGACAACTGTCTATGAGGGGATTTCCCATTACTTTGGAAAAGTTTCCTACCACTTCCAGGAAGAAAAGTGAAATCATCCCAAAGGGACACAAACACAATTCTTTACTCTGCTGAAAACAAAAAACTTTGGGCCAGATTCACAGAAAAAGTACGCGGGAGTATCTGCTGATACTCCGGCGTACTTTCAAATTTGCCGCGTCGTATCTTTATTTGTAATTCACAAACAAAGATACGACGGCTTTTGGCTAAGGTCCGACAGGCGTACGGCTTCGTACGCCTTCGGATCTTAGGTGTAATTTTCTGGCGGCCGCTGGGTGGAGTTTGCGTCGTTTTCCAGCGTCGGGTATGCAAATTAGCTGTTTACGGCGATTCAAGAAGGTACGCGCGTTCGTCGCATTCTCTTACGTCGTCGCTAGTTGGTTTTTCCCGTCGCAAACATAAGCCTGCTTTTTCATGGCTTACATTTAGAACACCCATGTTAAAGTATGGCCGTCCTTCCCGCGTCGAATTTCAAATTTTTTTTTTTTGCGTAAGACGTCCAGGAATACGAAACGACGTAACGCACGTCGCCGTTCAAAAATACGTTGGGGCGCCGTAATTTCGCGCAAAGTACGGCGGGAAATTTTCACACAGAGCATGCGCAGAACGTTCGGCGCGGGAGCACGCCTAATTTAAATGGTACACGCCCCATTTGAATTAGGCGGGCTTGCGCCGGACGGCTTTACGTTACACCGCCGTAAGTTTACACGCAAGTGCTTGGTGAATCAGGCACTTGCGCTGAAAACTTGCGGCGGTGTAACGTAAAGACGATACGTTACGCCGCCGCAGATCTCTGTGAATCTGGCCCTTTGACCTTAGATATACTTAAAAAAAATTTTTTTTTATATAACTTCATCAATAAACTTTTTTTATTTGCCTAGTGCTCCGCTTCAAAAAGTGAATTTCTTCATGTTAACATCCACAGATAACAGTGTTGGCTCTTTTACAAAAAGTCAATTAATCCTTCTTTGTTTGACTGTGGATTCTGTCTGTGTACTCTGGCCTTTTGCTCATTTTGTAAATGTAATTATAAATGCAATATGCGCCATTCACATTTCCAGATCACCAGGCTGTCTGTTGAGATGCCATACTGATTATCTGATACAGTTGAAATGCTTACTATAAGTAATCAGAACAGGCAAGCTGAGGTTTTGCTTGTTATAGATAACATACAGCTGTTCATAAACCATTTCACAGTGTAATATGTTCTACCGGTCTGTGAGGATGAAAAGATTGACAGATGCATTTTGTAGAAAACATATCATCCAGCACTGTGAAAGGTAAAAGATGGGCTTCTTGCATACCTCATCATCAGAGGGAGCACAGGGGAACATGATTCATCCAATGATTAAATGTCATTTTTTCAGATTTCAAAATAAAAAAAAAACTTTTAAAGAAACTTTATAGTTTTTCCAGTTAAGTAAAATTACTAGTCTGGGGTTATGAAAATATGTATCTTTATAAAACTTTTGATCTAAATAATGAACAGCAGGTGGTGTAATCCTATTGTAACTTTGCCCATAGGTAAAAGGTTTCAACATGCAGGCACAATTTGTAGTACTGTATTTTATCATCAAAGATTTTTGATGAGCAAACATAACACACAGTGCATGCTCCAGATAAAGCACATTCAAAACCATTGTGGCAAGCGATCACATTCAACCATTTTAACTGTACATAATACGTATACAGAAGGCTGCCCGCTGTTCAACAAAGTAGGGCCAACATATCAATATACAATTAAGCATTTATACTTTCCCAAGCATATTAACCACTACATTAGAGAAGCAGCCTATCCAGGACCAAATCCACTGAGGAGAGGCCAGGGGTGTCTAGCCATGGGGACCACAATTTAGTATTTTTTCTGGGGCTCCCTCTGTGTTGGTAAATATAATTTACCAAATGCAGAGTATCTCCCATTGGAGTAATCCATTCTTTCAACGTAGGGGGCTCAGCTGCCTTCTAATGACGGAGGATAAGCCTTTGAGCCTGGAAGAGTGGCCTTTAATTGAAAGGTCACCCAGAATGCCTAAAATACATGCTTTAGGATCCACCTGGACAATGAGCTAAAATAGTGAAAATGTGTGTAGAGGGCGCTATACTACAATAAAGTGCCTAGTAATACCAATCCACAATATATATAGTGATATATGGCAAATGAACATTAAATTAAATGTGCCAATTCTGAAAAATATAGACCTAAAATACTCTATTAATGGTGTAACAGAACCCCAAATGGGACAGGGGTTAACACCGTTTTAGATATTCCATTACCGAACCCAAGACAGCTATCGACACTCCACAGTCAGGCAAACGAACCCCAACAACGAGACACACAGCTCTGTTTGAGGTTCCACACGAATAGACCCTTTATTGAGAAAATCAGGCTCTTATATACAGTTAGTAACCAAAATGAACAATGACCCAACTCCACCCACAACATTACACAAGGAGCCCCAATACACACCTTTTTGGTAGACATCATGACTCTGGCTCTGACATACTTTACATGAGCTAATTAACTACATCTGATGTCTCAGCCACATGACCTTTAGACTGTCTGTTAACTTGCAATACACATTCATCACAGGACTCCTTCACACAATACAGGGCCATTAGCACAAGCCACAATGACAGATCCTTAGAAGCCATCCTAGATTCATTTACATCACAACAGACGACATTAACACCTAATAGTGTGTCCCCACATTGAATGAGTCACTCTTTTAATTAACATCGTTCTATTAACCTGTTAAGTTCAGAATCAACAACCAGTAATAGTTCAAGATATCCTGGAAAATATTGTGAATTACAGACCCATGTTAAAGCAATCCAAGATATATTCTGAATGTCCATTAATCTTACTAAAAATGATCTTCCCATTTGAATATGCAGTTTCTGTCATTTTCAAAAAATGTCCAAATATTTAGTGCAATGGTAACCTAGAGGTGTTCTGTAGACCATTGGTTCATTGACACCCCTAAAATTGTCATTTCCTGCTACTATGATAGGCTGACTGATTTTTTTGGAGGTCCACACTAAAATACAAGTAAATGTTTAGGCATCCCCTGCAATAGGAATTTCATTTTTGGTGGGATACTGCCTAAGACTTATCTGCTAAAGAGATACCGACTGCAGCTTTCATCATTTAAGAAATAAGTATACATGGCAAACATCAAAAGGGAGACCTTCTGTGAGTGTAGAGTTTTATGTAGTGGTAGGACTATTAGGCAGCTCACTTAGGAACAAAGGTAGATGTGATTGGCTCAAAAAGTGTTATATAAAAATTATATACTGCATATTAGCAAACAATAATAGCATGTATGCTTGGAAATACATGCAGTACTTTCTTATCTCATCTCTATAACAATACATTTTTCTCCTGAGATTGGTCAACCAGAGCTATTTAATACATTCTAAAGCAGGGATAAGCAATTAGCGGACCTCCAGATGTTGCCAAACTACAAGTCCCATGAGGCATAGCGAGACTCTGACAGCATCAAGCATGACACCCAGAGGCAGAGGCATGATGGGACTTGTAGTTTGGCAACAGCTGGAGGTCCGCTAATTGCTTATCCCCGTTCTAAAGGAACTCATAGAAATGAGGATTGTTGTTCAATAATGCATTATGCATACTTATATTTTGGTAGATGATCTACAGGTGAAAAGTGACTTCAATTGTATAATTAGTTAAAGTGGTTATAAAGGCTCAAGGTTTTTTACCTTCATGAAGGTAAAAGACCTGCTATGTGCAACAGCCCCCCTAAGGCTCCATTCACACCTTGGCGACAAACGCCCGACGCCGGACGCTCGTGCCGCTGGAGGGGAGAATTCCCATTGCTGTCTATGAGATGGTTCACATCTCATAGACGCCGTACGCCTGCCGCCTGAAAACAAGTCCCGGACCCTTTTTTTCAGGCGGCATTGGCGTTCGGCCATAGAAAGCAATGGGAAAGATTTGTTAAAAAAAAAAAGTTACACGAATCGCGGCAAAATACGCCGCGTACGCTGCGTTACTTGTCGCGGAGGTGTGAATGCAGCTTAATACTTACCCGAACCCCATCTAAATCCAGGGTCTCTTCCTCCTCATTGACTGAGACAGCAGCAGGAGCCATTACTGTCAATCACAGCCAATGAGGGAAGAGAGGGGGTGGGGCCGAGTCACACTCTGTGTGTGGAGTGAGCCTACTTGATGCCTCCATAGCAAGCTGCTTGGTATGGGGGCACGCGGCAGGAGGAAGGGGCCAGGAGCGCTGGTGGGGGACCCAAGAAGAGGAAGACCAGGACTGCTCAGTGAAAAACCACTGTAAGTATGACATGTTTGTTATTTAAAAAATAAATAAAACTGCATTTAATATCACTTTAAACTTTTTTTTCTTTTGGATAGTGAATGAAAGGCTTGGAATCTGTGCAAGCCCCTTACTACTGCCACTTTTGAGAAATTTCTTGCTCTCTTGACCATTGGCATTGTGAATTTTACCAACAGTGGCAAAATAATCCATAACAAGTCCAAACCTTTTCCTGCTCTACTAAAACAGAAGGATATTTTTATTGCTTTGTCCTCATATTTTGCTGCCGAGATTACTCCAAAAAGTTGGACATGAGGGCAAATCTTCCCGTTGAGGACTTCAGTTTCATTGACAGAGGTTCTAACTTCTTGTATGCTTATCCAAAGCTTCAAAAATGGTGTTTGCGACAGAGCCCTTCTTTAATTACAATGTAATTGTGCGGCAAATCAGCAGCTACAAATGACAAGGTTTTCAAATGGAATGCCTGCCGACCGCAGGTTCAAGACATATATTCAGTAACAGTTTCATTTCCTTGGTGAGAGCTGACTCATTTCTGTTGTTAACATAATAAACAGAAAATTCCTTTCTAATCTCTAGAGCAGCAGTGATATACACAGGGCCAGTGACAGAAAGGAGTAGTCAGGAAGAGTAAAAACATTTTAGTCCTCATCCTAATGATTATTGTTCCACAGTAGTGATGAGCCGAACACTCCCCTGTTCGGTTCGCACCAGAACCTTTGAACGGACCGATCGTTCGCACGAACTTTAGAACCCCATTGAAGTCTATGGGACTCGAACGTTCGAAATCAAAAGTGCAAATTTTAAAGGCTCATATGCAAGTTATTGTCGTAAAACGGGGTTGGGGACCCGGGTCTTGTCCCAGGGAACGTGTATCAATGGAAAAAAAAGTTTTAAAACGAGGAGCAGTGATTTTAATGATGCTTAAAGTGAAAAAAAAATTGAAAAATTCCTTTAACCACTTCCCCACCAAAGACGTCCCTGGGACGTCCTCCACTTTGAGCGGTGATATCTCAATGATGCCTGCAGCTACAGGCATCATTCAGATATCCCCGTCTTCAGCCGCCGATTCCCTGCACCATAAGAATGATCAAAGTGGCGGTTCCACCGCTTGATCGTTCTTATAGGCAGCGGGAGGGACACCCCCCCTCCCGCCACCATCCGGTGCTTCTCCGGGCTCTCACGTGCCATCGGGGGCCCGGAGAGCAAATTGGTCGGTGTCCGCTGCAGAACCATAGAGATGACTGGTGACCAGACGGTCACAGTCATCTCTATTACCGTCGGAGGACCGGGCACGACATTATGACGTCACGCCCGGTACCCGGAAGTAAACAAAGCCGCAATCGCGGCTGTTGGCATGTGATCGGTGATTCTTTTTTCACCGATTTCATGCTTGTAATCCTGGAGGAGAGATGTGGGGTCTTATTGACCCCACATCTCTCCATAAAGAGGACCTGTCACACTGATTCCTATTACAAGGGATGTTTACATTCCTTGTAATAGGAATAAAAGTGATCACAATTTTTTTTTTTTTTTTAAAGTGTAAAAATAAAAAAAATTAAGTAAAATAAAAATAAAATGAAACATTTTTTTTTTGAAAACGCCCCTGTCCTCGTTATCTCACACGCAGAAGCGAACACGCATGCAGGTCCCGCCCACATATGTAAACACCGTTCAAACCCCACATGTGAGGTATCGTTGCGTGCGTTAGAGCATGTGCAACAATTATAGCACTAGACCTACTCTGAAACTCAAAAATAGTAACCTGTAAAAAATGTTAAAGCGTCACCTATTTAGATTTTTAAGTACCGAAGTTTGGCGCCATTCCATGAATGTGCGCAATTTTAAAGTGTGACATGTTAGGTATCTATTTACTCGGCATAACATAATCTTTTACATTATATAAAAAAAGTGGGCTAACTTTACTGTTTTGTTATTTTTTAATTCATGAAACCACTTTTTTTCCCCAAAAAAGGCGTTTGAAAAATGATTGCGCAAATACCGTGCGAGAAAAAAAGTTGCAATGACCGCCATTTTATTCCCTAGGGTGTCTGCTTAAAAAAAATATATAATGTTTGGGGGTTCTGATAAATTTGCTAGCAAAAAAATTGTGATGTTTACATGAAGGAGAGAAGTGCCAAAATTAACCCGGTGGGCAAGTGGTTAAATATCGTACCTGCTGAGTGTCTATAGTATGCCTGTGAAGTGGCCCATGTTTAGAACTGTCCCTGCACAAAATGACATTACTATAAGGAAAAAGTAATTTAAAACTGCTTGCGGCTTTAATGTAATGTCTGGTCCCTGCAATATGGATGAAAATCATTAAAAAAAATTCCATGGGTTTCCCCGCCCCCCTCCCCCCAGGTCATTACAAGCCCCTTTGGCCCTATATACTTTGAACAGCAGTATACAGGTGGTGCAAACAAGACAGGGACTGTAGGTTTGTTTTTTGCTAAGTAGAATCTGTTTGTAATTTTGAACTGGTACTTTTTTAAAGTGTAGCTCCAGCCAAAACATCTATTTTTAAACTTTTTGGAAAACATAGAGAAGGATTATCACCCCTGTAACATTTGTTTTGCTGTCTGTACGCATCTGTTCAGAAGATTGCACCTCACTTTCTGTCCCAATGACAAATGTTTTTTTGTGATAAAGCATCAGTGGACAGGAGACACCTCTTACAGAAGAGAATTTCCCTTACTAGGGGTACATTTGCTCTCACTTCCTGTTGTCTCCTTCCATTTGCAAGTAGGAGTCATTTGTAAGTTGGATGTTTGAAAGTAGGGGCCTGCCGTATATACTCTGCAGAAATTTGGGCCCTAGGTGTTGGTGTTGCCACAACACTGTAAGCCCTCACAGTTAGTCTTGGTGGGCGCTGGAACACCCTGCTGTGAACTATTACCGTATTTCTCAGCGTATAACACGCACAGGCGTATAACACGCACCCTAACTTTAAGAGGGAAGTTTCAGGAAAAAACTTTTCACAGCCCCCTGCGTATAACACGCAGGCACAGTTTACCCTCTATTTTCAGGGTAAAAAAGTGAGTGTTATACGCCAATAAATACAGTATATCAAGAATTGTAATTACATGCCATTGTTGAACAGTGGTAAAAAAAATTGGGTGCTGGTGCCACAACACTGTAAGTCCTCACAGTTACTCTTGGTGGGTGCAGGAATGGGCCCTGCTGTTATATATTAGATCAAGAATTGTAATTACATGCCCCTGTTGAACAGGGGCAAAAAAATTGGGCCTTTGTTGGTGGTGGTGGTGGTGGTGCTGGTGCCACAACACTGTAAGCCCATTACAGTTAGTGTTGCTCACGAATATTCGCATTGCGAATATTCGACTCGAATATAGCATATTCGAGAAATCGCGCTATATTTCGAATTTCGCAGTGAATATTCGCAATTCCGAATATTCGCATTTTTTCAATTTGATTTTTAAAACAGATCACATCCTATCGACGTCTAAAAGCATTGCTGGTATGATTAGAGACCCTGGGCCGAGTAGCTAAGCTGAGGCGATCCTTTTATGTTGCCAAATTGAAAAAAAAAAAATTGCGATTTTTCGCTATTGCGAATGCGAAAATGATTGCGAATTTTCGATAACTGTGGTAGGAGAACTCTGATTGTCTCTGATGCAAAAGGGGGGGGCTTTGTGTATGTGTATGTTATGAATATTTGTATGTTTGATATTATTATTTTTTGTAAGAAGGAAAAAATTGCGCATACCTTAAAAAAGGGGAGAATACAGCAGCAACTCAAAAATGTTATACAACATAAATTAATACAAGACAGAAAATGGAGTCGCTCTACAAGAATAAAAAATATGTCTAGTGACAAGACATGTGGGCAAATTATAAAATAAGCAAGCGCAAATAACTTGTGAAATACACAGTGAAACAAATATATAAAGAAATATAGTCCCAATAATAGAAAAATAATCTTTCATAAAAATGTCTTTGATATGTGAAGTGAAAAAAAGTCCAAAGCATGCAGCATGAACGTGTTCAATCTTCAAGGTGTTTGATTGACAAACGGCTGTGACAGATGGATAGAGTAAAGAATCACCACCAATGCAAAACACTTTTTATTTTCTATTGTAAAATATCACGAATATTCTGAGCCAATCAGAGTGCTCCTTCCGCATTTGCCGAATATTCGCAATTATTTTCTATTGTAAAATATCAAGAATATTCTGAGCCAATCAGAGTGCTCCTTCTGCATTTGCCGAATATTCGCAATTATTTTGTATTGTAAAATATCAAGAATATTCTGAGCCAATCAGAGTGCTCCTACAGCATTTGCCGAATATTCGCAATTATTTTGTATTGTAAAATATCACGAATATTCTGAGCCAATCAGAGTGCTCCTACAGCATTTGTCGAAATTGCGCAATAAATATCGCATTCGCATGTTGCGATATTTCGATAAAATATCACGAATATTCTGAGCCAATCAGAGCGCTCCTCCAGCATTTCTCGAAATTGCGCAATAAATATCGCATTCGCATGTTGCGATATTTCGATAAAATATCACGAATATTCTGAGCCAATCAGAGTGCTCCTACCGCAGTTATCAAAAAATCGCAATTATTTTCGCATTCGCAATAGCGAAAAATCGCAATCATTTAATTTCGATAAAATATCACGAATATTCGAATTTAGCGAATATATCTCGAATATTCGAATATATATTCGAGATATATCGCGAAATCGAATATGGCATATTCTGCTCAACACTAATTACAGTTACTCTTGGTGGGCACAGTGAAAATACTTGCTGATCAGCCACTGCCTGTGGTATTAATATGAGCAGATCTCTGCCTGTAGGAATTAATATGAGAACACCAGTAAATCGATTGACGTAGCTTTAGGTGCACACTGTGCAGAGGACACAGACAGTACACCAAGTGAAAATACTGCAGCTAGCACAATTACCTGCCTGCCTGTCAGTATTCTAGGAAGAGCGGATCTAGCTCAACTCAATACAGTCTATAAATACAGTATATATACAACACCTGGGATGCATATACAGTGAGGAAAATAAGTATTTGAACACCCTGCTATTTTGCAAGTTCTCCCACTTGGAAATCATGGAGGGGTCTGAAATTGTCATCGTAGGTGCATGTCCACTGTGAGAGACATAATCAAAAAAATAAAATTCCAGAAATCACAATTTATGATTATATATCAGACAGGAGGCTCATATCTTATGCATTAATCTTCCTTTATTAATGCTCACAGCAGAATGTATTTTTAAAACTTTCAATGTAAAAACTTTTTCAAAACAACTACCACCCCCAGCAGTCCATATAGCCTCTAACCACGCCCTTACGGAGACCTCTATATAAGGAGACTGTCTGTGGTGGTTCCTCCTCTTTCTTTCTGCTCACAGCAAAGATAAGTACTTGATTTCTTGATAAGCATTTTTTATCCTAGCATTAGGAAATGTTTTCACCTATTGCTTTTGAATATTTCTATTCTTTAACATTTATACGCTGTACTATTTATTCATAACTCATCTTTATGATACATTTCTTGATTCTTACAAGATTAGGTTTATGTGCTCTATGGGATATCCCCCATTGAGGTTTTGTCACCCATAGTCTGGTTTACACTACTGGATTGGTTGCGCGGTGCCCCACGAGCGGGGGGGGACAACTCCCCCCCTCCTCTCATTCCTGTCATTGTGCGCTCCGCACTGCCTGGTCTTACCCGAGCGCCGCCATTCCGAAGGAGGTTCCCTTCTTCCTCCTCTCTACGCGCGCTTTCGGGGGGCGGAGCTCTCCGTCCCTCGCCCATCGACCAATCAGCGCCCAGAGGACGAAGTCTCGCGAGACTTCGTTCCCGGGTTGCTGGGGATCTCAGGCTCCTCTCCCCTCCGTCGCCATTCGGCGCCGACGGAAGGGAGGATAGGACGGAGCCACGGTGCACTAGGTATCAATCCCTAAATAACTCTGTTAGACCCATACGATCGGAGCGCGGCTCCATAGTACTATTACAGCGGGTAAACTCAGCTATACTGTCCTTTCTACCTGCCATCAGTGTGCAGGTCAGGATCCTTTAGAAAAGCCAGGATATTGACATACCTTCCTGATCAGTGACCTGATATCATTGTGCAGACCCTCTTAAAGGACCACTGTACATTTACCTGGCAGCGGTGAGCAAAGAAATTTTACACCATGTCTGAAATTAACCCAGCAAATACCACTGGGGATACAAACCCCACAGGCACATCTCATACCCTGAGTGCTGCACAATTACAGGATATTATTCAATTATCCATTCAGGCTGCACTGGCCTCCACCACCCCATCTGCTTGGACGGTACAATCCTCCAATAGCCCAACAGTACCTCCCCAACAAGATGAACCACCCTCTAAGAGGGGTAAATCCTCACACAAGAGGAAGCACACATTAGTGGTGCATGACTCCCCGGCAGGGGAAGTAAACAGTCTGCAGCAGGTAGCCCCTACCACGGTCTACCGACCCCAGCATCAATCCGAGACTTCACGACCCCTGGACCCCAGGGAGACTCAGAAGGGGTATAGAGCCACTAGACGGGCTAAACCGGATTCATTCAATGACTCCTCGGAGGAAGATTCGGCTGATCCCTCTGAAGGATCGGACGTCTCAGATTCCGAATCTTATATAGAAGATGCTGGGGCCACGGCGCCTGACACGGCCGCCAATCCTGCTACACAGGATCAAGTCCTACTGGACGCCCTTGGGGAACCTTTTTTCCACCCGGACGCAATCACCCATCCGCGTTCGGGGGAATGGACACCCCTGCCACATGTGGCACAATACGTGGAATTATGGGCCAGAAAGTCCTTAGACAGGACTGCACGGAACAAGTTGAGGGCGGAATGTCCTAGACCTTCTATACCCAAGAAGGTGGTAGCCACCCCTGAGGTGGACCCGGTCCTCACCAAATACCTCCTAAAGACGGGGAAGTTCCAGAAAAAAGGGATTGAGCGTTCTTTCCGCTCAATACAGGACCGCATTTTGGACCTCATGGGTCCACTTACAAAGATCCTCAATTTGTCCGAGCAAGCCGTCGCTTCCGGACAATCAGTCGATCTCCCACAACTGAGGGGTTGGGCACAAAGAGCCCTATGCCTGGCCGGCACTGCCAACACGGCATGCTCCGTGGAACGGCGCAGATCAATTCTAATGCGCTTAGATCCCCAGCTTTCACATCTGGCGGAATCTGAACCCGGTCCATCAGCGGAGGGTATGCTCTTTGGTGACATGGTCATCAAAGACATAAACAAATTCGTTGGGTTATTCACCAGCCTGGACAAGGCTCAGAATTCATTGAGGAAAACAGGAAACAATAAGGTTTTCAACAGGGCTGGCAGAAGTAGAGGCCGTTCTGCCGGCCGTGCCAACTTCTATAGGCCACAGGGTAGATCCCCTAACCCATATCACTACCAAGCTCCGTCCTACACCGCCCCGGTGGCTCAACCGGCACCCTTTTTCCCGCCACGAGGCAGACCCTGGCGCGGACGCGGAGGACGCGGCTACCCTCGATCCAGACCTCCAACTGGTGAGTATGACTTACACCACATTTCATCACATTCCCATAGGGGGCCGTCTCAGGTTTTTTACCCACGCCTGGTCTGCGATTACGGCAGACGCGTGGATTTTAAACTCAGTAGGGGGGTTCGTAATAGACATTCTAACCCCACCACCTTTCAACATCTTTCCTCCCCCTATCCAATTTACAAAACAAAACTGTCTTCTCATAGACAAGGAAATACAAGACCTGGCTACCAAACAGGCAATTGTAGAAGTGGACCCTTCTTCCCCAGGGTTCTTAAGCAATCTTTTTCTAGTGCACAAAAAAGGGGGAGGTTACCGCCCAGTGATCAACCTCAGGGGCCTAAACCAACACGTCCAATACCGTCACTTCAAGATGGAAGGGATTCACTTCCTGCGAGACCTTCTCCACCCTGGAGACTGGCTCGTGAAAATAGATCTGAAGGACGCATACCTTACAGTCCCCATACACCCGGAATCCCAACATCTACTGAGATTCCCGTGGAAGGGCAGGATATGGCAATTTACTTGCCTTCCATTCGGCCTGTCATCAGCCCCATGGTGTTTCACCAAACTGATGAAACCAGTGGTGGCAGCTCTAAGGAGCAGGGGAGTTCGTCTGATTATATATCTCGACGACATTCTCCTCATGGCCTATTCCAAGAGCCAAGCTCTCCTGCACATGTCCTGGACATTATCCCTTATCCAGAAACTAGGCTTCGTGATCAATCACGACAAATCAGTGCTAATCCCATCCCGACAGATGGAATTTTTGGGGTTCACGGTGGACACTACCCTATCCACCCTCAGTCTGCCCAAGACCAAACTCGCGCTTATCCGCAAAGAGATCCGATCAGCATTACGCAAAGGATACCTTTCCCTACGTATGCTAGCTCGACTGGTGGGCCTGCTTGCGGCCTCTATCCAAGCCATTTTTCCGGCCCCATTGCACTACAGAGCCCTGCAGAGGCTCAAAATTATGCACCTGCGACAAGGCCTCAGGTACTCGGACGAGATCCCTCTTTGCCAAGACACCACCGAAGAACTACGATGGTGGCTTCACCATGCCGTCGAGTGGAACGGCAAGACCATCTTCAACCCCAGCCCGGACATCGTCATAGAGTCGGACGCCAGTCGTCTGGGCTGGGGCGCACGATGCGGCGCAGCCTCCACAGGGGGAACCTGGTCCCCTGCGGAGACTTCTCTGCATATCAATGCACTAGAACTGTTGGCAGCCCTGTTCGCTGTCAAGAGTTTCTTACCTCATACTCCCACATGCTGTATTCTCTTTCGCATGGACAATGTGGCGGCGGTGCAGTACGTCAACCGCCTGGGAGGTACCAAGTCCAGAACATTGGCGTATATTGCAAAAGATTTCTGGCATTTTTGTCTGAATCACGGCATTACCCCCATAGCGGAATACATTCCGGGAGTCTTCAACTCGGTGGCCGATTGGAACTCTCGCTACCTTCGCGACTCCAGCGACTGGAGACTAGATCGGTCGATGTTTCTTCTCTTACAAAAGCTTTGGGGTCCGCTATCTTTCGATCTCTTCGCCTCCAGGCTCAATCATCAACTGCCCCGCTTCTTCAGCTGGAGGCCAGACCCGGAGGCTTATGCGGTGGACGCTCTCCGCCAACCCTGGCCGGAGGGAACACACTACGCATTTCCCCCCTTCCAGTTGATCTCCAGACTTCTCCTACGGATATCCAACCTAGGAGCAAATGTAGTTCTGATTACACCGTGGTGGCCGACCCAACCTTGGTTCCCACTACTTCTGGGGATGACTATAGATTTTCCCAGACTGCTCCCGCAGTTTCCCCACCTCCTCACCGGTCCGAACGGGGAACTTCACCCCCTGATTCAAGAGGACAACCTTCCTCTCCTTGCATGGTTAGTCTCAGGAGCACAACCCCTGATAGAATCCTTTCAGAATCGGCTCAGAATCTCCTCGCCCTGGCCTGGGCCCCCGGGACTAGATCGGCATATCGATCAGCCTGGAGACGATGGGTCCATTGGTGTGATCAACGACAGGTTGATCCCATACAAGCCCCTATTCCATTAGTGGTCAACTACCTGGCAGATTCGTTCGAATCTGGTAGGTCGTATAGCTCTATTAACATATACCGGTCAGCGATCTCGGCATACCACTGTCCTGTAGATTCCTTGCCTATTGGCAGACACCCATTAGTGTGTCGCCTACTGAGAGGAGCAAAGTTTCAACGTCCCCCTAGGCCTAGATACCAAGCGACCTGGGACGTTTCTAAGGTGCTTGATATGTTCGCCGATTGGGGGGATAACGCGGATCTCTCTCTGAGACTGTTATCTATAAAACTAACGGTCCTTCTTTGTCTGATCTCCATCAAGAGAGTGTCCGATGTTAAAGCTCTAGATGTCTCCAGGCGTCAGTTCTCACCACAAGGGGTAGAATTTACCATTGTGCGACGAACAAAAACCGGCATTACTTCAGTCTTTTATCCCTCATTCCCGGATCATCCGCTACTTTGCGTAGTCCGGTGCCTACAGACGTATGAAGCCCGGACCTCTGTTTTACGTCCCGCGGGCTCTGCCCAGCTTCTTGTCTCCTATGTTAAGCCTCACCTCCCTGTCTCGTCTGCCTCGCTGGCACGATGGGTGAGGACCGCCATGGAAATGGCAGGGATTGACGTCACCCTGTTCGGTGCCCACTCCACCAGGGGTGCCATGGCTACCAAGGTGCTCGTTTCAGGAGGCTCACTCTCCGATCTCTTGAGAGCAGCTGACTGGTCTTCGGAAAACACGTTCCGTCAATTTTATTTCAGACCGCAGGATCATATCTCACTGTCAGTTATCTCTTAGATTACTATACACTAGGTTTGTGTGTTTACATGCTTGTTACAGATAGCTTTAAAATTGCATAAGATATGAGCCTCCTGTCTGATATATAATTTGAGATTTTCCTAGCTTGTGACGGAAAATATTGATTATATGAAGACAGGAGGCGAGTATCTTCCCTCCCTACCCTCCCTATTACGATTGTTGTTTCTTCTCCTTCATAGGTTACTGAACCTCGAGATGCGTCTTCCCGACGGATTCTTCGGTTGAGAGGATGAGGGAATTCCTTTTACAAGCTGACAGTTGCTACTTTGAATCCCCTGTTGGGATTGCAAGCTCCTAGACCCCGTTGGGTCACGGTTCGGGGGTTATCCTTACCTCAAGAAGTTGTTGGACAGCGACCGGCGGGTCTGGACTCCAGAGTTGCACTTCTACCCTACGTTGGTATTATTATTCCTTCCTCTAGACATCATCGCATCAAGAAAGAGGAGGAACCACCACAGACAGTCTCCTTATATAGAGGTCTCCGTAAGGGCGTGGTTAGAGGCTATATGGACTGCTGGGGGTGGTAGTTGTTTTGAAAAAGTTTTTACATTGAAAGTTTTAAAAATACATTCTGCTGTGAGCATTAATAAAGGAAGATTAATGCATAAGATACTCGCCTCCTGTCTTCATATAATCAATATTTTCCGTCACAAGCTAGGAAAATCTCAAATTTTTTAACTATTTATTTGTATGATACAGCTGCAAATAAGTATTTGAACACCTGTCTATCAGCTAGAATTCTGACCCTCAAAGACCTGTTAGTCTGCCTTTAAAATGTCCACCTCCACTCCATTTATTATCCTAAATTAGATGCACCTGTTTGAGGTCATTAGCTGCATAAAGACACCTGTCCACCCCATACAATCAGTAAGAATCCAACTACTAACATGGCTAAGACCAAAGAGCTGTCCAAAGACACTAGAGACAAAATTGTACACCTCCACAAGGCTGGAAAGGGCTACGGGGAAATTGCCAAGCAGCTTGGTGAAAAAAGGTCCACTGTTGGAGCAATCATTAGAAAATGGAAGAAGCTAAACATGACTGTCAATCTCCCTCGGACTGGGGCTCCATGCAAAATCTCACCTCGTGGGGTCTTAATGATCCTAAGAAAGGTGAGAAATCAGCCCAGGACTACACGGGAGGAGCTGGTCAATGACCTGAAAAGAGCTGGGACCACCGTTTCCAAGGTTACTGTTGGTAATACACTAAGACGTCATGGTTTGAAATCATGCATGGCAGGGAAGGTTCCCCTGCTTAAACCAGCACATGTCAAGGCCCATCTTAAGTTTGCCAATGACCATTTGGATGATCCAGAGGAGTCATGGGAGAAAGTCATGTGGTCAGATGAGACCAAAATATAACTTTTTGTTCATAATTCCACTAACCGTGTTTGGAGGAAGAAGAATGATGAGTACCATCCCAAGAACACCATCCCTACTGTGAAGCATGGGGGTGGTAGCATCATGCTTTGGGGGTGTTTTTCTGCACATGGGACAGGGCGACTGCACTGTATTAAGGAGAGGATGACCGGGGCCATGTATTGCGAGATTTTGGGCAACAACCTCCTTCCCTCAGTTAGAGCTTTGAAGATGGGTCGAGGCTGGGTCTTCCAACATGACAATGACCCGAAGCACACAGCCAGGATAACCAAGGAGTGGCTCTGTAAGAAGCATATCAAGGTTCTGGCATGGCCTAGCCAGTCTCCAGACCTAAACCCAATAGAGAATCTTTGGAGGGAGCTCAAACTCTGTGTTTCTCAGCGACAGCCCAGAAACCTGACTGATCTAGAGAAGATCTGTGTGGAGGAGTGGGCCAAAATCCCTCCTCCAGTGTGTGCAAACCTGGTGAAAAACTACAAGAAACGTTTGACCTCTGTAATTGCAAACAAAGGCTAATGTACCAAATATTAACATTGATTTTCTCAGGTGTTCAAATACTTATTTGCAGCTGTATCATACAAATAAATAGTTAAAAAACATAAATTGTGATTTCTGGATTTTTTTTTTTGATTATGTCTCTCACAGTGGACATGCACCTACGATAACAATTTCAGACCCCTCCATGATTTACAAGTGGGAGAACTTGCAAAATAGCAGGGTGTTCAAATACTTATTTTCATCACTGTATATCCTCTACACACTGTAACTCTGACTAACCTCCCTGCCTGCCTGCTCTATCTAACTCAAAAAAATTACACTCTCTCTCTCTGTCTCTCTGTAACCACCACAACACACTACACAATGCCGACTTACAGGCGGCCTTATATAGTTTGGGGCGTGTACTAAACCCCCTGAGCCATAATTGGCCAAGGCCACCCTGGCTTTGGCCAATTATGGCTCTCCATTTTTTTGCAAGCTGTGATTGGCCAAGCATGCGGGTCATAGTGCATGCTTGGAAAATCATCAGCCAGCAATGCACTGCGATGCCGCAGTGAATTATGGGCCGTGACACGCCACTCAAATTTGGCGCGAACGGCCCTTAACGTTCGTAATTCGACGAACGATCGAACATACGACGTTCAAGTCGAACGTGAGTTCGACTCGAACACAAAGGTCATCCCTATTTCACAGAAGTTTTCTCATCTGCTTGAAAAAAACATTCTTTGAAATTAAAGAGGAACTGCAGTCTGCTCACATAATTTGTAATAAAAACATCTTTGCCATTCTGAAGCTTCCCTCCAACCACTTTGCATATTATTTTATATATAGTGTGATTCTGTAATATAAATATGCTGCAGAAATCCCACTCCACTGAGTCTGGTTGCATCCATTTTAACTGTGGGCAGCTGAAGCTGCTGCCTGTTCACTTCCTGGATTTACACAGACACACAGAGGCACATAGACGCACACACATACACATATATACAGACACACATTTATACAAAAGCACACACACACAAACGCCATATACAGACAGACTTACACCACTGCTTGCCTGCACATTTCTCCTCTCTCTATGAATACACATGGATCTCTGCAGTCTCCTGCCATCTCAGCCCTCACCCAGCCCCCTCCAGCTCTGCAGCTCTCCTTGGCTCTCCAATGACTCATCCCTCCTCCACGCTCCTGCCCCCCTGCCCTCCCTTGCTGGAAAACTCTCAGAAGAGTGAGAGAAAGAGCTGTGCATGATGTCATAAGCCTAGGCTAATGACCAGACAAGAAACAGGAAGTGGGCTGTATAAGGTATTTACTGGCAGATTTTTTTTTTCTATCAAAAGTTAAAACAACAACAAGGGCAGAAGATTTAATAGTTGGAAAGATGAAAAAAATAACTGAAGGTGCCCATTGATAGCCATTCCATTAGGGAGAATACAACATTTTAACACCAAATCAGATTACCCAAATTTGACAAGTCAGGTGCCTCAATCATACAGAGCCTCAATCATCAATCGCAGACACCAAGGGAATTCTTGTAATCATAACATTTTACCAGCAAATATTGTGCTGAAATGTAAAAAGCTACTAAACACTCATGGTCCTGCACTATTTTTCACAATGCAGTGCACAGAGCATTTGCATCTATGCAAATGCTCTGTGCACTGCATTGTGCATTTGCATCTATCCTCTGTGGTGTGTTATAGTGCGCTGTACTATATATGCACGTTGAGTAGGTATGAGCCGAACACCAACCAGTTGGTTTGCAGCAGAAAATTCGAACAGGCAAAAAATTGGTGCAAACGCCGTTAAAGTCTAATGTCGCGTACACACGGTCGTTTTTCGGCATGAAAAAAAACGACATTTTTTAAAACGTCATTTAAAATGATCGTGTGGGCTTCACATCGTTTTTCGGCTTCTGAAAATTCTAACATGCTGCATTTTTTCATGTCGTTTTTCAAAATGTCGTTTTTCGTGTTGTACAAAATGATCGTGTGTGGGCAAAAACGACATTTTAAACCCGCGCATGCCCAGAAGCAAGTTATGAGACGGGAGCGCTCGTTCAGGTAAAACTACCATTCATAATGGAGTAAGCACATTCATCACGCTGTAACAGACAAAAAAGCGCAAATCGTCTTTTACTAACAAGGAATCAGCTAAAAGCAGTCCAAAGGCGAATATATCTTCCCCTTTAGAGTGCCGTCGTACGTGTTGTATGTCACCGCGCTTTGTTCATCATTTTTCAAAAACTATGGTGTATGGGCAAAGTCGTTTTTAATGATGAAGTTGGAAAAACTTCGTTTTTTGGACATGCTGAAAAATGAATTTTTTTTCATGCCGAAAAACGACCGTGTGTACGAGTACACACAGTCGTTTTTCGGCATGAAAAAAATTTCATTAGGGACACGAACGTGAAAAATCTAAATCAAGTGCTCAATTTAAAAGCTTATATGTAAGTTATTACCATAAAAAGTGTTTGGGGACCTCGGTCCTGCCCCAGGGGACATGTATCAATGCAAAAAGAAAAGTTTTAAAAACGGCCGTTATTTCTGGATCAGTGATTTTAATAATGCCTAAAGTGAAACAATAAAAATGAAATATTCCTTTAACTATCGTGCCTGGGGGGTCTCCTTAGTCTGCCTATAAAAGTAGCGCATCTTTCCCATGTTTATAGCAGTACCACAGCAAAATTAAATTTCTAAAGGAAAAATGTGTAATTTAAAACTGCTCGCGGCTGTAATGTATTGTCGGATCCAGGCAATATAGATACAAATCTATGAAAAAATTGGCGCAATTTTCCCCTCCTCCAGTCCATTACCAGGCACTTAGGATCTGGTATGAATATTATGGGAAACTCCGCTCCAAAATGTAAAAAAAATTACATGCCCCCCCCCCCCCCCCCCCCCCCCAAAATCCATACCAGGCCCTTCAGGTCTGGTATGGATATTTAGGGGAACCGTGCACCAAAATTAAAAAGAAAATGGCGTGGGGGTTCCAAAATCCATACCAGGCCCTTCAGGTCTGGGATGGATTTTAAGGAGAACCCTGCGCCAAAATAAAAAAAAATGGAGTTTGCATGAGAGGAGTGTGGCAGGTGGCATGTGCAGAAGAGGAGTGTGGCAGGCAGTATGTGCATGAGAAAGGTGTGGCAAGTGGTATGTGCAGGAGCGGATTGTGGCAGGAAGTATTAGAAGGAGAGGAGTTTGGCAGGCAGTATGTGTATGAGAGGTGTGTGGCAGAAAGTATGTGCACGGGAGGAGTATGGCAGGTGGTATATGTACGAGAGGAGTATGGCAGGAGATATGTGCACGAGAGGAGTGTGGCAGGTATGTGCACGAGAGGAGTATGGCAGGAGGTATGTGCACGAGAGGAGTGCGGCAGGAGGTATGTGCACGAGAGGAGTGTGGCAGGAGGTATGTGCACGAGAGGAGTGTGGCAGGTGGTATGTGTACGAGACAAGTATGGCAGGAGGTATGTGCAAGAGAGGAGTGCGGCAGGTGGTATGTGCACGAGAGGAGTGTGGCAGGAGGTATGTGTATTAGAGGAGTGTGGCAGGTGGTATGTGCACGAGAAGATTGCGGCAGATTGTATGTGCACGAAAGGAGTGTGGCAGGTGGTATGTGCACGAGAGGAGTGTGGCAGGCGGTATGTGCACGAGAGGAGTGTGGCAAGCGGTATGTGCACGAGAGGAGTGTGGCAAGCGGTATGTGCACGAGAGGAGTGTGGCAGGCGGTATGTGCACGAGAGGAGTGTGGCAGGCGGTATGTGCACGAGAGGAGTGTGGCAGGCGGTATGTGCACGAGAGGAGTGTGGCAAGCGGTATGTGCACCAGAGGAGTGTGGCAGGCGGTATGTGCACGAGAGGAGTGTGGCAGGTGGTATGTGCACGAGAGGAGTGTGGCAGGCGGTATGTGCACGAGAGGAGTGTGGCAGGCAGTATGTGCACAGGCGGAGTGTGGCAGGAGGTATGTGCACAGGAGGAGTGTGGCAGGAGGTATGTGCAGGAGAGGAGTGTGGCAGAAAGTATGTGCACGAGAGGAGTGTGGCAGGTGGTATGTGTGCAAGAGGAGTGTGGCAGGAGGCATGTGCAGGAGAGGAGTGCGGCAGGTAGTATGTGCAGGAGAGGAGTGAGGCAGGCAGTATGTGTATGAGAGGTGTGTGGCAGGCGGTATGTGCACGAGAGGTGTGTGGCAGGTGGTATGTGCAGGAGAGGTGTGTGGCAGGTGGTATGTGCAGGAGAGGTGTGTGGCAGGTGGTATGTGCAGGAGAGGTGTGTGGCAGGTGGTATGTGCAGGAGAGGTGTGTGGCAGGTGGTATGTGCAGGAGAGGTGTGTGGCAGGTGGTATGTGCAGGAGAGGTGTGTGGCAGGTGGTATGTGCAGGGGAGGAGTGTGGCAGGAGGTATGTGCACGAGAGGAGTGTGGCAGTTGTATGTGCATTAGAGGGGTGTTGCAGGCAGAATGTGCAGGAGATGATTGCAGAGTGTATGAAAGTGGGCAGTATGTACAGGAGTAAAGTGTGAAGGGTATGCTAGTAGGTAGTTTGAACAGAAGAGGAGTGTCAGTGGTATGATGGCTTGCACTATGTACAGTAGAGGAGCATTGAGGGTATGACAGTGAGCAGTATATGAAAGAAAGGAGTGTGGAGGGTATGATGGTAGCCGTGTGTGTATGAGAGGAGGGTATGAAAATGGCAGTATGTGCAGGACAGGGTTGATGCTGGTAACAATTACCTTTCAATTTTAGTCTGCAGCCGGTCATAATTCTAATTTATTTTCTTTGCAACCATAGCAAAGGCAATTCAGCATGTAGACATGTTTTCCCAGAATCGCATCTCTCTGCTCCTATAATCCACTTACTGACTCCGCCAGATATCTGCACATGTCTCAAGACTAAATTACAGACAGCCCATTGCATGGTAAACGGCATCCCAGTAAGTTGCTTAAAATTTACTACATTGAGAATGTCATCATTGATGAGAAAATGACACAGAAAGCTGCATGTCTAATAAGATCTTAGAAACTACTTTGACCTAAAAAACAGAAACCTGTAGAATACAAAGATGATGGTTGCATTTTTTTGTCACACAATATCTTTTGGGCAGCTGTTTTTCAAACCTATAATTTCAGAAATGGATGCACTAAAATGAATTTGAGCACACACAAACACAATATAATACCAATTGAAAAAAGTGGAAAAATCAGATCATGTCCGATAAATATATACCAAGTATGTCAAGCCTTAAAACTGCGTGTGCCGATGAAACAGAGAGAAAGTACGATATTCAAAGTTGTCCAAAGGCGTCGATTTAAAAAACTTTACATCCTATCCAATTAGAGTTAAACATAAATTATGGAATTATTCACCTCACTCGGGTGTGCGTGGCGATACCTCATATGTGTTACGCAATGACATCAAATTCGTTAGCAATAGGAATAGAAGAGAACAGGAATAGAAGAGAACAGGAATAGAAGAGAACAGGAAAAGAAGGGAACAGGAAAAGAAGGGGACAGTAATAAAAGAACAAGAAAATAAAGGAACAGGAATAAAGGAGAACAGGAAAAGAAGGGAATGGTAATAGAAGAGAACAGGAAAAGAAGGGGACAGGAATAGAAGAGAACAGGAAAAGAAGGGGACAGGAATAGAAGAGAACAGGAACAGAAGGGGACAGGAATAGAAGAGAACAGGAAAAGAAGGGGACAGGAATAGAAGAGAACAGGAACAGAAGGGGACAGTAATAGAAGAGAACAGGAAATGAAGGGAACAGGAAAAGAAGGGGACAGTAATAAAAGAACAAGAAAATAAAGGAACAGGAATAAAGGAGAACAGGAAAAGAAGGGAATGGTAATAGAAGAGAACAGGAAAAGAAGGGAAAGGGAATAGAAGAAACAGGAAAAGAAGGGAACATGAATAGAAGATAACAGGAAAAGAAGGGAACAGTAATAAAAGAGAACAGGAATAAAGGAGAACAGGAAAAGAAGGGAACAGTTATAGAAGAGAACAGTAACAGAAGAGAACAGGAAAAGAAGAGAACAGGAATAGACGAGAACAGGAATAGACGAGAACAGGAATAAAAGAGAACAGGAAAAGAAGGGAACAGGAATAGAAGAGATCAGGAAAAGACGTGAACATGAATAGAAGAGAACAGGAAAAGAAGAGAACAGGAAAAGAAGGGAACAGGAATAGAAGAGAACAGGAAAATAAGGGAACAGGAATAGAAGAGAACAGGAAAAGAAGGGAACAGGAATAGAAGAGAACAGTAATAGAAGAGAAAATGAATAGAAGAGAACAGGAAAAGAAGGGAACAGGAATAGAAGGGAACAGGAATAGAAGGGAACAGGAATAGAAGAGAACAGGAATAGAAGAGAACAGGAAAAGAAGGGAACAGGAATAGAAGAGAACAGGAAAAGAAGGGGACAGGAAACGAAGGGAACAGGAATAGAAGAGAACAGTAATAGAAGGGAACAGTATTAGAAGAGAACAGGAAAAGAAGGGGAAAGGAAAAGAAGGGGACAGGAAAAGAAGACAACAGGAACAGAAGAGAACAGTAGTAGAAAAGAACGGGAACAGAAGGGGACAGTAATAGAAGAGAACAGGAAAAGGCGTGAACATGAATAGAAGAGAACAGGAAAAGAATGGAACAGTAATGAAAGAGAAAAAGAAAAGAAGGGAACACGTTGGACCTGAGTGTATATGCAGGGGTGGACTGGGACAAAAACAGTAAACTATACGCAATTGTCGGCTGTAAAAATAGCGGCGTTTTACCGCGGACGCTATGGGCGGCTCAGTGTGAAAGGGATCTAATACATCAGTTACTATGACCAGTGGCAGTGCATTTACCCCTGTCCCCCCACCATGCTGCATATTAAAAAAATCACAGACACATACACTGACCCCCGCCTCCTGACACACACACTGCCCCCCCCCCCCCTCCTGACACAAACACTGTCCCCCTTCCTTACACATGTACTGACCCCCCCTTCTTAGGCCCCGTACACACCATAGAATCTATCCGCAGATAAATCCCATCGAATGGGTTTCAGCGGATAGATTCTATGGTGTGTACACTCCGGCGGATATTTATCCGCGGATATTTCCGAATTCCAGCAGATAAATATTTGTCGACATGCACAGAATATCTATCCGCTGGAATCGGATCCCACGGATGGATCCGCTCGTCTGTACAGACTCACCGGATCCATCCGTCCAAAGGGATTCCCCGCACGCGTCGTAATGATTTGACGCATGCGTGGAATTCCTTATATGACAGCGTCGCGCCCGTCGCCGCGTCATAATCGCGGCGACGGCGCGACACGTCATCGCCAGAGAATTTCAATGCGATGGTGTGTACACGCCATCGCATAGAAATCTGCTGAAATCCTCGAGAGGATTTATCCGCGGATACGGTCCGCTGGACCGTATCCGCGGATAAATCCTCTCGTGTGTATGGGGCCTTACACATATACTGACCCCCCCTCCTTACACATACCCTACCCCCCCTCCTGACACATACACTGACCCCCCCTCCTTACACATATACTGACCCCCCCTCCTTACACATATACTGACCCCCCTCCTTACACATATACTGACCCCCCTCCTTACACATATACTGACCCCCTCCTTACACATATACTGACCCCCCCCTTACACATATACTGACCCTCCCCCTTACACATATACTGATCCCCCTCCTTACACATATACTGACCCCCCTCCTTACACATATACTGACCCCCCTCCTTACACATATACTGACCCCCCTCCTTACACATATACTGACCCCCCTCCTTACACATACACTGACACCCACTTCCTTTCACAGTCCCCTCCTTTCTGGTATCCTTTACAGCCATCTTCTTTTTTTGCAACAAACACAGTTCCCTTTATGTCAGTGCCCCCTCCCTTACCTTACACAGCAGGGAGAAGGCAGAGGATGCGACGCGTCCAAGCAGAAGGCGGGAGCTGTTCAACTTTCCATGTAACAGACAGACGATTGGTTGCTAGGACTGCCCCTAGCAACAAATCACAGGCTTTTTAACTTGAAAAGTTGGACAGCTCCGTCTTCTGCTCGGACAGTCTGCTTATTGTATGGATGAAAGCGGCTGTGGGGGGGAGGAGGAGTTACACGGGAGAGAAGAGGACACCCAGACAGGATGTTCAACAGGTTCACTGTTGTCACCCTGCACATGCACTCCACCCACCATGCACCCCCTCCAGCAGCGATACTCTGCAGCCTGCACTGGAACCGTGCACGTGCAGTAGTTGCAACGGGTGCGGCCACCACCTTCCTCCCCAGCCAGCAGTCAGATTCTGCAGCCGCACGACTCGATACCGATGTGCGGGCGCACTTCGTCCAGTACATAGCAAACACTGCCTGTATACATTCTGACTGTCAGAGTGTATACAGGCAGTGTTTGCAAATGTACTGGACGAAGGGGCCCCCGCACATTGGTATTGGGGCTTGCGGCTGCAGTGAGAGTGGAGCTGTCAAATCTAAGCAATGATGTCGGGGATGGCGGTGCCCCCGCATATTGGCCCTGCCCATCCCCGACATCAGTGCTTTGTTTTGACAGCTCCACTCTCACTGCGACCGCACGCCCCCGCTTGCCCACCAATCACTGGATGTTTACACTCAGGGCAAGACTCCAGGCTTTTTGGGGACCCATTCGGGGCTCTAGCCATCCCCTCCCAACGCCCCTGAGTGACAACTGGCCCACTGAGCCATCGGCCCACCGGGAAACTCCCGGTAGTCCCAATGGCCAGTCCAACCCTGTGTATATGTGGGTCTAGGGAGAGAACTGACGGCAGACACACAGAGCTCCGCTACACATGTATATGTGGGTCTAGGGAGAGAACTGGTGGCAGACACACAGCGCTCCGCTACACATGTATATGTGGGTCTCGGGAGAGAACTGGCGGCAGACACACAGCGCTCCGCTACACATGTATATGTGGGTCTAGGGAGAGAACTGGCGGCAGACACACAGCGCTCCGCTACACATGTATATGTGGGTCTAGGGAGAGAACTGGCGGCAGACACACAGCGCTCCGCTACACATGTATATGTGGGTCTAGGGAGAGAACTGGCGGCAGACACACAGCGCTCCGCTACACATGTATATGTGGGTCTAGGGAGAGAACTGGCGGCAGACAAACAGAATTCTGATACGCATGTATATGTGGGTCTAGGGAGAGAACTGGCGGCAGACACACAGCGCTCCGCTACACATGTATATGTGGGTCTAGGGAGAGAACTGGCGGCAGACAAACAGAATTCTGATACGCATGTATATGTGGGTCTAGGGAGAGAACTAGCGGCAGACACACACCATTCCGATACACATGTATATGAATTATGGTTTTTATATATACTTATTTGAGGGTGTTTTCACATATTCACTTGATTTTTGAGGATTTGAGGGACAGCGCAGCACTTGATTTATTCATTTATTAATTTAGTCTGAGTACACTGGAAAATGTACCATTGATGTTAGCTCATCATTTAAAGTACTTTACAGATTGATAGTAAATCACACTGTGGAACACTACTGATTTCCACTTTCATTGGCTTCAAGCAGACAAGGCTAAGCAATACCTGTGTTTTTAACAAAATATTTTAAAAATATCCCATATACATGTACTTACCTAATTTTCCAGAAAGCTGCTCCTCCAAATATTAATAATACAAGGGCAATGACAACTACTGTAATTGCTGCCACACTTCCTGTAGAAAAAAATAAATAAAAGAATTGAAAACTTTAAATATAATAGTTACTGTAATGTTGAGAAAATATACAATGTAGGCAAAATATCCAAAAAGCACCATGATTAACTAAACTAGCAGCCTATTCCCTGAGACAAAGTACTAAATACAGTAATTCATAGAAGCCAATCAGAAACCATCTCTGGACTACTCCAGAGATGGTTTCTGATTGGCTTCTACCGTGTTTCCCCGAAAATAAGCCAGGGCCTTATATTCATTTTGGCAACAAAAGACACAGTAGGGCTCATTTTTGAGGTAGGTCTTGTAATATGCTGTTTTCTCCACTTCTCTCTCCCTGCCTGACAGGAATCCCCAGTGTGAACTGAGTTAAAATGCTTGCAAAATCCTATAATCCACTATATTACAGTAGTATATAATGTACAATGTGTGTGTTTCTGTAATATAATTGTGCCAACTACCTTAGTTATAGCGCCACTCTACGTTTTTATGACCAGCCGGAGCTCTCTTCCCCGCAATTATATTACAGAAACACACACATAGTACATGATATACTACTGTAATAGAGTAGATTATAGGATTTTACAAGCATTTTAAACGAAAAAACTCTCTAGCAATACACACCAAACTGAGCATGTGCAGCTTGTCCCCTAGCGTCTGTTCTATCAGCCGATAGATTGGGGACAGTGGAAGAAAGAGAGGATCAGAGAACCCAGGATCAAACAGCCTGCATAGGATTAACCCCTTAGGTTCCACAGTAAGTATAACAAGCGAGCTTTACTGCATATACAGACTGATTTTACTGTAAAGGCAGAAGGTTTTTAATCTAATGCAGTCCATGCATTAATAAAAAGCCTTCTGTGTGCAGCAGCTCCCCTCATACTTACCTGAGGTCCCTCTACATCCAGCGATGCCTACGAGTGTCTCAGCTGTCCGAGATTCTCCCTTCCTGATTGGCTAAGGCACAGCAGCGGCGCCATCGGCTGCCGCTGCTGTCAATCAAAGTCAGCTAGCCAATCATGAGAGAGATGGGGCAGCGCCGGGTCGGGGCTCCGTGTCTGAATGGACACAGGGAGCTGTGACTCGGCACGGGTGCCCCCATAGCAAGCTGCTTGCCGTGGGGGCACTGAACAAGAGGGAGGAGCCAGGAGCAAGAGGGACACAAGAAGAGGAAGATCTGGGCTGCTCTGTGCAAATCCACTCCAACAGAGCAGGTAAGTATAACATGTTTGTTATTTTTATAGGAAAAAAAGGAGACTTTACAATCACTTTAAGTAAACTGAAAGCATAGAATAAAATGTACCTGAGTGCATACTCAATATATCATACATTATATAACTTTCTCCAGGTTTTTTCCTATATTTGCACTACTTTAGTATGCCCAAAGACCTACAATAGGCTATATGTATTTTTTAAAGCTGAACTCCAGCCTTACCTTCAGCCTTGACCAGGTTTTCAGGATCTTCTGCTCTACTGAAATGGGTTATTCTGATTTCACTGAACACTGTGAGCTTCTAATGCCGCGTACACACCATCACTTTATGTGATGAAAAAAAACCGAAGTTTTGAAAAACGTCAATTAAAATGACCGTGTGTGGGGGAAAACGTTGTTTTATGTCTTGTGAAAAACGACAAAAAAAAATGGAAGCATGCTTCAATTTTTTGTGTCGTTTTTCAAAACGTCGTTTTTTGTGTCAATTAAAATGATAGTGTGTGGGCAAAACGACGTTTAAAACGACGTTTTTAAACCCGTGCATGCTCAGAAGCAAGTTATGAAGCTAGCTTCAATGGAAAAGAGTGCTGAACATAACCTCGCTTTGCTAGAACATTTTGAAAAAACGATGGTGTGTAGGCAACGTCGTTTTTGAAAATGAAGTTTCAAAAACGTTGTTTTATTTCATGATTTAAAACTTCGTTTTTTTTTCATCACATAAAGTGATGGTGTGTACGCGGCATTATAGTGTGCATTAGAAGCTGTAGTAAGTCAGGTAAAGACAAGGAAACACCAGAGGGCACCCGACTAAGTGTAGCATAAAATATTAATGTTCAGGTTGAAGGACGGCTTAGCATCATCTGATTTGTCTTTTTCCTCCCCAGCCTAACTGTCCCTGGCCCACCTCATTAATTTTACTCATAGTTTTTAATATTATGGAGGCTCAGCATTTCATGTGAGTATTACCTATATAGGGTGGTCTGCATGCTAATGCATCCTGCCAAGGAATGCCCACTCCTCCAGACTGACATCCACCCCTCGAGGAATTTTTATATATCTATAACTCCTTTACAGGAGCCACCCTACTGCTTGTATGAGGACTGAAGGTTCTTGATAGGAGTACTGAGGCAGGATGTTGGCGGTTGGTGCTTCATCAGTCGGGGAGGGCGGCAGACAGACCTGACACCCCCCCCCCCCCCCGTAGCTCCAGCCTGCACCACAGCCTCACCCTCCCCCCTTCCCGTCGCCAGCTCACTCACCCTGTGCTGACAGGCGGCGGCTTCCCCCCTCAGTATCTCGATGTCCCGGGATGCGTCTCCTACGTGTCCCGGCATGCGTCTCCTCCTTGCCGGCCTATTAGAACCTCTGGCTCTAATCACGTGCTTCAAAAAAACACCCCCCCCACTGGAATCCATGGTCCGGCTCCCTGTATGTAGATTAGGTGGCCGGACGCATGGATGGGGAGAGCGGTGCCCGTGCACCCCTTATGGACGAGCCACCACTGTACAGCACCCTGTTTGCTCCGTCCACCAGCCATGATCTGTCTGTATGGCACAGAGAAGCACAAAGACACAAATGATGGTGTAAGTAGGTCAAAAATAAGGTGCGTATTAAAAATGGAAAGGGGGGGGGGAACCAGGGAAGGCAATTCTAAGAAGATTAAACATCAGCTTTAAAGCTCAATACTTCTGCTGACCTTATTTACCTGCTAATTCATACCCGTCATATGTTTGAATTGGGCGGCTATGAAATTGTGGTCAGCTCCAGTACACTTATCAGCGATACATGACACATCTTAGTAACTACCATATTTACTCAATGACACATTTTCCTGAAAGATTATATTGGCAGCTACTCCCTGAATTTTTTTCCCCATCGATATACTGTATACTGTATGGCTACTATCTCATGTATAACAGGCTGTGAACACATTTCCCCACGCAACCAAAACAGTAGCAAGTACGGTACAGCATGGTTCTTAAAACATACAGTTGTGCTCATAAGTTTACATACCCTGGCAGAACTTATGATTTCTTGTCCAGTTTTCAGAGAATATGAATGATAACACTCTTTTCTTTCACTCATTATTAGTGTTTGACTGAAGTTATCAATCAACAATGTTTACTCTTTTTAAATCATAACCCCCGTTCTTAATACTGTGTATTGCCCCCTCTAACATCAATGACAGCTTGAAGTCTTTTGTGGTATTTGTGGACGAGGGTCTTTATCTTCTCAGATGGTAAAGCTGCCCATTCCTCTTGGCAAAAAGCCTCCAGTTCCTGTAAATTCTTGAGTTGTCTTGCATGAACTGCACGTGTGAGATCTCCCCAGAGTGGCTCAATGATATTGAGGTCAGGAGACTGAGATGGCCACTCCAGAACCTTCACTTTATTTTTGCTGTAGCCAATGACAGGTCGACTTGACCTTGTGTTTTGGATCCTTGTCATGTTGGAATGTGCAAGTACATCCCATGTGCAGCTTCCTGGCTGATGAATGCAAATGTTCTTGTCATCAATTTTGACCCAATTTCCTGTGCCTTTGTAGCTCACACATCTCCAAAACATCAGCATGGGCGCTATGCTAAAGTTAGTGGGAATGGGAGAGTTACTTTGCTCCCATTCGTGTTTGTCTAAATTTGGGACTTCTGTCATCCCAGAAATGTCCACTGGGTCAGTCTGTGGTCAAGGGGTGCGATGCCACCCCTTGCCGGCAGTTGGCGCCAGAGGGGTTCTGGCAGAGCAAGTTTTCCCCAGCAGCCAATTGGAGGAGTTTTCCCTCACGGGGCATGCTGGGGGAGAGTATATCTGTGACACATACATGTGTTGAAAAATCTTCACGGGGTCCCCGTTCCAGGTGCGGTATCCACCTTCAGGGTACGCGCATCCATGGACCCGCCAGCGCGGCCCACCTGGCCAAAGCTGACAGCTGCACCGAACCTCATCCTGAGGAGAAAAGGGACCCCAGTCTTCCACTGGGTCCCATGACTTGTTGAGAGGATCCCAGTCTGGGATCGGGCATCCGGACCACTGACAGGTATGCTTGCTGTCATCCGGGGGGCCCATATAGGAAAAGTCAACTGGGAGGATTCACTCTCTTTATTCACCTAAGTCCTTTTTTGAAACTGGCCTGTGGCAGAGGCCCTAGAGCTGGGTCTGTGAGAGAGACTCGTTCCTCCCAGCTAGTTCAGAGTGACGCTTCGGCTGCCAGGCCTATTATAGGGGTCTGTCCGGGGCACTTTACCCACTGCGAGCAGAGTGGCGACGAGTTACTACAATTGGTACTATACAGAGCAGTATTGATTGCTCCATTCAACATCCAGGCCTGATAACGCAAGGTTCTCTTCTCTTTCCTTCATCAACCTTGACCTTCCTAATACGTGTTGATGTTGGCCGTGTTTGGCCTGGGCAATAAAGCATTGAAAACACTTTTATTGGCTGTTTGGACCTTCGCTCACTACCACTGTTCTCACAATTGCACCCCTAGACACCACCAGGGTAACTTAGCAGGCTGATCCCAAAATCAACCAGCGGCTCCTTCGGGGGTGAGCGATACAGTAGTGTTTATGGTTTTGGCCAAAAAGCTAAATTTAGGTCTTATCACTACAAATGACTTTGTGCGAGAAGGTTTTGAGGCTTGTCTCTGTGCTGTTTGGTGTATTGTAAGTGGGATACTTTATGGCATTTGCGTAGTAATGGTTTTCTTCTGGCGACTCGACCATGCGGCCCATCTTTCTTCAAGTGCCTCCTTATTGTGCATCTTGAAACAGCCACCACACCACATGTTTTCAGAGTCCTGTATTTCACCTGAAGTTATTTGTGCGTTTTTCCTTGCATCCCGAACAATTTTCCTGGCAATTGTGGCTGAAATTTTAGTTTGTCTACCTGACCGTGGTTTGGTTTCAACAGAACCCCTCATTTTCCACTTCTTGATTAGAGTTTGAACACTGCTGCTTGGCATTCTCAATTCCTTGGGTATCTTTTTATATTCCTTTCCTGTTTTATACAATTCAACTATCTTTTCCCGCAGATCCTTTGACAATTCTTTTGCTTTCCCCATGACTCAGAATCCAGAAATGTCAGTGGAGCACTGGATGAAAGATGCAAGGGTCTGTCAGGAGTCCAGAAATGCATTGACCTTTTATACACACACACTAATTACAAGCAAACAGATCACAGGTGAGGATGGTTACATTTAATAGCCATTCAAATCCCTTTGTGTTAACTTGTGTGCATGTTATCAGGCCAAAATCACCAGGGTATGTACATTTTGATCAGGCTCACTTGGGTAGTTTCTGTTGTGATTATGATTGTTGATTGATAATAAATGGCTTCAGCCAAACACTAACCATGAGTGAAAGAAATGTTTTTGTGTTATCATTCATATTCTCTGAAAAATGGCCAAGAAATCATAAATTCAGCCAGGATATGAAAATGTATGAGCACAACTGTATCCCTTCCAGTGCAAGGTTAGTGGGCAGAGCCATGCAAATCAATCTATTATACCCTGTGGATAACTGTACACTTATAATTGTTTGTCTATGTCACAGATATAGTCTAATTGATCTGGATGTACACTAGCCACAGGAGCATACATGATGGAACTGCATGACTCCACTCACTATCCTTAAAGGAGTTCTCCAAGCTAAAACTTTTAACCCCGGCTGTGCCCGGGCTGTAAAACTATACAAAATAAACTTTCACTTACCTGCCTACGATCCCCCGTTGTTCCGATATCGCCGTCCCGTTCTCCGGTCCCGGTCTCTTCCACTTCCTGCGGGTCGGTGACTCACAGTGCGCTCAGCCTATCAGCGGCCGCAGCAATGTCCCGTCGCGGCCGCTGATAGGCTGAGCGGGGGTTAAAAGTTTTAGCTTGGAGAACTCCTTTAAAGGTAAATTCCAGGTAAGGCTTTTGTTCCCATAGTAACATTGGTCCAAGTTGGAAAAATGTAAGTATGCCTATTCCATATCTAGGCGTGTTTTCTGGATCTGTGTTTTGATGGCATATAAATGCCGTCTGTTTCATGAAGGCATTTTGTACTACTTCTAAAGAAAAGCTATAAACTTGACTAATGCCATGTACACGATCGGAAATTTCTGATGGAAAAAGTCAGACGGACTTTTTCCATCGGCAATTCCGACCGTGTGTATGACCCATCGGAACATTCCGATGAATTCCAAATATAGAACATGTTCTATTTTACTCAGATGGAATTTGTTGGAATTCCAATGAGCTTTTGGTCAGGCAAAAGCCTGATAATGTGTACGCAGCATAATACAAATCAAAATTAAACGCAACAAGCAAAAGTAAAAATCAAAGCAAATTTACTGCTGTTGACCAAAAAAAATCAAAAAACAAACAAAGAAAAAAAACATTTATTTTTTAACACAACGGAACTAAGGAATGATAGCTGGACCCTGATTTATCACTTTAGTCTATTTTTATTTAGATATACATGTATCTATAAACAGAGTGGCCCGGATTCACAAAGACTTGCGCCGATGTATCTAATGATACGCCAGCGTAAGTCCACGGATGCGCCGTCGTATCTATGCGCCTAATTCACAGTACAAGATACGCCTGAATTTTGACTTCCTACGACCGACGTAAGTCTCCTACGCCGTCGTATGTTGGGTGCATATTTACACTGGCCGCTAGAAGCGCTTCCATTGATTTACGCGTCAAATATGTAAATGAGCAAGATACGCCGATTCACGTACGTATTTACGCCCGTCGCAGTAATCTACGCCGTTTACGCAAGGTGTACGTCCGGCGTAAGTTTACCCCTCATAAAGCAGGGGTAAGTCATGTTAAGGTATGGACGTCGTAAACGTCGGAACAGCCGTCGCATTTTACTTCGTTTACGTAAGTCGTTCGTGAATGGGGCTGGGCGTAAGTTACGTTCACGTCGTACGCATTGAGCCGTTGTATCTTAGGGAGTATATGCAACGTGATTCTGAGCATGCGCGCGCATGTGCCATTCGTACGGCCATGCATTTACATGGGGTCACGATTAATTTTAATACAACACGCCCACTACCTGCCTACTTTGAATTAGATGGGCTTACGCCGGCCTATTTATGTTACGCTGGCGTAAATATGGGAGCAAGTGCTTTGTGAATACTCAGCTTGCCTCTCAATGTTACGTCGGTGTAGCGCATATGAGATGCGCTACGCCGGCACAAAGATACGACAATGTACCTGAATCTGGCCCAATATATATATATAAAGCATCTCACAAAAGTGAGTAAAATATTTTATTGTGTCATTTTATGTGGCAAAAAAGTGAAGAAATTACACTTTGCTACAATGTAAAGTGGTGAGTGTACAGCTTGTATAACAGTGTAAATTTGTTGTCCCCTCAAAATAACTCAACACACAGCCATTAACCACTTCAGCCCCGGACCAGAATGCTGGTCAATGACCGGGCCCCTTTTTGCGATTCGGCACTGCGTCGCTTTAACTGACAATTGCGCTGTCGTGCGACGTGGCTTCCAAACAAAATTGGCGTCCTTTTTTCCCCACAAATAGAGCTTTCTTTTGGTGGTATTTGATCACCTCTGCGGTTTTTATTTTTTGCGCTATAAACAAAAATAGAGCGACAGTTTTGAAAAAAATGAACATTTTTTACTTTTTGCTATAATAAATATCCCCCAAAAATATATAAAAAAAAACTATTTTTTTCCTCAGTTTAATCCAATACATATTCTTCTACATATTTTTCGGAAAAAAATCGCAATACGCGTTTATTGATTGGTTTGCGCAAAAGTTATAGCATTTACAAAATAGGGGATAGTTTTATGGTATTTTTATTAAAAACATTTTTTAACTAGTAATGGCGGTTATCAGGTACTGCGACCTTATAGTGGACACTTTAGACACATTTTTGGGACCATTTGCATTTTTATAGCGATCAGTGCTATAAAAATGCATTGATTACTATAAAAATGCCACTGGCAGGGAAGGGGTTAACACTAGGGGGCGAAGAAAGGGTTAAGTATGTTCCCTGTGTGTGTTCTAACTGAATGGGGGGTGGGACTGACTAGGGGAAATGAACGATCGCTGTTCATACATTGTATGAACAGACGATCCGTCATTTCTCCCCCTGTTTACACACACAGCTCTCGGTTCTTGCTCTGTAATGAGCGATCGCGGGTGCCCAGCGGTGATCGCGCCCACCGGGCACGTGAGATGACGTATAGCTATGTGATATCGCGCAGCCGAGCCGACCTGCGGCGGCTGGTCGGCAAGTAGTTAATGTCTAATCCGCTGGCAACAAAAGTGAGTACACCCCTAAGTGAAAATGTCCAAATTGGGCCCAAAGTGTCAATATTTTTTGTGGCCACTATTATTTTCCAGCACTGCCTTAACCCTCTTGGGCATGGAGTTCACCAGAGCTTCACAGGTTGCCACTGGAGTTCTCTTCCACTCCTCCATGATGACATCACAGAGCTGGTGGATGTTAGAGACCTTGTGCTTCTTTACCTTCCATTTGAGGCTGTCCCACAGATGCTCAATAGGGTTTAGGTCTGGAGACATGCTTGGTCAGTCCATCACCTTTACCCTCAGCTTCTTTAGCAAGGCAGTGGTCATCTTGGAGGTGTGTTTGGGGTCGTTATCATGTTGGAATACTGCCCTGCGGCCCCGTCTCCGAAGGGAGGGGCTAATGCCCTGCTATAGTATGTCACAGTGCATCATCTTTAGAAGAGGCTTCCTTCTGGGACGACAGCCGTACAGACCAATTCGAAGCAGTGTGCGGTGTATGGTTTGAGCACTGACAGGTTGACCCTCCACCCCTTCAAACTCTGCTGCAATGCTGGCAGCAGTCATACGTCTATTTCCCAAAGACAACCTCTGGATATGACGCTGAGCACGTGCACTCAACTTCTTTGGTCGACCATGGTGAGGCCTGTTCTGAGTGGAACCTGTCCTGTTAAACTGCTGTATGGTCTTAGCCACTGTGCTGCAGCTCAGTTTCAGGGTCTTGGAAATCTTCTTATAGCCTAGGCCATCTTTATGTAGAGCAATAATTCTTTTTTTTATCCAACAAAAAGTTTTTTATCGATGAAAAGGTGGTATACAGCGTTTGACAACGATACATTAGACAACATGACCATACAGACAGCCATCAAAAACAAAATACAGCAGTGTTATTATTACTACAATGTTACCACTTCTACTACCCTCAAATTTCCATACTGTGTTACTCATCCCACATTCAGTCCCAACAACCTGTCCATGACCAGGTTCACCGGGGAAAGCCCCGGCATATCTAGCCACGGAGCCCAAAGATTCTCATATTTCCGTGTACTCCCCCTGTGTTGGTAGATAAGTT
Source organism: Rana temporaria (assembly GCF_905171775.1). Classification (NCBI taxonomy): domain Eukaryota; kingdom Metazoa; phylum Chordata; class Amphibia; order Anura; family Ranidae; genus Rana; species Rana temporaria. The sequence continues at coordinate 451,773,821 of NC_053489.1, forward strand.
TCTCCATACGTAGCATATGTCCTATCTTAACAATCCATTCCCTCGAGGTCGGAGGGTTCTCTGATTTCCAGTAAAATATAATCAACTTCTTAGCCTGGAATAGCACTCTATGAACAGCCTCCCTTGTGTACACCTCTATCACATACTCCTCCAATATACCCAATAGACATACCCTGGGGTCCACAGGTATAGATACCCCAAATACCAAGTTGACAGTACTCACCACCTCGGTCCAGTATTTATGCATTTGGGGCATCTCCACAGGAGGTGGATAAGATCTCCATGGTCATGCTTACATCTAGTGCATGTATCTTCATTCTGCATCCCCATCAACTGCAATTTATGCAGTGTATAATATACCCTAAATATGATATATAATTAAGTGAGCCGCTGGGCCACATTCTGTGAACAAATGCTCACCCCTTGAAATATCTCTTCCCACTGTTCTCCATCCATTTGGCCCACGTCCCTCTCCCATTTTTCCCTCACCAGTATTGGATGCTGCCCCAAGAAGTTCTGTAATAGGATGGCGTAGCATTGAGAGATAAATCCCTTCGAAGACACAGCATCCCCAATGAGACTGAATACCAGGGTTGGCGACAAATGCCACTCAGAAGACCTACTCTGAGCCCTTACTGCGTGCTGGAGCTGCAGGTACTGAAAGAGCATTGAGGACGAAAGTCCATATTCCGTCCGCAGATCTGCAAACGGTCTAAGCCTTCCATGTTTAAAAACGTGTTTGATATGCGTGATCCCATATGGTTTCCACCCAGTCCCTATCTGTAGTTTAGCTAGCTCTGTGTATGTATCATTAAGCCATAGGGGGCTATATTCAGTGTATCCATCAGCCTGTTGAATATACTTGCATTTATTCCACACTTTTTGTATGAGATTGTACGTAGGATATTTCTTATTCGGTTTGGCAAAAGCCAAAGCTTCCAGTGCCATGGGGATGGGCCCATCACCCACCGTGTGGAGCATTAGCGCCTGAGAGGAGCCAGCCGGCTCACTCCCGAAGCACCCCACCAGGTGTTGCAACTAAGCCGCCAGGTAGTACAACTACGGGTTGGGCAGTGCCAACCCGCCGTTGTCTTTGGGCCTCTGAAGATGCTCCTATTTAATCCTGGGCGGCTTATTCTTCCATATCAAAGATCGGAAGATGGAATTCACTATTCGGAAATTTTTTAGAGGGATCACCACCGGGGCATTGTGAAGACAGTAAAGCAATTGCAGCATTAGAATCATCATCACCGGGTTCACCTAGCCTGCCACCGAGATGCAGAGATTGTTCCACGATTTGACCCGTTCTCTAAACCTCTGGAGCAGGGGGGAAATGTTCAAGTGGCTAAAATCTCTCGGGTTGGCCGTCACATGAATCCCTAGGTATTTAAAGGAGGCCGTGACAGGTATTGGGCAGGACGAGGTCACCGTTTGTGTGGCCTCCCCATCCAACAGCAATAGGGCAGATTTTGACCAGTTGATCTGTAGGCCAGAGTACACTCCAAACCTCATAATTGTTGCCATGGCCTCCCGCAGGGACGTGTCAGTATCCCCCAGCATAAGCAAGGTGTCCTCCGCATAAAGCATCACCTTCTCCTGCAGGGCGCCATAGCAAAACCCCACAATGCTTGGATTAGCTCTAATCTCTATAGCCAGGGGTTTAATAGCTAATGCGAAGAGGAGAGGGGACAGCGGGTAGCCTTGCCTCGTCCCCCTCCCCAGCGCAAAGCCATGGGACAGACACCTGAAGGCCCTGATAGCAGCCTCCGGCCGACTGTAAAGTAGGCGTACCCACGCTATATAAGTGTCACCGAACCCGAATCGCACCAGCACTGCCCACAAGTAATTCCAGTCAATACTGTCAAAGCCCTGCTTCATATATTCTCCGCGTCGGATTGCATATTCAAAAATAACTGCCGCAGATTAATGGCAGTGGATTTATTCGGCATAAACCCTGTCTGATCGCCATGTATAAGGGAAGTTATAACAGTATTCAACCGCAGTGCTAGCACCTTCGCCAGGATCTTTATGTCACATTGCAGCAATGAGATTGGCCTGTAAGAACCTAGGTCAACTGGATCCTTGCCCGGTTTAAGGAGCAGTACAATATTCGTTTTTGCCATGGAGGGCGGAAGCTCTCCAGCCCCCAGAGCTGTGTTAAACACCTGGAGCAAACGCGGCAGCAAGACAGCAGCATGTTGCTTCTATACTTCCATGGGGATCCCATCCTCCCCCGGTGCCTTACAATTAGGGAACAGTCCCACCGCCTCCTGAAGTTCCTCTACTGTGAGGGGTGCATCCAACCCCATCCTCTGCTCTGCAGTTAGTCTAGGAAATGTCAAACCATTCAGATACTGCTCCAGATCCGCCCCTGTATAGGCAGTGCCAGGGCAGTACAACTCCTCATAGAACCCAGCTAACTCCTGCATAATAAGTTCGGGTGAGTTGACAGTGGGCCCAGCTTTGGATTTTATTGCCCTTATGGTAGAGGACCTCTGCTGTGAGTTTGCTATTCGTGCCAGTATACGTCCTGTTTTCTCCCCCTCCTCAAAGAATGCCTGCTTGGTGAAAAAACATTTTTTTTTGGCCTGGGAGGAAAGCACCCGCTCATAAGCAGACTGAGCGGCCTGCCACTCCTTCCTGGCCGAGTCAGAGGGATCCAGAACATATTGCCGCTCCAGATCTTCCACCCTCTCTTCTAACTCCGCCACAAAGGCAGATGAGGCCTTTTTAACCTGGGCAATTTCTGTTATCAAAATCCCTCTCAAAAACATTTTAAAGGCTTCCCACTGTTGCATACAAGAACCCTCCAGGTCCTGGTTAATGAAAAACCCACACACGCTCTCTTCTATGGCTTCAGGGGACTCAAATAACTTCAACCAGAAAGCATTACATTTCCAAGGGGCTCTAGGGAGCTCAGTGGGCTGGGAGACCACCAAATACACTATTAATGGGGAATGATCACATACACTACGGGGCCTATGTTCCATTTTGGATACGTACTGGAGCATGCGTGCGTTTCGCACCCCCAGGTCAATCCTAGACAAACTACCATGGGACTTAGAAAAACATGTATTTTGTCTAACCCCCGGGTTCCGGTGTCGCCAGACATCCATCCAGCCCACCTCTTGCAACAACCACGCCAGGGGGGGTTCCCCTGGGGAGGGCAGAGGCTCCTATGGCCGGATGTCTATCCAGCGTGGGGTCCAAACAACTGAAGTCTCCAATCACCAGCAGCGGCACCTCCAGCCTGCCATCCACATAGGAGATCAAGACCCTCAGCACCGCTGCCGTGAAAGGGGGGGGCACATACACACATGCAAGTATACACGTTAAAGCACCCAACCTGCAATGAAGAAACACATAGCGCCCCTCGGGGGCATAGTTACTGTCCAGCTCCTGATAGTCCAAGGAGCCATGAACCAAGACACTCACCCCCCTAGAATAGAAGGTATGAGTGGAGTGGTACGCTTTAGTCACCCAATTATACCGTAGACAGCTCACAGTGTCCACCGTCAGATGTGTTTCCTGGAAGCAAAAAATCCCTGGGTGAAATTTTTTAAGGCACATACGTATCATTGTCCTCTTAAGTGGGGAGTGAAGTCCTCTCACATTCCACGATACTATAGGGACCTCCGCCATTCACCAAAATAAAATATAATAGTAGGCAAGTGTACCCCTATCAGTCCTAAGACTCTGTTGATCATTTAGTCCTTGGAAAATTCCAGAAGGAATGCACATTGGCTGTTCATGCTGACCGCTGCAAAATTAGTGCTGGAGAACCACCCATCAAAAAACAGAAAAGAAAAAAAAGGACGCAAACCGCTGACCTCACTAACTGTTCAGTGCCGATCCCTGCCAACCTGGGGGGGGGGGCACAACAAGTCAGATATTGTAAATCCACTCTTACAATTTCAGAAGCTCTCGTCTTGATCTGTTGCAGTAAAATATCCCTCAGCCAGGGGTCATCTGGGTAAAAGTATTACAAATTCTCCTCACCACAACACGGCTCCATAATTTTTCATGGCCGGTTTGGGAGCCCTCCATGGGCTAGGGCACCACTATCCTTCCTCCCCGCCATCTTGTCCTCGCCGTCTCAGGGCCTGCTCATTCCGGTCGAGCCAGTTAGCTGCATCCTTGGCCGACTCAAAGAATTGCACCTGCCCATTCACAATCACCCGCAGCTTGGCCAGGTACAACATGGCATAAGGTAGCTGCAACTGCCTAAGCCGGCATTTCACATCAAAGAACTTTGCCCTGCGTCTCTGCACCTCCGCCGAGAAGTCAGGATAAAAGGACACTCTGGCTCCATTATGCTGTATGTTAGCCCGCTCTCTTGCCTGGCGTAGCACTGTTTCTCTATCTCTGTAGTGCAGCAGTTTTGCCAGCATTGGCCTGGGAGGCCCTCCAGGTGGTGGTGGACGAGGTGGCACTCTATGAGCACGCTCCACAGCAAATAGGGGATAGAACGTATTTTTCCCAAATATGTCCAGCAGCCACCCCTCTTCATATGTTGTGGGGTCCCTGCCCTCCACCTTTTCAGGGAGTCCCACAATGCGTATATTATTTCTCCTGAGGCGCTTCTCAAAATCCTCAGCCCTGTCAGTGGCCTCCCTCGCCAGTTGATAGGCAGCTTTGGCTTCTCATTCTATGGGTGTCAAATGATCTTCTATTTCACTCACCCTGCTCTCCACGGCCGTGGTGCGTTCTCTCATTTTTTGTAAATCCTGTTGCAGCAGCGACAATTCTTCCCGCATGGTATTCACTAAGGCATTGCCTAGATTGACAGCCCTGAGGATATCTGCCAGTGTGGGTTGAGCAGCCCCATTTGCATCTGTGCCATTAGCGCTTTGGGTCCCAGAGTCAGCCTGATCTGATTCCTAAATCTCACTGTGCTCAGCTAAAATGGCTGCATGTGCCTGTGTCCCAGTCAATTCAGGCTCAATGAGCTTGGAGTGAGCTGCAGCATCATATGACGTCCACCCAGGATGGGAGATCCCATCTGTGGAGGTTATATGATAATGGTCGGTAGGGAAGTGGTTAAGTATGGGGGCGCACGCCTGCGGCATCGCGCGTAACCCGGTGAGCATGCCCGGCGGCCGCGATGTCCGCCGGGCACCCGCGATTGCCCGCAATCACGGCAGGACTGTGGATCTGTGTGTGTAAACACACACAGATCCATGGTCCTGTCAGGTGAGGAGACCGATGTGTGTGTTCCCAGTACAGAGGAACACACATCGGTCCCCCCCTACAGTTAGAATCACACACTAGGGAACATATTAACCCCTTCAGCGCCCCCTAGTGTTAACCCCTTCCTTGCCAGTCACATTTATACAGTAATCGGCGCAGTTTTATAGCACTAATCGTTGTATAAATGTGAATAGTCTTAAAAATGTGTCAAAAGTGTCCGATATGTCCATCGCAATGTCACGGTCACAATAAAAATCACAGATCGCCGCCATTACTAGTAAAAAAATAGAAATAATAAAAAATGCAATAAATCTATCCCCTATTTTGTAGACGCTATAACTTTTGCGCAAACCAATCAATATACGCTTATTGCGATTTTACATATCGGCCTAAACTGAGGAAAAAATTATAATTTTTTTATAGATTTTTGGGGGATATTTATTATAGCAAAAAGTAAAACATATTGAAATTTTTCAAAAATTGTCACTGTATTTTTGTTTATAGCGCAAAAAATAAAAACCGCAGGAGGTGATCAAATAACACCAAAAGAAAGCTCTATTTGTGGGAAAAAAGGACATACATTTTGATTGGGAGCCACGTCGCACGACAGGGCAATTGTCAGTTAAAGCTACGCAGTACCGAATTATGATTATTTACATATTAATTCTATAATAATCTTTTTATATATATTTTAAATAATTTTATATTAATAATCCACTTTTTATTGATAATCAATTTTCCATTATTAATAATATTGTTCCCAGTGTAGCTGCAGTAGTACTCTGCACAGTTGTACTGTATTGCAGTATACCTATGGCCACTATTGTCATTGATTGCATCTGTTTCCATGGCCACAAGGTTAACCAATAGGAGAGTGTCCGGCTAGTTGATATTCTTCCCAGTTGCAAGATGGCCCCCATAGAGCCTGATAAGGAAGCATGCATGCTTCGAACGCGTGCATCCTCCCGCTGATCCCTGACCCGGAAGTGACGTCATCCCCGGCTGTTTGCTCGGGAACTTTGTCTTCCTTCTCCATTGCTCCGAGAGCGTTCGGTCTCCCCCGTCGCTGCTAACAGAGGCAAGGAGCTGCGGCGATCCAGTCCATCGGACATCAAGTTACTACAGCCATCTCCGGGATCAGAACGGATGAAAAACTTTCCGGTCCGGGGCGTGGCTTGAGAATGGCGGTGTGAGAGACACGTTGGTTTGGAGCTCCGGGCCTTCTCCATATCCCCATGAGGAACATAGCATGAGCCCGGTAATCTAGCATGCACCTTACCCCACTCTAGCGACCAACGGTGTGTTCTTGGCGGCAGATGAAGCACTACAGCACGGTATGCATAGTGGTCGTAGACGTATAACGCGAGCAGAGTCAAAGAAGGCAGACCTGGCTGCCGACACTATAGCAAGCAGCGCAGCAAAAAGCAAACAGGGAGACATCCAGCGCTACTTCACATCAGCGTCCCCTGTGCTCATAACAGCGAGTGGGTCTGTTAACAGAGGTGCCCGAGGACGGGGAAGCGAGTGTTACGTCAGCAGGGGGAGGTCAGCTTCGCAGCGGAGATCTTCCGGTGTAGGGAGCCCCCAAACACAGACGCCGGCAAGTATAAAGACCTCGACGGACGCTTTAAAGGTGGGAACCGAGGAGATGGAGACTACAGAGATCGCGGAGATAAAAGCTATGCTGGCAGCTCTCCCCACTCGTCAGGATATCGAGAAACTACCTACTCGGCAGGAGATCAAGGTATTGATACTGCGGGTGGAAGAGACACAGCGCCAGGAACTACAGGCGGTAAGACACGATTTAAACACGCTGACAGAGAAGGTGATGCTGAGAGAGGACACAATAGTCTCTATAGAGCAAAGAGTGGGGGCTATTGAGAAAGTAATGGAAGCAAAACAGGACACTGAAGTAGAGTGGGTAACACAAACAATCATTGACTTACAACTACAGATGGAGGTCTTAGAGGATAGGAGCCGTAGGTGTAATTTACGGTTGCGGGGTGTACCTGAAGTGGCAGACAATGAGGACTTGGACAATAAAATCAAAGTGATCTTTGAGGCTATATTAAAATCACCGCAGAAGGAGATCGAAATAGAGAGGGTGCATAGAGCCCCCGGCCCCAAATCGTCTAATTTAGAAAGACCAAGGGACATAATCTGCCGACTGTATAGATACCAGCAGAAAGAAATGATTTTGAGGATGGCTTGGGACTTGGGAGACATAGAACATGAGGGTGCACATATAAAAGTTCTTCCTGATCTGTCCTGGGCCACACTACAACGAAGAGCATGCCTGCGACCTATATTGGACCTAGCCAAAGAAAAGGGGTTCACATACAGGTGGGGATACCCACTTGCGGTGACATTCCGTAAGTCTACGGTTTCGTTCATGCTCAAAACCCCATCAGAACTTCCGGACCTGTTTCAGTTTCTGGGAACACCTCCCATTCAGATATCAAATTGGCTATTTCCCATAACATATATGGGGAGCAGAGGAAGACCCCAAACGAGGACAGGACAAGGACAGGGAAAGGTCCCAATAATTTACACCCAGGTGGATGGGAATAGGCCAGGTGACCCCTGAAAGGCCTAACAGAAGAAAGGAGCCGGCTGTCAGATAAAGATGGAAATAATGAAAACGTGCATAGAACAGCCGGACTGAGGCAATGAGATACACCTGCTCAGAATAAGGAGTAGATAGAGTAGTGGAGGGACCGAAGAGAATGGGGTTGAACCCTACTATCTCCCCCTTTTTTTTTTCTTAACCTTAGCCTTGGAGTTGGAATGGAAGGTCCATCCCCCCCTTTTTTTTGGGGGGGGGGGGGCGCTTGGACTGAGGGGAGGGATATACCCTTTCACCCCCTTTTCTTTGGGGGGGGGACATACAAAATGGCTTAAAGAGGTCGGAACCAGGGATCTGAATATGGGACAGAGTACAGGACCTAAGGACAATAGGCCAGTACGCAGATTATGGCATTATGTTAATAAGTCAATAAGTAGATAAAGAACTGCTCATTAGGTTGCCTAATATGTACGGGTGGCGGATAGTATAAAGAAGGCCTAATAATGGGTAACGATATGCAACCGGTTGGGATGGTAGGGGAGAAAGAGGGACGGGTTTATGGAGGCCCCCTCCCTTTTTCCTTTTCACCTTTAATGCATTTTTTTTTTTTTTTTTTTTTTTAAGTGTGGGTCTAAGACACCTCAGGGATGTGAAACATATTCCTGCTTAGGGCACTAAGACACTAATTGTAAGTAGACATCACAAACACAAATACTATGACAGACATCACGACACAAAACAATAAGTACTATTAACACAATATAATACAACACACACATTATCGCACTGCATATTATATAACATAACACAGACATGGTGTATTAATTTAAACCTTTAAAATTTTCACATGACCGCTTAATAAGTGGTACATGGAGGACAATGTCCCAATGTACAATAGAGTGTAATTTGGCGCTAACGGGGAGGGAATCCTCGGGGGGACATAGTTCACAGTACACACACTTTATTTTTTAATTTTTTAATTTTCTTTTTTCTTAACGTTAGCACATCGCACTTTTTTTTTTTTTGTTGGGGCTTTCCACTGTCCGGTTTATATGGAAGATAATGCCTAGCTGGGAAGGAACAAAGTTCACCCCTCCCCCCTTTTTTTTTTTTTTTGGCTTGTCTGTTTTTTTTCGTTTTTTTCTTTCTCTCTCTCCAGTAAGGGGGGTGGAAGGAGAGTTAAAGGGTAAATGTAAAGGCTAAAGGTTTAAGTAACGTATATGACTATGTGTATGATAATATATGGCAAATTACAACCAAATGTTTATGGTTATGGTTAAGGATATATATGTTTTATTTCTTGAATGGGATTTCTCTTTTTTTTTTTTTTGCCCCTGTTTTGAGGCAAGATGGTGGAGGTCAAGGGGGAAGGAAGGGAAGGGAGGGAGGGGAGAGCGGATCCCCAGCAGTGGAGGGGAGGCCTTTTGGCATCTGGTCCAAGTTAGTTGCCCCCCCCCCTTTTTTCTCTTTTTTTTTTTTCTCTCGAGGGAGAAGCTTACCCGCCTAATGTCTTCTCTAGGGGGGGACGATGAGGGAGAAGGAGAGGGGGTGGGAGTGTGGGAGGAGCAGAAAATTCAGAGTGATTTATGGCTTTGAAATAGATAAAGACATGGATTTCCTGTGTCCTACATGACCCACGATCCTCCTCCTCCCTCTTCAGGTGATGGCAATTGTGATGACTTTTTTTTTTTTGGGGTATGCCTCTCCTGAAGCACCTCTGAAACACAGAGGCCCCCGTCTCCCCCATCCCTCCTGTAGATACCCCTTTGGGGGAGGAGGGGAGAGAAAGAAAAAAAAAAAGGGAAAAGAGTGACCTCACCAGATTGCTATCCGGGTGACTATAGAGGGGCTACGGAGAGGCCCGAAGCTGCAAACTTTCCATTTTTCAATTTTTTTTCTTAATTTTTCGATTTTGGATAACTGTTTTTTTTTTGTCTCTCCCAAAAGGGAATATCTATGTCCTGAGATTCTTTTTTTTTTTCTTTCCTTATTTATTCTTTTTGTACTGAATCTCTATAAGATAAAGGACATGGTATAACAAAGGAGCCAGCCAGGGTACACGCCCCTACACATAGGACGACGCTCAAATACCGTTAATACGGTGAGTGTTTAGTAGCAAGGTAGCTAATATTAGTAAGGGGGGACCTCCCACTCGACTACGGTGGGAGATTATACCCCCCTTTTTTTTTTGTTTTTTTTCCTTTCTTTCTCGTTTTCCTTTTTTTTTTTTTTTTTTTTTTTCTGTTGGGGTTATCTTTTTTTTTTTCTCTCTTCCCCTCCCCCATCCCCCTCTGGTACCCACCTCCCCCTGCCCTCCTCTCGTTGTCGGCCCTTTTTCCCACATAAGCATAATAAAGTATAGGTGTGGAAATAGGAAAATAGGATGGAAGCATTAAACGTATTATCATTGAACGCGAAGGGACTAAATACACCTGAAAAAAGGAGGGTACTTATGGAGGATCTGCAAAGATTAGGAGTAGACGTGGCGTACATACAGGAAACACATTTTAGAGAAGATAAAACTCCCATTTTAAAGACTAGAATATATCCAATAGTATACCACGCGACAAACCAGGAGGCTAAGTCAAAGGGGGTGTCTATCCTTATAGCAGGGAGAATTAAATGGACGTACGTAGACTCTATGAGAGATCCGAAAGGAAGATATATATTTGTGAAAGGTAGGATAGGAGGAGTGGGGGTAACACTTGCCACTGTATATGCACCAAATGAAAAACAGGAAATCTTCCTAGGCAAAATGATTACGCGTCTGCAAGATTTTACAGAAGGTCACCTGATTCTGGGAGGGGATTTCAATATCCCGCTAGATCCTAAAGAAGACACATCAGCCGGAAAGTCTTCTATTCCGTATGGGGTTAGAAACCGTACAACTCAAATTTTGCATAAAAATCAGTTGATCGACATATGGAGGCTGCTACACAATAAAGAAAAAGACTATACGTTCTATTCCGTCCCACATAAAATATACTCTCGTATAGACCTTTTCTTAATTCCACATGCTCAACTGCATTCAGTACGATCGGCCAAAATAGGACCCATTACATGGTCAGATCATGCACCGATTTTCCTGGAATATGAGATAAAAGACTTCCAAACCAATGGAGATTAAATGAAAGTCTTCTGCAAGATAAAAAGGTCTTAGAAGACATAAACAAAGAATTGGAGTTTTACTTTGGCACTAATGATACCCCAGAGTGCGACCCGGGAATTGTCTGGGAAGCACATAAGGCGGTCATCAGAGGTGTGTTAATCAAACATGGATCTAGAATAAAGAGGAAACGTATGGAAAAATTAAAAAGGTTATTGGAAGAATTAGTCACTCTAGAAGGTAGACATAAGCAAACAAGATCAACTATAGTAGAGGAAGAGATGGTGAGGAAAAGAACGGAAATTACTGACCTTCTGTACTATAAAGCAAAAGCAGCAATACAGAGATGTAAAAAGTTTGCATATGAATCAGGTGACAAATGCGGGAAAGGACTTGCTAGATTATTAAGAGAACAGAAAATGAGCAATTATATTCCACAGATTAAGCCACCAAAGAAACCAAAGGTTACTAAGCCAAATGATATAGCAAAAGAGTTTCAAGAATATTACTGCTCTCTTTATAATATACAGAGTAAACTCCCGACCCAAGACCAGATTGATCGGTACCTCACGGAATCAGATATTCCAAAACTATCAGAATCAGACAAAGAGAGGTTAGATGCCCCCATAGCAGAAGAGGAATTAAAAGTGGCAGTAAGCTCAATAAAAATGGGTAAAGCCCCGGGACCTGACGGCTATACGGGTCAATACTATAAAATCCTGTTCCCCTCGATATCGAAATATATGACTAAATTATTCAATGCGTTGGGGACAGCTGCTAATCTAACGAAAGAAACCTTATTAGCCTATATCTCGGTGATACCAAAAGAGGGGAAAGATCTGGGCCTATGCGGAAGTTACCGGCCGATTTCCCTACTAAACTTAGATGTCAAGATCTTTGCTAAGGTGCTAGCAAACAGGATACAACAGCATATCCCAGATCTGATACATCTGGACCAGGTGGGATTTGTTCCTACGCGGGAGGCACGCGATAATACTATTAAAGCCATCAACCTGGTACAGATAGCAAACACAACTCAGACGCAATGCGTGTTCCTGAATACAGACGCAGAGAAGGCCTTTGACAGGGTGAATTGGAGTTTCATGAGGGCAGTCTTACAATATGGAGGCTTTGGAAACAAAATAATAAAATGGATATTCTCTATGTACTCAGGGCTAACGGCCCAGGTACGGGCCAACGGAATACTGTCAGAGCCCCTACAGATCTCGAACGGGACTAGACAGGGCTGCCCTCTGTCCCCACTCCTCTTCGCCCTGTCATTAGAGCCATTTCTGAGCATAGTGCGCCAAAATCGGGATGTTTCAGGAATACAAATAGGGAAAAACCATTGCAAAATTACAGCCTATGCAGATGACATGTTGTTTACCCTCACTAATCCGTTGATCTCAATCCCGAATTTGATGAGGGAATTTGAGAAATATGGATCTCTCTCGAACCTTAGTATCAATTTCAATAAATCAGAAGCAATGGGAGTTAATGTCCCACAAACATCTATAACATACCTAAAACAAACATATAAGTTCAAGTGGACAGATAGAGCATTGACATATCTGGGTATACAATTACCAGGGAAAGTGGACAAGATCTTTGACTTAAATTTCCCACCACTACTGCAAAAGGTGAAGTTGTTACTTGACAAATGGAACCAAGGGTTCCATACTTGGTTGGACGATGCAACATCGTTAAGATGAATATACTTCCGAAAATCCTCTACTTACTACAAACACTACCAATACATATCCCAGTGCAGAATTTCAAACAATGTCAGAGAGTTATCTTTGAGTTTGTGTGGGCACATAAAAACCCAAGGATACAAAGGAAACAATTAATGTATACTAAGCAACAGGGAGGACTGGGGGTCCCAGATATAAGGAAATACTATTATGCTGTACACCTAAATAGATTAGTAGATTGGAATAGGCACTCAAGTATAAAATTATGGGTACAAATTGAACAGTCACAATCTAAAATACCATTAGAAAGGGCGCCATGGTGGTTTGCTGCACTGCCTAAAGAAACAAATAAGAACCCGATATGGGGAAATACAGTGAAGATATGTGCAGCAGCATTTTCTATGATTGGTATTGACCCTAGGACCTCCCCACTATACCCGGTGATAGGTAACCCTTTGTTCCCGATGGGATACCAAGAGGGCGCTTTCCGACATTTAAGAGATAGAGAATGTATACAGGTATTTAATTATATCCGAATGGGAAAATGGGTTACAATAGCCGACCTGATGGAACAAGGGAACGTATTCTGCCTAAAGGTTTGGAACGCACTCCAGATGGTTCACTTCCTGAATACATTACCAAATCCAGGGGTTTTTGAGAGACCACTTAAGAGATTTGAGAAAATGTGTAGTGAGAGGGGAATACTGAAACACACCCTATCAATGAGTTACGAACTACTAGCGCAATCAGGGAGTTGCCCTCCGAAGTGTGTCCAAGACTGGGAACAGGAACTAAAAAACACATTTAATACGGAACAACGACAACGTCTATATAAACGAACGCATGAAACATCAATTTGCGCGAGAACCCAAGAGACAAATTATAAGATCTTTGCAAGGTGGTATAGGACACCAGAAAAATTAAATAAAATCTTTCCAGAGGTGTCAGACAAATGCTGGAGGTGCCAGGTAAGCAAAGGGACGATGCTTCATATATTCTGGGATTGTCCCCTGTTAAAGCGCTTCTGGTCAGAGATCAAAAGGGCCCTCCAGTTCTGCTCAGAATATGAGATACCTGAAAATCTAGAATTCTATCTTTTACATATGAACCAAATCCCAGAGAAAGCTTATAGGGAGACAAGCATATGCCACTTATTAGATGCGGCAAAAGCATGCATAACAAAGAAGTGGAAGTCATCAGTCCCACCAACTATAGAGATGTGGATAAATAAAGTGAAGGAAATTAGTAAGTTAGAAGAACTAGTATTGACAGCACGACACCAACAGGAAAGATACTTAAAAACATGGACTTCCTGGAAATCCTTTTTGGATTCCAGGGTAGAGATGTAAGGAGGGTAAGGGCAAATATTACAGAGGCCATTGCGAACATTTTGATGTATTGTTTTGGGTGGGGTCGTTGTCTCTCCCGGATAACCAGGAGGAGGGGTGGGAAGTAAGGCTGTGATGACTAAGGTTAAAAGGGGAGGCTCAATAGTATGTACTGTATTATTGTATATTGTATGTTCAGTTGTACCATTTGTACATGTATTATTATTTTGTTTTAAATAAAAAAAAAGCTTAAATCTAAAAAAAAAAGAAAAACTTTCATATGAAGCCTGTCATGTAGCTCCTTTTGTGAGTACATTACTTTTATGTTTTTAACATCTCTAATAAATTACTTATTTACTACGCTCAGAAGGCGCCGCTTCCCTTTCTTTCTCCTGATGACAGGGAGGCTGCAGGGGCGATTGTGACCCCTGCAACCCCTTATGCTACGCCCATGATTGTGACACTAACACATGTCAAAGTTGCAAAATTGTGCTTAGGCATTAAGATTTGCTTTATATTTAGGCACAAAGGGGTTAAACCATACCCCCTTAAGCCCTCCCACTAATAGCACAACATGGCCACACCAAACATGTAATGTAGCGTGCTTCATGTCCCCCTCTCCACCCCCAATAAACATGGGCATGGTCAGAAGGATGTCCCCATATTTAATATCAAAAATCTATTCTATTGTTTATTCTCACATTGATCAGTGTATACGGGAAGGGCTGGGCTCCAGACAGTACAACCAGCTGCCCTTGTTCTGCCAGTACAGTGTGAGCGCTCTTATTGAAGTCTGTGAAGTCTGTGTGACTGGCTGACTGATATCATATGTTAGTACAGCTGACCTTGTTTGCTTCTCATTTGTCATCTGTCTGCCTTTGTAGCGGCACACTACATCAGTCACTTCATGTTTCTTCATAAAGAATTTTAATAACCACAACACTTATCTGGAGACACAGCCAGGATTGAGAGCAGGTCAAGAAAACGGATTCTATAATTCTATAGTAGGTCTAGGAAAAATTCAAAAATAAAGGAATATGGTATAGTGCCTGCATTTAACCCTTTCACTGCCAGAGCCATTTTTGCTTTAAAAAACGATTTAGGTCTGAAGATTGCAAAAAGAACACACACGTTATATATTTACTGAAAATAGACACCATAGAGAATATAATAGTGGTAGCTACCACTATTTTATTTTCTAGGGTGTCTGCTTTCAGAAAATATATAACGTGTGTGTATTTTTTGTAATCTTTAGACCTACATACATTGGCCCGGATTCAGAAAGGACTTACGACGGCATATCTCCAGATACGCCGTCGTAAGTCCAAATGCGCGTCGTCGTATCTATGCGCTTATTCAGGAACTGAGATACGCCTGAATTTTGCAAGATACGCCGTCGTATCTTGGGTGCATATTTACGCTGGCCGCTAGGGGCGCTTCCGTAGATTTGCGCATCGTATATGTAAATGAGATCGATACGCCGATTCACGAACGTACTTGCGCCCGTCGCAGTAAGATACGCCTTTGTGTAAGGCGTAAGTCCGGCGTAACCTTACCCCTCATAAAGCAGGGGTGAGTCATGTTAAGGTATGGACGTCGAAAACGAGGGAAGTCGTACGTGAATGGGGCTTGGCGTAGGTTACGTTCACCTCGTATGAATGGAGCCGGCGTATCTTAGGGAGTAAATTCGACGTGATTCTGAGCATGCGCTCGCATGCGCCGTTCGTTCGGCCATGCATTTACATGGGGTCACACTTCATTATAATACAACACGCCCACCTTCCACCTACTTTGAATTAGGCGGGCTTACGCCGGCCGATTTACGTTACGCCGGGGCAACGTTGTCGGCGAGTGCTTTGTGAATACAGTACGAGCCTCTCCAAGTTACGTCGGCGTAGCGCATATGAGATGCGCTGCGCCCGCACAAAGATACACCGATGTACGTGAATCTGGGCCATTATATATTTTCTGAAAGCAGACACCCTAGAGAATAAAATAGTGGTAGCTATCATCTTTTATGTCACTTGATGTTATCTCAAAGGACTAGGAAATGCAAAATGTCAGTAAAAAACACACTAAATTTATTTTTAGGGCAAACAAACAACTACCCAAACTTTTGGTAAAACATAAAAGACGAGTAAATAGATACCCAACATGTCAAACTTTAAATTTGAGTGTGCCCGTGAAATGGCGACAAACTTTAGAACCCTATATTAAAGTGATTGTAAAGGTAGAAGGTTTTTTTATCCTAATGCATTCTAGGCTTTAAGATCAAAAGACTTCTGTGTGCAGCAGTCCCCCTCAGCCTCCCCTAATACTTACCTGAGCCTATCTCTTTCCAGCGATGTTGCACGAGTGCCTCAGCCGCCCAGGACTTTCCATCCTAATTGACTAAGACACATTAGCTCCTGCTGCTGTCAATGAGTCAGTTAGTCAATGAGGAGAGAGAGGGGGTGGGGCCGAACCACTGCTCCATGTCTGTATGGACAAACAGAGCTGCCACTCAGCTCGGGTGCCCCCATAGCAAGCTGCTTACTGTGGAGTCACTCAACAGGAGGGAGGGTCCAGGAGAACCAAAGAGGGACCTGAGAAGTGGAGGATCTGGGCTACTCTGTGCAAAACCACTACACAGAGAAGGTAAGTATAACATGTTTGTTATTTTTTTTTTTTTTAAATAACAAAACTTTAAAGTGGTTCTAAAAGGTAAAACATTTTTATCCTAAGGCCCCATGCACACAGGACGCCGGTGCAAACTCTGCTGAACACACATTTTTAAACGCTAAAACCGGCGTTTAGAAACACGTGTTTTACCGTGATTTACTGCGTTTGCGTTTATAAGCGTTTAGTTAAGAAACATCATAAGACCCTCCCTAAGCTCAAAAAACAGTATTATTTAACCATTTCAGCCATTTTGTGAGACCAGAGTGAGTAGCAGCTGAGAGAGCAGCCGTGTACTTGTATTTAGCGTGTCACTTGCCACATCACCTGCCACAAGCTGCGGATTGTCCACTTGTCACGTCACCTGCCACAAGTTGTGAATTGTCCACTTGCCACGTTACCTGGCCACGTCACCTGCTACAAATTGTGAATTGTCCACTTGCCACATCACCTGCCACCTCACCTGGCCACACCACCTGCCACAAGTTGTGGATTGTCCACTGGCCACGTCACCTGGCCACGTCACCGGCCATGTCACCTGGCCACGTCACCTGCCACAAGTTGTGGATTGTCCACTCGCCATGTCACCTGGCCACAAGTTGTGGATTGTCCACTGGCCACCTCACCTGCCACGTCACCTGCCACAAGTTGTGTATTGTCCACTTGTCACGTCACCTGACCACGTCACTTGCCACAAGTTGTGTATTGTCCACTGGCCACGTCACCTGGCCACCTCACCTGTCACAATTGTGGATTGTCCACTTGCCACATCACCTGGCCATGTCACCTGGCCACGTCACCTGTTCACATCACCTGGCACATCATCTGGCCACAAGTTGTGGATTGTCCACTGGCCATGTCACTTGGCCATGTCACTTGCCACGTTGCCTGCCACAAGTTGTGGGTTGTCCACTTGCCACGTCACCAGGCCATGTCACCTGGCCATGTCACCTGGCCACGTCACCTGCCACAAGTTGTGGATTGTCCACTTGCCACATCACCTGGCCGCGTCACATGCCACATCACCTGTTCACATCACCTGGCGCGTCACCTGGCCACAAGTTGTGGATTGTCCACTGACCACGTCACCTGGCCACATCACCTGCCACAAGTTGTGGATTGTTCACTTGCCACATCACCTGGCCACGTCACTTGCCACGTGACCTGCCACAAGTTGTGGATTGTCCACTTGCCACGTCAACAGGCCATGTCACCTGGCACGTCACCTGGCCACGTCACCTGCCACAAGTTGTGGATTGTCCACTTGCCACATCACCTGGCCACATCACCTGCCACATCACCTGGCCACGACACCTGCCACAAGTTGTGGATTGTCCACTTGCCACGTCAACAGGCCATGTCATCTGGCCACGTCACCTGGCCACAAGTTGTGGATTGTCCACTTGCCACATCACCTGGCCACGTCACCTGCCACAAGTTGTGGATTGTCCACTGACCACATCACCTGGCCACATCACTTGCCCACATCACCTGCCACAAGCTGTGGATTGTCCACTTGCCACGTCACTTGGTCACAAGTTGTGAATTGTTCACTGGCCATGCCACCTGGCCACGTCACCTGCCACAAGTTGTGGATTGTCCACTTGCAACTTCACCTGGCATGTCACCTGGCAAGTCACCTGCCACAAGTTGTGGAGTGTCCACTCGCCACGTCACCTGGCCACGTCATCTGCCACAAGTTGTGGATTGTCCACTGGCTACGTCACCTGCCACGACACCTGCCACAAGTTGTGGATTGTCTACTTGCCACAAGTTGTGAATTGTCCACTTGTCACGTCACCTGCCACGTCACCTGCCACAAGTTGTGGATTGTCCACAATGCAATGCAAGCAATTACATTTTTTATATATTTTTTTAATGGTTTTTCATCATTTGCCATCATTTTTGAGATTTCTAATGTAAAAAAATAGGTCACCTTTAAAAACGCTTATAAACAAAATCCTATGTGTCCATGCACACAGTCTCGTTTATTGCCGTTTTTAGGCAGTTGCGTTTAACCTAGTTTTTCCAGAAGCAAAAAAATGGGTTCAGACGCAAAAGTTTTCCACGTTTGAACCTATTTTTTTGCTTCTGGAAAAACAAGGTTAAACGCAACTGCCTAAAAACGGCAATAAACATTGCATTGACACATAGGAATTCGTTTATAAGTGTTTTTAAAGGTGACCTATTTTTTTACATTAGAAATAGGATAACATTGAATGTGTTCAGGGGCAATTGAAAAAAGTTTCCAAATGCCTCTGAACACGCGTTTAACAGCGTCTCGTGTGCATGGGGCCTAATGCATTCCCCGCTGCTGTCTCTCAAGTCCTGTTAGCAGAGAGCAGGGCAGGGCCAAGGTGCGCTGTGTGTGTCAATGGATGCATACAGCCCAGAGCTTGGGATCAGCTCCCCCCCCCCCCCATAGTAAGCACTTGCTATGGGGGCAGACACAGAAAAGGAGGAGTCAAGATCGCTGGTGGGGGGCCCCAAAAGAGGAAGTTCAGGGATGCCCTGTGCAAAACCATTGCACAGAGCAGGTATGTATAACATGTTTGGTATTTTATTGATAACAATAATAATAAAAAAAAATAACAGCCTTTGCAACTACAAATGCAGATTTGTAAGTATTACACTTTGCACTAACTGTGGCCATTCTGTTGCTTTTCAAGAAAAATGAAATACTCTTGCACATTCATGAAGCACAGCGCAATCTTTTACTAATGTGCTTTCCACAATGAGAATGAATGGTGCTTGGAGGGGAAGGAAATGACTTTGACAGGTCATAGGACGGTGTTCTCCTATCCTGGAGCAGCGTTATGCAGAGAACACAGTAAAGAGGCCAGATCCTCGTAGCGCAGCGCATTCCTACGTCCGGCGTAGCGTATCTCTAATACACTACGCCACCGTAACTTACAACGCATTTTCCTTATCCTCAAAGAATTTGCACCGTAAGTTAAGGCGGCGTAGTGTAACTTTGGCGGCGTAAGGGCGCGCAATTCAAATGTATGTGATGGGGGCGTGTTTTATGTTAATACATCGTGACCCAACATAAATGACGTTTTTTTTTAACGGCGCATGCGCCGTCCGTGGGGGTATCTAAATAAACCGGAACAAGCCAATGTTTACGATGATGACATCATTCTACGCAAATCCCTATTCGCAAACGACTTACGCAAACGACGTAAAAAAAAAAAATTTGACGCGGGAATGACGGCCATACTTAACATAGGATACGCCTCATATAACAGGGGTAACTATACGCCGAAAAAAGCCTTACGGAAACGACGTAAAAAAATGCGCCGGCCGGACATACGTTCGTGGATCGCCGTATCTAGCTATTTGCATGCTCAACGCGGAATTCGACAAAAACGCCACCTAGCGGCCGGCGGAAAAATGCACCTACGATCCGACGGCGTACTAAGACGAACGCCAGTCGGAACGAGCCCAGATGCAGTCGTATCTTGTTTTGTAGATACAAAACAAAGATACGGCGCGGGAACTTTGAAATTACGCGGCGTATCAATAGATACGCCGGCGTAATTCTTCTGTGGATCTGGCCCAAGGACTCTGCTGGCTCCACTCCGCACTTCTTAAATACACCATATAATGTGGGTACTATGTAAAATAACTGCTGTGTTATAAATAAGACCCAGAGGAACCCTGTTTTAAAAACAGTGTTATGGCTGAAATAAAGTTATTTAAAAAAAAATACATACAATAAATAAACAAAGCACAGCAGTGTATTTTACAAACACACTGTACTTGCTTTCGCACAACAAAGACCATTCTTTTAAGGAAGTAAAATAAAAAAATAGGTGCAGGAGAGTTCAATGACGTAACCTGTCAAATTCATGAGACCAACCTACGCACATGAGACACCCCAGCTCCACACCCATGGCCTACATTTTATAAATAACTCACTTTGGTGTCCAGCAATGAGCAGAATCCACTCTCCCCAATGAATAGGCATTTAGGCCTGCCATACACGGGGCAAATTTCTATCCTGCAATCACAGGTTGCAGGAAAGAAATTCCCTTGATTCCCCAATCAACACAATCCCTCCTGCCAGGCCATTGTCTTCTCCCAGCAGGGGGAAGGTGAGGGTAGCCGTCCCTACAGGGAGAAGACAATGGGGCAGATTCAGGTACCGCTGCGCACTTCTTACGGAGGCGCAGCGTCCCGTTTTTGCCCTGCGCCCCCGCAAATTATTTGCGCTACGCTTCATTCACGAAGCAGTAGCCACGTAATTTGCGTGGGCGCTCCTCAAAAATTCCCGGCGTAAGGGCGCGTAATTTAAATGATCCCGTAGGGGGCGTGGATCATTTAAATTAGGCGCGTTCCCGCGCCGAACGTAGTGCGCATGCTCCGTCGGGAAACTTTCCCGACGTGCATTGCGGCAAATGACGTCGCAAGGACGTCATTTGCTTCAAAGTGAACCTGAATGGCGTCCAGCGCCATTCACGATTCACTTACGCAAACAACGTTAAATTTTAAATTCGAGACGCGGGAACGACAGGTATACGTAGCATTGGCTGCCCCTGCTAATAGCAGGGGCAGCCTTACGCAAAAACCGACGTACGCAAACTACGTAAACTGCATACGCAGGGCTCGCGTAGGGTTGTGAATCGGCGTTAGTATGCAATTTGCACACTATACGCTGACCACAACGGGAACGCCACCTAGCGGCCTGCGTAAGAATGCAGCCTAAGATATGATGGCATAAGGAGCCTTATGCCAGTCATTTCTTAGGCTGCAGTCGGCGTAACGAGGTTCCTGAATCAGGAGCATTCGTAACGCTGGCGCAAGTAAGCAATTGCGCTGCGTAACTATGGTTACGCAGACGCAATTGCTACCTGAATCTGGGCC
Organism: Rana temporaria; assembly: GCF_905171775.1. Lineage (NCBI taxonomy): Eukaryota > Metazoa > Chordata > Amphibia > Anura > Ranidae > Rana > Rana temporaria. The sequence continues at coordinate 451,795,229 of NC_053489.1, forward strand.
AGTGAGTATTGCTAGCAGTTATAATCACAGGTAAAACTCTGCTGTTTGTACCCAAGTTACTCGATCAACTTGGAACACTCAGTCTGCCCATACACGGTTTTAATTTTGTCCGGTTCCTGCTGAACCAGCCGAGATTTGAACCGTGTATGGCCTGCCTTATTCAGCAAAGCATTACAAAAGACCAATAATATAGAGCTAAGAGTGGTAAACTGTCAGCTCAATAATCAGGTTTATTCTGATTGGCTGGCATGAGTTTCTTGATTTTTTTTTTATGTTATAATGGCACTTTGCACTGCTTAAAGGGATTGTAAAGGTACACATTTTTTTCCTAATTAGCTTCCTTTACCTTAGTGCAGTCCTCCTTCACTTACCTCATCCTTTGATTTTGCTTTTAAATGTCCTTATTTCTTCTGAGAAATCCTCACTTCCTGTTCTTCTGTCTGTAACTCCACACAGTAATGCGAGGCTTTCTCCCTGGTGTGGAGTGTCATGCTCAGTCCCTGTGGAGTGTCGTGCTCGCCCCCTCCCTTAGACTACAGAGAGCCTCGCATTACTGTGTGGAGTTACAGACAGAAGAACAGGAAGTGAGGATTTCTCAGAAGAAATAAGGACATTTAAAAGCAAAATTGAAACATGAGGTAAGTGAACGAGGACTGTACTAAGGTAAAGGAAGCTATTTAGGAAAAAGAAAATGTACCTTTACAACCCCTTTAAAGCGGAGTTCCAGCCTCAAAAAATTGACTTTTCAAAAAATTAAAGGTCAGCAGCTACAAATACTGTAGATGCTGACTTTTAATATAAGGACACTTACCTGTCCAGGCACCTGCGATGTTGGCACCCAAAGTCGATCCGTCTATCGGCTTCAGGTGGAGGCGCCGGCATCTTCACTAAAGGAATAGGAAGTGAAGCCTTGCGGCTTCACAACCTGTTTCCTGCAGCGCTTGCGCAAGTTGCGCTGCGCTTTCTGAATGATTCCGCTGTCTTCTGGGACCAGTACGTCTCCCAGAAGGAGGCTGGGGGGAGGGGCCAAACGTTTACACTAAATACCTGGTTTTGACAGTTATCCGCTCTCCCCCCAAAAGGTGCCAAATGTGGCAGCGGAGGGCGGGAGGAAGCAGAGCTTCCACTTTTGGATGGAGCTCCACTTTAATTTCTGAATTAGTATGGAAAGAGAAGGCCTGTTTAACCACTTCCCTACCGCCCAATGTCATATGACGTCCACAGATGGGATCTCCCATCCTGGGTGGATGTCATATGACGTCCTGGGCTTCCCGCCTGTCTAGGACCTGGTGCGCGTGCCCGGCGGCCATGATGTCCGCCAGGCAATCACAGCAGGACTGTGGATCTGTGTATGTAAACACACAGATCCACAGTCCTGTCAAGTGAGGAGATCAATGGGTGTTCCCAGTACAGAGGAACACACATCGGTCTCCTCCCCCTACAGTTAGAATCACATACTAGGGAACATATTAACCCCTTGAGCGCCCTCTAGTGTTAACCCCTTCCCTGCCAGTCACATTTATACAGTAATCACTGCAGTTTTATAGGACTAATCGCTGTATAAATGTGAATGGTCCCAAAAATGTGTCAAAAGTGTCCGATATGTCCGTCGCAATGTCACGGTCACAATACAAATCGCAGATCGCCGTCATTACTAGTATAAAAATAAATAAAAATGCAATAAAACTATCCCCTATTTTGTAGACGCTATGGCCCGGATTCACGTAGCACTTACGCCGACGTATCTCGAGATACGCCGCGTAAGTGCACATATGCGCCGTCGTATCTATGCGCCTGACTCTGAAAGCAAGATACGCCTGAAAATAGGCTTCATCCGACCGACGTAAGTTTCCTACGCCGTCGTATCGTAGGCACATATTTACGCTGGCCGCAAGGGGCGCTCCCATTGATTTACAATTTGAATATGCAAATAAGTGAGATACGCCGATTTACGAACGTACTTGCGCCCGGCGCTCTAATATACGCAGTTTACGTAAGTCGTACGTCCGGCGTAAAGTTAAGCCTCATAAAGCAGGTGTAAGTCAGCAGCATCAATGCAAATGGCTGCACCAGGGAACACAGCCGTCGTTTTTTACGTTGTTTACGTAGTACGTGAATAGGGCTAGTCGTAGGTTACGTTCAAGTCGTAGGCAGTGATTCGACGAAAATTAGGCAGTTGTTTCGGTTTCGACGTGATTCTGTGCATGCGCACTGGGAAGCGTCCATGGGACAGCGCATGCGCCGTTCATTATTCGTATCTCGATGGCGCTCGGCCCATCATTTACATGGGGTCACGCCTCATTAGCATGGCTCACGCCCACTGCCACTTACGACGAGTTACGCCGAGGGAACCCAGCGTAGATTAGGGAGCAAGTCCTTTGTGAATACTGTGCTCGCCGCTCTGCGCTACGCCGGCGTAGCGTATATTCGATACTCTACGCCGGCATAACTATGCGCCAAGGTATGTGAATCCGGGCCTATAACTTTTGCGCAAACCAATCAATATACGCTTATTGCGTTTTTTTTTTTACCGAAAATATGTAGAAGAATACGTATCGGCCTAAACTGAGGAAAAAATGCATTTTTTGGGGATATTTATTATAGAAAAACGTAAAAAATATTGCATTTTTTTTTCGAAATGGTCGCTGCATTTTTGTTTATAGCGCATAAAATAAAAACCGCAGAGGTGATCAAATACCACCAAAAGAAATCTCTATTTGTGGGAAAAAAAGGACATCAATTTTGTTTGGGAGCCACGTCGCACGATCGCGCAATTGTCAGAAAAAGCGACGCAGTGCCGAATCGCAAAAAGTGCTCTGGTAAGGAAGGGGGTAAATTCTTCCAGGGCTGAAGTGGTTAATTGATTTACATATAAAGTAGAAAATAATTGGAGCTAAAGCAGTTTAAAAAAGTACACAGCCACTATCGTTGCAGCATGTGACCCTCTAGTTGGTTACTGACTTCCTTATCAGCGTTTCGCCTACTTAGATCAGATGAACGTGATCTCGGTATCAGATGATCTAAAACTGCACCAAGGTTATTTCTGTAGTTGGGAATTTCACACACTGTGTGATGTCCTGGCAACATGTTATAAAGGCATGTTTCTTAGGAAGGAAGATATTCTTTGGTACAGCTCACCGGAAGTGACAAGGACATGGCATCTCTCCAGAAATCAACATTTATTTTCTACAAAAAAACGAATGCAGCCATCATATTGAAGGACCGGTAAGTTTCAATATAATATATTTTTGTTTGTCTTTGTTTTTGTTACCCTTTTTCTCTCACCGCAGTCTTGGCAATGTCATAGCATGCATTATGGGGGCATATTTCTTAGTTATTTGCTAGTGTACGCTCTGGGGGATTGTGTGCTCCTGCGTCTCACCATACTGATTCTCTTTTAATTTGCAGGTTGGTCTTCACTGGAGCTGAACAGAAGCAGAGTAATAAAAGCCTTGGTGTTTGTTTTGTACGACAACATAGGAAAGGTTCAGTGAAAGTTGCACACTATACAGTCATACTTTCATTGACTTGGCACCAGTCCTAATCTACAATATCTACTCCGTTATTAAAAATTAAATATGTCTTGTTTGCAGGAGAAGGATGATACTATTGTACCATAAGTAAATATTCAACGGGGATTATAAATTCTATCTAATGTTATGAAATGTGGGTGCAAAGTTGTTGTTTTTATGAATCAGTTACGCATAGATATCCATTAGATCCGACAGGCGTAAGTCTCTTACGCCGTCGGATCTTAACTGCATTTTTTTTTTTGCCCGCTAGGTGGCGCTTCCAACGAATTCCGCGTTGAGTATGCAAATTAGCTACATACGCGAATTCCCGAATGTACGCGCGGCCGACGCAGTAAAGTTACGACGTTTACGTTAGGCTTTTCCCGGCGTAAAGTTGCCCCTGTTATATGAGGCACAGCCAATGTTAAGTATGGCCGTCGTTCCTGCGTCGAAATTTGAAAAAGTTACGTTGTTTGCGTAAGTCGTCAGTGAATGGGGCTGGACGTCATTTACGTTCACGTCGAAACCAATGACGTCCTTGCGGCGTACTTTGGAGCAATGCACACTGGGAAATTCCACGGACGGCGCATGCGCCGTTCCGCAAAAACGTCAATCACGTCGGGTCACAGTAGTTTTACATTAAACACGCCCCCCTGATCCAAATTTGAATTAGGCGGGCTTATGACGGCGGATTTACGCTACGCCGCCGCAACTTACGGAGCAAGTGCTTAGAGAATACAGCACTTGCCTGTGTAAAAAGAAAAAAAAATTACAGCGTCGCTCCGCATGCATGCTCCGCTATGATCGTTCTTACGGTGCGCAGGATCGCCGCCGCTAAAAAATTATATCTCAATGATGCCTCTGGGTGCAGGCATCATTGAGATATCCCCCCGCAAAGCCCAGGACGTCATTTGACGTCCACCCGGGATAACAGGTCCCCATTTTGGACGTCATATGACGGCGTGCGGGTATTAAGTGGTTAAAGAGGTCAACCAGGTCTGGTAAGCACAATTTACTACTTGTGCACATTGGGTGTCGTACTAATTATCCAGGTGATGGAAGATCAATTAAGTTTGCACGACCGGAGACGGTTTTTGTATCACAGCAAGAAATATATCTAGAGGATATTCGAGCATTGATGTTGTATCTTTGTTTGCACCAATGGGACTTTATTATTTACTATTGATTTTATTGATTGATTTATCACGTACAACAGAACACATTTTTATTCATTTACTTGTTGCATATTATAGGATAAGTTGTGTAATTACATATTACTCCATAGCGCCCCCTGTACACTTTTTACACGCATCAGATAGAAGTCACATACATTTCATCACTTTCTAGGGGAGCAGCTTGGGCCAGATCCACGTACCTCAGCGCATCTTTCCGTCCGGCGTAGCGTATCTCTGATACACCGCCGCCGTAACTTACAGCGTTTTTTCTGTATCCTGAAATAATTTGCGCCGTAAGTTACAGCGGCGTAGTGTAACTTTGTCGGCGTAAGGGCGCGCAATTCAAATAGTTGATATGGGGGCGTGTTTTATGTTAATACGTCTTGACCCGACGTAAATGACGTTTTTTTTTACGGCGCATGCGCCGTCCGTGGGGGTATCCCAGTGCGCATGCTCGAAATTAACCCGCAACAAGCCAGTGTTTACGACGTGAACGTCATTCTACGCAAAGCCCTATTCGCGAACGACTTACGCAAACAACGTAAAATTTTCAAAATTCAACGCGGGAACGACGTCCATACTTAACATTGCGTACGCCTCATAGAGCAGGGGTAACGTTACGCCGAAAAAAGCCTTACGGAAACAATGTAAAAAAAACTGCGCCGGCCGGACGTACGTTTGTGGATTGGTGTATCTAGCTAATTTGCATACTCGACGCGGAAATCGACGGAAGCGCCACCTAGCGGACAGCGTAAATATGCACCTACGATCCGACGGCGTACTAAGACGAACGCCAGTCGGATCGAGCCCAGATTCAGTCGTATCTTGTTTTGTGGATACAAAACAAAGATACGACGGGGCATCTTAAAAATTATGCGTAATTCCTTTGTGGATCCGGCCCATTGTGTGTTTGGGACCTTTACATGGGTACCCGAATTCTTGTTTAATAATATATATAAATATTTTTTTGGGCGCGGAATTGTTTTTTATATATATAAATGATAACTGTAAAATAGCTCTCTGAAAAACATACTTTTGTCTTGAGCCCTGTACACACGCTCGGTTTTCTTGGCGGTAAAAAGAAAACCGAGGGGAAAACTGCCATGCAGCTTTGGCCGGGAATCCCGGCCATGTGAATGCGCCATCGGCACCGCCTTGCAGTCTTTCCTATAGGTAAGTAGTAGATCTGGTGGGAAAAAAAACGCTGGGAATCCTGACGGAAAATAGAGAGCAGGTTCTCTATTTTACCGCCAGGATTCCCGGCTGTGTTCCTGATGGGAAAACTGCGAGGAAGCATACACACTTTCGGTTTTCCTGGCCAAAAGCTCTCCTGGCAGTTTTCCTGCCGGGAAAACCGGTCGTGTGTACAAGGCTTTAAAGGAGAAGTAAAGCTTGTTTGTGTGGATCACAGGAGTACAATTCGTTTTGTACTCCTGTGACCTGTTTTCAGCAGAGAGCGGGCCGAAGTCCTCTCTCTGCTGATGTCTCAGAAGTCGGTTCAGGGTCCGTGTCATCATGACAATAGAAGTCGGGATCCACCAAGTTCCTGGACCGACACTCGGCTCAGCCTCTCAGTGAGCCGCTCAGAGTCTGAGCTGGGGGACAGATGCAGCATTCTACCGAGGAAGCCAAAATGGCCCCCTCCACACAAGAGACATAGTACCGTACGATGCATGGTAAGTGAGTAATGTGGGAAAATCAGCAGGAGGGAGAGGGGCAGGCAATACTGGTGACTAGACTTTTGCCCTATGCAGGCCTTTTTTTGGACACAGCTTTCAGAGTTCAGTTTCTCTTTATCATAACACTCACCTGAACTAAGTGCCTTGGGTTGTTCAGCCTTACTCTCGGTTGATGTTGGTTTTTCAGGAGCTTCTTTGTCACTCTTGGTGTTCGGAGAATCAGGAATTTCATTTTTGACTGTTGTTGCAGCAATTGTGCTACTTTTTGCAGTGGTGATAATAGGTTTGTCAGGTTCTTTTGTTGTTACTTTTGTTGATGCTGTAGATGCCGTTGTCGGAGAATTGGCAACTGTAGCCGTAGTTGTATTACCTGTTGTTATGGTAGACGCTGTTTCGGATGGTTTTGGACTTGGCATAATTGGCTTGGTAGTTGTTCCTGTATTAACTGTAGTAGTTACAGATTCCGTACCGATCTCTGGAGTTGTTAATGTCTGATTGGCAATTTCTACAGATCCATCTGTATGATTAACTGGCGTTGATGTTTCGGGTGTGCTGGATGAAACAATTGTTCCTGGTGTTTTCGACTCAAGGAGTGATGTTGTGTTGGCTGGCATATCTGTAGTCGTTTGGTTCTCTGGGGCACTTATACTTGTGTTTGTAGTTATTACTTGGTGCGTAGTTACATCACTCATATTGCTACTTACTGTTGTAGTTTGTCCTGAAACGTCTGACGTATTTCCAGCCAGTGTGGATGCTTCCGTCGCATTAGTCTCTTCCTCAGGTAAACTCACAGGTATGGAAACCGATGCAACAGTTGGTGGTCCTGTTGGTCCTGTTGTTTGCAAAGGAGAAATTGTTGAGATCAGCTCTGTGGCCTGTGTTGGTGTTGAAGTGTCTGTTTCTGTTCCATGGACAAGTCCTGGTAAATAAGAATATTGCCAATTAACAACACAAAACAAATGTGGAGAAATACAATGACTAAGACAGCTTACTTACAGGAGGAAGTAAAGAGCATTTCTATTACTTAAAGTGGATGTAAACCCGATTTTTTTTTTTTGATGTCACAATGTACAGTCTAAGATTTCCAATCATCTGTACCCAGTCTTGCCACACAGAGTTAATCCAGCTCTGAGCAATCCTCTTTTATTGTTCAGTGAAATAAAACAGACTTACAGAGAAAAACCTTAGTCCGTTCTGCCCCCTTGCTGTGAGTGACAGGTTATTTACATATCTCATGCACTAGCCTGGAGACAGGCATTATTTTTTAATTCCCACCCCCACTCCTTTTCTGAAGTCATGCAGGCGCCGTGAAGAGCCGAGACCTACTCCGGCTGTCTTCGGGGAGCGTGACGTGCCAGAGCCGGCCGTCAATCATCCTCCCTCTCCATAGGCACGCCCATTCCCTGCGGGAGTCAGAATCTTCAATGATCCATAGCACAGTGAGTACGGGGATTAAAAATTTAAGACCGGCATACTGTAGCTCGCGCTACGATGCCGAATTTAATGCTATAATCATGTTAAGGAGGGTGAACCACCGCTTTAAGTATGGCCGTCGTTCCCGCGTCAAAATTTGAAATTTTTATGTCGTTTGCGTAAGTCGTCCCTGAATGGGGCTGGACATAATTTACGTTCACGTCTAAACCAATACGTCCTTGCGGCGTACTTCGGAGCAATGCACACTGGGATATGTCCACGAACGGCGCATGCGCCGTTCGTTAAAAACGTCAATCACATCGGGTCACTAGTCATTTACATAAAACACGCCCCCCTGTTCCACATTTGAATTAGGCGCTCTTAGGCCGCCCCATTTACGATACGCCGCCGTAACTTAGGAGGCAAGTGCTGTGTGAATACAGCACTTGCCTCTCTGACTTACGGCGGCGTAGCGTATATGCGATACGCTACGCCGCCTCAAAGTTATGCCTGTCTCTCTGAATCCAGCTAAGTGTCTATATCAGTGACCACTGTAGAACTTTACATTCTCCTTTCATCTTCTGTATCGGTGATAAGGTATGATAACCATTCATCACTGTTTCCTGGGGACAGTCCCCATTTTGAGAGGTCCGTCTCTGGGAAACAAACGTTTCGGCAAGGTTCATGGCGGTAATGAATGCAGGCCAAGAAACCTCAGACATGAAATATGAACAAAGCATACATGCTTGTCTCTCTCCAAAGCATTTCTCATCTGTGACATCTGTGACTCCCAGAGACAACTGGTGACTGGGAAGAGAGCTCCAGCACACAGCCTGTGATTTACAGCCACAGCTGTGCGTGTTCGCCTATACTGTGAGGAGGGGCGTGTGTCCCTTCCCTCCAATCAGGGCTCAGGGTTTTCTTCACTGAACTCTGCTCTGTGAGACTTTGTATTCTCACCCCCCTGCTTTTAAAAGCTGAGAGACGCTGTGTAAAATGTGTGTTTTAAAATACTGGTGAGAAGAGGCCTGTGAAAAATCCTTTTCGTATGAGTTTTACAAGGATGTAGAGGAACAATGGCAGCAGATAAATAGGTACAACTTATGTAGGAAGCTTTGTTTCATCTCTGTGTATCAGCTGATTCAGCTAAGGATAGTCACTTCACTGGGTATATGTAAGAGCCCATTCACACAGGGGCAACACGACTTCCAGCACGACTTTGGGAGGCAACTTGGACACGACTTGAGTATGAATCATCAGGCAACTTACAAGGCAACTTCAAGTCGCCTCCAGGACAGGAGGTTTTCCAGTGGCCAATCAAATAACAATCAGCTCTGTGGGAGGGAGGGGGAAGGGAGGGGTTTGCCTGAGAAATGTATGTTCTCTTCCTGTATTGTTGCTTCAGTTAAGACAGTGATCCGACTTCTGAGGCGACTTCCATTGAAATCAATAGGTACAAGTTGCCTACAAGTCGCCTAGAAGTCGGATTGAAGTAGTACAGGAACCTTTTCCGAAGTCGGAGCGACTTCAGTAGTGTACAATAAGACGGCTCCATTCACTTCCATTGATTTTCTCGACCGCGCGACTTGCGGCGACTTGAAGTCGGATCCCAGGTCGCCCCTGTGTGAACCGGCTCTAAGGGTTTACAATTACTTTAAACTATAAATAACATGTACCCTTCCAAATAAGAAACAATAGTAAAAGCAAATACAGTGAAAAAGTTGTTCACATATACAAGCATATAAAAACAAATTAGTAAGCAGTAAAATGTAGTGCGCATCTCAACTGGCAGGGGACAGGACCTAAAACCTTTTCTCATTTACGAATTGGAAAGTATTTCAAGTAATTCTTAAAATAGATTTATATTGAGTATGCAATTAAAAATCAGAATGTTCTCATTGTAAAACAATCCTATCCTGCAGTAAATAATCTTTATTTAGTTATAGTGTTCTCTCAATACCCCAATTTCTATTCCTTTTTATAATCCTTCTAAATAAGTTGAAAACGAGATAAGATAAGGAGAGGATACCATTTATATTCTGAGATCACAATGAGATGTTCAAAGTAGTCTTAGGCCCTGTACACACGGTCGTTCTCATCGGTTAACCGATGAAGCTGACTGATGGTCTGATGTGCCTACACACCCAGGCCCGTCGCTACAGGACAGGCAAAACAAACAACTGCTTGGGGCCCCCAACTTCCTCTTCCCAGGCTGTAGCGTGGCCAAGATCCTCTTCCTTCCTCATGGAGTGGAGTCCTGTCAGTCCGGCCAGGTACAGCGCGTGGTACAGGAGATTCAGTTTCCTGTTCCCGGCCGGACTGACAGGAAGTGCACACTGCGGTACCCGGGCACTATCTGACAGGAGGAAGAGAAGCTCGGCCACACTACAGCAGCAGCCTACAGGGAAGAAGGGGAGGTGAGAATAGAAAAACATAGGGACTGGGGGGGAGGAGTAAGAACATGGGTGTAAAAAAATTAGTGAAGCGCTAATGTAGGCTTTGCGTGCGGGGGGGAGGGGGTGCTTGGGGCCCCCAAATTCCTTCAAACGGCCCTGTACACACCATCAGTTTAAAAACCGTTCGAGACCAACGCGGTGACGTAAAACACAACGACGTGCTGAGAAAAATGAAGTTCAATGCTTCCAAGCATGCGTCGACTTGATTCTGAGCATGCGCGGGTTTTGAACCGAGGCTTTTGCGTACTAACCTTTGGTTTTGACCGATTGGTAAGGCCCTGTACACACGATCGGACAAAACCGATGAAAACGGACTGAAGTTCAGTTTCATCGGTCCAAACCGACCGTGTGTGGGCCCCATCGGTCCGTTATCCTTCGGTCTAAAAATGTATAACTTGCTTTAAAATTGAACCAATGGACGCCTAACCGATCGGTCAAAACCAAAGGTTAGTACGCAAAAGCCTCGGTTCAAAACCCGCGCATGCTCAGAATCAAGTCGACGCATGCTTGGAAGCATTGAACTTCATTTTTCTCAGCACGTTGTTGTGTTTTACGTCACCGCGCTGGACTCGATCGGTTTTTAAACTGATGGTGTGTAGGCACATCAGACCATCAGTCAGCTTCATTGGTTAACCGATGAGAACGCTCCTTCGGTTCAATTTTAAAGCAAGTTCTAAATTTTTCGACCGAAGGATAACGGACCGATGGGGCCCACACACGGTCGGTTTGGACCGATGAAACCTGAACTTCAGTTCGTTTTCATCGGTTTTGTCCGATCGTGTGTACAGGGCCTTAAAGGTGAAGTTTGGGGTAAAAGAAAATCAAACCGTCATACTTTCCTCGATGCTGCTGCATTGGTGTGATGCTGCCGCTGTCCCCCCTGGCTCTAAGACTAAGAACTGAGCGATCACATGATTGCTCATTTCTCAATCTGCTCAGAGCAGACAGCAGAGACTGTCAGTCACCGCTCTCATCACTGCTGCTCTAGCGCTCACTGGAGCAATCGGGCAGGGGAGGGGGTGAGCACAGCTGCCGTCATCTCTCAGCCATGCACTGAGAGCCAAAGCCAACTGTCAATCAGGCTGCTGGGTGTATCCCAACAATATGGTCAGGATCCCTCCAGGGCCTGTGTGACATCAGCTGATAGAGGGCAAAGTTTGCTATAAGCTGACTCTAGGTCACAGGAGAGCCAAAGTAAATATACTCCTGTGACCCACAACAGAAGACTGGGCTTTGGATGCACTTCTTAAAAAAAAAAAGATAACTTCTTCTGCCCATTTAAAGATAATGGTCTCAGCTACACTTGAGGCATATTTGCTCTCACAGCAGCTCCTATACATTGAATATAATTTAGCTGATTTACTCTAATTACATATTAGAGTAAATCAGCTAAATGATATTCAATGTATAGGAGCTGCTGTGAGAGCAAATATGCCTCAAGTGTAGCTGAGACCATTATCTTTAAATGGGCAGAAGAAGTTATCTTTTTTTTTTTTAAGAAGTTCGTCTACTGAAAATGGTCTGATGGACCGTTTTCATCAGACAAACCGATCGTGTGTGGGCCCCATCAGTAGAACCTGTTTTAAAATTATCTGATGGTTAAAAAAACGAGAGAAAAAAACGATCGTCTGTGGGGAAATCCATCGGTTAAAAATCAACGCATTCTCAGAATTCTCAGAATCAAGTCGACGCATGCTCGGAAGCATTGAACTTCATTTTTCACAGCATGTCGTTGTGTTTTACGTCACCGCGTTCTGACACGATCGGTTTTTTTAACTGATGGGGTGTAGGCAAGACTGATAAAAGTCAGCTTCATCGGATATCTGATGAAAAAATCCATTAGACCGTTTTCATCGGATGAACCAATCGTGTGTAAGCGGCATAAGACCCCTTTCACACTGGGGCGGGGGTTAATTAGCGCTAAAGCGCCACTTGTTTTAGCAGCGCTCTACCGATGTTATAGCCGCTAGCGGGGGCGCTTTTAACCTCTGCTAGCGACTGAGGAAAGGGTTAATAGCGCCTGTTTTGCAGTGCTGCCCAAGCGCTTGTGCAGGTGCTTCCCATTAATTTCAATGGGCAGGGCGGTGGAGGAGACGTGTATAGACCGCTTCTCAGTGCCCCAAAGATGCTGCTTGGAAGACTTTTTTTTCTAGTCCTGCAAGCGCACTGCCCCAGTGTGAAAGCACTCTGGTTTTCACACTGGGGTGGCTTTAGAGGCGCTTTTCAGGCGCTATTTTTAGCGCTAAAATGCTTGAAAAGCACCTCAGTGTGAAAGGGGTATAAGACTATTTAAATATTATTTATTGGCAACAATATATTGATGACATAATGTTCCTCTGGGAAGGTGGTTTACATTTCATAGAGGAGTCTACAGCAATATTAGTAACAATGATAATATTATTTTTACTCATTAATTAATATAAATCAAGCAACACATCATGTACATTTAAAGCAAGGATTAAATCCCTGACAAGTCTAAAAGCACAAAGGGTTCAGGGGAATACATCTTAGAGGTGCTGGGACTTCAATCCGTATTGATACAGAGTGGTAAAGGGAAGAACAATAATTAATTGAAAAGCTCACTAGCTCTGGTTAGGAAGCTCACATGCAACTTGGGCTAAGGCCCCTTTCACACTGGGGCGGGAGGCGCGGTGGCGGTATAGCGCCACTAAAAATAGCGGCGCTATACCGTCGGAATTGCGGCGGGATTCGGCCGGTAGCGGTGCGGTATTAACCCCCGCTAGAGGCCGATAAAGGGTTAATACCGCCCGCAATGCGCCTCTGCAGAGGCGCATTGCGGGCAGTATTACCGCGGTTTCCCATTGTTTTAAATGGGAAGGAGCCGTGAAGGAGCGGTATACATATTGCTCCTCTCACCGCTCCAAAGATGCAGGAGATTTTTTTCTCTCCTGCCAGCGCATCGCCTCAGTGTGAAAGCCCTAAGGCTTTCACATTGAGATGGCTGGGCAGGAGTTTTTCAGGCAGTATAGCAGCGCTATTTTTACCGCCTGAAAAACACCTCAGTGTGAAAGGGGTGTTAGTATGTTTACAAATGTTTGAACTGACTCAGGGTAGAAGATGCTAGCCTAGGAATCAGCTACAGTAAACCAAATGGTTTGGTTTGATGTATTTGTTTCACTGACATCATTCTGCCCCACCTGATTCTTATGCAAGCAACGTCTATGGCATCTGCTTCCTTGAGTCCATTCAAATATTTGCAAACATTACTGAGCCCTAAAGAAGAGGGTGTGTGTTTTGCCCTCCAATGTGTTGACTGTCTTAAAACTTTGCACTCCCTTATGAATGGTCTAGCATTCCTTCTTTTAGTTTAAGCTCTATTTTTTTTTTATTCTGTCGATGTCTCTGCTAGGTAGATTTACTGGTAAAAATTGTCACAGAGAAAAAGTGGCGGTAAATCAAAAATATTACAGTTTTTACCAGAACAGGAGAAAAGATAAAATGTTCCAGTGGGGGAAACTTTTGTAGAGATATTGCAAGAGCAAGACATTACGTAAAATCTCCTGCAAAACTTCTGTCAGCCTTTCTCCCTGTCCAAACAAAGACATACAACCAAGGCTGGAGATGTATATACTGTACATTATTAGAAGAAAGTGACATATCGTTTTTGAAACCAAGGAGAGGGGTAGAGTTTCCGATAAGGAAGTGACTGTTCTGGTCTTCAACAAAATGGCAGCCTCCAGCAAAAAGAAACAGGAGCAATGCTGGAAGCAATTTAAAGCACACACTCATTTTGGTAGCATTATTATTTATGTGGAATGTGTGTTCTTTTGTTAAACAACATTGTTATCAAACTGTTATGGGTTCTGCTTTAAGTTGGGCTTAAAGGCATATGAAGCTTTGTGACATCAGACACCACCATTGTTTAATGATGTTTATTTAATACTGTTTGTATAACACTGTATCAAATCCCTTTGTATTGATTTCCAATGTTTGTATAGAACTTTACATCAATCACTGTTCCTCAAAGCTCACACTCTAATGTCCCTAATACACACCAAAGCTAGGAATACACGACTCGTATTCTCTTGTTCAGCCTATGGTCTGAATGACAGAAAATCAAGCAATTCCCCCATCCATGCTAAACAGTGTAGATAGAGAAATTATCACTGCCAGCTACTGTATTCAGGCAGCCACAGCACCCATGGATGCCTGAATACCCAACCAGTGACAGGCTGTAGTCGCTGTTTGGCCGAAAACTTTCCACAACTTTTGTCCAGCCAGGTGGTTCTGGCAGGGCCGCCCATGGCTTGAATTTCTGCCAATTCAGCAGGAATCGCCTTTGAGAACGTCATACGACGAAACGCGTCAGGTGACCCAGACGCAAGCACGCACGTATGCACGCACGCCCTCTCAGCTGACTCTAGCGCTGTCCATCCGAGCCGCGATTTGCCAGGACGGAAAGCCAGGAACGTCCATTGCTGACTGCACGGCGGTATCGTGAGCAACAGGCATCGTTATTGAGCTCGTGAGCACAGACGGCTAGCAGGGCTATCTGCGCCTTTGAGGCCTAACATTATTTTATTTATATTTTTTTCTTTTGCATTCCTTAAACGATTTTTTTGATAAACGTTTTTTGGAAACTTATTTTTTAGCATTTAGTACTATTCCCTGCAAATATACATATTCGTCCCATGTGTGTTTGGGATCAGCAGTGGGATTGTCTCACAAGTTTTAACAGTAGATATATAACTTTTAAATAAAGACGGTCGGTCTTTTTCTTTACAAACACAGTGTCACACTATGTGGATTCCTTTTTTTCTTTTTTGATTGCTACCCACTGGACATCTGGAAGCTGATTGGATTTCCTTCCCTCCCCCTTCTGGAGAGGTGAGAAAGATATTCCCTGTTGATTTGAACTACAAGCCAGCACAGCAATACCAATCGAGGTACCACCACTCATTGCCCTTTGCCCCTAGGGGTGCCAACATCTGGTGAGTGGGGACCCAGCAGGGGGAGCACAAAAGTCACGATATAATCCATCAGGAAGAAACATCACTTGAAGTCACTACTCTGTTTCTCCTTTTGTATGCACTTTCCACCAGTGGTACATTGTTTCCATATTGAACCTTTGGTTGGTCTTTGAGACCGTGGTTAATTAAGAGAACGTGTAGCAACTAATTGGTTACACCCTGTGAGGGTTTCCAGTCCTCCTTTTTTTGATATTACCTGTTCCAGCCTGGACATTCTAATCAATTTTAATTTGTGTATGATTTTTGATACATTTATGTTGTTTTTTATTTTTAATTGAGGTCTCCACTATTTAATATCCTCTCCTTCCTTTAAGTTACACCAAGGGACGGCACTTAATTATTTGCTGTTTTGCACATATATTGGATCATAACCCGTTAAGGGTTTCTTATTATTTTTTTAAATCACTTTTGTCGCTTTTTATTTTTGAACACGATTTTGGCTAGGGCTGACCTATATAGTGGCCCGGAGGATACAGCTTACTCTTAGCCTGCACAGTGTCCTGGATCACGCACTACTAACTTGTATTTATTATTATTTTTTCTGTTAACACTTCATTTTTTTCTTTTGCAAATATAAACCAAAAGGGCAATAGGCTCTGAATTATCACTTGCTTGCACAGTGTCCTGGAAGACACTCAAATATCCCTTAGTAATTATAAATTTTTCTTATAAGCACATTCACATTGGGGAACAATCCTGGGTTTTATAGAATTTATGTATCAATTTTAAGGATTTGTGCACCCACTGTACACACTACCAATTTGGGGTTATACATTGTACCTGTATCATAGCTATTTCACAACAATTTTTGATGTAATCACCTGAATAAGGATAGGTTACACAGGACACTACTAGATAAGAAATCCAACTCATTAGCTGTCTTCTCACTTTCTGGATATATACATATTTTTTTCACCGGAAGAACCAATACAATATTGGGTCACCAGTGTCTATTACAAGCATTAATAGGGGGTGGCACCTGCACACTTGGACGCAACAGTGCGTAGGCTTAGGAGACCCATCCCCATTGGTCTCTCCTAATAACTGAAGCTCCCCTACAAATATTTTACATCACATAGGACATTTTGTGGACACTTACTATTAAACATAAGCAGCGCCACCATCCCTTCACTCTTTTTTTGTTTTTTCAGCAGGAAACTGGCTGAAATTTAAGCTGTTTATAGCTAGATTTATGCCAATGTAGGTTAAAGTTATTTAACCCAGCAGTGTTTTCTTTTAATTAAAACTAAGGAAACATATAACTAGAATGCTAGCCACTATAGTTCCTGTAAGCTTTGTGGCTTATTTGCTTGTGAAAATGGAAAAACAGAAAATTATACTTTAACGCATTAATTCTCGCTTACCCAATCTAAACAAACCCACCCCCTCCCCCAAGATACCTACTTACTTCTCTGTGATATGGCAGTTGCCTCCATTGTTTACATCTTTGCCTGAGCAGTAACCTACCATAGACCTGGACTGGTCCATAACCCTACAATAGCAGCCCCAGTAATACAACCCCATGCAAGTCTTAAACCTCGTACACACGTACGGGTTTCCTAGCGGACTTTTTACTGCCGGGAAACCTGAGGGGAAAACTGAGAACCTGCTCGATAACTTTTTCCCCCTACACATGACCGGGTTTCCTGACAGGAAAACTGCCATGAGAGCTTTGGTCAGGAATCCCGGCCGTATGTATGTTCCATCGCAGTGTTTCCCATAGGAAAACTGCCAGGTTAAAAACCGCCAGGAATCCCGGCGGGAAAAAAGAGAGCTGGTTCTCTTTTTTTACTGGCAGTTTTCCTGTTGGGAAAACTGCGATGGAGCATACACACGGCAGGTTTTCCCGGCCAAAAGCTCTCATGGCAGTTTTCCCGACGGGAAAATCGGTCGTGTGTACGAGGCTTTACTTAAGATAGGCATAGTGTGCACCAAGGATGTAAACAATGGAGGATGCCTCCGCCATCACAAAAAGATATGTAGGTACCTGGGTAGTTCTAGCTAAGGTCCCTTTCACACTACCGCAACTTCAAAGTCACGCGATTTTGACGCACATTTGCGGCCACAATTTCGCCGCAATTTCAGGGAATGCCTGTGTAACTCGCATCAAAGTCGGACCAAAGTAGTACAGGGTCTACTTTGAAGTCAGCACGACTTGAAGTCGTACTAACATGGATATTTGTCATGGGAAATTACTTGTCATTCAACCTTGCAGTCCCAAGTCGCAGGACAAGTCCTACAAGTGTGAAAAGGGCTTGAGATTAGAGATGTAGCAAAGAGTGATCTGGTCTGTTTTAACAAAACACTGGTTTACTCTTTGTTAATCCAAGAGTTTTTATTTGTATTTGAAATTAGCATAGTAAAAACATCAAAAGCAATCATGGATATAAAAGAAACGTGTACAATATATACTGTAAATGGGAAAAAACAAGGAACACCGCTCGGATGGGTGAATCCAGATAAATAAATGAGTGGAGTGAATTGAAGGACTCGTCCCAAGGGTGCTAGCCACAGCTCGCCCGCCGTACAAACTGCAAAAAGGAAGAAACGGCTGCACTCCAAGATCATCAATATGAGTCCTTTATTAATCCATACAAGTGACACACCACAGGAAAAACGACATACAAGGCATCAAAGCAGACATGTTTTACACAGTATCATGTGCTTAATCATTGCCGGCAATGATTGGTGGACAATCATTGGACAGTGGCCTGGTCCAATGAATCACTTTTTCCTTTACATCATGTGGATGGCCGTGTGGGTGTGATGGCACCAGACTGCAAAATAGGATGAATGCAAGCCAGCGAAGGCAGTGTGATGCTTTGGGCAATGTTTGGCTGGGGCACCTTGGGTTCTGCCAATAATGTGCATGTTACTTTGACAGGTGCCACCTACTTAAACATTGTTGCTTACAAAGTTCATCCCTTTATGGAAATGGTATTTCCTGATGGCAGTGATCACTTTCAGCAGGATAATGCACCCCTACTTTTAGAGGTCTAATGGCAGCCATGCCTTGACGGGTCAGGGCCGTTTTGGCAGCAGAAGAAAGAGAGACTGCTATTGCTTGGCCTCCTTTTGATGCCAGGCTGTCTCTGCCTTCAATATATGTTACTGACCTGGAACAAGCAAGCAGGTTAGAAAGTCAGAGTGGACTCCTAGGGCCAGATTCAGTGAGAAATTACACCGACGTATCTGTTGATACGCCGCGTAAGTTCTAGGATGCACCGTCGTATCTATGCGCCGTATTCTTGAAACCATATACGGCTGAATTCTGGCTCCATCCGACCAACGTAAGTCTCCTACGCCGTCGTATCTTGGGTGCATATTTATGCTGGGCGCTAGGGGCGCTTCCATTGATTTACGGGTCGAATATGTAAATGACCTAGATACGCCGATTCACAAACGTACTTGCGCCCGTCGCAGTAAGCTACGCCGTTTACGTAAGGCGTACGTCCGGCGTATAGTTATTCCTTTATAAAGCAGGGGTAAGTCATGTTAGGGTATGGACGTCGGAACAGCCGTCGGATTTAACATCGTTTGTGTAAGTCGTACGTGAATGGGGCTGGACGTAGGTTACGTTCACGTCGTACGCATTGAGCCGCTGTTTCTTAGGGAGTATATGCAACGTGATTCTGAGCATGCGCACGCATGTGCCGTTCGTTCGGCCATTCATTTACATGGGGTCACGGTTAATTTTAATACAACACGCCCACTACCTTCCAAATTTGAATTAGGCGGGCTTACGCCAGCCCATTTACGCTACGCCGCCGTAACTTAGGTAGCAAGTGCTTTGTGAATACTGCTCTTGCCTCTCAGAGTTACGTCGGCGTAGCGCATATGAGATGCGCTACGCCCGCTCAACGATACGCCGAGCTACCTGAATCTGGCCCAATCTCTGTAAACTTGTTCTAGATCAGTAACTCAGAAAGTTATGAAGCTCTTGGATCAACATGACAACCAGGCATCTTGAACTATCAGAATTGGCAGATGTTATACCGCTTATAGTACAGTTGATTAGCTTTGATGAAGGCTCCTTATCCGAAACACATCAGCATAGCCTGTACCCGTGTACCCACGTAACTAAATAAAGGACTTTTATTCAAGAGCATCCGAGTCGCCAGCCCTTTTCTGAACAGCTGATTAGTACATTAAAACCATACAGCCATTGCCACCATTAGTGTTAATAATTACTCTGAAGTAGCTACTTATGTCAGTAAGTGCTATGATTGGAATGTCAGCTTAAAAAATAGAAAGAATTTTATGACTCACACCTGCCATAAGTAAATTTTTTTATGCCACTATTACTAGAATGTAACAATAAATTGTCAGAACCAGTGAACCTGATTGGCTGAGACGCATGTCAGTCTTATCCAAGGAACCTGGATAAGCTTTGGAAGCCTATTACAACCTAAGGTCTGTAATCGGAAAGCCTATCAGAGCCGCTGGCTCTGATAGGCACTTCCACAGCCAACCAGCTGCCGTTATTCAGACGGCCGGCACTCGCCAGGGGGCCGGCCATCTAAATAGTCGGCGGCAGCGGCGACAATACATAGATTCATGCAATGCATGAATCTATGTATTGTATCAGTGGCGGTGCGAGAGCCAGAGGGGGCGGCACTCCGGCGCCCTCTATTGACGCACCGCCACTGGTGGTAGACAACATGATACCTATTCCAATGGATTCCAATAGAAGATAGAAGCTCCCATCATGAATAGAATATTACTTAAAAAATATGTTCACTTAAAGCCCAACTCTATGTGGCGCTGTGTCCACACAACAAAGGTAAACTGCCTGTTTAGATTTAGACGGCATAGAAAAAAAAGATTAACTAAAATAATAAATGTGGCGCTAACTCAAATCAATGAATAAATACTAGTCAATGAAGAAAACCAAATACATAAATGTGCAAAAATGTATATGGAATTACTGCACTATAGAGTTCTCCTTTATCTTGTATGACCCTTATATGGAGGAGAGTGGAGGAGTTTAAAGGGGTTGTAAAGGCTTGTCTTTTATTTTCTAAATTGGTTCCTTTAAGCTAGTGCATTGTTGGTTCACTTACCTTTGACTTTGATTTCCCTTCTAAATGTTTTTTTTTCTTTGGTTGAATTTCTCACTTCCTGTTTTTCCTCAGTAAGCTTTCCACCATCATCTGATCGGTGGAAAGTCATTTAGAACAGCTTACTGAACACCTTACTGAGGAGAAACAGGAAGTGAGAAATTCAGACAAAGAAAACAAAGAAAAAAATCATTTAGAAGGGAAATCGAAGGAAAAGGTAAGTGAACCAACAATAGACTAGCTTAAAAGGAACCTATTTAGAAAATAAAAAATGAACCTTTACGACCCCTTTAAAAAAGGACATAATTAACATATAACACAGCAGGAGAACACTGTATATCCACCACCCCTGTCTTATACCTCTTTCTGGTTTGACGCTCTAAGGAGAAAAGTGATTGGAGAGAGCCTTCAAGGATAACAATTACCAGAAGTGTCATTAGACCCGTTGGGGGTCTTCATTTGAGGTGAGAGGCTGGGGCACAGCTTTGTTAGACTGCGAGTGGTGGAAGCAAGTGTGAATACACAATTAGATTTGATGTATTTTCTACACTTGATTGCTGCACCTCATATCAATTATACATTTGTTTGCATATGCACATTTTTTGTGAGACTTGGAGTTTTATTTATTCGCACATGCACTTTTTCGCACATACAGTGGAACCTCGGATTACGAGCATAATCCATTCCAGGAGAATGCTCGTAATCCAAAGTACTCGCATATCAAAGTGAGTTTCCTCATTGAAGTCAATGGAAACGAAAAAAAATTGTTCACTTGTTGACTTCAATGGCATGCAATAGCGCATGTGGCCAGAGTTGTGGGGGGCACCAAAGAGCCTCGGAAACAGCTGTAAAGGCCAGGGGACAGCTCGACTGACCTCGGCAAACCTCAGAAAGGCTTGGGAACAGAGTATTTCCGTTTCTTTCCGTGTCTCCGCTCGGCTCCGGCGCCCCCCCCACCTCAGGCCAAACGCGGTACTGCACACCGCTTTGGCCTGAATCCTGCTTGTTTTGCGAGACAACACTCGCAAACCGAGTTACGACTTTCAAAAATACAGTGCTCGTATTGCAAAACGCTCGTTAACCGCAGTACTCGCAATCCGAGGTTCCACTGTATATGAATATTGGACTTTTCTATTGATCGGAATACATTTTGAACTTCAAGTTTATTTGATTAAAATAATTTTGTAGAATTTTATGTATTTGCACTTGCACTTTTTTTCACATTTATGTATTTGGTTTTCTTAATTGGCTAGTAATTATTCATTGATTTGAGTTAGCGCCACATTTATTATTTTATTTGTATTTGTTTTGTGGGGACACATTTTTTAAATGTTGGCTGCTACTCCCTGAATTTTGGCATTTACCCTGGTTTGTGCATTTGTTATTTACCTTTATAGAAAATAAAGATGTATTTACCCAGTCCTCTGCTTCTATACTGGTCCCCACAGCATGTTCTCCACCATACTCCAGCAGTCTAAGGTCCAGGCTTCATCAAGGCTGACGCAGGGACCATAGCCCTACACAGGACATGATGACGTTAAAGGACAGTCGGCCAGTAGAGCATGGTAGAGTTGAGCATCAGGTAAGAGTGCTTTTGACATCCACTAGAATAACCAATCAGTAAACCCTTGCAGTGAGGGCTTAGCCTCACTGCAAGGAGGAATTTTCAAGTTTCCTAGAGTTGGGCTTTAAAACTTCTATCTCACTTTTGAATAGACACTGCTTTGAATCAAATATTGGTATTATTAGTGGTGGGTTAAGTGTACTTTTTAATTTAAATAAGAAAAGTGCTACACTTATTGTAACAAATCCAAGTCTCAGTATTAAAGTGAACTAAACATTATCCAATGAACCTAAACATCAATGATACAAAATGAATATAAATAACTCTATAAAATACTGACAATAATAATACTATGGGCAGCACAGTGGCAAAGTGGTTTGAATCCCATCCCCAACACTACCTGCCTGGAGTTTGCATGTTCTCCCTGTGCCTGCGTGGGTTTCCTCCCACATTCCAAAGACATACATACAGGGACTGATGTGAATGTACAATATTTATGTAAAGTGCTGCATAAATTGATAGTGCTATATAAGTATCTATATGAATAAAATAATGAACTAATGATGTAGTGATATGTTCAAAATCCAATAAAGTGTCAAATAAAATAAATCAAAGTGTCAATATTACAAATTGAACATGAATGGCACAATTAGCAATAATAAAACTATTATGTCTCATATTCCCACCATGTCTCACATTTGGACAGTGCTCTCTTAAAATTTCCATCACACCAATATTTATGCGTCTTCTCTACTCTCCAAAATGTGCAGAAATGCTTGGATACACTATGTCCTCTAAACTCTGTTTTGGTATTGTAAATATGCTCTCGCAATCTAGTTGCTATTTCCTTAGTTGTCTGTTCAATATATTGAAAACCGCAAGGACACTGAAGCACATACCCTACAACCTCAGCATGACAGGAGATAAACTGCTTTATTAGCATAATTTTATGACTATTTTAAAACACAAAATCTTTCCTCCTTTTCACATTATCATTGACTGTTGCATGCATGACACCGGCCACAGGCATAAAAACCTGCATGGTCAAGGAAAATGGGTATAAAAGACCCTTTGGTGGGTCAATCTCACTCTTAGCCAAAAAGCTCCCAAAAGAAGGCACTATGCAGTAGACAAATCTGGGTCTATCTGGCAAGATAATGCCCAGATGTTTATCCTTTCTTAGGATGCCCCAATATTTTTAGAATATCTATTCAATCTGTTTCTATTGAGTAATAAAATCTAAAATCACTGCTACGTCACCTTCTATAAATTAAATTTTCTTCATTTTACCATGACCAAGAACATTATTCCACTCCTACTGCTATACCCTCAATATATCCTTATCCAGCTCACCCTCTGTATATGTTTTAACAGGAACCTCTTCTTGAGAATGTTCAAAATACAAATCTTCTGTACAATTTCTTCTGGTTCTCAAGAATTACCCCCTCAAAAAATTTTTTAAGGGTAATGACAGCTGGAAATGTGAATTTAACTATTTCTATCTATCGATTTGGCTTATGACCTGGTACATAAACTCCCATGGTTTACAAAAATTCCACATCCAAGAAGTTAACGGTGGTTGGACATTTATGGTATTTCAATATGATATTCTTATTATTGTTGTTGATTTCTCTTAAAAAACATATGCAATAAATCCTCATATCCCTTCTAGACCACACATATGTCATCAATATACTGTTTGTAAAAAAAAAAAAAAAAGTTATTCTGGTTTCTCCTAAAGGACACGTTCTGACTCTCACTTTGCCACAAAAGTGTTGGATACACTGGGAGCACATTTGATGCCTATTGTTACTCCAGTTACCTGTCTGTAAAACTGACCTCTGAACCAGTAATATTTTTATTCCAGCCTATACCTTAACACTTTCAAAATTAAATCCTTCTAGACTGAATTCAATTCCTCCTTTCATTCAATAACCACTCAATGTCATAGACTCCTAAAGATCAATAATGGTATTGGTATGGCGGTAACTATTTGGTTCAATAGGGATATTTTTCAACAAATTAAGGAAGAGTTTTGTGTATCTAAGGTCAGATGCAGTGTTCTGTACTATAGGTTGCAAATAGAGATCAACATAATCACCCAACATGGCTGACAGTGAATGAATACCATTCACTAAAGGGTGGCCAGGAGAGTTGTGCTGATTCTTATAGATTTTCAGTAAAAAAACATTTAACCTCTTCCTGACTACCCCATGCAGATATGTTGCTGCAGGGTGGCCGCTCTGTGCCAGATTACATACTGGGTACTTGATCTGGCACTTCTGGGTCTGAGGCCCACCGATTGTCCAGGAGACAGGTAGATCAGCAGTCTGCCTATGTAAACAAGGCAGACCGCTGTTCTGTGGCAAGGGAAGGCAGTGCCTCTGCCTTCCCACAGTACAACCACCTCTCAAACAGTTAGAAAGCACTCCCAGGGAACACAATTAACCGCTTGATCGCCCCTGATGTTAACCCCTTCCCATCCAGTGTCATTAGTAAAGTGACATATTTTTTTTAGCACCGATCGCTGTATGAGTGTCACTTGTCCCCAAAAAGTGTCAAAAGTGTCAGTTAGGTGTCCGATTTGTTTGTCGCAATATTGCAGTCCGGCTATAAGTCATTGATCGCTGCCATTACTACAAAAAAAAAAAAAAAAACATCCCACAGTTTGTAGACACTATAACTTTTGTGCAAACCAATCAATATACGCTTATTGGGATTTTTAAAATATGTACAGTACCTGTCCGCGAGAATGTGTTTCCAGCACGATGGCATCGCGCTGGTTCTCGGCGACAGGGTGCCGACATCTTGCACTTGCTGCAATAGGAAAAGCACATTCCAGCGTGCGCGACATAGAAGCGACAGGGATCCGACTTGGATTCCGCCAATTCTAGAAGCCTATTTGGTATGAATCATGAGGGGGAACTCCACGCCAAATTTTAAATAAAAAAACGTCATGGGTTCCCCTCCAGGAGCATACCAGGCCCTTAGGTAACCTTAGGTAAGGTTCCCCCACAATCCATGTCAGACCCGTATCCGAGCACGCCGCCCGGCCAGTCAGGAAAGGAGTGGGGACGAGCAAGCGCCCCCCCCCCCACTTCTCCTTACAATCCATACCAGACCTAAGGGCCTGGTATGCTCCTGGAGGGGAACCCATTCCGTTGTTTTATTTAAAATTTGGCGTCGAGTTCCCCCATCATGATTCATACCAAACACGGCGTCTAGAATTGGTGGGAATCAAAGTCGGATCCCCGTCGCTTCTATGTCGGCTTTTCCCGTTGCGGCGAGCCGGCTCTGCACTGGCTCCCGCAACGGGGCTCGTAGGTGGTCAATCTCGCCGAGAAATGGAGCGAGATTGACACACTATCACGGTCACCTACTGTAGCAAAATATATATTGGCCTAAATTCATGAAGAAAATCACATTTTTAAAATGTTTTATTGGGTATGTTTTATAGCAGAAAGTAAAACAATATTATTTTCTTTTTCAAAATTGTCGGTCTTTTTTTGTTTATAGCACAAAAAATAAAAACAGCAGAGGTGATCAAAACCCAGGGTGGATATAAATCAATGATTTATAAATCTGATTTTTTTGATTTAAATCATTTTTTTTTTCGATTTTTTTCAAACTTATTTTAATAAAATGCTTTTGGAGTAAAAATCTAAAGACAGTTTTCTATTTGATACATTAATAATTTAGTTTATTCAACATGAAATGGAGCTTATTTATGTAGCATGAGGCTGTATATTCTGGTAAACTCATTCAATGAATCCGAGCTTCACAAGCTGAGATAAAATGCACTGCATTGATGCATTCACACAATTCCACAGTAAACATGAGATAAAACAAAGTTCAGGAATATTCCTTTATCCCGTTGTTTTTCAAATCTATGTACATTACAAACGGTATGATTGAATCGGTTCTGACATCGCTGTTTTACTAATCTGACAGCTTATTATTCTAAATAGAAAACCTTCATTTTGTTTGCAAATATTAAAGATTCTAACTACCAGCGAGAATACGTCCTTCCATTTAAAGAGCACCTGTCATTTCAGATCCATCATGGCAGCACCTGTTAGCGGGCATCACCTCACCTGCTGCCGCCACGTCCCTCACCTTGTTGTGTCACTGCCACATCACCAGCCGTCCCATTAGAGTCAACAGCGGGTCAGAGGAGGAGGGGCAGTGGGACAGAGATGACCGTTGCTCTTTAAAATGTATGATTTAAATTGAGTTGATTTAAATCAAGCCTTTTATTTAACTAGTGATTTAAATCAGAATTTAAATCGTGATTTAAATCGACTTAAATCAAATCCACCCTGTCAAATACCACCAAAAGAAAGCTATTTGTGGGGGAACAAAATGATTTGGGTACAGCGTTGCACGTCCGTGCAATTGTCAGTTAAAGTAATGCAGTGTCATATCACAAAAAAATGGCCTGGTCATGAAGGGGGTAAACCTTCCAGAGCTGAAGTGGTGAAAATGTATCTTGCAATCCAATGGAACCAAATATTTTTTCTCTTTTTTGTCCAGAACACCAGAAGAATTACTTTTACTTTTCCTGACCAACTGAGCTGACTGTTTTTTATATTCTAGTGTAGGACTTTTTCTGAGTATCTCATACGTATTGTTATCTGTGAGGAGGCAATTCATTTCATGATGTAGTCTTGTTTTTTAAAACACTACTATCGCACCCCCCTGATGACCACATTGTTGTTCTTTTCGAAAGAGCTAATTCCTCTTTTGATGAAAATGTTTGTTGTTTTTTTTTGAACGTCCAATTTACTCAGATCCTCCAAAACAATATACCGGTATTTAAATACATCTATATGGTTAGTACCGGAATTCACAGGCCTAAACACTAATTTGTTAGAAAGTTTAAAACCATCTTTTATCATTGTATGTCAATATACACGTATTCAAAGATTTCCTTGGGGTGAATTTCAAGCCTTTATCTAATACATTAATCTTGTCTGGAGATAAGGGAGTCTTACTAAGGTTATAACTACCTTCCCTTTTTACACTCTCTTCCCTTTTGTTCTTCTCTTCCCTTTTGAACAAACGTCTTGTGGATCTTCATAAACCACAAATGATGCATATCTATTTTGGGAGTAAAATACACCATCACTCATCTGACCATAATTATGTTCCCTAGGATTCCCTCTCTTAAAGGGACCCCCTTTCAAACTCCTACTTCCCACCCAGGAATCTGTGTGTAAACAGCAAAAAAGTCCAATTCACAAACGAAACAGGAACTTAAATAAGGTGCGGTGGTGGCTGCTCCTGGCTCCTGGTTGGGATAAATAAGAACAATGCATAACCAGGCTCAATGGAAGTTCCGGCATCTGCTGAGTCACCGGAAGTGATGTGGTACAGTACCCAGAACCGATTAGGCTGGAGCTCCAATACTAGGGGAGAACCACCACTTGAGGGTTCCACAGCAATGGAAGCCCCTCCGAACGTCATGGAATGGAGAAAGAGGGAGAAGTAGTTGCCCATACAACTTGTCTTGGCACTTGCGCTTTCTTCAGGTTGGGAGGTTCCATTGAGCCTGGTTTGCTCTCACCGGGGGACACCAGGGTTCATTACTCGTACAACTTGTGTATCGGTAGCTGAGTACATCAGCTGCCTTTCCCTCTCCATTCCATGACGTTCGGAGTGGCTTCCATTGCTGTGAAGACCTCAAGTG
The DNA here is from genome assembly GCF_905171775.1 of Rana temporaria. Lineage (NCBI taxonomy): Eukaryota > Metazoa > Chordata > Amphibia > Anura > Ranidae > Rana > Rana temporaria. Next base: position 451,822,768 of record NC_053489.1, read on the forward strand.
GCGGTTCTCCCCTAGTATTGGAGCTCCAGCCTAATCGGTTCTGGGTACTGTACCACATCACTTCCGGTGACTCTGCAGACACCGGAAATTCCATTGAGCCTGGTTATGCATTGTTCTTATCCCAACCAGGAGCCAGGAGCAGCCACCACTATGACTCCCAGTTTAACATCAATGGGGTCGATTCACTAATAGTGTAAACTTTCTGTGGGTCCTCTGTGGGTGGAATTAGGCCCTCGGTGGGTGGAATTCCCCTTTCTGAGGGTTTGAAAAGGCCCCTCTTTCTGTTACAGCACTGGTCACCGCCACCAAAAGGGTGGGGTTAAATATCGCACCTTATTTTAGTTCCTGTTTCGTTTGTGAATTTGACTTTTTTGCTGTTTACGGCAAAATCTTTATTTTTATTTTTTATGAATTGGGCTTTATTTACCACATGCAATCATTTTATGCAAATGGGTAACATGATAGAACCACCTTAGCGCTGTATTTTTATTTGTAATATCATTTCTTGACCTTGGTTTGTTTACTATCTCTATCTATTTTTTCAAACAGCCCTGGATTTCCTCTGTACATCTTTCATATTCAGTAAAAAAATAAATAAACCACTTGCTAGAAGACTTCATTGGGGGAGATATTTCACTAAGTGTATGTGGGACCATACTCTCATTAACATATTTCTTTAAAGTTACTATGTACCACAATAAACAGAGTTTCTTTTCATACTTCACTTTTTTTAAATTATGTTCTAAAGTATCATCCTTTCTCCCATACTCTATACCAGGAAAAAAAAACATTTAATTAACCTCTCTCCGTTCTACAAAGTCAAACAACTTCATACTGTGCTTCAAATCCCTAAGGAAATATCAGTGAATACTTATAAACTATGTGGATTGCGCTACAGTGAACATACAAATAACTGCTAGCACAATACTGCAAAATTGAAACGAAATAAGAAAAGGTGCTGCCATTTTTGGTGTCAGTAATACTTACTATCCAAAATCAAAACATCAATAAAACAAAATGAATATAAATAATTCCATAACACACTGACAATAATAATAATAAACTCAGGATGTAGTGATGTGTTCAAACTAACAAAGAGTCAATGTTGCCAAATAAAATAAACCAAAGTGTCAATATTACAAAGTGAACATGAATAGCACCATTAGCAATCATCATAATAATAATAATAATAATAATAATAATAATAATAATAATAATAATAGATAATAACAATATAAAGAACTAAAACTATAATGATGTGCTCAAATTCCACAAATATCAAAAATGTGGACCAGTGTTAAAAAAGCAATACAATAACGTACTGTAAAAAGTGAGGCTACTGCTCCACCAGGTCCCCAAAAAGATGTCTCTCACCTGGCCGTTTGACACCCCTCTAGGTCAAAATTACACCCCATACACAGATCAACCAGATGGATCCAATCAATGGAGGAAAGGCACTCGGTCAGGATATAAATCCCCAATGATTTTCCAGATCTTGCGCTCAATAAAATAAAGGACAATCCATAGTGTTCACTGGCAAACTTATATTATTATATATGCACTCACATAAATACAGTGAGGGAAAAAAATCTGATCCCCTATCAATCTTGCTGATTGATAGGAGATCAATGCGTATTTCAATCATTAAAATGCAAATCAATTTATTTATTTTTAAATGCGTTTTTCTGGATTTTTTTGGTGTTATTCTGTCTCTCACTGTTAAAATAAACCTACCATTAAAATGATAGACTTTCCATTTCTTTGTCAGTGGCCAAACATACAAAATCAGCAGGGGATCAAAAACTTTTTTCCCTCACTGTAGTTAGAAACAAGCACCTTAAAAATGTTGTGGATCTACTGCCGCTCTTACTCACAATCTAACCACCCCACTGCATCTGCTGGATATCAGAACAGGTATGGATCGTGAAGTCTGCAGAATTTATTTTACACTCTCCCGACTCAATAGACTCCCCCTTATGTGTTACATCGGAATGACATTATTAGGGGCATGAATAACGGGGAGAGAAATTTAAATTTGATGCTCAGACACACCTCTTACACAAAGATAAATAGGTGGATCGGCTTACACCATCGAATCCCACTGGCTTACATAGATAGAAACAGGGAACCCCACACAAATACCAGAGCTGTCACAATTTTACAGAGAATTTAAAAGGTAATGAATGTAATAGTACAGCAAGCGGAGCCAATGATGCTCATCTGAAAGCTATCTCATCCCCAGAGGGAGACACTTTTTAATGTATGGGCTTCTTTTTCAGCATTGGCCATGGGTGCACTGGCCATAGGTGCAGCTAGGATTTCAAAACCTAGTTTACCAGAGATAATTTAATTAGGGCTGTTACTGATCAAAATTTTTGTGTTCGATTAATCGATTTTTTTTAAATCGATTAATCGACTAATTTCGATTAAATATAACGCACATACAGATCCAACTACTTTTAGCTGATCTCCTCCTTGCAGGCTGATTCCCAGTGCAGCTACCAACCACTGGAAAAATGGATAGCAGGATACAAAAAAACTCACAAAGGCAGTGCTCGATGGGAATAGCATTAAAACTTTTATAGTCTTCAAGTAGGTAACAAAATAAATATTGAACTGGAGATAAAATCGATATAGCTACATAAACTGTAAAAATGGTGCGAGTAATACCAAACGGTACCAAAAGCAGTCATAAAAACATGTAGCTAAGTATGATACTGGTATAAAAATGTGTACAACGATGCCACTGCTGAATCCAGATGAGGAGAAGTTAACATCAGTCCGTCGGCATGTAGATGTCCCGTGAAGGGAACTATCACAACTCCCAGTGGATGGTTGTAGAATCCGAGGTTGATAGAGGGAAGTGTAACAGCCCTTGCATGTGGCAGATAGTAAGGTCCCACCAGCATGAAGGCACAGCAAAGGAGCCCTTCAGATGGACACGGCAAGCCCTGCTGGTGTCCGTGACGTCACCGGATCTCCGACGGAAGGTGAATACCAATCAAAATAATTTTGATCGATGAAAAATGTTTTGATCGATCAAAAAAATTTAAGATTAATCGATGAATTAATAGTTCATTTCCACAGCCCTAAATTTAATAAGAAGACATTTTTGTATAAAAGTGTGTGCTCACACAACTGACAAACGGCCATAAACACAGTGCATAGACATGCTCAGAACACGTGGTACAGCTAAAGCGTTTTGGGAGCGCACCCCCTTCCTCAGAGCTAGAGTAGCAGTTATGTTTATGGTCTTTTGTCAGTTGCATTTTGTGAGTACCCACTTTTATACAAACATGTCCTATTATTAAATTATCTCTGGTAATGCACTATGTGTGCACACATTTCAGTTTTTCTTGTAGTTCCTTTACCCCATTTGAGGAAGAAAGCATCCACCTAGGTCTGGGATACCATATATACCTTTCACACCACCATTTTATCTGACATCTATTATTCCTCATCTCGGAAGACCTATTAACGCTGGAAGTGACAGAAACCCCAGGCAATTTAAAGGAAAATAAGATTATAGACACACATACAACTTAACATTACATAAAAAACAAAGTATATATATGTTAATTCGCGCTGAATATTAACTTTAGAAAAAGCAAATCGTGCTGATAAGTGATTAAAAAGAAACTATCAAGTGTCAAATTAATAGGCAAAAACGATACAAGTAAGGTCCAATTGCATAAATATACACCAGTGGTTTTCAATGAAACAACACCCAGATCAGTGTGATGATTGAAGGAAGGTGTGATGTGATCTCAAACAACGTGCTCCTGCTTCACAAGTAGATACGCCTCTTCCACATTAACCACAGCTCATGGAAAACAAAAGAGAGATACTCTCATAGCGCAGCTGAGTGTAAAACAATACAAAGAGGATAAATGGTCTCTAACAATGGCACACTCACAAATCCACCGATTAAAAGCCGCATATAGCAACAATACACCGATCCTTCATTAAGCCGCTCAGCTCATATGATGTTTCCTCTCCTCATTCGAATCCTAGATCGAATCCTAGATCCGTCCCGCTCGTAACTCCTCCCCCACGCGTTACGTCAATAGTCACTTGACTTAGTCATGGTGACTATTGACTCCCTTGCATTACATCTACAGTAAAACCTTGGTTTGCGAGCATAATTCGTTCCAGAAACATGCTTGTAATCCAAAGCACTTGTATATCAAAGCATTTTTTTTACAGGGTATAAAAGAGAAGAGAGGCGCCTCTAAGTGTAGCAATAAGTTGCTAAATGTTGTACCTTCAATAAATGTAACCTATTGCTACATTTAGAGGCTCCTCTCTTCTTTTTTTATACTCAGTTGTGACATGATGCTACTCTTATATCAAGACATTGCTTGTATATCAAGGCAACATTTATTAAAATATTTTGCTCGTCTTTCAAAACTTTCTCAAACCAAATTACTCTCAAACCAAGGTTTTACTGTACATTACATATATGGCTTCTTACTTTGGTGGATTAGTGGCTTTTTAAAAGTTTAAGATCCTCCCTCAATGACCAGATGACCTTAGAGAAGTGTCTTCACTCTGACAAGCCCTGCAAAGTAATGAAAGCAGATTGCACAACTTCAGAGGCAGGCCCAGGGCACAGATGCCTCCCCGGCTCCCAATGAGGAACCAGTCTAGACAGAAGAGGCCCAGAGGCATTTGCTCATTTAGCTCCTCTTGTAATATTGTCTTTTTATGAAGGCCAGTCCACTCTAAAGAGGACATGCTGCTGTTATGGAAGGTACCTTTAACCTGCAGAAAGTTTGTTCTTGGCATAATTAGCAAAAGTATAATCTTTTACTTTACAGCAAGCCTTTTGAACTAACAAGCACTGATCATATAATGTGGAATGGAAAGCACTTTGTCAATTTATTACAAGTATTTATACATCACCGGCAACTGTCTACCTGAGACAATATTAATGCCTCTCAACAATCCTGATAAGGTCTTGAATGCAGTAGAACTGGTTAAAGTGGGTGTGAAACACAAATATGGTCAAACTGAAAAGGGTGTTTAAATGGATCTGGGCATGGCCTAATGCATTATGCTTTAACATTCTGAGAGGTGAATATATAGAGCATGATTAACCAATATCCCTTAAGGTTAGTTTTAACTAAAGGAGAAAAGAATGTGCTCTTTGTAGAGATAAAGTGGTAGTAATTTTTTATTTTATTTTACCTACAGGTGGGCTTATAATAAAGCTTACCTGTGGGTTAAATACATATCCCCTAAATGTGCACCATTTAGGAGATATTCTAGGGAGCAGCAGCCAAAGATTTTACCGGCACATATTCTCTGAAGGAATGGCACAGCCATTCCATTTCTTCAGAGCTATGTGACGTGGCTGTGACTCCTGCGCACATGCGCAGGAGTGACTTATTCGTGGCTAGGCCATTCAAGTGGCCACAGCCTGTGAAACTGGGTGAAGATGGAAGCCCTGTCAGCGGTGACAGCGTTCCACTGGAGGGCTTAATTTCAAGGTAAGTCTTTTATAATGTGCTACCATGTTTCGCCAAAAATAAGACCTACCCTGAAAATAAGACCTATCTTGATTTTCTAGGTTGGCTGCAATATAAGCACTACCATGAAAATAAGCCCTAGTTAAAGTCCTTGTACAATCATGTAATCCACACTGTAAAGGGATTATATAATGTCCAGTGTGTCTTTATGTAACATTATTGTAGAAAATACCTTATATACAGCGCCGCTGGGTGCTCATGTGACCCGGCGGAGCTCTCCTTCTCACGGCTGACAGCAGTGCTTGAAACGGGGTTTATTTAGTTAATTAGATGAAGCTTTACCCACTTTTATTGTCCAATCATGATATCCTTTTTTATTGCACGACTGGGTATTTAAACAAACAAAGCTTCATCTTAGTCGAGAATACATCTGAAGCCTCGTACACACGACCGAGGAACTCGACGGGCGAAACACATCGTTTTCCTAATCGAGTTCCTTGTTAGGCTGTCGAGGAACTCAACAAGGCAGGTTTCTCCATTCTCGTCGAGGAAATAGAGAACTTGCTCTCTTTTTGGCTCGTCGAGTTTCTCGACAGTTTCCTCAACGAAAATGTACACACGACCGGTTTCCTCGGCAAAAAAATATCTCCCAGTAAGTTTCTTGCTGGTTTTTCCTGAGAAACTTGGTCGTGTGTATGAGGCCTGAGAGAACATTAACTTTGCAATGAAAATTTTGTAAATCAACCCACATTACATCAATTAAATTCAGTAGCAATCTATTTCAAGGAACAAGGGGCCAGATCCACAAAAGGGATACGCCGGCGTATTCTACTGATACGTCGTCGTATCCCTGTTTCTATCTATGGAACTGATCCACAGAATCAGTTTCACATAGATAGGCAGAAGATCCGACATGTGTAAGGGACTTACACTGTCGGATCTTAGGATGCAGTACCGCAGCCGCCACTGGGGGCATTTCTCGTCGAAATGCCGCTTCGGGTATGCAAATTAGCACTTACGGAGATCCACGAAGCTTTTACGCTTTGTTTTTTTCTCCGTAAGTATTAGTTTGCCGTCGCAATATTAGGGCTGCTTTTACAAGTCCTAAACTGTTTAGGCCTTGTAAAAGTAGACCATTCTATCCCGCGTCGCCGTCTTTTTTTTTTCAATTTTTTTTTCCCGCCGCAACTCGTATTTTTTTTTTACGCCCGTCGCGATTCTCAAAACCCTGCGCAACGTAAAACCACGCAAAGCACGTCGGGAAAATTACGTTGTGAGCATGCGCAGTACGGCCGGCGCGGGAGCGCGCCTAATTTAAATGGGACTCGCCCCATTAAATTAGGAACGCCTTGCGCCGGCCGGATTTAAGTTACACAGCCGAAAATTTCTAGGTAAGTGCTTTGTGGATCGGGCACTTAGGTAGAAATTTTCCGGCGGTGTAACTTAAATCCGAATATTTAAGTTACACCGGCTGGCTGTGGATCTGGCCCAAGATAACTATATCATATCACAACATATTGCCTCAGCGTTTCTTAGTTCAGTAAGTTAAGTTGAACCAGCAGACATCACAATTATAGGAATGTATCATTATACTGGCTTGGAAGATTGCTGTAGGCAATTAGGGAAGCACAGAAAGCTGCCTGGGTCATACAAGAGCCATCACAAAGAACAAAGAAAAGCTAAGCAGACAAATGATGCCTCTTTGAGAATACAGCAAAAAGATAAAAAAAATGGATGGATACAAAAGAGGCAGAAGAGCCAAAGACAAAGCACTTGCCTTGCAAAGTTTTCAGCTCTTTACAAAGAAGATGAGTTATGCCAACATATTGACCCTATTCTTGATGCTACACTTATCATTGTGTCCTTTTTGACTTGCTTCTTACAAGAAGAGCAAAAAAACATTTTGGGGGACAAAAAAAATTTCTTTCTAGAAAGTTACTGTACACCGATCACAAAAAGAGACAGATAAATGAAGATGAAGGAGAAAAAGTCAATCTGAATTCATTAAATCTGTAAATAAAAAACATCTATCATCTCTGTAAATAGTTCATTATATATATATATATATATATATATATATATATATATATATATATATATATATATATATATATATATATATAAAAAATATTCATTTAGCGATTATGTCAATTTTGAAAAAAAATCAAGTTACGTCTTGCGCTTGGTTAGTTTAAAAAATATATTTTATTACATAAGTGATAAGCAGATTCTGCAGCCCCATGAAGACATTAAAAGTTCAATTATTAACTGCACACAAATAAATTATATGGGAGAGGAGCAGGGTTTAAGCAGGAGTTATTCCATCTAACAGTGAGGATTACATATTGAACAGTGTTACTTTACAAGGATGGCTATGGTGGCTCCAATGTGCGATAAAACCCTTACAGAGTTTTCCGATAGCTCTCTATGGCCAGTAGGGACTGACAGCTCAAGCAGACTGCAGTTCCTTCTCTCCAAACCTGTCTTTATAGATTTGGCTTCACAGCCATGGTGAAATGGTGATAAATGGTGAATGGTTTCCCCAAACTGGCCATAATGTTGGAAGATGAAAATTTTATTATAATTTTAAGTAACCAGCTTAGATCTCCTAATATCAATCATGCTTACTTTCCCAAATGTGCTTAGCTGTTTTCTGTTTAATGTATTATAGATGTAGAGCTTGCACCCCTGAAATTCACCGTGGCATGTAGCGGAGATTCCAAGTTCTTTTTATTTATCTCTATCCATTTGAGGATTTTGAATGTGAAATATAAATTAAAAAAAAAACTTCAATAAAGAATTAGAACTCATCTCTTAGATCCTGCTCCTCTACCATGGCCGCAACTATTATCAGCATTTACGGCTGTCAAATACAGTCATTCCTGTCTAAAATTACACTTGCAAATAGTTTTGTATACAGTGTAACGAAGTGCTGTTTAATTAAATTTACCATTTCTTTCATACGTAGACTACATTTGTGACCTTCTGTATATGACATCAGTGAAATAAACTTTGCAGCTCAGTGCAGCAGTCCTGGAGTTTGGAAACCGCTGTGTTCTTCCGCTTCTTTCCTTAGGGAAGCTAGGACAGATCAGAGTGGTTCTGATTGGTCATCGCAGACACGTGACTATGCTGATAATCAGAATTGCCCTGATCCATTCCAGCATCCCTAGGTAAAGAAGAGGACGGACAGCCCAGTTTTCAAACCCCAAGACAGCTGCAATGGTCTGTGTGGACAGTTACTGTATTTATCGGCGTATACCGCGTGCCAGTGTATAACGCGCACCCCAAGCTTAGAAGGGAAGTTTAAGGAAAAAAACGTACAACGACACACTGCAAGATTGCATGGTTATGTGTGTGATTTTATAAATGTGATAGCCAACCAGTTTAATTAGTTGGATTGGTTGGCTGTCCACAAACTTCTGGCCATATAGTGTAGAACACAAAGAAGGCACTTCTAAGTGCAATAAAACAAGACTTTAATTGCCCAAAGGACAGTTAGAAACACTTACAAGAAGTGAAGTACCGTATATACAGGCTCATCAGATAACATAAGACGTCCAGCGGGAGGTCCGCTTTAAGGTGTTGCAGCAGCAATGTGTTTTCTAGTCGGCCAGCAGTGAGGAGCTGCGTGTTAAGCTGGATACACACTGTTCATTTTTCTGCAAATTTTTTTCTTCGGATTTACCAAAACTATATAAATTGAGGTCAAATCTTAAGAGTTTCAATTTGTATGCAATCAGTCAGGTCCTTTCACTACATAGTTTTGGTAAATCTAAAGGAAATCAGACAACAAAAGTTGTATAGTGTGTATGGGGTCTTAGATATTCAGGAAGAGCCACCAGGCTGCTGGAACCAGGGTGGACTGCAGGTACCCCGATGTGACGTCAAAAGGGGCGGTTACATGTTTCAGAACATGCGTGATAGCTCCTTGTTCATGACAGTCGTGTTTTATTGCACCTAGATGCACCTTCTTTATGTTCTGCTTTTGAGTCTGCTTCTTTCTATTGCAGTGCTGCTGAGGTGCACCTCAAGACTTCTACCTGCTTTGTCCCATTTTCACCTTGGATCAAATTGTGACCCTTTATCCCACCTTTCTGGCCACATTGTGTAAGCTACAACTATCCTAAACTATCCTAAACACTTTTCTAGTTATACCCTATCAGTAATATAAGGCACGTTCTAAGTTAGGGTGACAGTCTCCAGATTGAAGACACTGTCCCCGGACCAAGTCTGTCCCACGGTTTTGTCCACAGATTGGATTTGAACAGGGGCTGGGGCAATTTCAAAGACAGTCAGTGTAGAATTAAAAACAAAAATTCTGAATTACACACCCCCGTTCTAACCTGGGGGGGGGGGGGGGGTGTATTTTTTTCAATTATCTGTGCCCCTTTCTGATGATTATGTGCTGGATGGAGTGGAGAGAATATTTCTTCCGTTTCGGGTGCATGCCCATTCAGCTTTGCTCGCATGTTCTTCTGCCTTGGCTCAAGTCCCGGCCAGTCGCCTGCCTATCTCCTTCCCTTCCCTGGTGGAGTTATCTTCCTCCGCAGTCCCCACCCAGTAGTAGTCGGGGGCCCGGAGAGTGATGCCTCGTACACACGACCGGTTTTCCAGTAAAAAAAAACCAAAACTTTGGTTTTCCCGATGGAATTCCTCTCAAGCCAGCCTTGCATACACACACGGTCACACAAAAATCCAGTGAACTTTTGACTGCCAAGAACGCGGTGACGTAAAAGACTACGACGAGCCGACAAAATTAAGTTCTATGCTTCCGAGCATGCGTCAAATTGTTTAGAAGAATGCACGGATTTTTTTCCTGACGGGGAAAAAAGAGATCCTGCTCTCTTTTTTTTTTTTTTGCCAGAAAAACTGCGATGGAGCATATACACGGTCGGAATTCTCAGCCAAAAGCTCTCATTGCAGTTTTTCCAACGGGAAAACCGGTCGTGTGTACGAGGCATGAACTTGACAGGCTGTGAGGCAAGCGGCGGTGGCAATGGGCAAAGGATCGCTGATTGCCACCATTACTAGTAAAAAAAAATATGTCCCCAGATTTCATTTAAAAAATCTGGTCATCTTATTCTAAATGTATTTTTGATTAATGTCCTTGTACCCCCTTTTAATTGTACTGTCTGGCATTCAGGTAAGTGTACCATTTAGAGTCTACAAACCTGGATATACAATATACAAAAGCATTACCCAACACAGAACAAGTAAAAATGTAAAGGCTAGACATAAGCAATAGCCTGACTTTTACCGCAAGCCTCCTGTGATAAGCAGGCTAGCAAATACATGTTTGTTAATATTTTATCATTAGCAACTCCACATCTGCTGACAACTAGTACTGTACATGAAGATTTAAAGTGGAGTTCCACCCATAAATATAACATTACATCAGTAGTTTTAAAAAAATGTCATTAGTCCTTTACAAATTTTTTTTTTTTTTTAGATGCCTTCAAAGTGTTGTTGCTAGGCAGAATAGTTAATCTTCCCACTTCCTGCACCTAGGTGCTTAATGCTTCCTAACCTACACCGCACAGACTCCTGGGAATGTAGTGGGTGTAACTTTCCAGGAGTCTGTGCACTCCCCAGTCTCAAAGAATCATGTGACTTGGACAGCACAGGTGCTGAAACCTGATCCGACACTGCTTGTGCAGCACTGAGCATGTGCGAGATCTGCAAGGCTGAAATCCAGGAAGTCATACAGTCATGATGCCCACACTTAAGATGGCCCCAGTCAATTTCTATTTTATAAAGTGTCTAAATGCTGTAACAACCTAACAAAACGGACCTTAGTTTACAGACTAACTTTACTAGAATACATTAAGCTTGTGTATTACAGGGGTATTTATATTTAAAAAGTGAAATTGTGGCCGGAACTCCGCTTTAAGAAATAGTAATAATAATACGTTGTATACACAGTTATTTAGCCTGATCTTCTGACATAACAAGCTTGTGAAAAACTTTCCATCACAGCGTGGTCTCTGTGCTCATTATAACTGTTTTTTTTATTGTCAAGAAGCAAAGGTTTTACAGGCACAGTGTTTTCCTCTCATTAGGAATGTTTTTAAGAAATGTGCTCTTATAAATACTTTTGAGGAATAATCTTTCTTCACCAAAAACAGAGAAGAGGTCAGGGCAGGTGACACAGTGTGGTGCAGCACATAATGCTTCAAACTGGCAGACCTCCATGTTGCAGGCAGCCTCTGACTTTATTACAAACCTCTGTATTTTATATGCCGGTAAAAATAAGTACCTTCCTATCTGAGACTTTATTATTCACTGATACAAGGAAAATGTTCATGGGTAAACAGTCTGCAATACACTGAGATCAGTCTAACCTCTCTGCTGGCTTGTATAATAGTCTATATGCAGCAAATGACAAAGTACACTATATGGCCTCCTGCAGAGCAATGCCTCTCTGCCGCCAGAATGCAGCGCTTTGCCATTCTGCGTGGGAGGCATAATTCTGCAGGGGCAGTCATTTAGGGGAGGTGCAAAGTGGGTGTTGAAACATCTGAGCTTTAATGGACTCTGGCTTATTACCCCTTGGAAGCTGGGCCGGACTTACCATTGGGCTTGACTGGGCTCAAGCCCATGGGCCCCGCCCAATAGTGGGCCATGCCCGTTTGGAAGTATTCCCAAATTTCTACCTTTTTTTGCTGTTATGTGGATGATGTCAAAACTTATCACAGCTCAGAACTTCTTTTGTAGATCTAAATATTATGCATTGTTGCTGCGCCTGCACTGCAAAGTTTAAAGCGGAGGTCTGACCATAATTTGTATTTATTTTTTTGACGATCCACACATTAGTATAGCATATAAACAAATAAATATATAAGTCGCTCCCGATCTATTTCGTAATAAAAAAAAAAACGTACTTTATATCTTCTCCCATGACTTTTTGGACGTTTCCATTTTAATTAAGGGCATGTGAAGCCCAGTCGCTATCGAAGATCTCGCGCATGCGCAGTAAAACGACGCTCGTAGCACTTAAATACCCACAGACTCCTGGGAAATGATGACACTCATTTCCGAGGAGGCCAGGCGAGTTAGGAAGGGAAGTAGGTCCACCGCGGACTAGGAACTAGGCAGATTAGGAAATCTGCCTAGTTACAGCCGTTTGCAGCAAGTAAAAACTTTTTTTTTTTTAAATGTTTTTTTTTTATATTAAAGGGAACCTAGTGATAAGAAGTTTGTTTTTAGGGTGGACCTTCGCTTTAAATGCTCTTTTAGGCCAAGTTTACACTGACTGCGGGAATGAAATGGTGTGAGTTCAGCTGAACTCGCAGCATTTCATTATCGCATGTCAGTCCCAATTTCGCCGGTGATTTCAGATACATCTGTGGCGGGTTTCTGCACAGATGTCAATGGAAATTGCACCCAGAAATTGCAAAAAGTAGTATAGAAACTACTTTTAAAATCGTTGCAGCATCACACCGATTAAAGCGGAGCTCTGCTGTAAAAAAAATATATTAAAAGTCAGCAGCTACAAATACTGCAGCTGCTGACTTTTAATATTAGGACACTTACCTGTCCTGGAGTCCAGCGACGTCTATCTGCTGCCCCCACTGCCATCCTCGGTGAGGGAATCAGAAAGTGAAGCGCTCCAGCTTCACTGCCTGATTCCCTATGGCGCATGCGCGAGTCGCGCAGCGCCATCCTCACTGGTTCCCGCTGTGTTCTGGGAGCCGAGTGTTTCCAAAAACACAACGGGCGGGGGCGGGAAGTGACGTACTACCCGCTGAATCCCCACAGTGAGGACTCCCAAAAGTGGGTGCAAATAACTGTCTTTGACAGGTATTTGCACCCCCTCCCCCCTGAAAGGTATCAAATGTGACACCGGAGGGGGGAAAGGGGTCCGATGTGCCGAAGTTCCACTTTAGGGTGGAGCTCCACTTTATGACGGTGCCGTTGCCAGCAATGGCCGCCAATTTGACATGCCAAATCGCATGACAAATAACACCAATGTGAACCAGGGCTTAGTCTAGGAAAAAGTAAATGCACTTTACTTGCCTGATCCTCTGCTTACTTGGCAGATGGCGCTCCCCCATGCTCTGACCGCAAACTGTCCCTGTGCTATGGACGCTGCATTGTTTTTGATGACAACCAGATATTAGACTGCTGGAGCATAAGGGAGAAGATGCCGTTTGGACTGTTCTGGCGGCATGGAATGGAAAAGCAAATCTCCTTCAACAAATAATTTCACTTTTTGGAAATAAAATAAGGTGAACTTATATATTTTATTATTTTGGAGCCTGTAAAGCATTGCACCAGCAAACAGCAGATCGCTGGTGCCATGCAAGTCTAGTGCAGATCTGCCAGTGTATCTGCTTCCTTGTACATCCCGTACGGGTAAGCAGATACAATCTGACAGGAAGCATGAATGAACTACCACGGAATGTGTCACAGCACTCAATGTTAACCCTCAAACGGAATACATATAGAAGTGGTGTCAGCTCAAAATGGCAGGGACAACTTGTTACTCACCAGATGTGGTCTAGATGGGTGAAAATAGCCTATGTAGGCCATTAAAGTGGTTGTAAAGTCAGAAGATGTTTTATCTTAATGCATTCTATGCATTAAGATGAAAAGACTTCTGTGTGCACCAGCCCCCCTAACACTTACCTGAGCTCCATCTCTGTCCAGCGATGTCCACGAGTGTGTCGGACTTCCGGGACTCTTCCTCTTGATTGGCTCCCACTGCTGATAATCAAAGTCAGTTAGTCAATCAGGAGGGGGGGGGGGTTGGGCCTAACCACAGCTCCATGTCTAAATGAACAGTAGAGGGACCCGAGAAGAGGAGGATCCGGGCTGTCCGTGCAAATCCACTGCAAGAGAGCAGGTAAATATAACATGTTTTTTTATTTTTATATAAAAAAAATTAGACTTTCCAATCACTTTAAGGGTATACCAGGCAGACTTTGTCCCTCTGGGAGAGATACTCCTGTAAGCGTCTTCAGGACCAGGATTCCACATCACGGTCCTGGACCTGTAAAGCTCTCATAAAGCAGCTAACATACTCTGTAGAAAAGTGTCTGGACAGTGTCTCAACAGAGCCCAGTGACATAGGTGACAATTCCTCTCAGCGGGGGCAGGGTACAGCCTCCATGGCTATGCCGAGAATCAGCCAATCCGGAAAGATGCAAAGTGGGCAGTCATTGGAGAAACAAGCTTGAAGAAAAAGAGTCCTGATAAAATGTAAAACTAAAAAATAGATTTTGCTTCTCTCTAAAGATGGGTTCACAGTAAAGCAGACAGGCATCTTTACTGCTGTCAATAAACCTAGCGAGCAGAGAGTACGATAAAGAGAACCTGTCATCGACTTTAAAAAACTGCAGGAAATTTACGAAAAAATATTTACATGCTTACTTGCAATATTTCTCCTTTCCAAAAATAGTTTTTTTATTTACTAGCCTGCGTTACTGATCAGTGTATTCTGACGGCATGGGGAGTCTCCCCGCTGTCAGAATACAATAGTTTAGGCTGACCATACATGGGTTGAATTTCGAAAAAAATAAAATCTTTTAAAAATCAGAAATTTGGTGCGTTTTATGATCCGATGGTACCACCATTGATTTCGAAATTCGACCAACCAATCCTATGATTTGACCTCATGTTGCTACAGAAAAGACTTTTCATGGCTGGGAATCTTCCTTTCTTTCCGAGAATCTTCTTTTCTTGTGCTCATGTGCATTTATATTTCTCGCACTATTCTCCCATCATTGATTAGAAAATGGTTTGTCTTTCAAAAAATTTCCAACATGCCAAATTCAATGGCCGCACGGAAATCTTCCGTTGCTGCAGCCCACTAATGGTGCTTAGATAAGATTTTCAAAAGAAAATTCTTTCAAAATTTCTACCCCTGTATGACCAGCCTTAGCAAGGGGAAATCCCCATCCGCCCTGAATGTGAGGAAGTGGGAATTGAGTCTGTTTTTTTCATTCATATGTGGGCTGCATAAGTGAAAAATGAAGGTCACACGGATCTGTAGATCAAAAGATGACAGGCAGATAATTTGACTTTAGGGCAAGTTCACACCAGGTGTAGTTCCGTGCAGTTCTGCTTTTTCTGCACCAGTTCCGGTCAGTTTCAACTGACTGCATGGTGTGAACTAGAGCCTTTGGAATACATGAAAAACACTGTGAATGCATTTTTAGTGCAGAAAAAATGTGCACGGAACTGCGTCTGGTGTGAACTGGCCCTAAGGCTGAGTTTGACTCTATCCCCTTCCAAAGCCTACTGGCCCTTTAACATGGTGGAAAGCCTCAATGACCAATAAAGAAGCTTGAAAGGCACAAGGGACAAGCCTGAATTTCAAAGAAAAAAGTTGAAATTATCTCACTTTAGCTGCCTATATATCTGTATCTACTGATCATATTAACATGCATTTTTTATTGAAGGTAATGCCAAACTCCAATGTATGCATTTTTTTTCACTGCATGCCTACTTGAAATTGTCCAACTTTGTGACAGGTGTACTCTGAAGCCTCGTACACACGACCGAGGAACTCGACGGGCGAAACACATCGTTTACCTCGTCGAGTTCCTTGTTAGGCCTCGTACACACGACCGAGTTTCTCGGCAAAAACCAGCAAGAAACTTGCTGGGAGATATTTATTTGCCGAGAAAAACGGTCGTGTGTACATTTTCGTCGAGGAAACTATCGAGAAACTGTCGACGAGCCAAAAAGAGAGCAAGTTCTCTATTTCCTCGATGGGAATGGAGAAACTTGCCTTGTCGAGTTCCTCGACAGCCTAACAAGGAACTCGACGAGGAAAATGATGTGTTTCGCCCGTCGAGTTCCTCGGTCGTGTGTACGAGGCTTAAGGCTGTCGAGTAACTCGACAAGACAATTTTCTCCATTCCCATCGAGGAAATAGAGAACTCTCTTTTTGGCTCGTCGAGTTTCTCGACAGTTTCCTCGACGAAAATGTACACACGACCGGTTTCCTCTGCAAAAAAGTATCTCCCAGCAAGTTTCTTGCTGGTTTTTGGAGAGAAACTCGGTCGTGTGTACGAGGCCTAAGATTTTGGTATGTATTTTGTATATGTGTTTTTTGTGTAAATGTGTTAATAAGATTATATGGACTTTATAGCATTTAAAGCTTAAAACACCAGCAACTGGCCAGAACCACAAATCTCTGTCACCGCCAGCTGAAATACAAAATACGGCATTTATCCTTCATAAATGAAATACTAGACGGTGGTAACTACCGTAGCAATATTTAGCATGATAGTTTACAGTACCAACAGATATTAACAGTAAAGGGTTTTAGAACTCAGTCTAAGGGGATGACAGCTGTTGCTGTGATGTAGAAAAAGAAAACATAAAATATATAGAAACATGATATCCGAGACAAATTACTCACATTTGCTAAGTGTATAGACTTGCAAGCACAGACACCGCAGTACAATAAAATTAGAAATGAGAGACTGTGTGATTTGTCACCAGAGCCTTGGAATTCCAACGGCTAGGTTTAACTTGGTGCAAAATGTAATGTACGGTATTATACCGGGGTTGGCATGCAGATCACAAACTACCGTACTTGTCTTCCTTACATTATTGTCAAGGAAAAGCAGGAATCTCACTTCACTGACTCAGTTTTCCTTATTGTCCTTCTTACTTATTTTTTTTTCTTGATGAGTACTGTTTTAATTGGCTGTTTTAAACACTTTCAACATTGTTCCATACACTGGTAAACCCAACTATTGTATCATTAACTACACCAGATAACACACAAGGTAGCTTACTATAAAGACCATGCAATTTTTATGTAATTTTGCAATGTGCTAATGAAGGGCAGTACAATGTCACATTGTTTAGCCATGGTGGCTTTCAACCATAAGCAAGGCCGGATTCCAGACAAGGCCAACAAGGCCAGGCCTCGGGGCGGCAGTGGGTACAGGGGCGGCACTGCGGCTGAGAGGAGAGGACACTTTCACTTTCATATCGGGAGTTCCCCCCTGTCATGCGGATGGTGAGAGGAGAAAAAACAGAGGGAAGAGGAGGTGATATAGTTCTTGGCAGCAGTAACCCCCCACCCCGGTTCTCAATGTAATTTTGTCATTTTCGGCAGCAGCACCCCCCAATGCTCAATGTCATTTTTGGCAGCAACACCCACCCCCCCGCGCTTCTCAGTGTCCTGCCGAAAAAGTCCCCCGGCGGATAATGCCCCCCCCCTGTACTGCGCAGGACCCGGCCTTGGGGCGGAAAAGGGAGTAAATCCGGGCCTGACCATAAGGTCCTAGTTTCAAACTTTCTACAGAGACTTTGTATGTTTCCATGCTTGTGTGTTCTTCCCCTAAATTCAAAATGCTGGTAGGTTTATTGGTTTCTACTAAAACTGTCAAGAAAATGTGTGCATCCGCCAAGGACTAAAGCGGGGCCTAATGCTGCGTACACGCAGTCAGAGTTTCCGACAATAAATGTTCGATAGGAGCTTTTTGTTGGAAATTACGACCGTGTGTATGCTCCATCGTACATTTGCTGTCAGAATTTCCGACAACAAAAATTTGACAGCTGGTTCTCAAATTTTCCGACAACAAGATTTTCGGAATCAAGCAGAAAAGCCGCACTGCCTATTGAACTTCATTTTTCTCGGCTCGTCGTACGTGTTGTACGTCACCGCGTTCTTGACATTCGTTCATTTCCGACAACATTTGTGTGACCGTGTCTATGCAAGACAAGTTTGAGCCAACATCCGTCGGAAAAAAATCCACGGTTTTGTTGACGGAATGTCCGATCGTCAGTACGCGGCAATAGAGAGATTGAAATTCAGCCAGTTCAGCAGGAACTGGTTGAAGGTTGATCAGTGTGTGGCCGTCCTTGCTCAATTGCTCAAAGAATTAAACAGTTTGATCGATTTCTGTCGAAGGGACATGATGGAAGATTTTGCTCAATCAAATTGGCTTTGGCAGCTGATCACTGCCGCTGTGAGGATACAATGTGGGGAGAAGATACAGAAAGCAATAAAACGCTATTTTAGGAGGGTGGAAAAAGGTTAGAAAATCTGTCAGGTTTTTATTGCTGCTATTGTTGACTTGGTGACCCTGGTTCCCCTAATTTCTTGAAGTGTCCTGATGTTTACAGGGATAACAAGTGGGGAGAACTCTCACCAATGGAGTCAAAGACAGTAACATCAACCAGATGTTCTATTATCCAAAAGTAATACGTTGGGCCTTAAAGCGGAGGTCCCACGAATAAAAAAAATATTAAAAGCCAGCAGCTACAAATACTGCAGCTGCTGACTTTTAATAAATGGACACTTACCTGTCCACCTCGCCCGCGATGTCGGCAGCAGAAGACGAGCAATTCTGGGACCAGTGTGTTTCCCAGAAGGCAGCGGGGGGGGATAGGGTCGGGAAGTGGAGTGACTGCCGTGGGAGTCTCTCCCCAGAAGTGGGTGCAAATACAGGTATCTGCACCCCCCTCCCCCTGAAAAGTGCCGAATGTGACACCGGAGGAGGGGAGGGTTCCGAAAAGTGGAAGTTCAATTTTTGGGTGGAACTCCGCTTTAAATACACAACTGAAACATACACTGTAAGTTTACTGTTTTATGTTTAGGAAATAGGGTTTCTTTTCTATCTTGTAAATATATTACTGAATATAAAAAAAAAGCATGGACCACAGACACAATGGATGATAAATGCCAGCACACCCGAGCAGGGGTCTCCAAACTTTCCAATGAAAGGGCCAGTTCACTGTCCTTCAAGCTTTAGGGTGTGCAGACTGTGCTCAGTAGGAGTAAACAATGCCTTGTCTTTGTTATTAGAGGGAGAAATAGTGGGTGTCAGTGGGAGAAATAGTGCCCCATCATAGGTGACAGTGAAAGAAATAGGGCCCCATGGGTGTCAACGAAAGAAATAGAGCCCCATCAGGATCAGTGAAAAGAATTTGGCCCCATTGGTGGTGTCAGTGGCAGAAATTGTGCCCCATTGTTGGTGTCAGTGGCAGAAATTGGGCACATTGTTGGTTTCAGTGGCAGAAATTGGTCCCCATCGTTGGTGTCTGTGGCAGAAATTGGGCCCCATCCTTGGCTTTTTTTTTACATTTAAGGAGAACTGTATGTAGACATCTGACCAATTATCAAGGATCCCACTTGTGCGAAGGAGTTTGTGTTTTTTGACAGGGCCCCATCCTTGGTGTCTGTGGCAGGAATTGGGCCCCATGGTTGGTGTCAGTGACAGCAATTGGGCCCCATTGTTGGTGTCAGTTGTAGGAATTATGCCTTAAGGGCCAGATAAAGGCAAGCAAGGGGTTGCTTCTGGCCCCAGGGCCGCAGTTTGGAGACTACTGCACTAGAACATTATGGCATTATGGCCTTTCATGATCAGGGAAGTGGTTCAGGAAGCAGTAAAACAAATTCAGGAAACAGAAAAGCAGTGTGGTAGAGATGTGGCCTACTTTTAAAATGTATTGTGAATCGGATATGAAATTAAATTAAAAAACAAGAAGGGGAATAAATAAAAAAGAGTTTCTGCAAATTAACTTTAAATTCGGACTGAATTAAAAATAATTTAAAAGAGATTTGGAGGAGGCCGAGAACAGTAGAAGGCAAACTTTAAAATTGGTTTCAAACCGAAGTTTAGTGTCACTTTAATCGGCCATCTGATTTATTCCAATGTGAATAAAAGATGGATCCAACATGTTTTGGGGGCCTTAAAGGGGTTGTAAAGGAAACATTTTTTTCCCCTAAATAGCTTCCTTTACCTTAGTGCAGTCCTCCTTCACTTACCTCATCCTTCCATTTTGCTTTTAAATGTCCTTATTTCTTCTGAAAAGTGCTCACTTCCTGTTCTTCTGTCTGTAACTACACACCGTAATGCAAGGCTTTCTCCCTGGTGTGAAGAAAGCCTCTTGAGGGGGGAGGGGGCGAGCAGGAGTGTCAGGACGCCCACTAACACACAGCTCCTTTCTCTATCTGCAAAGTAGATAGTGTCCTGACCCTCCTTCTCGCCCCCTCCCCCCTCAAGAGGCTTTCTCCACACCAAGGAGAAAGCCTCGCATTACGGTGGTGAGTTACAGACAGAAGAACAGGAAGTGAGGATTTCTCAGAAGAAATAAGAACATTTAAAAGCAAAATGGAAGGATGAGGTAAGTGAAGGAGGACTGCACTAAGGGAAAGAATATAGAACAGTACCCCTTCAAGAAGAGTGGGCAAAATCGGACTTTGAGGCTTGTGGAAGTATAAGGGTCAGGGTCACAGCCTGTGCTGAGTACTTTAGGTACTCAGCACAGGCTGTGACCCTGGGGCATACACGGACGCTACATGCACACAAGGTGTTTGCAAGACGATCTCTGTTATATGGGAGATGTTGTTCCTTTATTGATGGATGGCCTTATGTTTGCCTCTGTGAGCTGTCTTTTGCCCCAGCTTTAGGTCCCCTAGTGGATTTTTAAGGGATTCGGTTACCTGCATCTCTATCCCCGACACGTCTTCTTTTGCCTGGGGACTGTAATGTGTATTTGCTCATGTCATTATTGACATATTTGGCCTGGACCTGCGATCATCGATCTCTAAACATATTTTTTGTACTATCTACTACCATCGGTATATATTTCATCTATCATTGGAATCTTCCTGGATGATTATATCCACCGCTGTGTATCAGATTGTGAAAATCATGGCTACATAGTAGCAATAATCCTGTTCATTTCGTCCTGAAGAAGCCCCACGGTGAAACGCGTAGGCGACTTCAATAGGATTCTTTCACTATTCTCTTGTTCTGAATGGTTGTATTGTGATTGTTATCAGTTGCATTCCATTATACCATTGTTAGTGTACATTTTGTAAATTTATGTAATAAAATATATATTTTTTATACTTCCACGAGCCTCAAAGTCCGATTTTGCCCACTCTTCTTGAAGGGGTACTGTTCTATATTCTTATCATTACGGATGCGGCCAATGTAAGTGATTTCCTTGTGTATCTTGTCCTCCCTCCCTCTCCCTCTTTCCTTTTTCTTTTCCTTTCTGATCATCCCTAGTTTTGTGTTTTTCCTTCCCTTTCCATCCCCCTCCTTCTTTTGTTTTCAATGCACTAAGGGAAAGGAAGCTATTTAGGGAAAACATTTTCCTTTACAACCCCTTTAAGATCACCCCTTTCATTAGGGCTTAAACATTATATATGCTTGGCAGCTTGAGAGGTTGAAATGACACAATAATTACACTATATTGGATGAGTGCAGAGTCCATCAGCAACTGGTTGGGGCAGCTTTTTTCCCCATGACCCATTTTTCTAGTCTGTCTTCCAAAGAAGGTTCGGAATTCATAACAGGGTCATTTGGAATGTATATATAGTACAGTTTGGCGATGATGTTTATGCAGGTATCTACACATTCCAGACAGTTATTCATGTCCGCTGCTGATACTGTTCTGTGGCCTTTTTAAAGGACCAATGCTGTCTTATCTGTAAGCAACACTTACTTTTAATGATAGTATATTTAAAATGAATGATATGCCAGTGCTAAACAAAACAGGCTGCAATGTCCGATCTTAGGGGACCATGTCTTGCTTATTAGTGGGGAGAAGAAATATTCTAACAATTGTTTGTGCTTGCTAGAATTTTTTTTTTTTATATCAGACGCTACCTTAAAAAAAAATCGCTCTCTCCTTTGTTCAAACATTTAATAAGATCTCCAGACAATTAATTTGAAAATTCAAAACACCCTAGAATTTACTATTCAATATTAATTGCATAAAAGAGAGATGGGGGTCTGGCTAGGCCTGATTTGAAATATTTTATATTGCTACTTTGTTGATAAGACTCATAGACTGGACTCCAGCTGATCAAATGTGAGTCGCTATGTAGAAATCCCTAAAGCCTCATACACACGATCGGAATTTCCGATGAAAAAAGTCCGACCGTGTGTGTGCCCCATCTGAGTTTTTCCATCGGAGTTTACATAGAGACCATGGGCCAGATTCACAAAAGAGATACGACGGCGTATCTCCTGATACGCCGTCGTATCTCTGTTTCTATCTATGCGACTGATTCATAGAATCAGTTACGCATAGATATCCATAAGATCCGACAGGTGTAATTGTTTTACACTGTCGGATCTTAGGATGCAGTACCGCGGCCGCCGATGGGGGGAGTTTGCGTCGTAAACCAGCGTCGGGAATGCAAATTAGGAGTTACGGCGATTCACGACGGATTTTCGCGTTCGGTACGTCGCCGCTAGTCTAGTTTCCCGTCGCAAAGTTAGTCGTTATTTGACCTGCCTTAACTTTACACAGCAATCGTATTGCTGTATAAAGTATGGCCGTCGTTCCCGCGTCGAAATTTAAAAATGAACGTCGTTTGCGTAAGCCGTCCGGGAATACGGAATTACGCTACGCGCGTCGCCGTTCGAAAAAATGACGTCACTGAGCGCAAAGCACGACGGGAATTGCGAAACGGAGCATGCGCAGTAGGTCCGGCGCGGGAGCGCGCCTAATTTAAATGGCACACACCCATTTGAATTGGCCTGCCTTGCGCCCGACGTATTTACGATACACCGCCGCAAGTTTCCAGGTAAGTGCTTTGTGGATCGGGCACTAAAACTGGAAACTTGCGGCGGTGTAACGTAAACGGGTTACATTACACGGCCGCAAATGTATGTGAATCTGGCCCCATGTTCTCTTTTCCTCCGATGGGATTCCGTCGGAATTCCGATGTGAGTTTGGTCGGGCAAAAGCCCGATCGTGTGTACGAGGCATACGTGGAATAGACCTCTTCGAATATTTTTGGATAGCTCCTTCTTATCCCCTAATACCTTCCCACTTACACCTTTGGTACGACTCAAATGAAATTAAATGTCACCATTAACCACTTCAACCCTGAAGAATTTGGCTGCCCAATGACCAGGCCATTTTCTGCGATTCGGCACTGCATTGCTTTAACTGACAATTGCGTGGTCGTGCGACGTGGCACCCAAAAAAAATTGACGTCCTTTCTTTCCCACAAATCGAGCTTTCTTTTGGTAGTATTTGATCACCTCTGCGGTTTTTATTTTTTGCACTATAAACGAAAAAAGAGCGTCAATTTTGGAGAAAAAAAATGCAATAAGGGTATATTGACTAGTTTGCGCAAAAGTTACGTCTACAAAAAATGGATAGTTTTAAGGCATTTTTATTAATAATGTTTTTTTTACTAGTAATGACGGCAATCTGTGATTTTTATTGTGACTGCGACATTTTGGCGGACACATTTGATGCTATTTTGGGACCATTGTCATTTATATAAAAAATGCACTGATTACTGTGTAAATGACACTGGCAGGGAAGGCGTTAACCACTAGGAAGGAATGGGTTAAGTGTGTCCTAAGGAGTGATTCTTTTTTTTTTCCCGCAGTCCCCCACTACCACAAATTATGCAGTCGAGTTTCCCGCATTTGGGGGAATCGCAGGGGTCAGCACAGCTGGAGTGCAATGGCCGAGCCTCGCCCTGGGAGAACCACCTTCATGATCATGGTGTCTCCCCTACCAGTTAAGTATTAGGGAGTGATTCTATCTGTGGGGGGTGGCTGGGCTACGAGTGACACAACAGTGATCACTGCTACCTGCAGGCTGTCTCATGCACAGAGCTTCAGCTGCTGGAGACTGGAGCGACTTTAGAAAAGGTATGTATAACGATTTGGGCTTAAAAGGTCACTAATGGAAAACATTTTTTTAGCTAAATGGCTTCCTTTACCTTACTGCAGTCCTGGTTTCATGTCCTCATTGTACGTTTTTGCTTTGATGTTGCTGTAATTCCTCTCTGTTCTGGACACTTCCTGGTTGTCTGTTTCCTGATCACCACAGTACTGGGAGATTTCTCACTGTGGTCACTAATCAAGGAGGTGTGATTACTGTGTGTCTAAAGCTCCTCAGCACCAATCCATTTTCGTTTTACAAAGCATCACTGCCCTCTATTGGCTCTCTGGCTCTGTACACCAGAGAACCAGGAAACAACAGCAAAAACCAAACTAAACTGTAGGTACATTATATGATTGGTTTTTATCTATTTTTAATCATTTTTAAAAGGAATCAGTTAACTATTATGTCTCTATACCAGTGTTTCTCAATTCCAGTCCTCAGGCCCCCCCAACAGGTCAGGTTTTCAGGATTTCCATTATTTTGCACAGGTGATTTGATCAGTTTCACTGCCTTAGTAATCACCACAGCCTTTTCATCTGAGGGAAATCCTGAAAACATGACCTGTTGGGGGGGCCTGAGGACTGGAATTGAGAAACACTGCTCTATACCCTGTAAACAGTAATTTCAGCTAAAAAATAAAATTCCTTTAGTGACCCTTTAACATTGCTAGATAGGTTAGTCTTAGATTGTGGTTGCCAGTAGATTTTAGTTTTAG
This sequence comes from Rana temporaria, assembly GCF_905171775.1. NCBI lineage: Eukaryota > Metazoa > Chordata > Amphibia > Anura > Ranidae > Rana > Rana temporaria. The sequence continues at coordinate 451,847,578 of NC_053489.1, forward strand.
GCTGAACTTCCACTTTAAAGAGTATTAGCTGGTGTTCTTCTTTATTTGTTGATCAAGTCCATCTAAATCTGTTAGTGCATCCAACACTGCCCTCTTCCTAGATCACCCATTTGTGTGGGCTTCCCCACATGACAGAGGTGGACATGTTGGAAAACTCATCTTGTTTGTGTGGATGGAGGAATCTGTGCCCGTTGGCTGAAAAGAAAAAAACAATGTATGACCTGCCTTAAAGTGTTATGCTCTAGGCAATGGTTTTGCACAGAGCAGCACCGAATCTTTGATTCTCAGGTCCTAGCTCCTCCCCCCTGACAGGTCGCTTGCTATGGGGGCACTCATGCCATTCGTCCATTGACACACATAGTGTGACTCTACCCTGCCCCCTGCTCCCTCCATACTGGCTGTGATTGACTGCTGCTGCTCCCGCCTCTTAGCCAGTGAGGAGAGAGAGAGAGAGAGAGCAGTGCACTTTAATTTTCCACGTACATGTTAAAATCTGCATGCACCCCTTTGGTATAAGATGTGTGGCCCTTGGGCCTCAGTAACCTGTAGTGGGAGCATTGATTAGGGTATTAGTATTGATCTCTACTGGCCTCATGTAACATGTTCCCAGATTCATATTGTCTTCTGCAACAAATCCCAGGCCAAAAATGTAGCATGTCCACACTCTCTGAAGCCTCGTACACACGACCGAGGAACTCGGTGGGCGAAACACATCATTTTCCTCGTCGAGTTCCTTGTTAGGCTGTCGAGGAACTCGACAAGCCAATTTTCTCCATTCCCGTCAAGGAAATAGAGAACTTGCTCTCTTTTTGGCTCGTCGAGTTTCTCGACAGTTTCCTCGACGAAAATGTACACACGACCGGTTTCCTCGGCAAAAAAATATCTCCCAGCAAGTTTCTTGCTGGTTTTTGCCGAGAAACTTGGTCGTGTGTACGAGGCCTGACTCTCATTTCCTCATTTAGGTCTGCAGATTCTGACAGTCCTCTCAAGCATTACATATATTGAACATTATGTGTGGCCCTTTGGTGATGTCATGGGTCTCTTTATTTGACAACCACTGATTTAACCAATCAATTTTTGCATCTTCTTTCCAATTCTTTGTCCTTTGGCTGCCTACTTTGTACTATAAGTTGTCTCTCATTCTCATGTCAGGAGCTTGAGAACTACAGTGTTTGCATTGTGCTTTACTTTACCTGCCCTTCTGCATATGTAAAGCACCTCCAGCTGCCTAATGTGTGCATTCATGTTGTGGGAATATCTGAGGATGAACCTGCGTGTGTTTGTACAGAAAACATGGGATTGTCCTCCAGTCATTGATAGACATGGTGTATGCTAACAGTTTACAGATTGCTGAGAGGTCCTGGAATAAGGTGGTCATGCATGATATTGTTAAAATATTTGCTCACTGCTAAATGCCAAGCAGAAGGATTAAAAAGTCAAATATGTTATTCAGTAGGGATTAGCTGATCACACATCAACAAACAGTTTTACGAAAATACAACTGAAGTATCCATATTTTATAAGTGTAATATATAGAGAAACTAGCTGAATACCCAGCGTTGCCCGGTCTTCCTATCTTAACCTTTTGGGGAGGAAAATCATAGTAATATAAATATACCCATCTTTTATATAAGGGTGTAGGTAAGGGTTAATTTAACTGTCATATATTTTTATTTGGCATATAAGTAATATGTGTACCAGGTATTATTGAAATATCTCCAGGCGTACAGAAGTTATGTGGGAACATACATTTCCCATTGATTTGCATGGGACTTTAAACAAAAACCCCGACCCTCACAAATGGGGGTAGTTAAGGGATAAATTAACTATCCTATAGTTTAAGTGGACATATAAGTAACATGTGACCAAGTGTTATCGAAATATGTACAGCCGTTTGGAAGTTATGAAGTAACATGTATTTCCCATAGAGTTGAATGGGACTTTAAAGGAAAACCCCGACCATGGCAAATGGGGGTGGGTAAGGGTTAAACCACCTATCCTATGTTTGTTGCTGACATATAAGTAACATGTGTGCCAAGTTTCATGTTAATATCTTTAGCCGTTTGGACGTGATGCTGGAATATACATACACACACACACACACACGTTGAGTTTTATATATTTAGATTATTGTAAACATTTGTGCTCCTAGAGATTCTATAGGTAAATGTTTATAACAAAATTATTGTAAAGAGACTGTAGGTCACTCATCATAATGGTACCAACAGGTAGGAATGGTACCAACCCAGAGAGCTTGGAGGCAACCCTGACCTATGCATTTGAAGAATGCAAGTTAAGCTTTTTTGTTTGTTTTTGTAAAATCACAAACATGTCATGATACTTCCTCTGTGCAAGGGTTTTGCACAGAGTGGCCCCAATCCTCCTTTTCTGGTGTCCCCCCACGGTGCTCCTGACTCCTCCTCTTCTCGAGTTCCCCCATGGATAGCCGCATTCCATGGGGGCACTCAAGTGGGCCCGCTCCTGAGTCCTGCTGCTGCGTCCATTGACACAGACAGCAGGACTCGTCCCCACCCCCCGTCTCCCATGTCACTGGATTTGTCTCCTGCTTCTTTTAATCTATCAAATGACTCAAGACAGTGGCTGGAGCTGCTGTGCTTGTCCCCGTCGCTGGAATATTAGGGTTAAGGTAAGAAAAAAGGGGGGGGTCTGGGGCGGTGCTGCAGTACAAAACGTTTTTCACCTTAAAGTGGTAGTATACTCTATACCAGTGTTTCCCAACTCCAGTCCTCAAGGCACACCAACAGGTCATGTTTTCAGGCTTTCCATTATTTTGAACAGGTGATTTGATCAGTTTCACTGCCTTAGTAATTACCACAGCCGTTTCATCTGAGGGAAATCCTGAAAACATGACCTGTTGGTGTGCCTTGAGGACTGGAGTTGGGAAACACTGCTCTATACTACCACTTTTACCTACAGGTAAGCCTATAATAAGGCTTACCTGTAGGTATAAAGAATATCTCCTAAACCTGTATGGTTTAGGAGATATTCCCCTCGCAATGTTATTGCAGCGGCGCATGCGCAGGGGGGATCCTCGGCGAAAGGGCCGGCAGCCGCCGGACCTTGCCGGAATGAAATCTCCCGCGGGAGTGACGACATCGCCGCTCCAGCCAATCACAGCGCTGGAGCGGCGATACCCGGAAGACACGACAGGCAACATGATATGTCGCTCGGCGCGGACCAGGTAAGTTCTCTTCACCTTGTTCCAAGGTAAGTATTTTATAATGCGCTAGTATGCGGTGCTCATTATGGCTTTTGCCTTGCAGGTGTAAGAAAAAAAAATGTATATGCGCGTATACAACCGCTTTAATGCATAGAATGCAGTCATACTGTGGCAGGTCAGCACGATCCCAAGAGCCATCGTAGCTGTACATTGGCTCTTTTAAGCAGGATATCAGGCGCGCGTGGGGGTTCCGATGCTCGTGGCCGGCGGTCGCGATGACCAACGGCCACGTGCAATCGCGGGCACGAGAGGCAGAACAGGGACGTGTGTGTGTGTAAATACACACATCCATGTTCTGTGAGGAGAGGAGAGGCATATTGTGAGTTCCTAATAGCTAGGAACCACAAGCTGTCATCTCCTATAGTCAGTTCCATCACCCACTGTTAGAACACACACTAGGGAACACAGTTAAACTCTTGATCGCCCCCTAGTGTTAACCCCTTCCCTGCCAGTGACATTTACACAGTAAGCAAAAAATTAAAAACCACAGAGATTATCAAATACCACCAAAAGAAAGCTCTATTTGTGGGTACAGCATCACACCACTGCGCAATTGCTAGTTAAAGCGACACAGTGCCGTATCAGAAAAAATGGCCTGGTCATTGAGCAGCCAAATCTTCCAGGGTTGAAGTGGTTAAGGTGAAAAAAACGTAAAGGTTTACAACCCCGTTGAAGTTCAGGAAAAACCTAACTAATGCTAAACCTGCTCTCTGCCACATTCTAAACCTAATCTAATTCTTAAGCCTCGGACACACGATCAGTCCATCCGATGAGAACGGTCCGATGGACCGTTGTCGTCGGTTAACCGATGAAGCTGACTGATGGTCCGTCGCGCCTACACACCATCGGTTAAAAAAAACGATCGTGTCAGAACGCGGTGATGTAAAACACAACGACGTGCTGAAAAAAACAAAGTTCAATGCTTCTAAGCAAGCGTCGATTTGATTCTGAGCATGCGTGGATTTTTAACCAATGGTTGTGCCTACTAACGATGGTTTTTTTCTCATCGGTTAGGAATCCATCGGTTAAATTTAAAGCAAGTTGGCTTTTTTTTAACCGATGATTAAATAACCTATGGGGCCCACACACGATCGGTTTTGACCGATGAAAACCGTCCATCAGACCGTTGTCCTCTGGTTAACCTATCGCGTGTACGAGGCCTAAAGGTGCAGTTGTCGCAGCTTTAGTAAGTACTAAAATAAACTTTAAGGCTGGGTTCACACCACCGCCGCAAGCTGCGCACAGCAGGGGTCCGGTGCGTGCTGGTTCACCGGTTCAGGTCCGATTTCAGGCCGAATTTTGGGCTGAAATCGAACCTAAAACGCACCAAAAAAGACACACGTTTTTCCGGCACACCGCACCGGACCTGCTGCGGAGATATGTGAACCGGCTCCATAGGGAGCCAGTCACGTTCTCCTGCTATGCGAATTGAATGCGCATTCAATTCGCATAGGTGTGAACCCGACCTAAGCTGCTCCAGGATCTAAAACTCCAGGATCCTGCTAAATTACGTTTTCAAGATCCTCTCTGTTGATCCAAATAAACTGCTGTCACATTATAACAGAAAAGGACATATTTTTTGAGATCTTTGTGAATTTATAGCACTGTAACTTCATAGCATTCCACTAAAAAACGTTTCTGCTTCCAGACGCCGGGACAAGGACTTTAGATATAGTCACACATCACCTCTACATGGGGTAGGAGAACTACATTTCCCATGACGCTAAGGAAAATGTAAGACGTGATGGGCACACATGGGTGGAGGGGAGGGCAGAACTGAGGATTGTGGGTGTGCATGCGGATATAGTGCTGAGGACTTATGCAGATAAAGTGGGCGGATAAGACTGAGAGTCTAAAACCACCCACTACAGCGAGTCATGTGTAATTACGTCACCACTCGCTGTACTACAGTGGGGTAGCTACAATACCGGTGGCTGGGGTGATAGAAAGTGTAACGACCATTGGTCTTGTATAATGGAAGTTAAGGTGACATTGCACTTTATCGTACTAAAGAAAGGATGGCTTTATCAACCCCGAATGGCAAGCAATTGAAAGAAGAACAATTTAAGTAAGAGCATGGGGCAGATCCTCAAAGAAATTACGCCGGCGTATCTGTTGATACGCCGCGTAATTTCAAATTTTGCGTGTCGTATCTTTGTTTTGGTATCCACCAAACAAGATACGACGGCATCTGTGTTAGATCCCACAGGCGTACGCCTTAGTACGCCGTCGGATCTAAGATGCAATTTTCCGGCGTCCGCTGGGTGGCGTTCACGTCGTAATCCGCGCCGAGTATGCAAATTAGCTTTTTCCGACGATCCACGAACGTACGAGCGGCCGTCGCATTCTTTTACGTCGTTTCCGTTCGGCTTTTTCCGGCGTATAGTTAAAGCTGTTCTCTGGTGGCGTACTCAATGTTAAGTATGGCCGTCGTTCCCGCGTATAATTTTGAAAATTTTACGTCATTTGAGTAAGTCGTCCGTGAATGGGGCTGGACGCCATTTACGTTCACGACGAAAACAATGACGTCCTTGCGACGTCATTTAAAGCAATGCACCCTGGGAGTTTTGACGGACGGGGCATGCGCAGTTCGTTCGGCGCGGGACGCGCTTCATTTAAATGAAACACACCCCTACTCGCCGCATTTGAATTCCCCACCCTTACGCCGCGAGAAATACACTACGCCGCCGTAACTTACGGCGCAAATTCTTTCTGGATTCAAACCAAAGCCAGGTAAGTTACGGCGGTGTAGCGTATCTCAGATACGCTGCGCCGGTGCAGATCTTTGAGGATCTGCCCACATGAGTGAAACCTTACAATGATGCAATACTGCCAAGAGTTATGCTATAAATCTGAACTTCAAGATAAACAGACGACATACGAGAGGCATGTGTGTTCTTCCTTGAATTTTGGTATGCTTTGTGTTATTTCCTCAGATCTGTGTAGTAACCCAGTGTTAGGCCCCGTACACACGGCCGAGGAACTCGACGTGCCAAACACGTCGAGTTCCTCGGCCAGTTCAGCCCTGAAGCCGCCGAGGAGCTCGGCGGGCCAAGAGCTCCCATAGAACAACGAGGAAATAGAGAACATGTTCTCTATTTCCTCGTCGAGCTCCTCGTCGGCTTCCTCGGCGAAATTGTACACACGGCCGGGTTTCTCGGCAGAATTCAGCCAGAAACTCGGTCGGAAGATGAATTCTGCCGAGGAAACTGGTCGTGTGTACGGGGCCTCAGACTTTACCTCTGTGCAGAAGTTGTAATAAAGACCACTCACTGCTGCTCTCTCTCCTTGTGCACAGTGACTGGTCTTGTCTCCACCCCTTCCTGTAGTTTTCTGAAGGAAGCCTGTAGTGGGTGTGGCCTGCTGGGCCCCTCCCACATCTTTACTCTCTGCATCGGCTATGTACAACACAGTGACAATGTATAGGAACTTGGGGCACATAAAAGTTATTTTTTTTAGCATTTGTGGCTATTGAGGAATATATTTAAATAAAATACTTTGTGCCTGGATTTCAGCTTTAATGTTTTTTTTTTCTTGCCACCACAGTTTTTCCTTTACAGTAATTAAAATAGCCCTTTGAAGTTCAAAATTCATAGAGCTGCTAGCTGTTCCAAGGACAATCATGGTCTTTAAAGTTTTGTCCTTGAAAATGTTCTTAGTTTTTAAATGTCGCTGGATGCGTTGTGTAACCCTGCTTACTAAATATATACAGTATCTCACCAAAGTGAGTACACCCCTCACATTTTGGTAAACATTTTATTATATCTTTTCACGTGACAACACTGAAGAAATAACACGTTGCTACAATGTAAAGTAGTGAGTGTACAGCTTGTATAACAGTGTCAATTTGCTGTCCCCTCAAAGTAACTCAACACACAGCCATTAATATCTAAACCGCTATAGGGTCGAAGAGTGCACGTCAGCAATTGTATTAATTAGTGTGGCCCACTTTCTGCAGAGGTTGGCAAGCCTTTGTTGTGGTTTATATTTACAAGGTGCTGGATGCTGTGTGCAAATTGTGCGGTGACACAAACATCCTGCCTGCTGTACTACAGTGAACACTATCAGGTCTTGACATCTCAGTGAACGTGCTGACATCGGTATAAAATGACATACAGGTTCGCAAATAGGTAACTTTCATCTGTTTCCTGCCAAACATGTGGGTAGAGACCACTTGTTGCCTTCTCTTTTTCTAAAATAAAAAATGCAATGTTATCCCTAAACGTTAATGCATTATTAAATTATGAATAATTTTATATTGTGTTGGTATGCTGTCGTTAGAGATGAAAGCATGTATTAAGGCCTGCTATTCACGTAAGTTGGCTCGATGTGTTTGCTGCTTTCCCCAGCTGCCACGTCATGTGTTTATACTGCATTGATGCCATCGGATTAAACCCGGCCGTTGTGCAATTGGGTTCAATATAATTTCAAGAAAGTCAGTGGCTTAAGGTACAGGGAAGTTCTTGCCATAAAACAGGATAAAACTAGCTTCTAGCTGGAAACCTCTATATAGAAGGAGCTCTGAAAAGACAACTCAAGCCTTAAAGGGGTTGTAAAGACAAAAAAAATGTCCTCTTAAATTAAAGTCTGACAGTAGCTGATAAAGTAAAAAATAATGTTTTGCATTATAACTAGTTTGATACCTGTTAAAATCGAGCTGTTTTATTCACCTCTGTCACTCCTGAATCATTATTCTCACTGACTTCCTGGTTTGCGGTGCGCATTCATTCCTGCTACATCACGGCCTAATGGGAACTACAGTTCCCATTAGGCTTAGCCTCCATGCCTGTGAGAGATAAGAGAGCATCTTCACGCAGGGCTGTAGTCATAGGGAGGGGGTGAGCACATTCTGCTTTCCACAATGCAAAACGGCTCAGATGCTGGTGGAAAGCAAGAAGAGGAGTGACAGGAAATGGCATTTTCAAACCTGGATTACTGTATTTTGGAGGACAAAAGGAAAAACGAGGTAAGTGATATTTAAATGCTCTAGCTTACAGCAATCAATTGATCTAATAAAAAACAAACCTTTAGTGTTCCTTGAGCCTAGGTTCACACTGCTGCGAATTAAAAATCGCGGTAAAATGCGCGATTTTACCGCGATTTCGCGGCTGCGATTTTGCTGCGATTTCGGCCGCAATTTAATGTAAATCGCGGCCCGAAATCGCAAAACGTAGTACAGGAACTACTTTTTGAAATCGCAGATGCGGCGTCACATTGATTAGGACAGTGCCATTGCCGACAATTGCCGCCGATTTGAGATGCGATTTGACATGTCAAATCGCATCTCAAATCGTTCCAAATCGTACCCAGTGTGAACCAGGGCTCAAAGCAAAATTAAATCTGCACAAAAAAAAAGGATCAAAAGTGGGACCCCCCACCACCACCCACCACTTTTGGCCATAATGGAGGAATAACAAAGAGTGATGCAAGCACCATGCTTCCATCACTCTTCTAAATATTTCAAACTATTTAAGCAGTATAAACCTGCTTAAAAAAAAATAAAATAATAATAGGCACCAGGCAGTTTAACCACTTCAATACCAGACACTCCCCCCCCAGCTTTCAGTGCTGTCACATTTTGAATGACAATTGCGCGGTCATGCAACACTGTACCCAAACTAAATTTTTAGCACTTTTTCAAACAAATAGAGCTTTATTTTGGTAGTATTTGATCACCACTGGGTTTTTTATTTTTTGCTAAACAAACTAAAAAAGACTGACATTTTGGAAAAAGTTTTTCTTTGTTAATGTTATAAACTTTTGTTTTCTCCTTCATTGACGGGCACTGATGAGGCTGCACTAACAGGCAGTGCTGAGGCGGCACTGATAAGGTGGTACTGATGGGCACTGACGAGGAGGCACTTATATGGAGCACTGATAGGCGGCACTGATAGGCAACACTGATGGACACTAATAGGTGGCACTGATGAGCACTGATATGCACTAATAGATGGCACTGATAGGCAGCACTGATGAGGAGGTACTGACAGTCATTACTGATGGGCACTGATAGTCATTACTTATGGGCACTGGTTGGCATCTCTGAAGGGCACTGACAGGCGTTACTGATGAGCAGAGATTGGCGCTTTGATGGGCACTGATTGGCATTTTGGTGGGCATCTCTGATGGGGGCTGCGCTGATAATCAATGCGCTGATTATCAGCGCAGACCCCCCCTCTGTCAGGAGAGCTGTTGATTGGCTCTCCCTGTCAGTGCGAACCAAGGGAAGTCATTTACCGGCACTTCCTGGTTACAGCTGTGATCAGTCAGAGCGACACACAGCACCACCGATCGCCGTGGGGGCGCGCACGAGTGGATTTTCCTGCTGGATGTCATATGACACCCAGTCAGGATAATGGAACCACATTGCGGACATCAATCCGCAATAGGGCAGGCAGCAAGTGGTTAAAACGAAGATCCGGTTTTAAAAAAAATGAAAGTCAGCAGCTACAAACACTATAGCTGCTGACTTTTAACCACTTAAACCTCGGAGCATATTGCTGCCCAAAGACCAGAGCATTTTTTGGGATTCGGGACTGTGTCGCTTTAACTGACAAATGCACTGTCGTGCGACGTGACTCCCAAACAAAATTGGCGTCCTTTTTTTCCCACAAATAGAGCTTTCTTTTGGTGGTATTTGATCACCTCTGCGGTTTTTGGCTCTGGAAAGATCACAATTTTACTGTCGGGATCCACCCAGATGCCTGGACCGGCAGTTGGCTCAGCCTTTCAGCCTTTCAGCTGCTTCAATACCTCCCTAGTCCAGCACTCCAGTAAGGAGGACAGAGCAGAGAGCTGGTTACTGTGAGGCCTCATACACACGACCATTTTCCTCGGCAAAATCCATCACGTGTATGTTTTTCGTAGAGAAAACCGTTGTGGATCTCGACGAGAAAAAAAGAGAACAAGTTCTCCTTTTTCTCCTCGGGAGTCTCAATTTCCTCATCGTGTTTCTCGTCGGGCTGGTTTACGACGAGAAACACGTTCGTGTGTATGCTTAGAAACCCGCGCATGCTCAGAAAAAAGTATGAGACGGGAGCGCACCTTCGGTAAAAGTAGCGTTTGTAATGGAGATACCACATTCGTCACGCTGTAACAGACTGAAAAGCACGAATCGTCTCTCACCAAACTTTTACTTAACACGCGGTAACATGAGATTAGCAAAAGCAGCCCCAAGGGTGGTGCCAGTGCTATCGAACTTCCCCTTTATAGTGCCGTCGTACGTGTTGTACGTCACCGCGTTTGAGAACGACGAGATTTTGTCTTGACAGTGTGTACGCAAAGAAAGCTTGACAAGATTCTCGACAAGCTTAACAAGAACCTCGTCGAGGAAAACGACGTTTCATTTACGATGAGATTCTCGGTTCTCAGGCCTCGTACACACGACAGAGTTTCTCGGCAGAATTCAGCGAGAAACTCGGTCAGAGCCGGATTCTGCCCAGAAACTCTGTCGTCTGTACACTTTTGGCCCGATGGAGCCGCCGAGGAACTCGTCGAGAAAATAGAGAACATGTTCTCTATTTTCTCGTTGTTCTATGGGAGAAGGCGGCCCGCCGAGCTCCTCGGCGGCTTCATCCCTGAACTCGACGAGGAACTCGATGTGTTTGGCACGTCGAGTTCCTCTGTCGTGTGTACGAGGCCTGAGTCTTAGAAGCAGTGGGGGACAGCATTGTACAGATGCTGTATCCACCTAGGTGAGTATCATTTTTTTGTTTTTTAAGAACCCCATATTTCTCTTTTTTAGCATTAAATATTTTAATATTTGCACAACAAGTTAATATATTTTTTCATGTATTATTTTGAAGATCATATGATAGAGATGATCAAATAAGATAGGGCATAGTGGTTTTCACATGAGTATAAAACCGTTGAATTGTAAAAGAAGAGATAATTATTTATCTTCTCATTTTCATGCACATGACTGTAGTATTAACCCCTCTCACTGCAAGAGCTGTTATTGTCAGGGCCGCCATCAGGAATTATGGGGCCCCTTACACCCCTTACACAGCTTCAGGCATGGGCCCCCTGGAGCAGAGAACCGGGGGGGGGGGGAATTGAGAAGCGAGGGGGCTGCTGCGCATTGAGAAGCGGTGGGGGCCCTTTACAAAAAAAAGAAAAATATATATAAAAAAGGAAAAAAGGGGGGTAGCCATCCAGGGCCCTGGGGACAAAAACTAAAAAAATAAACATTTATAAAAAAAAAAGGGGGTTTGCCACATGGGGCCCTGGGGACCTCTGAGCCCTTTAATAATAAATATATATATATATATATATATATATATATATATATATATATATATATATATAAAAAAAAGAAATAAAATTAAAAAAAAGAAATAAAATAATATAATTTTTTTTTAATTATAAAAAAAGGGGGGTTGCCACCCGGGGCCCTGGGGACCTCTGGGCCCCTTAATAATAATAAAAAATATATATATAAACAAAAATAAAAAAATAAACATTTATAAAAAAAAAAAAGGGGGGTTTGCCACATGGGGCCTTGGGGACCTCTGAGCCCTTTAATTTAAACAAATTATATATATATATATATATATATATATATATATATATATTAGGGCTGTGACTGATTAAAATTTTTGTGTTCAATTAATCGTTTTTTTTTTTAATCGATTAATCGACTAATTTCGATTAATTAACGCACAAACAGATACAACTACTTTTAGCTGATCTCCTTGCATTGCAACTCTGCATTAGCCACTGGTAAATGTGGTGGGGGCAGTATGGGGGCAGATGTGTATATTACAGCATCTGCCCCCATGCTGTAATATACACATCTGCCCCCATGCTGTAATGTACACATCTGACCCCATGCTGTAATATACACATCTGCCCCCATACTGCAAGAATATACACATCTGCCCCCCATACTGCCCCCACCACATTTACCAGTGGCTAATGCAGAGTTGCAATGCAAGGAGATCAGCTAAAAGTAGTTGTGTGGCAGATGTGTACATTACAGCATGGGGCAGATGTGTATATTCTTGCAGTTTGGGGGCAGATGTGTACATTACAGCATGGGGGCAGATGTGTACATTACAGCATGGGGGCAGATGTGTACATTACAGCATGGGGGCAGATGTGTACATTACAGCATCTGCCTCCATGCTGTAATGTACACATCTGCCCCCATGCTTTAATATACACATCTGCCTCCCATACTGCAAGAATATACACATCTGCCCCCATGTGTACATTACAGCATGGGGGCAGATGTGTATATTCTTGCAGTATGGGGGCAGATGTGTACATTACAGCATGGGGGCAGATGTGTATATTACAGCATGGGGGCAGATGTGTACATTACAGCATCTGCCTCCATGCTGTAATATACACATCTGCCCCCATGCTTTAATATACACATCTGCCTCCCATACTGCAAGAATATACACATCTGCCCCCATGTGTACATTACAGCATGGGGGCAGATGTGTATATTCTTGCAGTATGGGGGCAGATGTGTACATTACAGCATGGGGGCAGATGTGTACATTACAGCATGGGGGCAGATGTGTACATTACAGCATGGGGGCAGATGTGTACATTACAGCATGGGGGCAGATGTGTACATTACAGCATCTGCCTCCATGCTTTAATATACACATCTGCCTCCCATACTGCAAGAATATACACATCTGCCCCCATGTGTACATTACAGCATGGGGGCAGATGTGTATATTCTTGCAGTATGGGGGCAGATGTGTACATTACAGCATGGGGGCAGATGTGTACATTACAGCATGGGGGCAGATGTGTACATTACAGCATCTGCCTCCATGCTGTAATATACACATCTGCCCCCATGCTTTAATATACACATCTGCCTCCCATACTGCAAGAATATACACATCTTCCCCCATGTGTACATTACAGCATGGGGGCAGATGTGTATATTCTTGCAGTATGGGGGCAGATGTGTATATTACAGCATGGGGGCAGATGTGTACATTACAGCATGGGGGCAGATGTGTACATTACAGCATGGGGGCAGATGTGTACATTACAGCATGGGGGCAGATGTGTACATTACAGCATCTGCCTCCATGCTTTAATATACACATCTGCCTCCCATACTGCAAGAATATACACATCTGCCCCCATGTGTACATTACAGCATGGGGGCAGATGTGTACATTACAGCATGGGGGCAGATGTGTACATTACAGCATCTGCCCCCATGCTTTAATATACACATCTGTCCCCATACTCCAGGAATATATACATCTGCCCCATAATGTTACCACACACAGATGGTTGTCCTTTCTTACCTGACTATCAGGCAGGCAGACCCATCTGCAGCGTAGCCGATGGACACACGTGCGCAAGGGAAGAAGATACAAGCAGGCGGGCAGGTGATGATGACGTCAGCGCGCCGCGGCTCCGGAGCTAGGCCGAAGCCGCGGCCTTTCCTATGGGCGAGACCGCGGAGCTCACTCCGCGGATCGTCATCGATCAAAATAATTTTAATCGACCAAAGAAATTAACGATTAATCGACCAATTAATCGTTAATTTCTGCAGCCCTAATATATATACAGTTGTATTCAAAATTATTCAACCCCCACTGAAATTTATTGTTTTGCCCAGTTTGACACTGATTTTGATTATTCAGTCATCCTGCTTACAATTAAATCAAAGAGGCACGTGTAGGCCAGACAAATATAACATAACATTTATAATGAAATAACCACAAATGTCTTTTCTGTGCTCACATCATTATCAGTTTTATTCAACCCCCAAGTGACATTCAATCTTAGTACTTAGTACAACATCCTTTTACAGTTATAACAGCTTTTAAACTTGAAGCATAGCTTGACACAAGTGTCTTGCAGCGATCTACGGGTATCTTCGCCCATTCGTCATGGGCAAAAGCCTCCAGTTCAGTCACATTCTTAGGCTTGCGCACTGCAACTGCTTTCTTTAATCCCACCAGAGGTTCTCAATCGGATTTAAGTCTGGTGACTGCGATGGCCACTCCAAAATGTTCCAGCCTTTAATCTGCAACCATGCTCTAGTGGACTTGGAGGTATGCTTGGGATCATTGTCCTGTTGAAAGGTCCAACGTCTCCCAAGCCTCAGGTTTGTGACGGACTGCATCACATTGTCATCCAATATCTCCTGGTACTGAAGAGAATTCATGGTACCTTGCACACGCTGAAGCTTCCCTGTACCTGCAGAAGCAAAACAGCCCCAAAGCATGATTGACCCCCCCGCCATGCTTCACAGTAGGCAAGGTGTTCTTTTCATCACAGGCCTTGTTCTTCCTCCTCCAAACATAGCGTTGATCCATGGGCCCAAACAGTTCTAATTTTGTTTCATCAGTCCACAGAACACAATCCCAAAACTTGTGTGGTTTGCCCACATGATTTTTGCATAGTGCAGTCGACTCTTCTTATTCTTTGGAGACAGCAAGGGGGTGCGCCTGGGAGTTCTGGCATGGAGGTCTTCATTACGCAGTGTGCGCCATATTGTCTGAGCAGAAACTTCAGTACCCACATCTGACAAATATTTTCTCAGTTCCTCAGCAGTCACATGGGGACTTTTCTCCACTCTACGCTTCAGGTAGCGCACAGCAGTCGAAGTCAGCATCTTCTTTCTGCCACGACCAGGTAGCGTTTCAACAGTGCCCTTTGCCTTGAATTTGCGAATGATGCTTCCTATGGTGTCTCTTGGTATGTTTAACATCTTTGCAATCTTCTTATAGCCATTGCCCTTACTGTGAAGAGTAATCACCTCTTCTCTTGTCTTTCTGGACCATTCTCTTGACTTCACCATGTTTGTAACCACACCAGTAAATGTCTAGAAGGAGCTGAGTATCACAGTCATTTTAAAGCTGCCTAATTGGTGCTTATTAGGCTTTATTGCTGCTCCCTGACATCCACAGGTGTTTTCAATACCTGATTGAAAACACTTCAATGAACCTCTGTTCTTCAGAGTGGTAGTCTTTAAGGGGTTGAATAATTGTGTAAATGAAGAATTCACAAAATACACATTTACTACTGTATTACAAAACCAATTGATGTCATTTTAGTTGCATATGGTTCTTTAAGAAGTCCTTGTAGGATTTCATTCTGAATACAATTACAAATGTACACTAAATTCCCTAAAACCTTTAGAGCATTGGGGGGTTGAATAATTTTGAACACAACTGTATATATATAAAATAAATAAAAATAGAAAATAAAAATGAAATAATATAATTTTTTTAAACAAAATTATAAAAAAAGGGGGGTTGTCATGCGGGCCCTGTGGATCTCCGGGCCTATGGGGACACCCGTACCCCTAAAAAAATATTGGCCCTTTAATAAAAAATAAAATAAAAATATATTAGAAAAAATATTTTTTTTATAAAAAAAAAAAAAAAAAAAGGGGGGGGTTGCCATCCGGGGCCCTGGGGGCCTCCGGGCCCCTTACAGGTGTACTGCCTGTACCCCCCTGATGGTGGCCCTGGTTATTGTACACCTTTAAGAAAATATTTTAGAACTGAAGATTGCAGAAACCCCCAAAACATGATATGCTTTTCTGAAGGCAGACACTCTAGAGATTAAAATAGTGGCAGTTCCAATTTTTTATATCACACAAAATTACCGCAAAGGTTTAGGAAATGCAAAATCTCAGTAAAATATACACTAAAGTTATTTTAGGACACACAAACACAATAAATTACCCATTTTTTTTGCAAAATATAAAAGATAAGGTTGCATTGAGTAAAGAGATATTTAACTTGTCAAACCCTAAATGAAATGGCGATAAACTGCAGTACCCTATATTTTCCATAGGCGACGCTGTAAAAGCCCCCCTATAGGTCATCAGTTTAGCGTTACAGAAGAGGTCTGGTACTAGAAATGTTGTTGCTTTTATGTTCATATGTGGGGGTCCTCAGAAAATGTTGGGGGGATTTTAGGTGCTTGGGTGTAAGGGCCCTTTCACACGGGCAGATCTGTTTTTAGACATCCGCTTCCTCAGCGGGGATTAGCGGAGCGGGCGGATGACAAGTCTGTCTCTGCACACTGTGCAGAAACGGACCGGTCAAATCTCTGCTTTCCTCTATGGGGGGATTGGATGAAAACGGACCGCAGAGTCAGTTTTCATCTGATCCGATCTGCCAGACGGATGGAAAATAGGGTTTCCACCCGTCTGGATTTAGCGGAGCGGGTCGGACCGGATGTCAGGGGACATGTCACCGCTGACATTCGTCGTTCCATAGAGATGTATGGAGCGTCCGTTTAGGTCCGCCTGAAAAACTGACAGGCGGATCTGAAAGGTCCGCCCGTGTAAAAGAGCCCTAACTTAATTTTTTTGCAAAATTAAGTATTTTTACTTAACATAGTTCCCTGTGTGTCGATTTGTTGGTGACATGTTCTCTTTAATTAGACATCCATGCTGGCTGGGGAAACTGACACGTCGCTTCCTGGTCAGCAACAAGAAGGGGAAAAGAGAAGGAACATGCCAGTCTTGGGCATGCATATGGGCATCCAGAGCCTGGGATAAATGGCAGGAGGGTCTGCACAGGGGGAGGAGGGGGATGCCCATTACTGGATGGGCGTGGAAGCAATCTAGTGCCAGGTACAACAAACGTTGCCCGCTGTCAGAATACAATAGCACAGTGGAAGGGAATCGAGCAAAATACATTATTCTCAATGGACAGGGCTGGTGCAAGGATTTTTGACACCCTAGGCAAAGCCTCATTTTGACGCCCCCCCCCCGTGCCATTCGCTCCGCCCCTCACTGAGATTTTTGCGGTGCCTTTTCACCTATTTCTACGGTCGTGGTCCACATGCCTGCACCTGTGCCTCTGAACCTGGCCAAAAGACAACTAGGAGGATGCCACCGGCTCGTTTCGTCACGCCAGCCGTGGTCCACAGGCTAGAGCAGTATTCAGAGAGCCCAACTGTGTAACTGCCAGTCTGTACGAGCGACAGATACACTGACAATGCTACGCTCCTAGAAAAAAAAAATGCAAATTTTTTGACCTGCAAAAAGATCTGCATTTATTTTTATACAAAACTGGATTTGAACCTCCACACCTCAAATCACCTGTATTTTTAGGTCTAAGATTACCACAATTCTACCACCTTTACACCTCAGATCACCCCATCACTGTATCATCCTGAACACATGTTCCCCTCTGCACCCCCCACCTTTGTTCCCCTTAAACCCCCCCACACACACATCAGTTCCTATATGTACCCCCTGCACATCTGTTCCTTCCCCCACACAATCAGTTTCTCTTTGTAACCCCCCCCAACACACACACATCTGTTCCCCCTCTGTACCCCGCTGCACATCTGCTCCCCCCCCCCACACACTAGTTCCCACTCTGTACCCCCCTACACACACACACACCTGTCTCCCCCATACCAGTTCCCACTCTGTACCCCCCTGCACATCTGTCCCCCCCACACCATTTCCCACTCTGTACCCCCCTGCACAACCGGTACCCCCCACACCAGTTCCCACTCTGTACCCCCCTGCACATCTGCCCCCCCCCACACACCAGTTCCCACTCTGTACCCCCCTACACACACCTGTCTCCCCCACACCAGTTCCCACTCTGTACCCCTCCACACACACATATGTCCCCCCACACCAGTTCCCATTCTGTCCCCCCTCCAGTTCCCACTGTGTACCCCCATGCACATCTGCCCCCCCCACACGTTCCCACTCTGTCCCCCCCCCCCCACACACACACACAATCTGCCCCCTCACACGTTCCCACTCTGTACCCCCCACACACACACAATCTGCCCCCCACACACGTTCCCACTCTGTACCCCCCACACACACAATCTGCCCCTCCCCACACGTTCCCACTCTGTACCCCCCCCCCATGTTCCCACTCTGTACCCCCCCCCCACACACACACACAATCTGCCCCCCCACACGTTCCCACTCTCTCCCCCCCCACACACACACACATATCTGCACCCCCCCACACAAACCAGTTCCCCCTCTGTACACAGTGCAATGTAAACTTGACAGCAGAGACTAGAATACATTTTTTAATGTCTTGTGACAGTGTGCAGGCTGCAGCACTGAGCGTCCTGCCTGTGCTTCTATTGTGTACCTGAGCCGGCGGGGGGGGGTGAAGTCTTTGCTGAAGGAGAACGGCGCTGCTGCCCGTCTGTCTCCTCTTCTCACTACAGATGCCCGAGCGACCAGGAGGGGGGGAAGCGATCGGACATCGTAGCAAGCATGCGGCTTGCATGTAGGGCTTCCATCTCACCCGCCCTGGCCAGTTCAACAGCAACTTCCACCATCAATCGTCATGCAGATTGCAGAACTTCTGGCCAGGTGCTGTCCCAGCTCTCTCCCCTCATCTCACTGCCGCTGCTACGGCGCTGCAGGCTGGGAATAGCATTGTGAAGGTGATGTCTTCACAGGCATGTGCACACCCCCCCCAGCCTGGCGGCTGGCGCCAAAGGGAAGTTTTTTTTTAAAATTCCGGTCCAGGAGGTATTTTGATGATCCGAATCCCCAGCGAATGGCTGGGTATCCGGATCTTGCCACTCCCCCTACCCTGGCGCTCTAGGCAGCCGTCTGACTTGCCTATGCCTAGCGCCGGCCCTGTCAACGGAGATGGTTCACATCTCCACTCCAAAACGCCTGAAGCTGAACACCTGAAGCTCAAACAAGTTCTGGACCCTTTTTGTCATGCAAATTGGGCTGATTTGGGCGTTTTTGAACGTTTGTATTCCCATAGAAACTAATGGAAACACTCGAATTCAAGCGTTTCTACGGGCGTTTTGTCGCTTTAATCTGTTCTGTGAAATAGAATATTCACCAAGGAAGAAGATAAAAAAATCTACAAACATAGCAACAAATGATGAAAGAGATGATAATTTTTCCTATTGGCTAAAATAAAAAACGACGAAGTTCAAAAACGTTGGACAACGATGTATGCAAATGCACGAATACGTGTGAATACGCGCAACAAAACCTGTGACAAAACGCCAGAAAAAACTATCAAAATTGCTAGGCTCAGGTGTGAATGCAGCCTTAGGGCTATCGATCAGGTCCCCCTGTCAGTTTTTCAGGCAGGCCCGATCGGACCCTCTATTCACCCCTTTGGAGCATGTCTGCTAACATCCGCCGCTATCCGATCCTGTCCGCAAAATCCAGATGGATGGTGGTCCTATTTTATATCCGTCTGGCGGATCGGATGAAAACAAACAGGCCGTCCATTTTCACCTGATCTCCCCATAGATGAGAGCGGAGCTCTGATAGGTCCGTCTCAGAGAGAAACGGGCATATCGTCCGCCTGTTCAGCGGGGATCAGCACAGCAATTCCCCGCTGAGCAAGTAGAATCCGTCCAATGGAGGTGCCCATGTGAAAGGGGCCTAAGGCTAAGTACAGTTCTGGTTAATGCTTATGGAGAAATTTTGGGTATTAATTACATTTTTTTTTTTCTTTATAACATTGTTAAACATTTGCTAATGTATAGGAGTACTTGGTTTTATTTCTTTAGTCACATGGAAAAATTGAACAAACTCACAGCAATGAAATGTCGCGTACACACCATCACTTTATGTGATGAAAAAAAACGACACTTTCTGTGAAGTAAAAAACGACGTTTTTGAAACTTCAATTTTCAAAGACGAAGTTGCCTACACACCAATGTTTTCTCACAATGATCTTGCAAAGTGAGGTTACGTTCCACCACGTTTTACCATTGAAGCTTGCTTCATAAGTAGCTTCTGGGCATGCGTGGATGAAAAAACGTCTTAGAAAACAACGTTTTTTGCTACACACGGTCAATTTCTTTGAAGTAAAAAGTGCACTTTTGAAAAACGACACATAAAATTGAAACATGCTTCAATTTTTTTTGGTCGTTTTTTAGAAGACATAAAACGACGTTTTCCCCCACACACAGTCAATTAAAGTGACGTTTTTAAAAACGTAATTTTTTTTCATCACATAAAGTGATGGTGTGTACGCGGCAAAAGGGTTAAACAAGTCCACAAGTTTAGAATAAAATGTTTGAAAGATTGCATGTATTTAGTAAAAGTCGCTTCTCGTGTCTCCACATGTGACCACTATATGACAAACACGTCAACATTGTTTTTGATATACTAGATTTTGATCTCTGAAATTCAAGTTTGACGTATGAATCTAAAATTAGTCAATTTAAGACTTCATTTAGTTAATGTTTAAAGTCGTGTTGTGTCAATTATAGGAAACTTGGGTGTGTCATTTGCAAGACACCAAGGTTTATATTAGATAAAAGAAATGGGTCAGTGGCAGTTACTTCTGTACTTTAGCACTTTGGCAGTATAAGCATTCACAAAAGTTTCCATATTCTGTATACTAGTCTGTTTTGTCTTGTAAAAGTTAATAAACAGCAAGCATAAAAAACCCCAGCAATATAAATGAGTATAAATGTAGGACAAGTTGAAGAACCAGTTAGCTCCTTCAGAATAATGGGTTATTTTCTGATGGTATTATTAATTACAGCGGCTACAGAGTGCGCTCAGAATCTTTAGGGCCAGTTCACACTGGGGTGACCTGGGATCCGACTTCAAGTCGCCCCAAGTTGCCCCAAGTCGCGTGGTCGAGAAAATGAATGGAAGTGAATGAGAGCAGTCTTATTGTACACTACTGCAGTCGCTCTGACTTCAGAAAAGGTTCCTGTACTACTTCAATCCGACTTCTAGGCGACTTGTAGGCGACTTGTACCCATTGATTTCAATGGAAGTCACCTCAGAAGTCTGATCAGTGTCTTAACTGAAGCAACAATACAGGAAGAGAACATACATTTCTCAGGCAAACCCCTCCCTCCCCTCTCCCTCAGAGCTGATTGTTGTTTGATTGGCCACTGGAAAGCCCCCTGTTCTGGAGGCAACTTGAAGTTGCCTTGTAAGTTGCCTGATGATTCATACTCAAGTCGTGTCCAAGTTGCCTCCCAAAGTCGTGCTGGAAGTCGTGTTGCCCCTGTGTGAATGGGCTCTTAAGGCCTCATGTACACTACAGCTTTTGAAAAGACATTTAGGAGCAGTTGGGTGTATTTTTTAGCAGCCCCTGAACTCTTCTCTGTTATCTTATCAGTGCATGTACACTGAGTCGTTTATAGGAGTTTAGAGGCAGTTGAGGTTACAGGCATTTTTTTGAAAGCAGAAAAAACACATTCAGGACTGTAGTTTACTGGCACTTCAAACGCCAAGTGCTTGTTACCACATTTATGCGCGTTTTTAACCACTTGACATCGCGCCCATTGTCAAATGACATCCACAGATCTCCCATCCTGGGTGGACGTCATATGCATAGGATGCATTAAGGTGAAAAAACACGAACCTTTACAGCCCCTTTAATTGCATTTACACACATTTGGACACAGAGTGTCTGTATTTGCAGATTTCTATTATATCGAAACAAAATTAAATAGAATGCATCAGAGCGCAAGCCAACACAACCTCCAAAAGCACTGAACTTCAGAGCCGGTTCACACAGGGGCAACCCGAGTTACAGCACGACTTTGCAAGGCAACTTCAGCGCGACTTCGTGCAACTTAGAATGCAACTTAACCACTTCCTTACTGGGCACTTAAACCCCCTTCCTGCCCAGAGGACTTTTTGCGATTCGGCACTGCGTCGCTTTAACTGACAATTGCGCGGTCGTGTGACGTGGCTCCCAAACAAAATTGACGTCCTTTTTTTCCCACAAATAGAGCTTTCTTTTGGTGGTATTTGATCACCTCTGCGGTTTTTATTTTTTGCGCTATAAACAAAAATAGAGCGACAATTTTGAAAAAATAAATAAAAATGTTTTACTTTACTGTTTGCTATAATAAATAGCTCATTTTTTTTTAAATTTTTTTTTTTATCCTCAGTCTAGGCCGATACGTATTCTACATATTTTAAGTAAAAAAAAAAAAATCGCAATAAGCGACTGGTTTGCGCAAAAGTTATAGCGCCTACAAAATAAGGGACAGAATTATTATTTTTTTTTACTAGTAATGGCGGCGATCTGTGATTTTTATTGTGACTGTGACATTATGGCGGACACTTTTGACACATTTTTGGCACCATTCACATTTATACTGCAATCAGTGCTATAAATATGCACTAATTACTGTATAAATGTGACTGGCAGGGAAGGGGTTAACACTAGGGGGTGAGGAAGGGGTTAAATGTGTACCCTAATATCAGTGTTCTAACTGTGGGGGAAGGGGGGTGACTAGGGGAGGTGACCGATCTGTGTCTCTATGTAGAAGAGACACAGATCGGTCTCCTCTCTCCCTGACAGCACCGCTGTCTGTGAGAGCCGGCAATGAGAAATTATCTCATATGTAAACATATGAGATCATCTCTCATTGGCCGCACAGATCGCCTAGCAAACGACCAAGGGACACGGCCAGCACAGAAGTTCCCCGCTGCGTGCTCGGGAGCGCGCGCGGGGAACGCGGAAAGGGGAGGACGTCAAATGACGCCCCAGAGAAGTAGAACCACCCTGCGGCTGTATATAGTCGTACGGCTGTCGGGAAGTGGTTAAAGGTGCCTCCGGGACAGGCGACTTTGGCTGTGGCCAATCACAGAATAATCAGCTCTGTGGGAGGGAGGGGATTGCCTGAGTAAACTATTTTCTCTTCCTGTAAAGTTGCTTCAGTTAAGACAGTGATTCGACTTCTGAGGCAACTTCCATTGAAATCAATGGGTACAAGTTGCCTACAAGTTGCCTTGAAGTAGTACAGGAAGCTTTTCTGAAGTCGGAGTGACTTCAGTAGTGTGCAATAAGACGGCTCCCATTCACTTCAATTGAATTTCTCATGTCACGCGACTTGGGGCGACACAAGTTGGATCCCAAGTCGTGGTAGTGTGAACCGGCACTTACTTGGGTAAAAAACGGTGTTGTTTATATGTCACGGTAGATTGATTTTGTTTTACTACAATAAAGGTTAACAAACTGACTAAAAACAAGACACAAATTCGATATAACTACACTAAATGATAGCACTGCTGGAAACAACTTCAGAGTTCCTTTTTTTAATAAATGTAATTCTCTTCTGGAAAGCATTGCCAACAATTATGACCCATGGTTCTATGGAAACTATTTCCTGGCACTAGTTTAGCTAGCTTCATATAGAAAATAAATCATAAACTCTCAAGAAAGAACATCAAGTGATAGGGGATTTATTTCATTTCTGGGGAAGTTTCTTTTTTTAATGAGAAAAATGGTGCAACTAATATATTATTACAGATATTTTTTCTAGGATACAAATGTTTTTATGGAGAAAAAATACACTTCTAATTAAATATATACATACTTTACTGCATATTCTTACTTACTTTTGTAAATAGCGCAAAAAATATATTTGAAAAAAATATTTGAAAAAAAAAATATTTTTTACTTTCTGCTATAAAACACATCCAATACATTTTTATTTATTTTTTTTAAATCAACTTTCTTCATCAGTTTGGCCCAATATGTATTCTGTTATATATTTTTGGTAAAAAAAAATAAAACAAACAATAATAGTATAATGATTGGTTTCACTCAAAAGTTATAGGGCCAGATTCTCGTAGACTGGCTTATCTTTGCGGCGGCGTAACTTAAATACGTTACGCCGCCGCAACTTACATGGGCAAGTGCTGTATTCTCAAAGCACTTGCTCCGTAAGTTGCGGCGGCGTAGCGTAAATCGGCCGGCGTAAGCCCGCCTAATTTAAATGTGGAAGGGGGGGCGTGTTTTATGTTAATCAACTGTGACCCGACGAGATTGACGTTTTTCACGAACGGCGCATGCGCCGTCCGTGGAAATCTCCCAGTGTGCATTGCTCCTAATACGCCGCAAGGACGTATTGGTTTTGACGTGGACGTAAATGACGTCCAGCCCCATTCACGGACGACCTACGCAAACAACGTAATTTTTTTAATTTTTGACGCGGGAACGGCGGCCATACTTAACATTGGCTGCGCCTCATAGACCCAGGGGCAACTTTACGCCAGGAAAAGCCTAACGTAAACATCGTAACTTTACTGCGTCGGCCGCGCGTACGTTCGGGAATTCGCGTATCTAGCTAATTTGCATACTCGACGGGGAAATCGACGGAAGCGCCACCTAGTGGGCAAAAAAAAAATAGCAGTTAAGTTCCGACAGCGTAAGAGACTTACGCCTGTCGGATCTAATGAATATCTATGCGTAACTGATTCTAAGAATCAGTCGCATAGATACGACGGCGCTAGGCAGAGATACGACGGCGTATCTGGAGATGCGCCGTCTATCTCTTTTGAGAATCTGGGCCATAGCGTCTACAAACTGTGGGATATTTTTATTAATTTTTTTTTTATTTCTTTACTAGTTTTATTTATTTATTTATTTATTTTTACTAGTAATTGCGGCAATCAGCGACTTATAGCAGGACTGCGACATTGCAGTGGACAAATCAGACACCTAAGGGGTTGATTTACTAAAGGCAAATCCACTTTGCACTACAAGTGCACTGAACGGCCCTGAAAGTGCACTTGAAAGTGCAGTCGCTGTAGATCTGAGAGGAAAATTTGAAATGAGGGGAAGCCCTGCTGATTTTATCATCCAATCATGTGCAAGCTAAAATTCTGTTTTTTATCCTCCTTGCATGTCCCCCTCAGATCTACAGCGACTGCACTTCCAAGTGCACTTGCAGTGCAAAGTGGATTTGCATTTAGTAAACAACCCTCAGACTGTGCACTTTTGCAAGTGCAGTTGCTCCAGAGCTTAGTAAATGAGGGGGAACTCTGCTGACTTCCATCATCCAATCACGTGCAAGCAAAAATGCTGTGTTTTTATGTTTCCTTGAAGGTGATTGGCTATTCTTTGTAATGTGAAGCTTAACCTCAGTTACTAAGCTTTGGAGAAACTGCTCTTGCAGAGTGCAAATCGCATCTCAAATCGAAGGAAATCGTACCCAGTGTGAACCTGGGCTCAAAGTGGTAGTAAACTCCTGAATGTTATTTTTACGTACAGGTAAACTGTACGCTGTATAATAAAGCTTACCTGTAGGTAAAATGAATATCTTCTAAACGTCCACTGTTTAGGTGATATTCCAGTGGGCAGCAGCCGGTAAAAACACCGGTACATGCGCTCTGATGGAACGGCATACCCATGTCGTTCCTTCAGCATTGTGTGCCGCGGCTGAGTTTCCCGTGCACACGCGATTAAAGCGAACGCAGCCTCCAAACCCAGAAGGAAGGCTGGGTGAAGATGGAAACCTCTGCAGCGGTGACAGCTGGAGGGCTTTGTTTGAAGGCAAGTCTTTCATAATGTGCTTTACCTTGCAGAGAGAATTATTTTTTTCTCCATAAGTTACGTTTAAGGCCTCGTACACACGACCGAGTTTCTCTGCAAAAACCAGCAAGAAACTTGCTGGGAGATATTTTTTTGCCGAGGAAACCGATCGTGTGTACATTTTCGTCGAGGAAACTGTCGAGAAACTCGACGAGCCAAAAAGAAAGCAAGTTCTCTATTTCCTCGACGGGAATGGAGAAAATTGGTTTGTCGAGTTTCGACGGCTTCACAAGGAACTCGACGAGCAAAATGATGTGTTTCGCCCGTCGAGTTTCTCGGTCGTGTGTACGAGGCCTGAAACGTTTTTATAAGTACAATTATGTTTTCCTTCAGAAAGAAGAAGCATTCAAATTGCATGAATGTGTCCTTTATTGTCTTCTCTATTCGTAACGTCTGAAATCTGACACTGAGGACCTACATATTGCTGCCTTTGTATTGTATCATGAATTCAAAAGACCTACATCATAAGGCGAAGCCAATCACTGTCCTGAAGAGAACAAAAAAAAAAAGTTATTTTAAAAACCCAACCTTGTTCTTGTTAGGAGGAGTGATGGCAAACAGAAGAGGATAATGTGGTGAATGTCACTGATAAATAGTGACCATTCCTCATTTTCCGGCCTGGCAAGCACCTGCCGACAGTTCAGTTTAGTAACAACTCGTTATCAAGGGATGACTCCGACTCCAATCTATATTTAGATGTTTTCTGTAAAGTGACTGGGATTCTTCAAGAAAACATGACGTGGATCAGCCTATTTGTCAGTGGTAATAGTCAGCTCACCCTCAGGTCTTCCTGGCAGGAGAATATGAAGCCATCTATTAAATACCTCATGTTATCTGTCCTCTTCTCTGTCTATCTGCCACAACTGATACTGTAATGTAGGGCAGAGAAATAATAAACCACAAATTCGACTTTGTTCTGTAGGGCAGAGAAATAATAAACCACAAATTCTGTTATCTTTGTGCATATTTATAATAGAATGTACAATATGAACCACCTCAGCTCCAGAAGGTTTTACCCTTACTTGACCCTACCTTGCTATTCACTTTAACCACTTCCCATCCGGGCCAATTCTGGCACTTCGCTCCTACATGTGAAAATCATAATTTTCTTTCTATAACGCTCAAACATTATATACCGCATATACTCGAGTATAAGCCGACCCGAGTATAAGCCGAGGTACCTAATTTTACCACAAAAAACTGGGAAAACGTATTGACTCGAGTATAATGCCGCGTACGCACGATCATTTTTCGGCATGAAAAAAACGTTGTTTAAAAAAAATGTCATTTAAAATGATGGTGTGTGGGCTTCACATCATTTTTCGGGTTCTGAAAAACGTAAAAAAAAATTCTCGAACATGCTGCATTTTTTAACGACGTTTTAAACAATGTCGTTTTTCGGGTTGTAAAAAATGATCGTGTGTGGGCTAAAACGACGTTAAAAACCCGCGCATGCTCAGAAGCAAGTTATGAGACGGGAGCGCTCGTTCTGGTAAAACTAGCATTCGTAATGGAGTAAGCACATTCATCACGCTGTAACAGACAGAAAAGCGCAAATCGACTTTTACTAACACAGAATCAGCTAAAGCAGCCCCAAGGGTGGCGTCATCCGCATGGAACTTCCCCTTTATAGTGCCGTTGTACGTGTTGTATGTCACTGCGCTTTGCTAGAGCCTTTTTTTAAAACGATGGTGTGTGGGCAACGTTGTTTTAATGATGAAGTTGGAAAAACTTTGTTTTTTCTACATGCCGAAAAACTTAGTTTTTTTTCATGCCGAAAAATGATCCTGTGTACGCGGCATAAGAGTCAACTGCGGTTCTTTTGAAATGACAGTCAGTACACTCCGGCGGTTTCTTGCCAAGAATCTCGTCAGGGAAAATTACGTGTTTTTCCTGACAAGATTCTCTGACGTGTGTATTAGGCCTAAGCCTAGGGTGAGAATGCAGCAGCTACTGTAAGCGGAAAAGAGGGTCAACAATGCCCATTTGCAGCTTCACTGTGCCTATTTGCAGCTTCACTGTGCCCATTTGCAGCCTCACTGTGCCCAGTGCAACCTCACTGTGCCCATTGCAACCTCACTGTATAGTGATGGTGGAATTTAATTAATGATAATAATAATGGCAATAATACTATTAGTGACATTACTAGTAGTAATGGTGATAATGCTAATGGTAGTATACAACATTAACTATTTAACAGTGAACAGGTCAATACCAGGGGGAGGGCGCAAACATGAGATAGCAATAGAGGTAGACGGTTAGTGTCAAATGCATGCTCAGGGGGCACTAGAGAATGATGATAATAGATGTGGACCTCTCACTGACTATAGCGCTATATAACATGCATATACAAGGAGATCGCTAAGCTTATTTGTAGATGGGCACTAGGATGAGGTACCCCATACACTTCTCCCATTACGAAAGTCGCGCCTGCTTCTGTAACGTGGGCCGCATCTGGAATGCAAGCCGACTTGTCTGCGTTCTACGTGGCAGTAAGTCCAGACCCTGCATCACTTCCTGTGCATCGGCGGTCGCTTACTAGTGACGTATACAGACTGAAGTAAATGGCCACCATTTTTGGAGTGGACCAAACAATAGAGGACAAATAGAGACAGTAAAAGAAGCAAGATGGCCGCCGGATCCAAAGACTAGGCCGAAGCCACGGCTTATAGTAGTGGCTGCCTCCGTGCGGAGGAGTGTCGCACCGTTCAGGTACACTGACTCGAGTATAAGCCAAGGGGGGCATTTTCACCCTAAAAAAAGGGCTGAAAAACTCAGCTTATACTTAAGTATAAACGATATAAGGTGGTGATTGCAACTTTTTATGTCTCACCTTTTTTTTTGGGGGGGGGGGAACAAACAAACAGTTTCATAAATAAAAAAATAAAAAACACAGTAAAGTTAGCCCAATTTTTTTGTATAAAGTGAAAGATGATGTGAGGCCTCGTACACATGACCGTTTTCCTCGACAGAATCCAGCAAGAAACTTGGTGTCAGAGCCTTTTTGCCGAGGAAAACGGTCGTGTTTATGTTTTTCATCGAGAAAACTGTCGTGGAACTCGACGAGAAAAAAAGAGAAACAAGTTCTCTTTTTCCTCGTCGGGAGTCTCAATTTTCTTGTCGTGTTTCTCGTTGTGCTGGTTTACGACACGTTCGTGTGTATGCTTAGAAACCCGCGCATGCTCAGAATAAAGTATGAGATGGGAGCGTGCCTTCGGTAAAAGTAGGGTTTGTAATGGAGATAGCACATTCGTCACGCTGCAACAGACTGAAAAACGCAAATCGTCTCTCACCAAATTTTTACTTAACACGCAGTAACATGAGATTAGCAAAAGCAGCCCCAAGGGTGGTGCCAGTGGAATCAAACTTCCCCTTTATAGTGCCGTCGTATGTGTTGTACGTCACCGCGTTTGAGAACGACGAGATTTTGTCTTGACAGTGTGTACGCAAAGAAAGCTTGATAAGATTCTCGACAAGCCTGACAAGGAACTTGTCGAGGAAAACGATGTTTCTTTTACGACGAGTTTCTCAGTCGTGTGTACGAGGCCTCACACCGAGAAAATTGATAGCTAACATATCACACTTTAAAATTACGCACACTCATGGAATGGCGCCAAACTTTGGTACTTAAAAATCTCCATAGTCAACGCTTTAAACATTTATACAGGTTACCTGTTTAGAGTTCCAGAGGACGTCTTGAGCTAGAATTGTTTATTTTGCTCTAACGCATGTGGCGATACCCTACATGTGATTTGACCGCCGTTTACATATCTTGGCTCAACTTGCATATGCGTTTGCTTCTGTGTGCAAAAAAGGTGGGGACGGGGGTGCTTTAATTTTTTTTTATTATTATTATTTATTTTTTTACTTTTATTTTTTTACACTTTCTCTTTAAAAAATGTATCACTTTTATTCCTATTACAAGGATTGTAAACATCCCTTGCAATATGTATAGTGAATGACAGGTCCTCTTTATGGAGAGATGTGGGGTCTATAAGACCCCACATCTCTCCTCCAGGCTGAAAAGGCTGAGATCAAAAAACAAACTCTCTCTGCCTTTCCCGTAGCGTCCCCGGCATTGTTTACTTTGGTCGGCCCGGACGTGATATCATAACATAACAGGGTCATAGAGATGACTGGGGAGCACTTGGTCACCGAAAATCTCTATGCTAACTTTCGGCAGGGGCGAGCCAGAAGATGCACCGGAGGGCGGTGTGAGGGGAGGAGGCATCATTCAGATATCCCCACTCAAAATTCAGGACGTCTTATGACGGCCTATGGGTGGGAAGTGGTCTGACAACACAGTACACAAATTAAATATTTATAATTTTTTCACACAAATAGAGCTTCCTTTTGGTGTTTCCTTTTTTTTTTTTTTGCTATATAAATGAAAAAATAAATAAAAAATTGGGTGTAAGATATTTTTTACTTTCAGTTATTTACCATATCCAAGAAAATTGAATTTCTTCCTAAATTGTAAAGCGCCTGAAAAATGCCTCCCCTGTAGTCCCAGTGTGAAAGCCTAAGGCCCCTTGTGAGGTGCAGTGGCGGTATAGCGGCTCAATTCTTAGCGCTGCTATACCGTCATATTTACCGCGATATTCGGCCGCTAGCGGTGCGGTTTTAACCCCCGCTAACGGCCCTCTGCAGAGGTGCATTGCTGGCGGTATTACCGCGGTTTCCCATTGATTTCAATGGGAAGGAGCGGTATAGGATCGGTAAACACCCCGCTCCTATACCGCAACAAAGATGCTGCTTGCAGGAGATTTTTTTTCCTCCTGCCAGCGCATCGCCACAGTGTGAAAGCCCTCGGGCTTTCGCTTTGAGAATGCTGGGGCAGGATTATTTCAGGCGTTATTTATGCGCTATTTTTAGCGCTAAAACACCTGAAATACGCCTCAGTGTGAAAGGGGCCTGAGTGCTTTCACACTGGGGCACTGCACTGGCAGGATGATAAAAAAAGTCCTGCAAGCAGCATCTCTGGGGCAGTGAAGGAGCAGTTCTCCTACCACCACTCCTGCCCATTGAAATGAATGGGCACCCCTTTAACTCTACAGCCAATGTCTCATTCCCCCTCCCAGTGCAGTGCTTGACCTGTGTTTCACCGGACCTGAGGATTGGGGGATGGGTAGACAATGGTATCAGAGATATTACAGACTTATTGGTGGGCCCCGCCCTAAAAACCTTTCGGTCCCTTCAGGTAGAGTTCAACCTGACTCCTACAGACATATACACTTATTTACAGTTAACCCACATCATTAGATCAAACAAGGTGGCAGCCATTTCTTTGCCCTGGTTTGTTAAGAGATTTTATCATTCCACTACGGTTAAAACCAAGGGCATCTCTATGTTTTACCTACTACTAAATAACAAAGATGTGTTTGTCAAATCCTCATCAATGGTTGCGTGGGAGAGGGAGTTGGGGGCTGAGTTTACCTCCGAACAATGGTGCAGAGCTTACAAAATATCATTTGCGGCCACCAAGTGTGTGAACTTGTGGGAATTGACCCATAAGATATCGCTTAGGTGGTATCTGACTCCGTTTAGAATTGCTAAATTCGCTCCCTGCTCTTCGGCCTTATGCTGGAGGAATTGCGGAGAGGTAGGTACTCTCTTTCACACATTATGGTCCTGTCCCGCCTTATCCAGTTACTGGACAGAGGTATTCCATTTATTTTATCTTGTCTTAAAACTTGTTATCGCAGTGGAGCCGGGACTAGCTCTTCTATCCTTGACTATTGACAATCTCCCGGTTGCCTTCAGAACAGTAGTTACCCATATTCTGTTGAACGCTAGACTGGTGCTAGCTCGCCACTGGAAGCAACAATTGCCCCCTTCAATTCAAGAAGTCATATCCACCACACACACTCATGCCACATATGAGCTGATGTATGCCTCTGCACAAGGGTATCTCCACAGAGTTAACACATTGTGGAA
The DNA here is from genome assembly GCF_905171775.1 of Rana temporaria. Lineage (NCBI taxonomy): Eukaryota > Metazoa > Chordata > Amphibia > Anura > Ranidae > Rana > Rana temporaria. Next base: position 451,879,033 of record NC_053489.1, read on the forward strand.
GCCGTGGTTAGAATGGTTTGCCGGGACTAAAGGAGTATGCTGATGTTGATAATGTAGTGTTGGTATTGACAATGGATTTAGGGCTGGGGTATGCTCTGGCGAGGGGAGTTCACCTTTTGTTCGTTATATGTTTTTATTTTGTTCTGTTTTATTTGGTTCTCTTTATGACTCCTTTTGCTCACTGGGAAAATTTCTCTCTGTGGACTTCAACACACTGCTTAAAGGTGGTATACGAAAACCTTTCACTAATATGGCGTATAAGCATTGAAGCATTTAAGTTTCCAATACATAGAGATTGAATACTTCTTAATTGTGCTACCTAAAATTGACTATGAGTCAGCCTATTGCTTTGTTGATTTGATGTAATCTGCCATGTTAAACTTTCAAACTTTCAATAAAGAAATATTGAAATTGAAATGAATGGGCACCACTGCCGAAGCGCCTGCAAAGCCATCCGTCAGCGGAGCTACACGGGCGCATTTAACCCTTTATTTGGACGCTAGTGGGGGTAAAAAGTGCCCCGCTAACAGCCGAATAGTGCCGTTAAAATGACGGTAAAGCGCCCGCTAAAACTAGCGCCGTTTTACTGTCAACCGCTCCAGTGTGAAAGCAGCCTTGTTATTGACAATAAATTCTGTGGAAGATATATCAAGCACAAACTTCATAAAGCGTGTATCAAATCCTCTTTAGAAGTCTTTCTCAGGCCTCGTACACACGACCAGGTTTCTCGGCAAAAACCGGCAGGAAAACTGCTTCTTGCCGAGATTCCCTTTCGTGTGTTTCAGGTTTCTAGTCTGGAAATCTGTCCAGAATCTCGACGAGAAAAAAAGAGAACCTGCGCTCTATTTTCTCGTCTTTTTCTTGTCGACCTGTTTCTCGAACGGTTCTTGTCGGCCTGTTTCCCGACGAGAAACCCGAGAGTGTGTATACTTACCTGTCGCCGTGGAAACCCGCGCATGATCGAAATGACTTTGACACATGCGCGGTAGCTTCCACGGCACAGGTAGGGTGAAGCAAGATGGCAGCGACGGCATTGAATGTGATGAGCGCACCGCGTTCTTTCCATTTAAGAGAACCGTGGTTCGAAAGTCTGTACACTCCGGCGGCAAGAGTTTCTTGCCAAGAATCTCGTCAGGGTAAACAACGGGTTTTTCCTGACGAGATTCTGGGACGTGTGTACTAGGCCTCACAGTAGGACAACAAATGGCGGATTTTGTGGCAGACTCATGTACATGTCAGTAAGGTGTACCTGTATATGATTCTGTCACAACTCTGACAGAACTGATACAAGTATCTCTCCTGCGATGTGGCAGAGTTTTACAGGCAAAGCAGCTAGTGGAGAAGTTAACAGAGTAGCAGAAATTTATCAAATGCCAGGTCCATAGAAACGTATTGTATTATATCACATATATTGTAATAAAATGTATTATGTCACAGCTTTCCAACTCTTGGATATAGTGGCTGCATTTGTTTTCTTTTATTTTAAGTCGGTTATTTTCTATCTTCCTTTAACCACTTGCTTACTGGGCACTTAGGCCCAGATTCACAGAGAGCACGGCGCACATTACGCCGCCGTAGAGCCAACACTGTACGCTATGCCAATGCAGCGCAGAGAGGCAAGCATTGCATTCAGCAAGCCAGTGCTCCCAACACTGCGCCAGTGTGGCGTGGGTTTCGAAGGCGCACGTCGGCGTAGGTGGAAGTGGGCGTGAACCCATGCAAATGAGGCGTGACCCCATGCAAATGATGGGCCGAGCGCCAGACAGGTACGTATCACGAACTGCGCATGCGCCGTGACGTGGATGCAACCCCATGCGCCTGCTCACAACCACGCTGGCAAAACTGCCTAAGCTACGCCGGATCACTGCGTACACCGTGAACATAACGTACGCCCAGCCAGACACACGTCCAACGCACAATACGCCGGCTTGTGTTCCCTGGTGCAGACCTGTGCATGTCTGTTGCCGGGTTGCACCTCCTTTATGGGGAATAACTTTACGCCGGACGTACAACTTACGCGCATCTCGCGTAGCATGCGCCGGGCACACGCACGTTCGTGAATCGCCGTATTTCCCTCATTTGCATGTTTGAATGGCTAATCAATGGGAGCGGCACCATGCGCCCAGCCTAAATGTGCGCCCACCCTACACCGGCGTGAGCAAGCTACGTCGGCGGGGTGTAGCCTGGTTTTAGGCGCATGTCTGTTTGTGGGTCTGGCGCACAGATACGACGGCGCACATTTGCACTTACGTCGGCGTAACTTGTTATACGTCGGCGTAAGTGCTTTGTGAATCTGGGCCTATCTGTACACCCCCTTCCTGCCCAGGCCAATTTTCAGCTTTCAGCGCTCTCACAGTTTTAATGGCAATTGCGCCATCATGCAACACTGTACCTATATGAAATCTTCCAATTTTTTTTCACACAAATAGAGCTTTCTTTTGGTGGTATTTATTCACCACTGGGGTTTTTATTTTTTGCTTAACAAACAAAAAAGTCGTAAAATGTTGAAAAAAAAATGATTTTTTTTTCATACTTTGTTATAACATTTTACGAACAGGTCATTTTTTTCTTTCACTGATGTGTGCTGATGAGGTTACACTGATGTGCGCTGATGAGGCTACACTGATGTGCACTGATGAGGTTACACTGATGTGCGCTGATGAGGCTACACTGATGTGCGCTAATGAGGCTACACTGATGTGCGCTGATGAGGCTACACTGATGTGCGCTGATGAGGCTACACTGATGTGCGCTGATGAGGCTGCACTGATGGGTGGCACTGATAGACACTGATAGGCTGCAGGAAGAGGTGGCACTGATGGGCGGCACTGATGGGCACTCATAGATGGCATTGATGGGCACTATTAGGTGACACTGATAGCAACTGATTGGCACTGGTAGGTGGCACTGATAGGTAGCATTGATGATGAGGCACTGATTGACAGCACTGGTGGGCACTGATAGATGGCACTGGTAAGAGAACTGATATGTGGCACTGGTGGGCACTGATAGATGGCACTGATTATCAAGTAGTACATAAGGACACTAAGGGGACCGATGTCCCTCTAATTCCTCTAACCGAAGCCATGGTTTTTTTTTCCTTCGCGCTGATAGCACGAAGAAAGAAGAAAAAAAAAAACGATAACCGGCATCTGTTTATTTTCCTGATCAGCTGTCATTGGCTGGCAGCTGATCGTGTGGTAAAGGGCCTTCCCTGATTGGCCCTTTACCCAATCTATGATCAGCCCAGTCTCATGGGCTCGGCGATCACAAAGCGCCAACGATTATCGATTTTGTGCCCATAAACTGGCCAAAAAATGAACAAACTGGCCAAATGACCGAATTTCATCCGATTTTACGTATTGTGTATTGCCAGCATAAGTTAATGACATGGTGCAGTGCGATTTAAACCCTTTAGAAATTAATGGGCTGAAATCACACCAAAAAGAAAAGAAAGGAGGGCGCACCGACCTTGTGCATTACCACTTAAATTTTTTAAATTAAAAACAGAATAAAAAGCAATGTATAAGTAAGCGCTTTTCAGACAGCTGGACTGGACCTCACGGCACCTGCCAGTAGAACTTCAGACATCTGAACGGCTGACGCGTTTCTGGGGCGTACCCCCTTCTTCAAAGCCTAGATAGTCCGTGATACCTTGAGGCTTTGAAGAAGGGGGTACGCCCCAGAAACGCGTCAGCCGTTCAGATGTCTGAAGTTCTACTGGCAGGTGCCGTGAGGTCCAGTCCAGCTGTCTGAAAAGCACTTACTTATAATTCTTTTGTGAGTAGGACCATTGCTTTTTATTCGGTTTTTAATTAAAAAATGTTAAGTGGTATTGCACAAGGTCGTGCGCCCTCATTTCTTTTTGTTTTAGCCTTATGAACACCCTTTGTTCTGTGGAGGGCTGCAAGACTTCAGACTTTGCCGTTAGACTATACTGCTGTACCCGGTTTGGCGAAACACCAGAGCGCAGGAGGATTTTTTTGTGTTATTGCTGAAATCACACCACACAGAACTGCATGTGAATCGCACGGGAACGCACAGCGTGCTCCTGTGCGATTCCCGTTGTAAAAGCATGCAGCAAGTGAAGTCATAGTGAATTAGGAACTCATGATTTGCATATCAATTCTATATTAATGATGAAAAGCTAGACTAGACAGCTAGAAATTACAACTGTAGGGTTCAGTAATGGCAGCCTAGGTATTTTCTCAGGACAGGTTTGCTTTAAAACAAATTCTGACTGCCACATCTTTGGGCAGCATTCAGAGCAGCAGCAGCAACCCATTCATTATATTAAATGACAGTACAGTTTCTGTAATCAGAAAAAATAACAAGATTCTTATGGTAATAAGGTCCTTGCACATGGTACTGATGTATGAACGCCAGACCTTCATAGAAGAAAGTTCCTACAAAAAAAAACATACAAATATGGTCATGCAATTACAAATACGTGCGTAAATATTCTTCTAGATCCCAGAATTTCAAATATTCAAATAATATGATCTAATATTTAAGGGTTAGTGCAATTTTCACGTGTATTTGCAAGTATTTGTGTGTTCGCATTTAAAATGCTGACCATTAACGCAGATTTTTGTATTTTGTTTTTCTAAGTGCGGCACTTATTTTGCTGATTTGTTCAGGCTTGTGTGTACAGGCCTATGAAAAGTAACAGGCCGCATTGAGAGTTGTAAAAGAAAAAAAAAGCAAAGCCCAAAAAAGCATTTTTGGTGCACATGCGCAAGAGCCAGGGCTTTTTTTCAGGGGGAACTTGGTGGAACTCAGTTCCACCACCTCTGGCTCAGACCCTTTGGTGCCCGCTCACCACAATCACTTGTAAACACATAAGTCCAGTTTTTGTGTTTACAAGTGACATCTCTGCACTCTGTGTGTAACCCCCTGAACTCTGCACTCTGTATGTAATGCAATCCTGGTATTTAATGCCCCTTTAAGACCCTCCTAATGTTTCTGAAATCTGACCACTCCCACTATTTTTTGTGATTTGGAGGGTGTATGTGTGGGTGGAGGGGTGTTGGGGGGGTCGTGGTTGAGTTCCAGCACCTATTGTTTGAGAAAAAAAGCCCTGGCAAGAGCCCTTAGGCGGCATTCAACATGCTTACATTAGTCTATGTTCAGAATTAAGATTCTCCTTTTTGTCGTTTACCAAATATTTTTCCGTATACAAGGACACCCACGATCATTTATTTCCTCCTAAAATGCTTGGAAATAAGCTTTTGCATAACATTAATGAAAAAAAAAAGGAAAAAAAATGCATGTATTATATATATATATATATATATATTGGGCTCTTCTAGTGAATGTGACTCCTGGCTAGTTTCATTTCTCCTTTCTTTTAGCCAGGAAGGAAAGTACATACCGTACATCTTCCTAACAGTCTGACAAGCACACCTCTAAAATAGCAGCAACTCTAGAAAAATGTAGATCAGAAAATGGAAGGTGAATCTGGATTTTACTGCCAGCTCCATTTTCCTTGGCTTAATTTTATGCGCATCAGTCAAGAGCAGTGGCAAGCAACTTTCCTAATGTGCCAGACCTGAGGGGGGACTGACCATTCGAGCACTGCCCGAGGGCCCCATGCCACTAGGGGGCACCATTAGGGTTGCCAACCTTTAATAAAACCAGGGACAGTATGTAAAAATCCTTTTTTTTTTTAAATCCCAAGATTATAGCTGCCCCTCCTCTCCAGTACCTTTTCAGTGTGTGTATGTGTATTCTGAGTGTATGTATACTGTGTGTGTATATTGTGTGTCTGTGTGTGTATAATGTGTATGTATACTGTGTATGTGTGTATACTGTGTGGCCCCATAATCTCCTATTGCCTGGGGGCCCCATAATCTCCTATTGCCCGGGGGCCCCATGAGTTGTCAGTCCGCCCCTGGCTGGACCTCATGTCTGGCCACCAACATCACCAAAGGGCTTCACAAAGAATTACGTGATTATTCAGTCTCAGAGACAACAGACACGCAACAGGATATAGTAAAAGACTGCAGACATGATGGAAGTCATGGCCAGAGACTGCAGAAACAGTATCATGCAAGAGATGGTCAGAGACTGAGGGCATAATACAAGAGATGCCACAGACTGCAGGCATGATACAAGAGATGGTCAGAGACTGAGGAAATGATACAAGAGATGGTCAGAGACTACAGCCATGATACAGGAGATGGTCAGAGACTGTGGACATGATACAATAGATGGTCAGAGACCGCAGCCATGATACAACAGATGGTCAGATACTACAGCTATGATACAAGAGATGGTCGGAGACTGCAGAAACGATACAAGAGATGGCGAAAGACTGCAGGCATGATACGGGAGATGGCCACAGACTGAAGACATGATACAAGAGATGTCAGAGACTGCAGACATGATACAAGAGATGGTCAGAGAATGCAGACATGATGCAAGAGATGGCCACAGACTGCAGGCATAATACAAGAGATGGTCAAAGACTGCAGATATCATACAAAACATGGTTAGAGACTGTGGACATGATACAGGAGATGGTCAGAGACTGTGGACATGATACAAGAGATGGTCAGAGACCGCAGCCATGATACAACAGATGGTCAGAGACTACAGCTATGATACAAGAGATGGTCGGAGACTGCAGAAACGATACAAGAGATGGTCAGAGAATGCAGACATGATGCAAGAGATGACCACAGACTGCAGATATCATACAAGACATGGTTAGAGACTGAGTAAATGATACAAGAATGGTCAGAGACGGCAGACATCATACAAGAGATGGTCAGAGACTGTGGACATGATACAGGAGACTGCTATAGACTGCAAGCACAATACAAGAGATGGTCTGAGACTACTGCCATGGTACAAGAGATAGTAAGAGAGTGCAGACATGATACAAGAGATGGTCTGAGACTACGACCATGATAGAAGAGATAATAAGAGCGTGCAGACATGATACAAGAGATGCACACAGGCTGCAGGCATGATACAAGACATGGTCAGAGACTGCAGATATCATACATGAGATGGTCAGAGACTGCAGGCATGATACAGGAGATGATAAAGTGTATATAAAGAGCGCTACCCTATATGGGTTCTTTCTATTACCTCATGTTTTAATAAACAAAAAAATATCAATAAACCATGAATGAATAATATAAATAAATCAAATACAATGCATAATAATTCACATAAAGTCCATTATCCCAAATCTTCTTAATAGTGAGTTAAAGTGCCATGTACTGTAAACTAAAATGCGGTGCAAATCGTGCTCTCCTCCTGTGTGCCCTCTCCCTCACCAGCTGCTTGTACAGATATCCTGGATACTCTTGCCATTGGGAGTCCATAGCAGTTGGAGTGACGAAGGAGGACTAGAAAGCTCAGCAGACCTAGGATATTTGCAAAAGAGCATATGACTCATAGAGAGCATATAACTCCTGTCATTGGGAGTCCATATTCTCATAATCTGATCAATCGAAGTATGATCCTATTCATAAATAAAGCTTCTCAATGCTGCCAATTGATGCAAAATGATTAATAAAATTCCACCTGAATGATCAATTGATCAAATTCATAAGAAGGTAAGTTATGGCTATTCAGTTGCTTGCAGATTCAATAGTTTTGATAGTAATACACATTGACTGGAAAAAAAAATCGAAGGCCACCATTAGTCTGCTTTCACACCAATTCTGCTACTCTCTTTTAAAATGACCAATCGCATAATATGAATTTCAGATGCCATTCATTTTATTTGCGCCTAAAAATGCGGGGTGGTTCTGCCACGATTGTCACGTAACAAATCGCACTGCAATCTCTGCAAACGGCATTGTGTGAAGCTTGTTGCCCAAAAAAGGATCAGGAGTTTCTTTCGGTCTTTGAATGGCATCTGAAATTAGCGTTGTGTGATCTGTCATTTTAGCAGAGCGTTTTGAAATTGCAAGCAGAGTCATGGCAAATCTGCCTGTGATTCAAAATGCACAGGTATGAATGAAGCCCAATGCCGCATACACACGATCATTTTTTGCCATGAAAAAAACGTTGTTTTTAAAAAACGTCATTTAAAATGATCGTGTGTGGGCTTCACATCATTTTTCGGGTTCTGAAAAATGACAAAAAATTTTTTCGAACATGCTGCATTTTTTAATGACGTTTTAACCACTTAACCCCCAGACCATATTGCTGGTCAAAGACCAGAGTACTTTTTGCGATTCGGCACTGCGTCGCTTTAACTGACAATTGTGCGGTCGTGCGACGTGGCTCCCAAACAAAATTGGCGTCCTTTTTTTTCCCACAAATAGAGCTTTATTTTGGTGGTATTTGATCACCTCTGCGGTTTTTCGTTTTTGCGCTATAAACAAAAATGGAGCGACAATTTTGAAAAAAATGAATATTTTTTACTTTTTGCTATAATAAATATCCCCCAAAAATATATAAAAAAAACATTTTTTTTCCTCAGTTTAGGCCGATACGTATTCTTCTACATATTTTTCGTAAAAAAAAAATCGCAATAAGCGTTTATTGATTGGTTTGTGCAAAAGTTATAGCGTTTACAAAATAGGGGGTATTTTTATGGCATTTTTATATATATAATTTTTTTTTTACTAGTAATGGCGGCGATTAGCGATTTTTTTCGGTACTGCGACATTATGGCGGACACTTCGGACACTTTTGACAAATTTTTGGGACCATTGGCATTTTTATAGCGATCAGTGCTATAAAAATGCATTGGATTACTATAAAAATGCCACTGGTAGTGAAGGGGTTAACACTAGGGGGCGGGGAAGGGGTTAAGTATGTCCCTGGGTGTGTTCTCACTGTGGGGGTGTGGCCTCACTAGGGGAAATCACTGATCTTCTGTTCATACATTGTATGAACAGAAGATCAGCATTTCCCCCGCTGACAGGACCGGGAGCTGTGTGTTTACACACACAGCTCCCGTTCCCCGCTCTGTAACGAGCGATCGCGTGTGCCCGGCGGCGATCGCACCCACCGGGCACGCGCATGGGAGTCGGGGGCGAGCGGGAGGCACGCACGCCCCTAGTTGCCTGCAAGAGAGCCGACGTAGAGCTACGGGCTCTCGCGCAGGAGAGCCAACCTGCCGCCGTAGAATGACGGCGGCAGGCCGGCAAGTAGTTAAACGATGTCGTTTTTCGGGTTGTAAAAAACTGATTGTGTGTGGGCTAAAACGACGTTAAAAACCCGCGTATGCTCAGAAGCAAGTTATGAGACGGGAGCGCTCGTTCTGGTAAAACTATCATTCATAATGGAGTAAGCACATTCATCACGCTGTAACAGACAGAAAAGCGTGAATCGTCTTTTACTAACACGGAATCGGCTAAAGCAGCCCCAAGGGTGGCGTTATCCGCATGAAACTTCCCCTTTATAGTGCCGTTGTACGTGTTGTACCTCACCGTGCTTTGCTAGAGCATTTTTTAAAAAGATGGTGTGTAGGCAACGTCGTTTTAATGATGAAGATCATTTTTTTTCATCCCGAAAAATGATCGTGTGTACGCGACATAAGTGTTTGTATTAGAGTTCATGTCAGTGCCAGTGTTAGACTACATTCACACCAGTGCAAATTCAGATATGACTTGAGTCGCACTAAACGCATGACAAGGGAAATCACAATGTTTTAAATGTTGTCCATTCCCATCAATGTGACTCAGCACAGAGCGATTTTGGAAAAGGTTCCTGTACTACTTTGGTGCGATTCCATTGCTATTTTTGCCCCATAGGATTTACAAACTACTTCAAAGTAGCATTAAAGCTGCACTACATAATTGTACTGAATTTCCGATCAAAATCTCATCACAGCAGTGCGAATCTTGTGTTAAGCCATGCATTGATCGAAAATCAGCCTGTCTGGCAGCGATCGGATGAATTTTGATCCACGTACCGGGACACTGGTACATCCGCTGTCACCCGATCTCATCCGGGTCCGCAATCCTCTGATTCTGCAGACGGAGAAAAATCAAATTTTTCCATCCGTCTGCGGATCGGGAGAACACGGACAGACGGTCCATGTTCATCCGATCCCTCATAGGGGAGAGTGGAGATCTGACAGGGCAGTCCCTGCACAGTGTGCGGGGACCGCCCTGTCATCCGCCGGCTCAGCAGGGATCGGCGGCGCGATCCCAGCTGAGCAAGCGGAGGTTCACAGGGCGGATCATCACGGATCCGTCCCGTGTGAAAGGACCCTTTGTTTTTCTATGTTTAACCACTTGCTGACCGCCCCATAGAACATGTACTGCTACAGGGCGGCCACTCTGCGCAGGACCATGTATATATACACTATCCTGGACTTCCACGTAACGGGCGCAAGGGTGCGCTGCCGGTGGCTCACTCCCACTGTGATTTTACACAGCGGGTCCCACGGACCCTAAGGATGGCCGGTGTTGTGACGAGAAAGGTCCCCCGTCGAATAATGCCCACCATGTACTGTGCAGTACAGAGGAACTACGGAGCCGCCGAGAGGCTCAGAACATGTACACGGCGCACAGCAGACGACTTTGTGCCACTCGCTCCCGCGCACTCCCGGTGCTCGTGCCACTCTGCAAGGGGCGGATATAATGTTGATTAAAGCGTGTGAGGGGCGGATGCCTACAGAAGAGGCCGTATTTAATAATGATGGGCTGAGCTGATAAATTGGGGGTGGATTTCTCAATAAACTACACGGGCTTCTCAATAATACATCCGCCCCTTTGAGAAATCCACCCCCATCGTATCAGCTCTGCCCATCATGATACAATATGGACTCTTCTGTATGCATCTGCCCCTTGCAGAGTTCAATGAATAATACAACCGCTCCTTGCAGAGTTGCACGAGCATCGGCAGCGTGTGGCACAATGTCGTCTTCATTGCACAAGCGCCGTGTACAGCTGATCAACAGCTATTCATGTTCGGAGACTTTCGGCGGCTCCGTTGTGCTCCGTACTGCGCAGTACAGGGCATTATTTGACGGGGGACCTTTCTCGTCAGAACACCGGCACCCACTGATCGTTTGTTACACTGACAGAACGGCAGTCTGCCTACAGTATGTAAACAAGGCAGGTTGTCATTCTGTCATGTTCTTGTAAAGCAGGAACACAGATTCATGCCTTCCACTAGTAAAAGCACCTCCACCACTACACTGAAACAGCAGCTAGGCACACCGTTAACCCTTTGATCGCCCCTGATGTTAACCCCTCTCTGCCAGTGTCATTAGTACAGTGACAGTGCAAATTTTTAGCACTAATCACTGTATTAGTGTCACTGGTCTCCAAAAGAGTGTCAGTTAGGGGTTGATTTAATAAAGGAAAAAAGACTGTGCACTTTGCAAAGTGCAGTTGCGGTCTGCAAGAGAAGTTGCTCCAGAGCTTAGTAAATGAGCAGAAGCTCTGCTGACTTCCATCATCCAATCATGTGCAAGGAAAGTTTCATTTTTTTTTCCTTGCACGTGATTTAGATATTCTTTGCCAAAGTAAGCTTTACCTCATTTACTAAGCTGGAGCAACTGCACTTTGCAAAGTGCACAGCCTATTCGCCTTTAGTAAATAAACTCCTAAGTGTCAGATTTGTCTGGCGCAATAACGCAGTCCCGCTTTAAGTCGGTGATCGCCGCCATTACTAGTAAAAAAAAAAAAACAACGCAATCCTATAAATATATCACATAGTTTGTAGACGCTATAACATTTGCACAAACCAATCAATTACTTTATTGGATGTATTTTAAAGCAGAAAGTAAAACATTGTCAGTTGTATTTTGTCTATAGCGCAAGAAAAAAAAAAACGCAGAGGTGATCAAATGCCACCAAAAAAAAGCTCTATTTTTGGGGGGAAAATGGACATATTTTTTGTCTAGGTACAGTGTTGCACTAGTAAAAAAATGAAATAAACAAAAAAATCCATAAATATATCCCATAGTTTGTAGACGCTATAACGTTTGCGCAAATCAATCAATATAGGCTTATTGGGATTTTGTTTTACCAAAACCATGTAGCAGAATACATATTGGCTTAAAGGGGGGGTTCCCCCTAAAACAAAATTCTAACAATACATTCGGATGTCTGCTTACACTGCGGGTAGGCTGGCTTTTGTTTTTTTGTTTTAGTACATACCTCGATATCGCCGTTTCCTCGCTTGGCGGTGGGCGTTCCTAGTTGATTGACGTTCCTCAGACGGGCGCATACTGCGCGTCACGACTTTCCGAAAGAAGCCGAACGTCGCTGCGCAGGCGCCGTATAGAGTCGGCTCTATACGGCGCCTGCGCAGCGACGTTCGGCTTCTTTCGGAAAGTCGTGACGCGCAGTATGCGCCCGTCTGAGGAACGTCAATCAACTAGGAACGCCCACCGCCAAGCGAGGAAACGGCGATATCGAGGTATGTACTAAAACAAAAAAACAAAAGCCAGCCTACCCGCAGTGTAAGCAGACATCCGAATGTATTGTTAGAATTTTGTTTTAGGGGGAACCACCCCTTTAAATTGATGACGAAATTCGATATTTTACAGGTTTTTTTTGGATGTATTTTAGAGCAGAAATGAAAAAAAGTTTTTTAAAAAAAATGCCAGTTGTTTATAGCGCAAAAAAAACCCTCAGAGGTGATCAAATAGCCCCAAAAGAAAAAAAAAAGAAAATAAATACCGCCAAAAGAAAAAAAAGAAAAGAAATACCACCAAAAGAAAAAAAAGAAAATAAATACCACCAAAAGAAAAAAAAAAGAAATACCACCAAGAGAAAAAAAAGAAAAGAAATACCACCAAAAGAAAAAAAAGAAAATAAACACCACGAAAAGAAAAAAAAGAAAATAAATACCACCAAAAGAAAATAAATACCACGAAAAGAAAAAAAAAGAAAAGAAATACCACCAAAAGAAAAAAAAAGAAAATAAATACCACCAAAAGAAAAAAAAAAGAAAATAAATACCACCAAAAGAAAAGAAAGAAAAGAAATACCACCAAAAGAAAAGAAAGAAAAGAAATACCACCAAAAGAAAAAAAAGAAAAGAAATACCACCAAAAGAAAAAAAAGAAAATAAATACCACCAAAAGAAAAAAAAGAAAATAAATACCACCAAAAGAAAGCTCTATTTATGGGGGAAAAAAGGACATCATTTTTTTTTAGGTACTAGAAAAAAAAAAAAAAACAATTACATAAATATATCCTATAGTTTATAGGTGCTATAACTTTTGCGCAAACCAATCAATATAAACGCTTATTGGGGTTTTTTTTTTTACCAAAATATGTAGCAGAATACATATTGGCTTAAACTGATGAAGAAATAGATTTTTTTTACATTTTTATCATTACATTTTTTTATTTTTATCAGCAGAAGGTAAATTATTATTTTTATTTTTCAAAATTGACTGTCGTTTTTAGTTTATAGCGCAAAAAAAAAAAAAATGAAAACCGCAGAGGTGATCAAATACCACCAAAAGAAAGCTCTATTTGAGGGAAACAATTTTGTTTGGGTACAGCGTCGCACGACGGCGCAATTGTCTGTTAAAGTGACGCAGTGCTGTATCTGTACTGGTCAGGAAGGGGGGGGGTAAATCTTCCGGAGGTGGTAAAAATGAGGTTAAAAGAGAATTAAAAAGAAGAAAAGTTTGTCTTTTTTTCTGGAGGTAGTGTGTGGTGTGCAGCAGATCCCTAATGAGAAGTCCTGCCTCCTAGTTTGTGAATTCTAATAATAAATAGTGCTGGTTGTCCATGTGATCATGTCACCAATCCCCCCCAATCAGTGATCGCTCACCACCTGCTCTCTTCTCTGGACAATGACAACAAGTTGTGAGTCTGCAGGAAGTCCCACAACACACTACATTACCTGTCACCAGCAACAAGCAGCCGATCATCGCTGTCATACACGTCCGATGACTCAGATCCATCCTATGGGGGAATAGGCACACTCCACGATCAGCGATCTCTAGGCGATCCTTCCACAAGGAGAGCACAATGGCAGCAGAAGAGACCTGGGCAGCATGAGGAGCAGGTGTCACTGGGGAAGGGCTGAGATGACACCGTCTATTGTACAGCCTGCTGCTGCTGCTACCAAGATCATTTACTTTCCACGCTTCCTCCTTCCCACGCCTCCTGTCAGCTGTGTGACCACAGGGCGACCCCTCCTGGCCGATACGCTGCAATGTCATGCTCTTGTACAGTCAGACCTGTCACACTACACCTGTCACTTTAGCTTGTGATGTCATCGGCCATTCCCATGTTCTGCTTACCAAGTGATACCTGAACTCACCTAGAAATACAGGAATGTCTGCTTAACCACTTCAGCCCCGGAAAGATTTACCCCCTTCCTCACCAGGCCATTTTTGTCAGGGTCGCTTTAACTGACAACTGCGCGGTCGTGCGGCGCTGTACCCCAAAACAATTGATGTCAATTTTCCACACAAATAGAGCTTTCTTTTTGGTGGTATTTGATCACATCTGCGTTTTTTTTATTTTTGCGCTATAAACAAAAAATGAGCGAATTTATTCATCAGTTTAGGCCGATATGTATTCTGCTACATATTTTTAGTGAATAATAAAATCCCAATAGGCGGATATTGATTGGTTTGTGCAAAAGTAATCGCGTCTACAAAATAGGGGATAGATTTATTGCCTTTTTTATTATTAATATTCTTACTACTACTTTTTACTACTAATGGCGGTAATCGATGATTTTTAGCGGCACTGTGACATTGCGGCGTACAGATCAGACACCTAACTGACATTTTTTTTTTTTTTAAACCACTTCAGACTCCACCAGAACAAGAGACTTGCTCATGATTTTATTTGCTTATATCGTCTCTGCTACAGTTTCGCATCATTTGTGCTAACTGACATTTTTAATACTCTTTTGGGAACCAGTGACATTACAGTAATCAGTGCTAAAAATATGCAGTACTAATGACACTGGCAGGGAAGGGGTTGTAAACCCTTGTGCTTTTTCATCTTAAAGGGGTTGTAAAGGTTTGATTATCATTTTTTTAAAATAACAAACATGTTATACTTACCTTCAGTGCGCAGTTCGTTTTGCACAGAGTGGCCCCGATCCTCCTCTTCTGGGGTCCCTCGGCGGCACTCTCGGCTCCTCCCCACTTCAGATAACCCCCCTGGGAAGCGTTTTCCCAAGGGGGTTACCTTGTGGGCGCGCTCCAGAGTCCTGCATTCGGCGTCCATAGCCGCCAATTGCAGGAACCGGCCTTGCCCCCGGTACCCGCGCCATTGGATTTGATTGACAGCAGCGCAAGCCAATGGCTGCGTTACTATCAATCTATACAATGAAGAGCCGAGAAGCCCGGGCAATGAAGCCCGGTTTTACTCACCTGAGCCTATTTGTTTCCTCTGCAGAGACGTGCTCTTGATTGGATAAATTGATAGCAGCGCAGCCATTGGCTCCTGTTGCTGTCAATTAAATCCAATAATGCGGGCGCTGGGGGGCGGGGCCGAGTCCTGCATTCTGTGTGAATGTACACAAATGCAGGACTCGGGACCGTGCCAGTACGGGTGTCCACCTAGGAGAGCTTTCTCCAACGTAGACACTCAATGCGGGGAGAAGCTACCAGTGCCGCCAGGGGACCCCAGAAGTCAAGGATCGGAGCCACTCTGTGCAAAACCAACTGCACAGTGGAGGTAATTATGACATGTTTGTTATTTAACCACTTCCCATCCAGGCCAATTCTGACACTTCGCTCCTACATGTAAAAATCATAATTTTTTTGATAGAAAATTACATAGAACCCCCAAACATTATGTTTGATTTATTTAGCAGAGACCCTAGAGAATACAATTGCAGTCGTTTTTTATCTCGCAAGGTATTTGAGCAGCAATTTTTCGAACAGATTCTTTTGAAAAAAAAAACAGTTTCGTGCTTAACCACTTCAGCCCCGGACTATTTTGTTGCTAAAGGACCACGCCCCTTTTTGTAATTCGGCACTGCGTTGCTTTAACTGACAATTGCGCAATCGTGCGACGTGGCTCCCAAACAAAATTGACGTCCTTTTTTCCCCACAAATAGAGCTTTCTTTTGGTGGTATTTGATCACCTCTGAGTTTTTTTTTTTTTTTTGTTTGCGCTATAAACAAAAATACAGCGACAATTTTGAAAAAAGTGCAATATTTTTAACTTTTTGCTATAATAAATATCCCCAAAAATATATAAAAAAACTATTTTTTTTCCTCAGTTTAGACCGATACGTATTCTTCTACATATTTTTGTTAAAAAAAAACACAATAAGCATTTATTGATTGCTTTGCGCAAAAGTTATAGCATCTACAAAATAGGGGATACTTTTATGGCATTTTTATTTTTTATTTTTTGACTAGTAATGGCGGCGATCAGCGATTTTTATTGTGTCTGCGACATTATGGCGGACACATCGGACACTTTTGACACCATTTTGGGACCATTGTCATTTTTACAGCGAACAGTGCTATAAAAATGCACTGATTATTGTGAAAATAACACTGGCAGTGAAGGGGTTAACCTGTAGGGGTCGCTGAAGGGGTTAAGTGTGGCCTACGGAAGTGGTTCTTACTGTTTGGGGGCGTGGCTTGGCGTGTGATGTCACTGATCATCGTTCCCTATGACAGGGAACAGACGATCAGTGGCACTCACTAGGAAGAATGGGGAAATGTTTGCTTACATTTACCTCTCCCCGTTCTTCAGGGACACCAGCGACGATCGGGTCCGCGGGTTCTTCGGGCGCAGTCAAGGAGCGAGCGTTACCCGCAGCTGGGCTCTTAAAGAGGACGTACCTGTACGTTTTTATGCCCCGCCATGCCATTCTGCCGACGTATATCGGCGTAAGGCGGTCCTTAAGTGGTTAAAAAAAACCATTAAAGTTATCCCAATTTTTTTGCATAATATGAAAGATGAGCAAATAGATACCTAACATGTCACGCTTCAAAATTGCACACGCTCGTGGAATGGCGTCAAACTTCGGTACCTTAAAAATCCTCATAGGCGACGCTTTCTTTTTTTTTTACTGGATACATGTTTTGAGTTACAGAGAAGGTCAGAGTTAGAATTATTGCTCTCGCTCTAACGTTTGCGCCGATACCTCACGTGTAGTTTGAACAACATTTTCATATGTGGGCGGGACCTACGTATGCGTTTGCTTCTGCACACGGGCACAGGGGCGCTTTAAAAAATTTTGTTTTTTTATTGTTATTGTTATTTTATTGTTAATTTTACTTTTCTTTTTTTAGTTTGACACTTTTTTTTTTATCCCTTGTAATAGGAATATGGCATGATCGGACCTCTTTACAGTGAGATATGGGGTCAATAAGACCTCCAGGCTGGGAACTCGGCCGGGCGAAACACATCGTTTTCCACGTCGAGTTCCTTGTTATGCCTCGTACACACGACCGAGGAACTCGACGGGTGAAACACATCGTTTTCCTCGTCGAGTTCCTTGTTAGGCTGTCGAGGAACTCAACAAGGCAAGTTTTTCCATTCCCGTCGAGGGAAAAGAAGACATGCTCTCTTTTTGGCTCGACGCGATCCTCGACAGTTTCCTCGTCGAAAAATGTACACACGACCAGTTTCCTCGGCAAAAAAATAATCCCAGCAAGTTTCTTGCTGGTTTTTGCCGAGAAACTCGGTCGTGTGTACGAGGCCTCAGGCTTAGGTCCTATGATACAATTAGACAATTTCATACTCTATTTACAGATAAGATATTATCAGTATAATTTGACTGCATAATTCATTACTTCATGGACTAATATCATAATGTAATGCTTATTAAGCAATTACCTGCAATGTGTGGTAAGAAAGCAGTATCACATGCCCAATCTGGCCGTTCGCTAAACATGTATGCTTAGCTGGCAAGGAGACAACAGCAGGCAAGAGAGTTCCTGGTTGGAGAGAATGATAATAATCGGCCAAAACTTTCAAACCTGTAAGATCGTTTTTTTGCCCCCCAAGGTCTGGCAGGGCCAACTTGTTGCTAGCAGCCACATAAGACCATCATTAAGTCCATCCAAAAACAGTCAGATCAAGCAAATGTCATTTGACGTCTATGGTCAGCTTACTCAGATAGTTAATGAATGATTCATTGTGAATGGTGTCTGTTAAAAGGATGCAGGCCAGTGCTCCACATTTTAAGTGATTTTTAATAATTAAAGAGATCTGTTCTAGGTTATAATTACTGTATCCTTCTAATTATATGTTATTTTGGTCACTGGACAGAGACAGCTGTGACTGATCTCATTGTTTACCTGACTGGAGGCTAAAAGTTATGTTGTTAATACAATGCTCATTAGATACTAGGTAGTGGGAGAAAATGTCATGTATATTATGGGTTTTACACGTTATATGTCATTTTCATAAATATATACGTAGCACGAGTTTGTTAGAGTGAGGGCTTAATGGAGAGGGAAATCTATATGAGACAGCAGTCAACAGAATTGAAAAAAGAAAACACAACACATATTTGTTGGATAAAGTTTGGCCGCAGCCTTTTTTTTTTTTTATTGGCTTTAAACAATAAATACCGTATTTATCGGTGGAAAAACACACGCTTTAACTCTCGCTCGGTTATAACTCGGCTCTCACGTCACACACACACATTCCGCCTCCGCCACTGGCATTGGACCAGTGTTCTGTCTATCACAGGAGCTAGTCCGATGCTGATGGCGAAGGCGGGACTGTGTGTTTGAGAGCCGAGTAAACAGGAGATGACGGCTCAGTGATTTCCTGAAGTTCAGGCTAATTTGATGACGGTGAGGCTGGGGATAAGGAAAACAAAAACGCCATTAATCAGGCCGCTTTGATGCATTGATGGACTGCATTGCGGACATTGATCAGGCTGCATTGAGGACATTGACCAGGCTGCATTAAAGTGGATGTAAACCCCCAATTTTTTTTTATGTCACAATGTAGAGTATAAGATTTCCTATCATCTGTGCCCAGTCTTGCCACAAATACATGAAATCCTTTGTTAAACAAAGAGTCTAGAAATAATAGGACCAAGCCTTCTAAAACCAAATTGCAGTCAATCCCATACATTTTCAGAAAATAAATCCATAATCACCAGGCTGACTGATATCCCGCCATGGTGGTGGGAGCAATTGTATTTTGGCAATTTGCCAAAACCTGTGTAAAATTAACCTCCATAAACTTTCTGGGCAGGCTAACCCCACTGGATCCCCGTTTGGCTGCAGGCAAGTGAAACGCTCCATCTGAAAACAAGACAATGCATCTGCCAAGTCATTTGCTTTACTGGGTATATACCTAGCCTTAAAGTGGATGTAAACCCAAAATGTCACAAAATGTCACAATGTAGAGTATAAGATTTCCTACCATCTGTGCCCAGTCTTGCCACACAGAGTTAATCCAGCTCTGAGCAATCCTCTTTTATTGTTTTTTTGCGGCGGTGTAACGTAAACGGGTTACGTTACACGGTCGCGAATTTTTGTGAATCTGGCCCTACATTACCAAGAGCCAAGGAACAAGGCAAGAGCTACAAGAAAACTATTCTTCAAAGAAAAACATAGGGACATTATTCTTCCAAGAAAAAGCAACGAACGAAGATAAAGCAACAAACAAAGATAAAGCTAACGAACGAAAGAAACTAACAACGAAGTTAAAGGACATTGTTCATCTCTTGTTTTTTAAGTGTACACAGGACAATCATTCTAAACAAGGGGTAAATATGTTTGTTTATAACATGGGATGAGTAAGATCTCAAAGTTCAGAAGTATATCCCTGTACTATCGGGAATTTATATATTCTATATATATATATATATATATATATATATATATATATATATATATATATATATATATATATATATGCAATACAGGCATCTAGCAGTAGTAGGGTAATTAATTAATTAATGCCAGAGTGTAAAACTATTGATTAAGATAATGTAAGAACTGTATAAAATTCAGATAATGGAGAGCCAGCCACATTGGTCTTTTTTTCCCCTAAGTTCTTGACAAAGGGGGGAGATGAGGAGACGAGATGAAAACTTTCATGATTGCTCAAGTCTTGGTATTTAGTATTTAACAAAAATCCTACAGATTTGGTTGCAGGAAATAATAAGTTAAGGATTGAGCAATTTTACAAAAGATTCCAAACTTGGATTTGGTTATTAAATAAAAGTAGTAGATTATTCTAATTTACTTAAGTTTACCCAGGAAAAATATTAAAATATAAAAGTTTAGTTTAGCAAAAATTGTAGGAAAAAAAACCTATTGTTAAAAGTTTTTGTAATTGAGTATTTCTGATAAAAGTAAGGACTTTGGTTCGAGGAATTTTCTCGGGGGAAAAAGGCTAATCGCAGTGGGCAGGAACCAATCTGTGAGTTTCGTGAGATTGTCCTCTAAACATTTTTTTGTCATTACTATAATAAAGAAATGTCATATTATAACGTAATGTACATGATTTTTAGCTGATGTACAAACCAAATATGTTTAAAAAATTGTTAAAAAGGTTGAAAATGATAAAAACGATAAATTCAATTGTTACCGAATTGTATAATGAATGGGATACAAAGCATGGTAGCTAAGATTAACAGTAACAGATCATTCTCTGGGGGTGTGACATGTAAAGGAATGTACTATTAACCTCCTTACCACCGCGCTATAGACAAAACACATCTACAGCGCGGTGGAGTTGTTCTGGGAGGACGTCCCTGGGACGTCCTCCCAGAATCCTCCTCTCGCGCGCTGGGGCGCGCTCCCGGAATCATCTGTGAGCGCCGGGTCTAGAAGACCCGGCGCATCACAGATCGCGGTAAATTGCCGCTGATAGCGGCCGTTTACCACGTGATCGCTCCGTCAAATGACAGAGCGATCACTTGTAAACAAACCGGCGTCATGTGATGACGCCGGTTCCTCCCTCTTCTCTCAGTACCGATCGGTACAGTGTGAGAGGAGAGGGGCGAGAGCGGAGGCAGCAGCAGCTGCTGTGGCTGGATCTGTGACAACTGCAGTCACAGATCCAGCCATCCATCCCTCCCTGTGCAATACTCTGCAATAACCCCCCCATACTCTGCAATAACCCCCCATACTCTGCAATAACCCCCCCTCACTCTGCAATAACCCCCCCATACTCTGCAATAACCCCCCCTCACTCTGCAATAACCCCCCCTTACTCTGCAATAACCCCCCCATATTCTGCAATAACCCCCCATACTCTGCAATAACCCCCCAATACTCTGCAATACCCCCAATACCCCGCAATACCTGCTAATATGACAGAAACAAGATATTTTTTTTTTTTACAGAATTTTCAGTGTTTTTTCTTTTATAGCGCAAAAAAAAAAAAAAAACAGAGGTGATCAGATCACATACCACCAAAAGAAAGCTCTATTTGTGGGAAAAAAGGACAAAAATTTCAGATGGGCACAATGTTGTATGACTGAGTAATTGTCATTCAAATTGTGAGAGCACCGAAAGCTGAACATTTATCTGGTTAGGAAGGGGGTTTAAGTGCCCAGTGGTCAAGAGGTTAACAGAGAAAAGCAGATGTTCAACTTACACAGACTGGTCAGTCATGCCATGACAGTTTTTCACTTCTATGGATCAGAACACATGTTAGTGTTAAACAGGGGCGTTGCTAGCTGGCAAAAAGACCAGGGGCTTCAGCGTTTTTTTGGCTGGGCGGTGGGGTTGTGTGGCGGTGAGTAAGATCACTTGCTGCCTGGCTTACCAGTGCCCATCAATGACCACTAAACTCACCTACCTGACACACTGACCTACCTGACATACATACACTCACCTCACCTACCTGACATACAATGACTTCACCTACCTGACATACATAGACCTACCTGACATACACTGACTTCACCTACCTGACATACATAGACCTACCTGACATACACTGACCTCACCTACCTGACATACATAGACCTACCTGACATACATAGACCTACCTGACATACATAGACCTACCTGACATACATAGACCTACCTGACATACATAGACCTACCTGACATACATTGACCTCACCTACCTGACATACATAGACCTACCTGACATACACTGACCTCACCTACCTGACATACACTGACCTACCTGACATACACTGACCTCACCTACCTGACATACATGGACCTACCTGACATACACTGACCTACCTGACATACACTGACCTCACCTACCTGACATACATGGACCTACCTGACCTCACCTACATGACATACATGGACCTACCTGCCATACACTGACCTTACCTACCTGACATACATGGACCTACCTGACATACACTGACCTCACCTACCTGACATACACTGACCTCACCTACCTGACATACACTGACCTCACCTACCTGACATACACTGACCTCACCTACCTGACATACATGGACCTACCTGACATAAACTGACCTCACCTACCTGACATACATGGACCTACCTGACATACACTGACCTCACCTACCTGACATACACTGACCTCACCTACCTGACATACACTGACCTCACCTACCTGACATACATGGACCTACCTGACATACACTGACCTCACCTACCTGACATACATGGACCTACCTGACATACACTGACCTCACCTACCTGACATACACTGACCTCACCTACCTGACATACATGGACCTACCTGACATACACTGACCTCACCTACCTGACATACATTGACCTACCTGACATACACTGACCTCACCTACCTGACATACACTGACCTCACCTACCTGACATACATGGACCTACCTGACATACACACCTACCTGACATACACTGACCTGACCTACCTGACATACATGGACCTACCTGACCTCACCTACCTGACATACATGGACCTACCTGACATACATGGACCTACCTGACATACACTGACCTCACCTACCTGACATACACTGACCTCACCTACCTGACATACATGGACCTACCTGACATACACTGACCTCACCTACCTGACATACATGGACCTACCTGACATAAACTGACCTCACCTACCTGACATACATGGACCTACATGACATACACTGACCTCACCTACCTGACATACACTGACCTACCTGACATACACTGACCTCGCCTACCTGACATACATGGACCTACCTGACATACACTGACTTTACCTACCTGACATACATGGACCTACCTGACATATACTGACCTCACCTACCTGACATACACTGACCTCACCTACCTGACATACATGGACCTACCTGACATACACTGACCTCACCTACCTGACATACATTGACCTACCTGACATACACTGACCTCACCTACCTGACATACACTGACCTCACCTACCTGACATACATGGACCTACCTGACATACACACCTACCTGACATACACTGACCTGACCTACCTGACATACATGGACCTACCTGACCTCACCTACCTGACATACATGGACCTACCTGACATACACTGACCTTACCTACCTGACATACATGGACCTACCTGACATACACTGGCCTCACCTTCCTGACATACAATGACTTCACCTACCTGACATACATGGACCTACCTGACATACACTGACCTCACCTACCTGGCATACACTGACTTCACCTACCTGACACACACTGACTTCACCTACCTGACATACACTGACTTCACCTACCTGACATACATGGACCTACCTGACATAAACTGACCTAACCTACCTGACATACACTGACCTCACCTACCTGACATACATGGACCTACCTGACATACACTGACCTCACGTACCTGACATACACTGACCTCACCTACCTGACATGCATTGACCTACCTGACATACACTGACCTCACCTACCTGACATACACTGACCACACCTACCTGACAAACACTAACTTCGCCTACCTGACATACATGGACCTACCTGACAAACATGGACCTACCTGACATACATGGACCTACCTGACATACACAATGACTTCACCTACCTGAAATACATGTACCATGGACCTACCTGACATGCACAATGACTTCACCTACCTGACATACATGTAACATGGACCTACCTGACATACACAATGACTTCACCTACCTGACATACATGTAACATGGACCTACCTGACATACACAATGACTTCACCTACCTGACATACACCCATCATGTGTCACGGCAGCCAGCCAGCCAGAAAGGAGAGGAGGAGAGGAGAGCCGCCCGCCCAGGGCTGGTGCAAGGATTTTTGACACCCTAGGCGAAACTTCATTTTGCCGCCCCCTTGGCTCCACCTCCTTGCCCTGTCCATGTATACCCCACCTTTTAAATGAAGCACCCATCAAATGCAGCCTCACCAGCACCCATCAAATGCAGCCTTACCAGCGCCCATCAAATGCAGCCTTACCAGCGCCCATCAAATGCAGCCTCACCAGCGCCCAAATGTAGCCTCACCAGCGCCCATCAAATGCAGCCTCACCAGTGTCCATTAAATTAATGCTTGCTTGCTTCCATTCATTCCCTAGGCAGCTGCCTAGTGGTAGCACCGGCCCTGGCCCCATTCATACTGGTGTAATTTGACTTTGGGTGTACGCTTCATGTTGTGCCCGGTAGGACGATTGGTTCATTTTTATTGGCCTGCCCAATGAGTGTGTCCTTGTGTGGGCCCCTGGCTTGGCCTGTTTGGGGCCCCATCATCAATAAAGGTGGCAGCATGTTGGACAAGTGATGTGATTTGCTGTGATTATACATTGGTGTGAATGGGGCCCAGTGTCGGGGAGCTCTGTCTGTGTCATATTTCAGGTGATGATCAGTATCTCTCCTATATGATGTGCTCTTTATCAGAAGGAGGAGGATCTCTAGAGGTGTGACAGGCCCAGCACAGTATGGGTTAATGATGGCCCCTGCAGTGCTGATCTCCCCTCCTCCAGGCCGCACAATGCTGGGTGACCCTCCTCCATCCATCCACATGGTCTGACTACACAAAATGTATCATTCAGCAGCAGCTGCACAAACAGCAAAGCCTCCTCTCCCCCTCCCTCCCCGGAGACTCCTCCGCCCTGCACCTACCTCCCGACCACACCGATCCCCGGGGCTGCTCTCGATCACCAGCACCAGGCACACTAACTACGAGCAGAGCCAGAGGAGACAGAAGCGGCCACACCCCCCTGTCACATGGTACACAGAGGTAGCGTAGTCTCTACGGGGCGCAGGAGCTGTCATGGGCTCAAAGCTGATCGCAGGGGGGGTAGAGGGCGATGTCCGATATGTGATCAGAGAGCGTGGAGGAGGGAGGAGACTGTCCCTGACGAGCAGCGCTCAGGGGGGGGTTGGCGGCGCTGCTTGACATGTCAGGCAGGGTGCTTGTGTGCAAGCTCAGTGGAGGACAGTGTGGGAGTACAACAACCAGCGGCCGGGCGCCCTAGGCGGCAGTGAGCCCTAGGTGGTCACCTAGTCCGCCTATTGGTAGTGCCGGCCCTGCGCCTGCCCGAGCCGGGATCTTTACAGTGCATGGCGTGGAAGAGGCTGGTAATTGCCGCCTTCTGGAGCCTATGATGGTCGTCACACATCCCGCGGCCCCGGAAATTGGACCTGTGGGACGTCCATCATAGGAGCTACAGGCTCCAGAAGTCGGGACTTGCAGTATCACTCAGCGCCGTTCCTAATAATATCGGTCCCTGTTCGGCGGCGGCCGGCGGCGCTCGGGGCTGTCAATTGGATGCAGCCTTCCTGACACTCTGGGCGTTTCAGGGACCCATTCGGGGCTCCAGCCCCCCTAGCCACACCCTCCCGACGCCCCTGGTGTTAAATCCTTCAGAAATCTGAAATAAAGGTTCATGGATGAGAAAAATATATTTTAAAAAGGTATTACTAACTAAAGTAATTGTTTTGAAAAAACACGTGGGTTTTGCACCATTTGTTTTGAAAATATCTAACATTACACTAAAGGTGTTATTTTAGGGAAAACATGAGGTGTGAATATATACAGCTTTGACTAAGCTTTGTCTAGTGACAACTGGATGTTAAAAAGAAAGGTAGTTGAAGTAGGATATAAAATGATGAGGCTAAAATGATGCAGTACGATAAAACCACAGTTTATTATTGCAAAAGTTGACAATTATATTTAATGGGAAAGAATGTTGTGCTTTTATAAATGGATCCATATATTGGCACAGTGGAACTTTCTGTATATTTGTCTACACTGAAAGATGAACTTAAGACTGCCATGTTTGTTTAGCAGTCATAAAGTGACAGAGCACATGTGGTTCAGTCAATCATACTGTATGATTGGTTCAGAAAAATAATGTACTTCAACATGATCAAGTTTCTTTCAGAAATAAAATATTTAGGAAATCCCAACCTAAATTAATGTTCTTTTGCAAAATTAAAACGGTAATAATTGAAAGTGTGGTAAAAGAAAAATAAAATAATGTGGAAAGATTAT
The DNA here is from genome assembly GCF_905171775.1 of Rana temporaria. NCBI lineage: Eukaryota > Metazoa > Chordata > Amphibia > Anura > Ranidae > Rana > Rana temporaria. The sequence continues at coordinate 451,905,295 of NC_053489.1, forward strand.
TACTTTTACAAAATTTAATTAGTCACAGAATAAGAGGGGGACGATGAAAATGTTGTCTAAGTTAGAATCAGTACAGACTGATAATGGGGATAAAATTCATTGTAAAAAGAATTGATTCCAAAAATAATGGATAGAGTTATTTTTTAAATGAAAATATTTATTTTTGCATATCCAGGTAGCTGACTGATTGACTGACAAATTGATTAATTGATTTTTTGTTTAAGCTAATGAAATACATTTTGAACTACTCATTATTAGAGCACTTTGTCATCAAACTTCTGAATATTGTTTTTTTTTTTGTTTATAGAGCAATTCAAAGGGGAAAGAGTATTCTGATACTACAAAGTATTGAGAGATTTGGCAATCTATGTAGATTGATTATATTAGATTTTTCACCTGCTAAAGGAGGATACAAGGATATTTTTTCATTTAGTTAATTTTTTGATAACGTAATTTAGGTAATTCTAGAAAAATGTATATATTTTTAACGAAAGCTAAGTTGTGAACTTTGTCATATTCCATTGGGGTTGGATTTCAAACCATGGAATCAGATAATGATTTTTTTTATTTTTATAGGACATGTATGCAATTTTAGTTATTTGATAAAGTTTTTATGTTTCTTATCATCTTTAGTGCCCAGATACAGTAGAACGAATCAATAGTATTTTAAAGTCTAAATAGGGTAAGATGATTCAAGAAAAGGTAAATACTAGGTGACTTATTTACCTGTTATATTTTTTCATTTAAAAACTCTTTTAAACATAGAGTTTGTTAATTTATTTGAGTTAATGACAGGATGAAGAATGTCTGTTCTTCTATGTCTTTTGAGATTAGCATACATAGTTATTTGCAATGTGTTGCATAGGACAAAGTACAGGTATAGGAATTTCAGAAGTTTGTTCACAAAATATGGCTAGGCCTTTGCTAAATTTAAATAGAAATTATGGAGTAGATTCACATACATTTAGATAGGCGCAGCATATCAGAGATACGCTACGCCGCTGTAACTTACTTTTTCATTCTTTGAATCCACAAAGAATTTGCGCCGTAAGTTAGGGCGGCGTAGTGTATCTCTCGGCGCGTAATTCAAATCGGCGGGTAGGGGGCGTAATTCATTTGAATAAACTGCGCATGCTCCATTTCGAAATTTCCCGCCGTGCATTGCGCGAAATGACGTCGCAATGACGTAATTTTTTTAACTTAGACGTGAATTACGTCCATCCCTATTCACGGACGACTTACGCAAAAAAAAAAATTCAAATTTCGACGCGGGAACGACGGCCATACTTAACATGGCAAGTCTATCTATACGCCGCAAAATAGCAGCTTTAACTATACGCCGGAAAAAGCCGACTAGAGACGACGTAAGAGAATGCGACGGCCGCGCGTATGTTCGTGGATCGTCGGAAAAAGCAAATTTGCATACCCGATGCAAACTCCACCCAGCGGACGCGGAAGTATTGCATCTACGATCCGAAGGTGTACGAAGCCGTACGCCTGTCGGATCGAACCCAGATGCCGTCGTATCTTGGTTTGAGGATTCAAACTAAAGATACAACGCGGGTAATTTGAAAGTACGCTGGCGTATCAGTAGATACGCCGGCGTACTCGCTATGAGGATCTGGCCCTATGTTTTGAATAAGATTTCTACTTCTTATGAGTATGTTTCATAATTTATTCCAGTAGCTAAAGTTATGGTTAAGAATTATAGATCTGAAGGTACCAGGGATGCCAATAGAAATGCCAACTGAAATATGAATTGGAATTTCATTGGGAAGGTTATTTTATTTTTTGGATTCTTCCATAACCATGAAACAAGCACAACTAAACTTCTATTTGTTACTTCTATTTTTTTCAAAATTATGTTTTGATTATGTTATCAAGGATTATCATTTTTGGATGAACTTCAATGATTTATTCATATGGACTTACATCAAAAGCGACATATTGATCGGTGGATCATTATGTGAGGGGGAGTTGGGATGTAATTCTAATATAGAAATTTTTTGAAATATGGAAAAAATTGTTGACTATGTTGACATTGACATTTTATACCTTTTCCTACACAAATCTTTGTTAGTTTAGTAGATCATTGAAAGATTGATATCACAATAATAACTAATGGTAATGATACTAGCTTAGTTTACGCAATAGTTGTTATATTTTGGTTTCTAAATCTTTTATAAGAATACATATTGATACACATAGAATTATTATTTCACATAGAATAATATTTTTTTATTCATTTTTATAGAACACATAACTTGGGAAAGTTGGATGGATAGTTTGTCATTACAAGAATGTACAATAAAGTGTACATTTGAAGAATTAATATAGTTAGAGTAAATACAGGCTTGTGTGGAAGAAAAGGATTTGATTTAATGTGTCTAAACAGAATTATTGTTTAATTAAATAATATGGAATGTTGAGAAAAAAGAAAGAGTTGCTTGTTGGTCATGGATAGATAAATACATTAAATAAATGGATAGATAAATAAATTAAATAGATAAATAAATAGAAAAATAAATAGATAGATAGAATATATAAAAATATGACAATCAAATAATGGGAAAGTTATGTTTTTATGTATCCACAGATGAGTAGATTACGTATTATGTTTATAATTGTTCAGTGTCAAGGATAATGTATAAAAAACGTATACTATAGAAATAATTTGGTTATTTAAATTTCAAAAAAATGTAAGAAATTATATTTATTAAATTAATAATTTATATTATAGAGTAATATAATTTGATCCACCAAATATATTTATTTCTTCTTTATGTTAAAATAATTATATGATATGGTTGATGTTATAAGAAGTAAAATTTATGGAGGCAAAGGAAGAACATTTTTAATATTACATAATTTAGATGGAGAATAAATTAAAATTAATTAATAATATAATAATTTATAGTTTCTTGATGGAATGAAATGGTTAAATATTTCACCGGAGCATATCAGAGTTTTGGAAAAAGTTTATGTACAATATCTGAAATGCTAAATTGTATTGTTTGTATTGAAATACGAGGATCAGAAACATTTATTATTTAAGATGAATGCACTTGTTTTGTTTGTTAATTATAGTGCATTAAGGGGGAATTGTTAGATTTTGAGTTTACTACTATTTTATGTGATAAACGTTTCTGGAATCACTAGTTAAACAAGTTAATTTTGAAGGTTGCTGAGGAGAAGAGAAAAGGTCATTTGCTGTGTATGTAACATCTATTCTTGAAGTTCTACGTCAAGTTAAGTTACTTAATATACACAAGTGGGAGTTACGTTTGTGACAGTAGCCTCACCACCTTTCTTGGAGCTACTCTAAAAGTAAATTATGCTTAGCTTGGCTTTAAGAACAGTATAAGAATCCATGTGGTTTGAGTAGCTAGGTAGGAACTCTGGGGTCACCCAGCCCTACAGGGAGATGGGGGTAGGAAGCCCACCCTGCGGGAAGCCTTCACTATGGAAGTATCAGGGGAAGGGACCCTATCCAGCAGAAAGATGTACCATCTAATTCCTCCTTCTGAATTACCATCTTGCCATGTGTTACCAGCTGAAATTATGTAAGCACTGTCTTTTGCTTGTCTATCTTAAAGAATAAACTTTGTACTTTTGAAGGAAGCCTGAGTCTTGAATATTGGGAACGAAACGCCTGGAAGAAGAGACTATTGACATAACACATGACACGTGTCAAATGTCCCCTTTTCCACATTCTTCACACCCGCGATCACAGAACTGAGATCTGTCAATGTAATCTTTGTTCTGTCAGGGGAGAGGAGACAGATCTGCTGTTCATACTGGTTATCAACAGCGATATGTCTCCTCCTTTAGGCAGTCCCATCCCCCCAAAGTTAGAAACACTGCCTAGGACACACATTTAACCCCTTGATCACCCCATAGTGTTAACCCTTTCCCTGTTAGTGACATTTAGACAGTAATCAGTAATTCCCCAATACTTTTTCTTTAATTGCAACCAACGGAGATACAATACATGACAACAATTATTTTCTACAAGTTTCTGGTAAATGTTAGGGTTTTACCCTGTTCTCATTGACCGTAGAGGATGCCAGTGGACTTAAAGTGGAGGTCCACACAAAAATGGAACCTCCGCTTTTCGGAACCCCCCCCCCCCTCTAGTGTCACATTTGGCACCTTTCAGGGGGGAGTCGGTGCAGATACCTGTATAATACAGGTATTTGCACCCACTTCCGGGCATAGACAGCCGCAGAATCTGCGGGGGTCTACGCCACATCCCATCATCCCCTGCTGTCTTCTGAGAGACAGAAGACAGGAGGGACCATTTTGATTGCGCAGCGCGACTCGCTGATGAAACAGAGCTGTTTACACTAACATCAGCGAAGATGATGGCGGCAGCATCCGAGAACCAAGGCACAGGTCAGCCTCGGGTGTCATCATCGCGGATGCGCTGTGCAGGTAAGTGTCCATATTTTAAAAGTCTGCAGCTGCCGTATTTGTTGCATGCTGACTTAAAAAAATACTTTTTGGCGGACCTCCGCTTTAATACATTAGGATTTAAACAAGTATAATTTTCGTCACAGATGGCACCGAATCCTCCTTCTGCTGATGAAAAAGAGCAGTTTAAGCTACCATCAACAGGAAGAGAAACATTAGCAGCAGTATGTAAATTCTGAAAAACTGCATTGCTAAGCTCTCAGACTGTCCTAACTAGAACAGAGAAAAAAAATTCTAATAATTGTGGGGAGAACTCACCAGCCCCAGGTACTGAAGAAGAAGGTCCCGCCTTTTGGTCCTTTGATTGGCAGACCACTGAGATTGGACAGGCTGCCAGATGCTGTATGTGCTCTCGAGGGGCTTGCCTCGCAGAAGGGGGTCCCCTAGCTGGAATGATGTTCTCTTCTGGCACCCCCATCTTCCTGGTGGCGCCAACTGCAAAAGGGCTTTCTTCCTAGCATACAACCCCCCACACTGTTGCAAGTTGTGCCACGCTTATGCTGAGGGAGACCCCCAGCGCAGTTAGCGGAGACAGTGCGGGTGGTGAGGGGGATATCTTTTTTTACTGCATCTCTGCCTCTTCGCTGGCCCAACAAGAATTGACACACTGGGTCACCTGTTGAACCAGAACTTCCTTCTGGGATAGCGTCTCCTCTTCCTCCGGAAACTCCAGGGGGATCCATTCCTCCAGATCCACCGGTGGGGAAGCCTCTCTGAGCATGGACATGGTGGCATAAGCGGCAGCTGTAATGGCGGTGGAGCTGTCTGACACTATGTCAGCATATGAAGGGCAGACATCCTGGGGGATCTGGCAATTCTTCCAATGGATTCTTGACCAGACGTCCACAGTAGCTCCAGGCATCTCCGGATCCAGTCTTCCCCTGTTCTTCGCCGGCTCTCTCAATCAGGCGCCTCATATTATCTTATCCCTCTAGTGCCCAGTGTTACTAAACCGAAATATTTGTGAGCCCAACCAAAGGGATTGTGGGATTAGTAGTTCCACCAGATGGCTATTCCCTTGCATGGCTATACGCCCGGACCACATATCCCAGGGATCTTTGCTACTATCAGAGAGATTGCTGGGAAGGCCCATAAAATAAACCAGAGACCCGCCCCAGCCTCTCTTCTTCCCAAGCCTCCTGTGTGATGGATCTCTCCATGCAGGGAGAGCAAGATTTCAGCCTACCATGCGGGGTACAACATTCCTGCCTGATGAGGCCCATGATCTTATCTTGGATCCTGCTTCTGATTTGTCGCTTAGTTCCTGACCCTGGCCTGTTCCTGACTTCAGCTCTGCCTATGATTTGCTGCCTGACTATTGATGACACTGGCTCTTCCTGAGACCATACTTCTATATCCAATCCTGGCTGTCCATCCTGCTTAAATCCTCACCTGGCTGTCCGCTGTACCTGCTCTGCATTTCTCTGAGAGCTTTGACAAGCCACGCATCCTGAACCTGCAGCGAAAGTGGAGTGCCTCCTTAACCTCAGCATTTTTTTTTGTTTCAATCTGAATTTTATTGAATTTTAGTAGTATCTACATAGACATACATTACTACTATAATCATAGCAGTCAAGCATACATGTACATAATACATATTTTCTTATCTGTAACATATAATACCCATAGGCACATAGAAAAAAAAAGGAAGGAGGAACAAAAAAAAAAAAGGGGGTGGGGGGGAAATAAAATTAAACAGTAATAATAATCTCCCCACCATGGCTACTCGTCTGTAAGGTTCCCTTTAACCCAGGTTGGGAATTCATCTGATTTCCGAAAGTCAGACCATGCAGACCAAGTATGAGAAAATTGCTCTTCCCTTCCCGTTTCCCGGGCCAATAGGCTTTCCAAGTCTCTAGAACGTTCCAATTCCTTCACCCACTCCCCTAGGGAAGGCACTACCCCTGTCTTCCAATATCGAGGAATAACTACTCTAGCTGCTGAAATAAAGTATCCAATCACGTCCTCTCTTGCCTTTTTTAAAGGACCTGGGGTCATATTTAGAAGGGCCACTCTGGGTGATGCGCAAATTACTGTATCCTCCAATTTTCCATATAGATCGAAAATTTGTTTCCAAAACCTTCTTACCGGCGGACAATCCCACCAGACATGTAACATGCTACCTTTTGCCTCGTGACAACGCCAACAAATGTCCGGTATATTTTGATTGATTTGATGCATTATAGAAGGGCACCTGTACCATCTACTCACCAACTTATATGCCTTTTCTTGTGATCTTGTATCTATTGAAGTTTTGTGAGTCAAAATAAAGCTTTTTTGCCAGTCTGCTAAAGCTATATTCTCTTGGAGTTCTTTCTCCCACTTCCGCGTGAACGGGGGGAGATCTGGATGGATTGAAAGCAAAAGGATAGAGTAAATTATAGAAATTGAGTGTGATATTGGTTCTTCTTGCAGTAGCAAGGATTCAAATGCAGTCGGTTCAGCATAGAAATCTAGTTTCGATGGGATTGATCGTATATAGCAAAAGGCTTGATGTCTCTGCAGCCACTGCGCAGAGTTCTGAGGGGTCTTAGTCGATGGAAAATCTACCACTAGTAGTGAATCTGTCTGGAGGACTTGAGCAATTCTTCTATGGTCTTGTTTATACCAGGGCCCAAACGTGATTGAGTGTAGGGCTGGTAAAAAATCCGGCGTTCCAAAAAAGGGGGTCATAGGGCTCAATTGTTTCGATATTTTATATATGGGTATCAGTCTGTCCCATATATACAGTGTTTGCCTAGTAAGGTCTACTGGTATTGAAAGGCCTTTTCGAAGAATAGGCGAGGTCCATGGAAGGGCGCATAAATCTATAGGATTCATATGTCCTTCCAATTGAACCCATTGCTTCGAGGTGAAGTGGTGAAACCAGTCCGTAATACGTGCTAATATAGTCGCTTTATGGTAAATCGAAACATCTGGTACCCCCACTCCACCTCTGTTTTTTGGTAGAGATAGTGTCCCGAAACTAATTCTTGACTGAACTGAATTCCAGATAAACTTAGAAAATAGTCGGTGAATTTTACGAAAAAACACTGCCGGAAGGTGGATTGGAATTGTTTGAAACAAGTATAGAAGACGAGGGAGTATATCCATCTTAAGGGTATTAATTCTACCAAACCACGAAAGACGTTTGAGTGTATATGATGTCAGGGTCGTTTGGATTTTATTGAGCATCGGGAGAAAATTTAGAGAGTATAGTTGTGCTGGTGACGCTGAAATACTAATCCCTAAGTATCGAATCGACTCCGTACACGTCTTAAAAGGAAAGTTCTTCGATATTCGCTTAATTTTTCCTTGCGGGATAGATATATTAAGAAGTTCTGATTTGTTGCAATTAACTTTAAAATTACTAACTTCACTAAATCTCTGGAATTCTGAAAGTATAGATGGAATAGAGGTATGGGGGTTTGTTACAAATAGTAATAAATCATCTGCAAATAGGGCCAATTTTTCATGTAGGGGACCTACCTGAATGCCCGTTATGTCTTCATTTTGTCGCAGTGCATTTGCAAGGTGTTCCATTATTATAACATACAATAATGGAGAAAGAGGACATCCCTGACGTGTTCCATTAGAGATATGGAAAGCTGGGGACAACGATCCATTCACCCTAACTCTAGCCGAGGGCGATTGATAAAGAGACATAATCCTTGCCATCATACAGGGACCCATGCCAATCTGTAGAAGAGAGGCTCGTAAAAACTTCCAACTGACCCGGTCAAACGCCTTTTCGGCATCAACTGTTAACAGACATAGAGGAATCTCTTGAGCGCGGGCATAGTCCGTCAGCAGGAGAGTTTTAAGCGTATTGTCTCTTGCCTCTCGACCACTGACAAAACCAACCTGATCTAAATGGATTAGTTGAGGCAATAGTGGTTGTAGACGGCCTGCTAAAATTTTTGAGAATATTTTAACATCTATCCCAATTAGAGATATAGGTCTGAAATTTGCGCACAGCGACAGATCTTTATCTGGTTTCGGGATAAGTGAAATATGTGCTTCCAGCGTTTGTTTCGGAAAAGTAGATCCGTTCGCTATAGAATTAAATACCCTGGTTAGAAAGGGGGTAATAAGAGAACAAAAATGTTTATAGAATTTTGGCGTAAAGCCATCGGGGCCTGGGCTTTTACCTCCCGGGGTATTGACAATAGCTTTGGTAACCTCTTCTTCAGTAATTACGTTTTCCAGTTCTTCTTTTTTTTTTTTTTTTTTCCACGTCAGACATAACCACAGCAAGAGACCTGCTCATGATTTTATTCATAATTCCGTCTCTATTTCAGGTATAGCATCATTTGTGGTAGTTTATTTATATATATTTTTTTTTTTCTTGATTCTATATTTGTTATTCTGCTATTTGCATATTGTTTAATTTTTTTTATTTTTTTTTTTTTTATTTTTTTTTTATTTTTTTATAAGCATATCTTCTTTCAGCCCTTTAACAATTTAAACGGGCTAGAGCGTTCCTCATATATACGAGATCCAACATGCTATCATTACGTAATGACGTGACACATCACCCCATCCCAGTCCCCTCCCTCTCCTCCCTCCCCCCCACTACCCTTCCCACCCCTCCCAGACCATCTCCCGACTCCACCTAGTATTTTTATTTCCTATATTGCTGCATTCTTATTCCTCTCTCATGTTTTCTGCGTATTTCCGAGACTTTTTAAAATCAATCCATGTTTCCCAGATATCCTTGTTTCCCGCCTTGTTCTTTTCGCCACCGTATTTTACTTTCTCCCTCCTATAAGTACCCTCTACAGAGTCGATCCATTCCCATATTTGCGGGCTTACCGGGTTTCTCCATTTTAGGGGTATCAATCGTTTCGCAGAGTTCAACAAATGCGGAATTAGTGATCCCCTATAATCGTTCACTGGCGTTTCTCCCCCGTGAAAGAGGACTATCCAAGGATTATTTTCCAATTCTTTTTTAGTTATCTCTTTTATCAAAGCCAAAACTTTTCCCCAGAACGTTTTGATTTTTACACAGTCCCACCACAGGTGGGCCATCGTTCCTCTTGCCTCACACCCTCTCCAACATTCCTCTGACTCCCCTACTCCGAATTTGGCCATTTTATCTGGGGTAGTGTACCATCCTGTCAGACACTTGAAGTTCATCTCGGCGGTTTTTACATCAACCGCCGAAGTATGTGTCAAATTAAGGATTCTCCCTATGGTCGTCTTCCCCCTTGGAACTCCTAGGTCTCTCTCCCATTTCTGTATGTAGTTTAGCGTATCCGACTCGTCTATTTTCTGTAAATATTTATATACTTTGGAGATATTTCCTTTTGAGCTTTCGGTACTACACATCTGTTCCAATGTAGTGTACTCCTCTCGTGACCTCAATGGGTGTGGGAGGCACTTAACGAATGACACCAACTGAAGGTATCTCCACTCGCTGAGTGCCTCCATTTCAATCCTAATTTCGTGAAGGGTCATAATTTTGCCCTCTAGTGTTATGTCTTTTAACTGTGTTCTATTTTTAATCCACTTACCACCTACCTCTTTAGTCCCAGGTGCAAAATATTCGTTTTCTTTCAAATCTATAAGGGGTGAGTTGAATTTCGTTTTTAATTGTTTGTGTAATCGATCCCATACCCTTAAAGCGTTATGTGTAATTGCGTGTGTTGACGTGTGTAGGGTTCTATAGTGTGGGGGGTTCCAGATTAATCTCCCTAACTGTGCCCTCGCTAAGGTGCATTCAATACTTATCCACCTTTTATCCTGTGACTCTTTAGCCCATTCTATGACCCGTGTGAGGACCGAAGCGTTGTAGTATAATCTAATGTCCGGTACAGCCAGGCCGCCTTTTTTCTTGGTTCGTTTTAGAATTTGGGCAGAGACTCTATGTTTTTTATTGTTCCATATGTATTTCATTAGAAGGGAGTTAATTATTTTAATATATGACGGAGGCAAATAAATTGGGACCATTTGGAATTTATACAAAATTTTGGGGATAAGTACCATTTTTACCACATTTATCCTCCCAAACCACGATATTGGTCTATTGTATATAGTTTTAATTTCTCTTTTAATTTCGTCGAGAAGGGGGATAAAGTTTATTCTATATATTTTTTTCAAAGTATTTGCCATTTTTATACCCAAATACTTTATCTCTCTTTGCCAGGAGAAATTAAATTTCTTCCGCAAATATAGTTCTTCGTCTTTGTGGATATTAATATTCAAAATCTCCGTTTTTGTTGTATTCATTTTAAAGTTTGAGACCTCGCCATATTGTTTTAAGGTATCTATTAACTTCGGGAGGGTGACTCTTGGGCTACTTATGTAGAATAATAAATCATCAGCAAAGGCTGACAGTTTATGCTCATCTTCGCCTACTTCTACCCCATAGATTTCTGGGTTTTGTCGGACCATTGCCAGGAGGGGTTCCAATGCTAGGACAAAGAGGAGGGGGGATAGGGGACATCCTTGCCTAGTCCCATTTTTCATCTCAAAAGGGGCGGATAAGGATCCGTTAATTTTGATCCTTGCACACGGGTGGAAATATAGGGTTTTTATTCTTCTTATCATCCCTGGACCTATTCCTATGGATTCTAGGGTTTGTATCAGGAATCCCCAGTCTACCCTGTCGAAAGCTTTCTCAGCATCAACCGACAGGAATAGACCGGGGGTCCCACTTTCTTTGATCTGCTCCAGGAGAAGGAGCGCCCTCACACCATTATCCTTTCCCTCCCTCCCAGGTATAAAACCTACCTGGTCTGGGTGGATGATGGCTGTCATCGCTCCCTTCATTCTTTCCGCTAAAATTTTTGCATACAGTTTCGTATCTGCGTTTAGGAGTGAGATCGGTCGATAACCCGAACAAGTCGTATTATCCTTTCCCTCTTTTTTGATCACTGTAATCGTTGCTGTTAAAGCCTCTCTACTCATTTCATAATCAGTTCCAAGGCCATTAAAGTATTGGCAGAGTCTGGGGATTAAGATGGTACTGAACTTTTGTAGGTAGGCAGATGTAAAGCCATCTGGCCCGGGACTTTTCCCCTTAGGAGTGTTTTTTAAGGCCTCCCTTATTTCCTGTTCAGTTATTAGACCTTCCATCTCTTCTACCTCCTCTTCTTCTAATTTTGGGAGATTGGCTAACTGTAGTATTTCCCTACTCTTGTCCATTTTTTCACGTGGGCACCTGATCTTTTGTTGGATATCGTAAAGTTCTTCATAGTAGCTCCGGAATACTTCTGCTATTTTATTTGTCGCATATACTAAGTCACCATTCCTGTCTCTGATTTTTTCTATAAAATTCCTAGTTTTCTTTTTTCTTACCATTCTGGCCAAATTTTTACTAGGTTTGTTTCCCCAGACGTATCTTTCTCTCTCTGTCCGGTCTATATGTTTCTTAGTTTCTTGTTCCGCCAGAGCTCTATATTCATCCCTTCTTATACTCAACTTATGAAATATTTCCCTCTTTTGCCCCTGTGACTTATGTTCCTGTTCTAGCCGAAATATCTCCTCCCTTAGTGTTTTTAATTTACTCGTTCTTATTTTGTTTTTCCTTGCCCCTTCTACAATAAAGATTCCCCTTATATACGCTTTATGGGCCTCCCAAAGGGATGCTCTTGAGATATCCTCCTTGTCGTTCTCCTGAAAATAACATTCCAACTCTTTCTGTATCCTCTCCGCTACCTCCTCGTCCCCCAACAGACTCTCGTCCAATCTCCATTCTGGTGGTGTGTCTTTTTGTATAGAAGTTTTTATTTTTAAAGTTATAGGGGCGTGGTCTGATAACGTCATAATCTCACACCTTGCTTCTATCACACTCTCCAGAAGTCTGTGGTCGACGAGGGCATAGTCGATCCTCGAGTACGTCCCATGCACAGGTGAGAAAAACGTGTAGTCGCGGGCCCTCGGATTGAGGATCCGCCATACATCCACCATTTGATTTTGTGTCATTTGTTTTATCAGTATTTTTAGTTGCTCACGATTTGTCCCCTGTGCACAGGACGTACTATCGAGGCTTGGACTCATACAGAAATTGAAATCTCCCATCAAAACTACATGGCCCTCTTCAAATTCTTTTAGTTTTCTCATGATTTTACTAATATATTTAACCGAGTTTACATTGGGGGCGTATACATTAGCTAGGGTATAGATCTCTCCTCCCAGTTTTATTTTCAGGAACAGAAATCTCCCCTCCGGGTCTGTTTGTCTATCCACCAATGTGAATCGTATTCTACGAGCGAATCCAATAGCAACCCCCCGGGATCGCGATGAGATTGTATCCCCATAATACCATATCGGGTATTCTGTTGAGTAGAGCTTTATATTGGATTCCAAGGTAATATGGGTCTCTTGAAGATAGGCAATATCTGTTTTATACTGTGTTAATTCACAGAGAATTTTGTGTCTTTTAATATGGGAATTTAGTCCCTTTACATTATATGAGAGAAACTTGATATCTGTCATATATCTTTTTTTTTTTTTTTTAAGTGTTTGGAATATTTTCTTGTGAAGTCAGTCAGATGGTCTCTCTGCCTCCCCCCACCCCCCCACTCTTCCCATTCCCTCCCCCTCCCTCCTCCATCCCATCCCCCCTCCCTCCCTCCTCCCCCCTGGCCTATTTTTGGCCTATGAGCCTTGGAAGGGCGATTTCTCATCTTCACCCTCAACTCCTCTAATTGTGGTGGTGCTCGTGCACTCCCCTGGCTCCCCCCCCCCCCCCCCCCCCGGGCCATAATCCCGGGATTCCAGGCAATTCAGAACATCCCTAATCCACCCAAGCCGATAAATCGGGGGGTGCTATCTGCATTTTAGAGCAAAAGTCATTCAGTTCTTCCGGAAATCTTAGTCGAGCCGTTTTACCTCCCTTAATGCCTATAAGGCATGCCGGGAAGCCCCATTGGTACTTTATATTTTGTGCCCGCATCAGCTCTAAGAGTGGTTTCAGATGCCTTCTCCTTGCCAGTGTTTCTTTAGATAGATCAGAAAATATTTGTAAGTCAGTCTCTCTATATCTCAGGGGGGGTTTCCCCCTAAGTCTTCCCCAAATTTTTGCTTTATCAGCAAAATTCTTGAACCGAACAACAACATCTCTTGGCCCGTATCTATCTATCATCTGAGGATTTCCCACTCGATGCACTCTTTCGATTTTGAGGGGCTTCGCATCTGCTGGTCTGTCAAGTAAGGGGCAAAAAATTGTATTCATGACCTCCATGAGGTCTTCCTCCTTTTCCTCAACTATCGCTCTAACTCTAAGGTTCTGTCGCCTGTTGCGATTCTCCTGGTCCTCTATCCTGTAAGCCGCTACTCTCTGACTCTCGGTCAGGGCCTTAACCTGCCCTTTCAGGACGTTTATTTCTTGATCCTGTTCTTCTAATCTCCTTTCTGTCTCTACTACTCTTTCTCTGAGTCCTCCGAGGTCCACTCTCACCTTATTGATCTCTGTCTTTATGACATTTTCCATCCTTAATAGCATAGCGTTCATTTCTGCCTTTGTAGGGGGCTGTGTGTCCTGTAAGTCTGGGGCCAACACTTCAGTGTTATTGTGGTCTTGCTCGCTTTCTATTGTAGTTTCACTTTTAGAGCTCTCCGCACTATTCGCTCCCTTTTTTGATTCATTCTTCTTCCTTTCCGTCTTTTTTGCGAGTCCCGGACTTTTAAGACTCCCCTCTTGTGTCATATATTGCTGTATAGAGCTATTCCCCGGGTTGTTCTTAGAGGGTTTTATGGTGACACCTCTCGTTGACCTATTCATTTTATTGGAGGGTCTAATTCTCTTCCCCAGTTTGAATGAGGATTTTTTCAATCTACTCTTAATGATTTTTTTTTTTCCCCCTTTTTTTTTTTTTTTTTTTTTTCCCCAACCTTGCCTTAGCTCCTCTATATGGGGGTAACTATTCTCCTCTTGTTATTTTCTCCTCTCCCTTTAAGAGGAGAAATAAGGCGCAGTGGGATTACAGGCGACAAAGAAGAAGAGGGATATGGCCAAGAGCGTCAGCAAGGAAAGAAAATACAGGGGAGGAATCCCCCGTATAACGCACCGGGAGAAGGGAGGGCCAGACGGGGAAGTAAGAAGTAAGAAGGCAAATAAAAAGGGCCCGGAATAGGGGCACCTCCTCTCCGCCTCCCTATTGAATCCCGCCTACTCCCCGTCCGCTACCTAGCTTAATTATTGCAATGGACGAACCAAACTGTTTTTTTTTTTTGTTTTTTTTTTTATCTTCTTGTGTCTGAACTGTCTTCCATATGATTTTAAATTTTGAGCTGCGGTGTTTTCTCTGGCTTGTCCTCCTAACCCATAGGGGGCTTTCTACAGGTTAGATTCCCCAGGATTTTAACTCTTTATCTATTTTGATTGTCTTCACCCGGTTAAACACTGTATACAATTCTCAATGTTGTCTGGCGAGATGTTATAATCTTCTATAGGCACCTGGAGGTTAAGCTCTATTCAGCATCCCTTGGCACGCTATTACCTTCAGCCTATGGTTACATTGCCGGACTAGTTATCCTTATTTGATCAATACAGTCCTTTTGTATATAGGGGGAGTCCTGCTCCTTCATAGGTTAGTGTATTATATACAGATTTTTTTATATGTATAGCAGAGAAAAGTAGGACTCACCAGTATGCCCTCCCTGGTCCAACTGCCCCTCAAAATACTGGCTGCAAGGTATGCTCACCCTACCGCCGTAATACACAGAGGGGGGTCAGGCAGGGAAGGAACACCGATGAAGAGGGGGTGAGAAAAGGAAAGAATAAAAGGCGAAAAGAAGCGCGTGTCAAAGTCCGCTCAGCATCCAATAGGATTTCTACCACAAGTCTCTTTCCTGTAGGGTAGGCAACTTATATCTCTCAATCTTTAGAGACACTTGTCAGCTTGGTACTTATTTAAAAATCGCCCATAAACGTTCAGTCTCTTGCTTGGTGATCATGAAAAGCAATACCTTAATAATAATGACAAATAGTCCTACTATCTCATTGTATCAAGACCATGACTCAGTCCTTATCCACGTGTATACAGTTTTAGCTCATTGCATATATAATAAAGCACTTATAACCGCTTAATCAAAAAAGATTTTTTTTCCCATTTATCTCCTGGGCTGCGGCATCTGAAAAGAGTCCCAGCGCAACAACACAATACCAGGGGGATCAGGGGGGGGGCCCCAGGGAGGAGGAGGGGGGGGGGCACGGGGTGGCACCCGACCCTGCTCGGCTCTACTGAGCGTCTCACCCAACCTCAGGACCTCCTTGGCGACCTGTTGCTGCCGCTGCCAGTGCTGCTGGGGCTCCGTTTTCTGTCCTGTGTCATCCCCGATCGTAGCACCGCGTCCTCCGCTCCACAGCTGCTCCCGGCG
The DNA here is from genome assembly GCF_905171775.1 of Rana temporaria. Lineage (NCBI taxonomy): Eukaryota > Metazoa > Chordata > Amphibia > Anura > Ranidae > Rana > Rana temporaria. The sequence continues at coordinate 451,921,075 of NC_053489.1, forward strand.
TGGTGCTGGCCAATCACGTGGCTTCTTCCGGGTCACCAGGTATCCCTCTGGGTCCCGACCGTACGGGGGGGTTCTTTCGTCGAGCCGTGCAGGGCGGGGGGTGAGTCTCCGACTCGGTCGCCGGGGGTGTCAGCCTCTCACTCTGACATCCACCGGCCCGCTGCTGGATCCGTCGGCTCTCCACTCCCGCTCCCGTGACCGCACGCCATGGAGCGCTCCGGCACCTCCCACCTACACCTCCCACCTACACGTGCGCGCACATGTGTTTTCCAGTTCTTCTACTATATTTTCCGCCAAAGTATTTTTTTTTAACACAGCTTCTGTTCCTTCCCTAATGTTCCTCCAGTTTCCCAGGATCTCCTTCTCAAGCTGCAAGCTTGCCCATCAACATCTGGCACTCGTACTCTCTGTTCCACTCTCAGTAGGGCCAGGACTGGAGCTATAAGAGAGGCCAACCTCGTCATGTCAGTCTCCTATCAGGTATGTGACAGGGACAGAGCAAATAGCCAGTGACAGACAGTCACTGATCTCTGCTTACTGAAGACCAAGAACTGAGCAATCAGCGTTTTTTATCACTCAGTTCTCAGCCTTAGAGGTGGCAAGGGACAGATGCTGCTTCACCTAGATGTGTATGATTGTTTGTTTGTTTTTGATAATACCATACAATTCCTTCCTGCTCCAAGGTAGCTTTGTGACAGAATGAAACTATCCCTGACCACGTCTTAATTTTACATCTTTTTAAAGTAGAAATCTTTCTAATCTTCAATAAACAAATCTGTCTTAGAACTTTGAAAAACTGTTGCACATACAGACAGCCAGGTCAGAAAAACCTGTTACAGAGACTTTGCTGAAGGACATGCAGTCTGATTTGTGAATGATTGTGTTGCCAATTTACTTGATACATGTCCCCATTATGTCACATTTTAGTGTTTGAGCTGACTTTCAAATAATTGCTGAATGCTATTATAAATTAATTTCTGATGGTAGTAGTCTCTCATTAGTTAACACTACTGCCTTTCCATAATGAGACCCTGAGTATGACTCTCTTGTCTACATTATGGTTGTATGTACCCCTTTGTTATTGTGTGTATTTTTTCCTACACAATATGCTTGAGGTGATTGTAGCCATATTAGTGCATTATTGCAACAAAAACAATTGAGTACTGTCCATGATACTTTTTTTATTTGCATTCGGATGTTAGTCCAAATTAAAGTATCAGGGACAGTACTCCATTATTTTCCTCTAGAACAAAAATGACTCCGATAATTTAACCTCTTTATATTCAAACTGACCATAGCAAGTTTATGGCTGTAGAACTATAAACGCACCACAAGATGTCACCTTTTTCATGTGTAAATTGTCTTAGTTCTCTGTTCCAGCCCTTTTCTTGTCGAATCTACTTTACTGAAGCCACAAATGTTTCATGCATAAAATACATATGTTTGCTTTAGGAGATTCCAGGTAAGCAAGGAGCCCTATTTGAACTTAAAGTATGTCTTAAGCATGGACACCTAAAACAAAAACCTCCAACTATAGCCATAAATACTCACATACTGTACTGTTTTTATCCATTAAAAAACAAACAATTTACACAGAACAAATGTACATGCAGTTTTAATGGACAAATAGCTAAGCGATCATTTATTTTATTTTTAACAAGCAGACCCCAAATATTTCAAATGTGTATGAGGGAGAGGCATAATGTACTGTAAGCAAAATGGGATCTGACAGATGTAAGCAACAATAAAAAAAAGGCAGATGTTAAAGTGAGATCTTCATCATAGAGGTGGAATAAGACCAAAAGTCGAACTGTCACTTATTCGTCTCCTCCCCCCCTCGGGGGGTGGGGGCTGTTTTTGACAGAAGTTCGACCCTCCCTCCTGCTTCCTCCGCTGCCGTATCAATTAGAAAGTACAGCATGCTTCACTGCTGGGTTCCATTCATGGGCGTCCGCTCCATAGGGCAAGGGGGGGCAATTGACCCCCCCTGGAAAATCGAGAAGGTGTTGAAGAGTTTCGCTGCCGCGGGCTGTCTGAGCAGTCCTGGGCCAGATGTCTCACAGGCACAGGGAGCAGAGTAAAGCCGCCTCTCCCTCCAGTGTTTATGTGTACACAGGGGGAGAAAACATGCTGCATGTGCAGTGCTGATGGCTGATCTGAGGTACTGAATGGGATGGGGGGAGGGGGGGTTCCATCTGTGCTTAAGGGGGGGTCCATCTGTGCTGAAGGGGGGTCTGTACTGAAGGGGGGTATGTGCTGAAGGGGGGTCCATCTGTGCTGAAGGGGGGTATGTGCTGAAGGGGGGTCCATCTGTGCTGAAGGGGGGTCTGTACATTTTCTACACTATATTTATATGGGCATGGAGTGAAGCTGAATTATCTCAAGAGCTATTTCACACTGCCAGCTGGCCGAGTTATCGGTAAAGCGGCGATAAAAATCGGGGCTTTACCATCGTTTTAGCTGCGCTATTTGGCAGCTAGCAGGGGGCTTTTAACCAATAACTTGCTTTTAAGCAATAACAGAATGAGCCCACAGCACAGCCAAGCTGAAACAGAGACCCCATTTGAACATTGTAATTCGGATCAGAGTCATTAGTACTCTGATCGCCCTCTAAATTTCAACAGCACTGGTACAAGTAACCAGGCGCTACACATGTGACACAGTAATGCTCATTGTCCAGATTGTTTACTTGTAAACTTTTGTCTGCTGTACCGATGGCAGCTGGTGACGTTTTCGGATTGGGGGGTGCCAGACCCCGCCCTTCCTTTTGGGCCACTCCCACTTTTTATAAGCCCCACACCTTATATAATCTACCCACTTCGTTCCCTGTTTTCCACCTGTAGCGCCTATGTACCTTACAGTACGGGTGCTAGCTAAATTTATGTGTAGATCAGAGTGTAGTTAAACTTTGGTCCAGATTGTTAGTAGCAAAATGCAGTCTCTGTCTCAGCTTGGCTGTGCTGTGAGTCCATTCTGCTGTGCTGGGGTGTTCTTCCAGCCCCGGTGCTGCAGGTGGCAGCAGTGGAGTCAGGGTTTGGGTGCTCTTCCCAGCAGCCAATCACGGGGGTTTGTCCTCGCTCTGCATACTAGGGAGGGGTATTTATGGAACAGACGTCATTGGTTCTGGGTCTTCTTCGTCCAGTGTGGCACCCACCTTTAGGGTGGCCACATCACGGCGCCCCAGCATTATGGCCTACCTGGCCGGGGCGTGCGTGCCACGTGGTGTTCCTGCTTCCAGGGCCATGCTGACCCGAAGCATCTGAACAGCGACAGGGATCCAGTGAGTGACTGGGTCCCCATTCTTGAAGATCCCAAGCTGTATTGCTGTTCGGTGGGGAGTCGGTCTGAGGAGCAACATTGAGAGGCTGGCGGTCCAAAAGGGCCTGGATAAACCACCGGGGATCAAGGTAGCCGGACACCGAGGGATTGATCACCTGTCGGTCGGTACCTGGGTGGCAAGTTGAAGGAGAACCAGACGTAACTCAATTAATTAGGCATATCTCCAATAATTCAACCCAGAGGGGACCTGTGGCAGAGGTATCTTCTCAGGCTCTTTGAGAGGGGTCTGTGGCAGAGACTTTCTCCCAAGTTCAAGTTCACCAAGGAGGGTCTGTGGCAAAGACTTCATCCTATAATTGTCCGAGTGATACTCCGGCTGCCAGGTCAGTGAGAGAGGCCTGTCCGGGTACACTAAACCATTCCGGCGGGAGTGGTGAAGAGAAGTGTTACGTTTGGGAGCAGGACTGTTTCCTATCATTACGCCTGAATCTGCTATTCTCCTATCTTCCTCAGCTTTACTTTCCTCACCACAAGTTTACAGTTTTTACCCAGCTGGGTAATAAAGTGCACAGCAAAGAGCACCTGTCTGGACATTCCTTTACTTCTACTACATGCTATACGCAACATTCACCCCTAGGAATTTTGGAGGAGCCACAAGGTAACACGCCGCCCAAAAATCCAGCAGCTC